>NC_044561.1:13903307-14571640 GCF_007565055.1 Rhinopithecus roxellana
AGGAATGTGGGGACAGTGGAAGCCTAGCCTCGGCCAGGTCCCACCAGAAGCTCCGGACTGTGGAGGGAACCACAGATTTATCCCACCTTGAGCCCAGGGACTTGGCCTCTTTGATCCCTGTATAGGTCAGTCATTAAATGAGGATGGGGCAGTGTGATCTCCGAGGCTTCTTGGTTGGGGTGGTTCTCAATTGAAGGGTTCAACCAACATGCCCAGTAGGAGGAGTCTGGGTGTTTCTTTCCTGCAATGGGGATCTGGGCAGGTCACCAACAGTGCCTGTGATTATTCTGCCTTCTCCATGGCCTCTAGAAATGCTCAACTCTCTTCCCTTATTTAGGCAGAGGATGTAACCTCCCCACGACCCTAGCTCCCCACTCCCAAACACGCTTTTGCAAACCAATCAAACCCGTTTACCTGCTCGGCAAAACACAAGCCAGTTCCAGGCCTGGATTTAGAAGGCAAAAGGTTTCAAAAAGCAGTTCTGTTTTCCTCACTAGATGCTAGGATACCTCGAAGGCCTGACTCTGAATCCCAGGCTGAATGCACTCATCTCGCCCCGGGCTGTAGGCCGTGGAGATTTGTGTTTGTCTGTTTTTCTGGCAAAATTAAATGATTTGCCTCGTTAGCCCACCTTTCTAAACTTTGGGGCCAGTGGGCCTCACCAGCTACTCACACCCACTGTTGGGGAGGGGTGACCACCTCCACGTGACCTACTCATTAGCCTGGGTCCATCAGCAGGTGATGTTGAAGCTCTTGAAGGAATTGTGTAATCCTGAGCTGTGCAAGTTTATTTTCACTAAAAATACACCCTGAAACTGGGGCACGATGAAGGATTGCTGACAAATGGGGAACAGGAATGGAAAAAAGACTCCGGGGCTGTCTGAATCCTCACTGAGTCACCTCCAAACCGTCACAGTTGAGCTCAGTGCGGACCCTCTCCGCCCCTCACTGCCATCAGTAAAAGTTCAAGAAACTCACTGCGGCTTTGGGGGGCTTGTGAGTCACTGTTAGGAGACGCCGCTGCTGTCATGCAGCCCCTCATTTTCCCAGGAAGAAAACGGAGTGAGAGAGGAAGTGACTTTGCCCTGGGTCAGGCCACTAATTGGTGGTGGAGTCAGGGAGAGTCCATGTTGGCTGACCCGTAGGTCAGCGCTTTCCCTCCTGTCTCCTTGTGCCTGAACTTCCTACGTGCTTCCTAAGGAGGTGAAGGCATCCTCACTCAATCAGTAAAGAATGCTTTCAGGCCGGACACGGTGGCTCAAGCCTGTAATCCCAGCATTTTGGGAGGCCGAGACGGGCGGATCACGAGGTCAGGAGATCGAGACCATCCTGGCTAACACGGTGAAACCCCGTCTCTACTAAAAAAATACAAAAAACTAGCCGGGCGAGGTGGCAGGCGCCTGTAGTCCCAGCTACTCAGGAGGCTGAGGCAGGAGAATGGCGTGAATCCGGGAGGCGGAGCTTGCAGTGAGCTGAGATCTGGCCACTGCACTCCAGACCGGGCGACAGAGAGAGATTCCGTCTCAAAAAAAAAAAAAAAAAAAAAAAAAAAAAGAATGCTTTTAGCTTCAAGTTGCAGAAAATCAATGACCACTGGGCTGTAAGGAAAATAGCGCTTACCTAACGAACCCTCCAGAGGGAGATTATCAAGAAGGATCCAGGCTCTCTCCACACTGCCTTTCTCAGCATTTAGACTTTTCAGCCACAAGCTTGTTGCCTCATGTCATAAAATGGTTGCCACAGCTCTGGACATCAAGTCCTCATAAATGATATCCAAAAGCTAGATGGAGTTTTACACACACACACACAGAGAGAGAGAGAGAGAGAGAGAGAGAGAGAGAGAGAGAGAGAGAGAGAGAGAGAGAGAGAGCGAGCTGCAGTCTCCCTACGTAGCCATCTCTTCTATAGGGAAGCTCTTTCTTCTATAAGGAAGGAAAAACTTTCCTTACAGTTAATTGGCCAGAATACAATTAATTAACTCCCAGCATCACACAGGGACTTTGTATTGAAAAAAAGACAAGAACAACCTGAAGAACTGAAAAGATGGCAGGGGCGGGGCAGTGAAGATGTCTCTTCATTCAGGAGCTGCGTCTGCAGCCCTGGCTGTGTGGGTCCATGCTAGAGGGTGTCTGAGAGCAGAAGTGGAGGGGCTGGGGGAATCTGGGAGAGGCCCGCCGATTTTCTGGGAGGAGGCATCCAGGGACAGGCTTTGGGAAGCTCTAGGGAAAGGGTGGGAGAGCCACGGCGAGGAGGAGGGAAGGGCAGTGAGGGCCAGGCTGAGTTGCTGGGGCTGGGGCTACTGGCTAGCAGGGGCGTGTGGCTGAGAGGCCAGGTGGGACAGCTGGGAGAATCCGGCCCCACGGGCAGCACCTGCACTGCCCTCCCAGCTCCACCTCTGCCGCGTTGAATAACCTAGTCAGGTTGCTCCTCTCCTGGGGGGTCTCAGTTTTTCTCTCTATTACATGAGAGTTTCATTCATTCCGTTTTTCATTCTCTCTTTTATTTATTAGTCACTCATTCAACAAATACTTACCAAACTCCTGCAGGCAGCATGTAATGTCAGAGTTAGCAGTGATATTAGTTGACTTGCTTAGTGGAGCCTCAGTTTCCTTGTCTGCAAAATGGAGATGATCATTGCACCTGTCTCCAGGCTTTCATGTTGATTACAGGAATGTGCTATGTGTAAAGTGCTGACAACGGGGCCTGGTACACGGTAAGTGCTCGGCCAACGCTAGCTGCTTTGTGTTCCATGGAACTGTGCTGGACCCTGGAGATATGGCGATGAGGAAAGCAGGAGAACTGCTGCCCTGTCACTGCCAGTCTAGTGCAGGATTCCTCAAATCCCGTGATCAAATAATCTCTCAAAACAGAATGGCGATAAATGGTGGTACGAGATGGTATCACAGGGTCCCATGACCCTAGGACCTGGCCAGGCATGGGGATCACGGAAGGCTTGCATGAGGAAGCAGTTCTCAGGCCAAGATCTGAAAAATGAGGGTGCTTCACTAGGTGAAGTGGAGAAAGAAACCTTCCAGGCAATGGGAGCAGTGTGTGCAAACCCTGAAGTGGGTGAAGCCAGCATGCTGGAGAGACTGAGAGGAGGCCCGAGGGTCCCAACTCTGGGGGGCAAGGAGATCCCAAACAGGGAGTCAGGGCTGCTCGAGCCTGACCCTAGGACCTTATTATAGACTTGGCGTTTTATCCTCAGTGAAATGGGAAGAATGGCTATCAGCAGAGGAATGACATGATCATTGTGTGTGAGTGTGTGTGTGTGTGTCTAAAAATATATATCTCAGCCACGCACGGTGGCTCAGGCCTGTAATCCCAGCACTTTGGGAGGCCAAGGTGGGAGGATCGCTTGAGGCCAAAAGTTTGAGACCAGCCTGGGCAATATAGTGAGACCCTGTCTCTTAAAAAAAGTTGGGGGTAGGTGGAAGGAGACTTTTTCTGCCTACACTTTTGTACCTTTCTAATTTTGAATCATGTGTTTACCAATTTAAATC
The DNA here is from genome assembly GCF_007565055.1 of Rhinopithecus roxellana. Classification (NCBI taxonomy): domain Eukaryota; kingdom Metazoa; phylum Chordata; class Mammalia; order Primates; family Cercopithecidae; genus Rhinopithecus; species Rhinopithecus roxellana. The sequence continues at coordinate 13,906,811 of NC_044561.1, forward strand.
AATCAATCAAAACCTTAAAATAAAGCAGCTCCTCTGGCTGCCACGTGGAGACCAGAAGATGGACCGAGAATAGAAGGCAGCAGGTCAGTGAGGCACCCACCAGGATCATCTGCGGTCACACCTGAGGTTCATTGCTTCAAGCCAAGGAAATCAAGGACAAGAATACAGAAGGCACACAAGGAGTAAGGTTAAGAGCAGCAGTTTAAATAGGCAAAAGAAAGAGAAATGCTCTCCTTCCTGCAGAGAAAGAGGAGCTCCCAAGCGGGCGTTCCAGTTCCATGGTGAAATGCACTGGATTTTATAGATGAGCTTGAGGAGGCAGTGTCTAATTTACACAGGGCCCAGAAGATTGGTCAAACCAGGTGTTCCATTTACATAACTCGGGAAGAAGCTGGCTTCCCCACCCTAATCTTTTTTTGAGACAGGGTCTTGCTCTGTCACCCAGGCTGGAGTGCAATGGTGTGATCCCAGCTCACTGCAACCTCCACCTCCTGGGTTCAAGTGATTCTCCTGTCTCAGCCTCCCAAGTAGCTGGGATTACAGGCACATGCCACCATGCCTGGCTAATTTTTGTATTTTCATAAGAGATGGGGTTTCGCCATGTTGGCCAGGCTGGTCTCGAACTCCTGACCTCAACTGATCCTCCCTCCTTGGCCTCCCAAAGTGCTGGGATTACAGGGGTGAGCCACTGCGCCCGGCCCCTAAACTTTTGTTATGCAGATAGGTCCTCCACCTGGCTGGCTCCGTGTTCCCTGTTTCTTTCTGTACACGTCATGACAAAGAAAAGGGAAAATGGAGCCTCCATGTTGAAGATACCTGGCTTCCAGATAGCCTTTTCCTTTTGGCACGGCTGCCAGCATTCACCTGTGCAAGTTTCCAGCTTCCTTATCTATGTCTGCACTCGATTTTACACGCTGCTTTTTGTTAGAAAAGAAATTATTTGGGGACTGCTTTTTGTTAAAAGGGAGGCCTTAGCGAGGACTCTCTTACCCTCACTAGCTGCCTAAATCATTTCTTTTTAGCTCCTGTGTCAATGGGAGGCTTACACTGTGGGGTATAGAGAAGCAGATGGAGTCAAAGACATTCACCAGCCGGGTGCAGTGGTTCACACCAGTAACCTCAGCACTTTGAAAGGCCGAGGTGGGCGGATCACCTGAGGTCAGCAGTTTGAGAACAGCCTGACCAACACGGTGAAACCCCGTCTCTATGAAAAATACAAAAATTAGCCGGGTGTGATGGTGGGTGATTGTAATTCCAGCTACTCAGGAGACTGAGGCACGAGAATCACTTGAGCCTGGGAGACGGAGGTTGCAGTGAGCTGAGATTGTGCCACTCCACTCCAGCCCGGTCAACAGGGTGAGACTTCCTCTGAAAAAAGAAAAAGAAAAGAAAAGAAAAGAAGGAAGGAAGGAAGGAAGGAAGGAAGGAAGGAAGGAAGGAAGGAAGGAAGGAAGGAAGGAAGGAAGGAAGGAAGGAAGATTCATGAAGTAAAACAGTTCTCTTGATAGCCCCTTCCAATCTGATTCTGCCCTCATCTGAATCTGAGTCTGAGAGACAGGAAACAGGTTTCCCTGGGGACCTTTTGTCCAACGCTCCTTTGTCTCTAAAAGATGCTTGCTTTGCACTGGTGACAGAAGTGGAGTCTAGAGAAAGAACGCAAGACCTGAACAAAAACAGCAAGGGACAGTGTTAGAGGAGGACCACTCCGGCAGCCTCTTCCCTCCAGAGCTGTTTCCTCTGCCTGGCAGAATCCTGGATGTTGGAGTACTCAGGGGATTCATCTACCTATAGTTGCAGGCACACATATGGTTCATTGGTACCCACATGATGTTCTGAGCGCACCCTGTCTAAAGTAACAAGAACCTGCTAGCTCATGGGAAACCTCTCACATGGAGAATGAAGCCAATTCTATGACTTGAAGTTTGGGGGAGTGTTTGTTGAACGGAATAGTTGACTTCTGTTTAAAATGCAAATACCTGGCTGGGCGTGGTGGCTCATGCCTGTAATCCCAGCACTTTGGGAGGCTGAGGCGGGCGGATCATGAGGTCAGGAGATCGAGACTATCCTGGCTAACATAGAGAAACCCTGTCTCTACTAAAAATACAAAAAAATAGCCAGGCATGGTGGTGGGCGCTTGTAGTCCCAGCTACTGAGGCAGGAGAATGGGGTGAACCCAGGAGGCGGAGCTTGCAGTGAGCCGAGATCGCACCACTGCACTCCAGCCTGGGCGTCAGAGCAAGTCTCCGTCTTAAAAAAAAAAAAAAAAAAAAAAAAAATGCAAATACCTTTAGGAGAGACAACATATGCAGCTAAAATTCATCCAACAAGAGTACAAAGCAACCCTTGTAAAGCTGTGAGCCACATGGCTCAGTTTCACAATAGGGTCATAGTCAAAGAAACGCAGTTCACCAACAAAAGTAATTCCAGTTTGTCAGTTTCTCATACACAGACACATCACCTGACCTAATAACTGCACTCAGGTATTTATGCAAGAAAAATGAAAACGTATGTCCACACGAAGATCTTTACATGAATGTTCATAGCAACCCTATTCAAAACAACCCCAAATCGGAAACAACCGGGGCATCCATCAACTGGTAAATGTCTAAACAAATTGCAGTGTGCCTGGTATATTACTCAGCAATAAACAGCAGCAAAGATGGATGCATGCAGCAACATGGATGCCTCTCAAATGAAAGAAGCCAGACACAAAAGGCTAATCACTGTATTGTTACATGTATGTGACATTCTGAAAAAGGACAAAACCATAGGGACAGAAATTAAATTGAGACAGGTTGAATTATCTTTTTTTTTTTTTTTTGAGACGGAATCTCTTTCTGTTGCCCAGGCTGGAGTGCAGTGGCACGATCTCAGCTCACCGCAACCTCCGCCTCCTGGATTCACACCATTCTCCTGCCTCAGCCTCCAGGGTAACTGGGACTACAGGTGCACGCCACCATGCCCGGCTAATTTTTTTGTATTTTTTTAATAGAGGCGGGGTTTCACCATGTTAGCCAGGATGGTCTCGATCTCCTGACCTCGTGATCCGCCCACCTCGGCCTCCCAAAGTGCTGGGATTACAGGTGTAAGCCACCGCACCCGGCCTGAATTATCTTTAATGCAAATCAGTTGTTGCCAGGAGCAGGGGCTGGAAAAGGAACTACAACCTATGAAATCTCTGTATAGGTTAATGGCGTAACTTTGATATGTGATTGGCTTTGTGGCTTGCTCCTCTGTATCTCTCTGCATTTACATCTGTGAGTGTATATAAAGATGAATACTGCAGGTTTGTTTTTTACTGGTTTGAGTAGAGAGAGGGTACCCTGGACACCTCTACACCCAGCTCTCTGTCCTCTCTTTATTACTTGATCTCGGGTGAGGATGGATTCTTCAACACTGTTACAGGTAACAGCAAACATCCTTCTAAGTAAAAGGGCATAGGGGAATTTTCAAAGTAATGGAAATGTTCTGTATCTTGACTGTGACGGTGGTTACATGGCTGTGGGCGGTCATCAAAATTCACTAAACTGTACACCTCCAAAAGGGAATTGTACTGCATGTAAATTACACCTTGATAGACTTGACTTGGAAAAAAAGCCCTCATGTTCCTTGCTTGTTTTTCTCACTCTGTGAAGTGGATATGCAGTCTTTAGCCACACTTCTTTAAAATCCCTTTTGTCTCCCACACACTGCTTTTGTCACCTCTCATTTTGTCCCTGCAATAAAGGAAACTCCTCCCCCAGGTGGAGTCCACTCTCCCCATGCTCTCTGCCCTTCCCCAACCCCTGCAGTTCTGTGTCTCCCAATTGTGCATCATAAAAACCCCAAAGACAACATCTGGGTGGGAAGGCTGGAAGTCTTTTTTTTTTTAAGAACATGCTATCGTTCTTGCTTTTATTATTATTTTTAATTGACACATAATTGTGCAGATTTATGCAGCACAGTGTGATATTTCAATACATGTATATGATACATAATCATCAAATAAGGATAATTAGCATATGCATCACCTCAAACATTTATCATTTCTTTGTGTTTGAAACATGCAAAATCTGCCTTTCTGACCAATTGGAAATATACAATAAGTTGTTATAGTTGCTCTACAGTGCTGTAGAATACTAGAACTTATTCCTCCTATCTGGATGCACTTTTGTATCTGTTCACTAACCTCTGGCTGTCCTCCCATCCTACCCTCCCTGACTCTAGTAACCATTATTCTACTCTCTACTCCTACAAGATCAACTTTTTCAGCTAACACATAGAAGTAAGAACATGCAGTATTTATCTTTCTGTGCCTGGCTTATTTCACTCAACATCATGTCCTCCAAATTCATTCACGTTACCAGGAATGACAAAAGTTCATTCTTTTTGATGGCTGAATAATATTCCCTTGTTCATATATACTACCTTTTCTATTGAGGAACACTTAGTTTGATTTCATATCTTGGCTCTTGTGAATAGTGCTGCAATAAACGTGGGTGTACAGATATATTGACAAACTGATTTCATTTCCTTTGGATATTCACCAAGTAGTAGGACTTCTGGATCATACGGCAATTCCATTTTTAGTTTTTTGAGGAACCTCCATAATGTTTCTATAACGGCTATACGAATTTACCTTCCCACCCAACAGTGTATAAAGAGTTCCTCTTTCGGCTGGGCGCAGTGGCTCACGCCTGTAATCACAGCACTTTGGGAGGCCCAGGCAGGCGGATCACAAGGTCAGGAGATTGAGACCATCCTGGCTAACACGGTGAAACTCCATCTCTATAAAAATACAGAAAATTAGCTGGGCGTGGTGGTGGGCGCCTGTAGTCCCAGCTATTCGGGAGGCTGAGGCAGGAGAATGGCGTGAACCCAGGAGGCGGAGCTTGCAGTGAGCCGAGATTGCGCCACTGCACTCCAGCCTGGGCGACAGAGCGAGACTCCGTCTCAAAAAAAAAAAAAAAAAAAAGAGTTCCTCTTTCTCTCTCTCCTTGCCAGTATTTGTTAATTTTGTCTTTTTACTAACAGCCATTTTAATGAGGGTGAGATCGCACCTCATTATGGTTTTGATTTGCATTTCCTGATGATTAATGATGTTAAGCATTTTTCTCATATGCCCATTGGCCATGCATATGTCTTCTTTTGAAAAATGTCTGTTCAGATATTTGCCCATTTTGAAATTAGATGATTTGGCTTTGTTGTTATTGTTTTGCTGTTGGATTGTCTGCCTTCCTTATATATTCTGCTGTCAAACTCTTGGCCTCAGGCCATCCTCCCTTGGCTTCCCAAAGCACTGAGATCACAGGTGTGAGCCACTGCACCCCGCTTTTATATATTCTGTTTATTAATTCCTTATCAGATGAATAGTTGCAAATATTTTCTCCCATGCTGTAGGTCGTCTCTTCACTCTGTTGATTGCTTCCTTTAAGCACTGAAGCTTTTTAGCTTGGGGTAATCCCATTTATCTATATTCACTTTTGTTGCCAGTGCCAAAAAACCTTTAGCCCCGAGCAACGTCCTCCCGAAGTGTTCCCTCAATGTTTTCTTCTAGCAGTTTTATAGTTTCAGGTCCTGCATTTAAGTCTTTAATCCATTCTGATTTGAATTTTTCTATATGGTGACTGATAAAAGTCTAGTTTCATTTTTCTGTATATGTATATCCAGCTTTTCCAGCAGCATTCATTGAAAAGACTGTTTTTTCACTACTGAATGTTCTTGGTGCCTTCGTTGCAAATCAGCTGGCTGGTCTCAGTAGAGACTCTGCTCTGGGAGGGAGAAAGAGGTGGGAACTCGTGCGAGCCACGAAGGTGCACGGTAGGCAACTACAACGGTGCTGCTGTGCACCGTAAACAGGTATCTGCTGCTCATGATCCAGGAGCACCTGGAGTTGCACCTGCTAAACCCTGAATTGTAATTGTCTGATGTTGAAGCTTAAATGCCTCAGGAAATAAAGTCTTTGCTTTCATTTTTTGGAGGTCAGTTCGCCAGCAGTCAAGAAACTTGGAAAGTCGCCATTTTAAATTCTTAGCATTCCCTCTGAAGATATTGCAAGAAATTTAATGAAATGGAGAGTCTATGTGTGACCTATGGAATCATGGACAATCTCCCGAGGAGCAGTACAGTTCTCTTAAAAATTACCCTCTGGAGAAGATGGTTCCATTTCTACGTTCAGACTCTACATATAAAATAAAGATTCACACTTTTAATAAAACACTGACACAAGAAGGGAAAAATCAAGCGAACAGATGCACTTGAATGTCTGCCATTTGAAGAAAAAGTGAACTTAAAGAAACCACAACATATATTATTATGGTTTGGACCCAAACTGCCTTCCTGAGAAGCCACATAATATTTATTTTGGTAGATGGATTTCAGATGGATGGAGAGCGCTTATTGAATCATACAGTGTCAAAAAGAGGCACTTTGTTGGAAATACAAGTATGGATGCTGGTTTGTCATTCATCATGGCTAACCATGGAAAGGGAAAGAAAATGATATTGTCTTTGATCCATTTGTTGAAACAGCAGTGGACTGTAAGTTGGGTCTTCTAGAAACTCACTCCAACCAAATGGATAAGGTTCTGTCTAAGAAAGCAAAGGAAAGCTTTTCTATTCCTCTTGACAACTAGTTCTTCTAGGTGGCCTCCTGACAGCATCTGCTCATTTTGGTGCATATGTTTATGGGACAGACGTAGACCACAACACAGTTCAAGGCTTGGGAACAGCCAGTAGGAAAAAACAGCTATGGAGAGGACCAGATGAAAACATTAGGGCCAATCTTCGTCAATATGGTTTAGAGAAGTATTACCATGATGTCCTGGTTTCAGATGCATCTAAATCTTTCTGGAGAAAAGGTACACATTTTGGTGTAATCATTACTGATCCTCCATATGGTATCAGAGAATCTACGAGAAGAACAGGTTCACCAAAGGCAATACCAACGGAGATAGAAAAATGTCCAGAAAGCCACATTCCTGTTTCCTTGAGTTATCATCCGAGTGATATGTTTTTTGACTTGTTAAACTTCTCAGCTGAGACCCTTGTGTTAGGTGGAATACTAGTCTATTGGTTACTAGTGTATACATCAGAATACACTGAAGAGATGGTGCCCTGGCATCCTTGCCTGAAACTCGTTAGTAACTGTGAGCAGAAATTTTCCAGTCACACATCAAGATGTTTGATCACAATGGAAATGGTGAAGAAATTTGAGAACCAGGACAGTCTATGTGTGAGCTATGAGATCATGGACAATCTCCCAAGGAGCTGTACAGTTCTCTTAAAAATTACCCTGTGGAGAATACCATTTTCTTCAGATGGTATTCACATCTACAAAGTGATCATTTTTTGCCGTACCAAGGTCACAATTCCTTCCGTGAGAAATATTTTAGTGGGGTAACAGAAAAAATTGCCAAGGAAGAACAATCCAGCCAGGAATGAAAATTAAGATTTTGACTATGAAGAAAGGATGAGAATTTGATAGAAAAGACGTCTGGATGTGAACTTTCATGTATGATCCCAACAATATGTACTGTTTTAAAATATTTTGTATAAAAATGGTACAAAGTAAACTGAGCAATGCTTTTAAAGTTATCTTTGTTTTATAGACGTTTTTGTTGTATGTGTTACCTTTTTTTTTTTTTTTTTTTTTTTTGAGATGGAGTCTCACTCTGTCACCCAGGCTGGCATGCAATGGCGTGATCTCGGCTCACTGCAATCTCTGCCTCCTGGGTTCAAGTGATTCTCCTGCCTCAGCCTCCTGAGTAGCTGGGATTACAGGTGCATGCCACCATGCCCAGCTAATTTTTGTATTTTTAGTAGAGACAGGGTTTGCCCATGTTGGTCAGGCTGGTCTCAAACTCCTAACCTCATGATCCGCCTGCCTTGGCCTCCCAAAGTGCTAGGATTACAGGTGTGAGCCACCATGCCTGACCATGTTACAGGTGTGAGCCACCATGCCCGGCCATTAAATAAGATCAAATCTTTTGGATTTGATTTAATTTATATTTGTACTTTCAAGTATTAAAGGAGATTGACTCAAAATAGTTTTTTAAAACAATCTACAAAGGGAATTAATATTGTTGACTTTTAAAACATATCTGCTGGACATATTATAAGCAATTAATAGTAGTTAAGAATTTGTTCATTAAGACCGAGTACAGGGGCTCACGCCTGTAATCCCAGCACTTTGAGAGGCCAAGGCAGGCAGATCATTTGAGGTCAGGAGTTCAAGACCACCCTGGCCAACAGGGTGAAACCTCATCTCTACTAAAAATATAAAAATTAGCCGGGCATGGTGGCAGGTGCCTGTAGTCCCAGCTACTCAGGAGGCTGACGCATGAGAATCACTTGAACCCGGGAGGCGGGGGTTGCAGTGGGCTGAGATCACACCACACTGCACTCCAGTCTGGGCAACAAAGTGGGACTCCATCTCAAAAAAAAAAAAAAAAAAAAAAACCAGAAAAAGAAAGAATTTATTCATGAGGTGGATTTGTTTAATTTGGTTTATGATTATCATCTATTTACATTGCCACCAATAAAACATACTGAGAATTTCTAAGAAAACAAAAACGAAAGCAAGAAAATCAGTTGGCGGCCGGGCGCGGTGGCTCAAGCCTGTAATCCTAGCACTTTGGGAGGCCGAGACGGGCGGATCACGAGGTCAGGAGATCGAGACCATCCTGGCTAACACGGTGAAACCCCGTCTCTACTAAAAAATACAAAAAACTAGCCGGGCGAGGTGGCGGGCGCCTGTAGTCCCAGCTACTCGGGAGGCTGAGGCAGGAGAATGGCGTAAACCTGGGAGGCGGAGCTTACAGTGAGCTGAGATCAGGCCACTGCACTCCAGCCTGGGCGACAGAGCGAGACTCCGTCTCAAAAAAAAAAAAAAAAGAAAAAGAAAATCAGTTGGCTATAAATACATGGATTTATTTCTGGGTTTTCCATTCTGTTCCATTGATCTATATATCTGTTTTTATGCCAGTACCATGGTTATTTTGGTTAAGATGTCTTTGCAGTATATTTTGAAGTCAGGTAGTGAGATGATTCCAGCTTATTCTTTTTGCTCAGGATTGCTTTGTCTATTTGGGATCCCCATAAGAATTCTAGGTTTTTTTTTTTATATATATATTTCTGTGAAGAATTTCATTGGTTTTTTTTTTATTTTTTATTTATTTATTTTATTTTTTAGACGGAATCTGGCTATGTTGCCCAGGCTGGAGTGCAGTGGCGTGATCTGGGCTCACTGCAAGCTCCACCTCCCGGGTTCACGCCACTCTCCTGCCTCAGCCTCCCGAGTAGCTGGGACTACAGGCGCCCGCCACCTCGCCCGGCTAATTTTTCGTATTTTTAGTAGAGACGGGGTTTCACCGTGTTAGCCAGGATGGTCTCGATCTCCTGACCTCATGATCCGCCCGCCTCAGCCTCCCAAAGTGCTGGGATTACAGGCGTGAGCCACCGCGCCCGGCCTTCATTGGTATTTTGATAAGGATTACAATTGAATCTGTAGATCTCTTTTGGTAGTATGACCATTTTCACAATATTAATTCTTCCAGTTCATGAATATGTGACATCTTTCCATTTTTTGTGACCTCTTCAATTTCTTTCATCGGTGTTTTCTCATTTTCCTTGTAAAGATCTTTCACCTCCTTGGTTACTTTTATTCTTAGGTATTTTAGGTTTTTTGTATTAATAGTTATCATAGGGTGAGATTTCTTCCTCAATTTGTATTTTGACTAGTTCATGGATGGTGTATAGAAACGCTACTGGTGTTTATATGCTGCTTTTGTATCCTGCAATTTTACTGTATTTGCTTATCAGTTCTAAGAGTTTTTTGATGCAACTTTTAGAGTTTTCTATCTAAAGTCATGTCATCTGCAAACAAGGACATTTGACTTCCTTCTTGCCAATTTTGATGCCCTTTTTTTCTTTTTCTTGCCTAATTACTCTGGCTAGCACAAGACTAGAAGTCTTATTGGGAGAAAGAGCCTTTGAGAAAGGGGATGGTGGAGGATCTGAATGGGCAGAGTTCTAAGTCCTGTCTCCAACAGAACAGTACCTCCACCCCATTGGAAAAAAAAAATGGTTCTGCTTAGCCTTTTAAACATTTGGAAAACACTGGATCTGATTGATATTCCTGGAGTCCCTTTCAGTTCTGACATTCTATAGTGCAATATTGGGCTAGGGAAATGCAAAAGAGTGAATATTCATTACTCGTTCTAATTTAATTTAATCCTCACCACAGCCCTATGAAGTGAGAGTTATTTATTTATTTATTTATTTATTTATTTTGTATTTCTAGTAGAGGCTGGGTTTCGTCATGTTGGCCAGGCTGGTCTCGAACTCCTGACCTCAAGTGATCCACCTTCCTCGGCCTCCCAAAGTGCTGGAATTGGAAATACAGACGTGAACCACACCCAGCCAATTTCCTGGAGTGCAGTGGCACAATCTTGGCTCACTGCAACCTCCGCCTCCTGGGTTCAAGTGATTCTCCTGCCTCAGCCTCCCGAGTAGCTGAGATTACAGGTATGCACCATCATGCCTGTCTAATTGTTTGTATTTTTAGTAGAGACGCGGTTTCACCGTGTTAGCAGGAAGGTCTCGATCTCTTGACCTCGTGATCCGCCCGCCTCGGCCTCCCAAAGTGTTAGGATTACAGGCGTGAGCCACCGCACCCGGCCAAAGTGAGGGTTATTTAACTCAGTTCTTCTATATGTGAAATGTAGGCTCAGGGATTGGTGAAATGAGTTCACCCCAAACACAGCCAGTGTGGATCTGCTGAGCTGCGCATGCAGACTCCGCCATCCATGTGCTTTTTAGGCCAACCCGTGGCACCCTCAGTACCTTAAGAGGGGTGCAGATAAAGTAACAGTGAGGGCGGTCAGCGATTGGGAGTGATGATTTCTGGCTGGAATAAAAGCCTCTACGGAAGAGTTCCCTTGGAGCTGAGCTTTGAAGGCTGGACAGGGAGCCTATCGGGAGCAGGAATGGGTGTGAACAAAAGCACAAGAAAGGGAAAACCCAGGGTGAGTTCTGGGCAGTCCACCATGGCTGGTGTGTGAGTGCGGAGCTAGGGAAGGCTCGTGTAGGAGAGGAGACAGATGGGTCTGGAGAGGCAGGTCAGAGAGGGGCTTACCTTAACCATTAAGTCGCCCCTGGCAAAGAGGTGCTGCAGATTCTCCACATAAGCAGAGAGAAAGAAAGAGCACCAGCTTTCTAAAGGCAAGAGTCGGCAGAATGTCGGGCTCAGAGAGAGAAGACAGGTTTTGCCTTCTTTCCATGTTCGCCAGGAGCAATGGCTCCAAGCCATAAAGGAGGATGAATTCATGAATGAATTAAACCAGTATTTATTCACCACCTCTCAACCCCAGGGTCTGTGCCAGATGCTTTCACTCATATTAACTTATTTAATTTTCATAATAAGCCCGTAAAGTAAGTGCTATTATTCTCAAACTCTCATTTGGCAAACAGTGTTTACTATGCCAGGCACTTTGCTTAGCCGTGGAGAGACGGAGACGAGCAAGACAGTGGAACGAAACGATTTAAAGCCCAAGGTTTGAATCACAATTATGTGTTTTACTGCCTCCATATCATTGGCTAAGTTACCTCTCTGTGCCTCAGTTTTCTCATTTATAAAATGAACATCAGAACAACACCTGCCAGGGACTCTTCTAAAGCCTATTAGAAAGCTTGGCTGCCGGAATGTCATGTGAACCCTCAGTTGCAGCTGATTGGGTAAGCGGCGGGTGCTCTACACGTAGGCAGCCAGCCCATTGGCCACGGGCTTATGACGTAGCCTATGGAAAAAGAGGTGGAGCATAATAAATTCTCTCAGTGAACTGGGAAATGCAGGGAATGAAGTCCAAGCAGAAGAAAAAACAGTAATTTATTCACATGCATCCACAAAGGTTGGAAAGACAAGGCTGGGCATGGTAGCTCACGCCTGTAATCCCAATACCGTGGGAGGCTGAGGTGGGAGGATGGCTTGAGGCCAGGAGTTTTAGACCAGCCTAGGCAACATAGTGAGACCCTGTCTCTACAAAAATAAAGATAATTAGCCCGATGGGGTGGCACACACCTGTGGTCCCAGTTACTTGGGAGGCCAAGGTGGGAGGATGGCTTGAGCTCCAGAGGTCGAGGCTGCAGTGAGCAGTGATCGTGCCACCCACTCCAGCCTGGGTGACACAGGGAGACGGTGTCTCCGGGGAATAAAAAGGTTGGAAAGAGATATGGAGGCTTCCATTTTCTAGTTTTTGAAAACCACATGGTTTGACTAGTGAAGCCGCACCTCCTACAATCTATCTGGTGCCGGTCAGTATTCAATACAGGTTCGCACGCAACGTCCCCACCACAAAGCTGCAAGCTGAATAGGCAGAGATTAATTGCCTCATTTGACAGATAAGAAAACTGAGATGCACAGAGCAAAGTGACTTTGAAGGGGCTCCAAAGCCTCCCATAGTGAAGCTGGTGTGTAGATTCCAGTCTGGCTCACCTCTGGATCTGCTCTGTCTCCATTACTCAGGCTTCTAGTTATTGTTTGTTTGTTTGCTTGTTTGTTTGTTTGTTTGTTTGTTTGTTTTTTGAGACTGCATCTCACTCTGTCGCCCAGGCTGGAGTGCAATGGTGCGATCTTGGCTCACTACAGTCTCTACCTTCCGGGTTCAAAGATTCTCCCGCCTCAGCCTCCCGAGTAGCTGGGACTGCAGGCATGCACCATCACGCCCCGCTAATTTTTTTTTTTTTTTTTTTCTGTATTTTTAGTAAAGATGGAGTTTCCCCATGTTACTCAGGTTGGTCTCAAATTCTTGACCTCAGGTGATCCGGCCTCCTCAGCCTCCCAAAGTGCTGGGATTACAGGCATGAGCCACCCTGCCAGGCCAGGCTTGTAGTTTCAACTGGCTCACCAGGAGTTCAAGAGGAAAGCTCTTTCACTTTGTAGTTTAACAGAAACCAAAAATCATACCTACTACAGAAAACGTTGGAGATACGTTCAGGGTTGGAAATGTGGTACAGTTTGTTCCAGCTTTTATTTGGTACATGGTTGAGATCCAGGCCGTTTCCAAACAGCCAGGGCTGCATGTCAATTCCCTGTGCCCATAGACAGTGGACGAGATGGATGAGTAATTCAGAAAAATGGACAACCCCTGAGCCCTGCCAGCTCTCCTCTGGGACACCTGAGGGTCTTTTTCAGCCTGTTAACTATTTTAGAAATCCTAAAAATCATTTTTGTGTGGATATCCCGCAAAGTGGGTGCTGAGGAGTTAGGACAACTATCTAAACTGCTAAACTTGACCTCTGAGATCTACAAATTGGCACCTCTTTCCCACTATTCTTACATTCAATCATCCAAGTGCTGCTGAAACTCCAGCCAGGATCATGCATTCACTCTTTCAGCATTTATTGAGCACCTACTATGTGCCAGGGACTGTCCTAGATGCTAGGGATAAAATGGTATCCCAGTGATATCATGATATCATCATGATGTCTCTGTGTTCATGGAGCTTATAATTTAGAGTGAGATATAGACATTAATCAAATAACCGTGCATATAAATATAAAACTGTAAATTGCAGTCCATGAAATGAAGGTAAACTCCAGAGTGGGATGATTATTAGTGAGAAACTTGGCATACTTTGGGGGTGAGTGGGTCTGGGAAGGATCCTCTGAGGAAACCGTGGCTGGCTCCTTCTGAGGCCCAACACCCAGTCTCATATCCCCACTCCACTCCCACCTGACCCTGAGCATCTCCCCACTGCTGAGCCTTCCCTGGAGCTGGTATTTCTTTTCTTTTCTTTTCTTTCTTTCTTTTTTTTTTTTTTTAGACACAGTTTCGCTCTTGTCACCCAGGCTGGAGTGCAATGGCGTGATCTCAACTCACTGCAACCTCCGCCTCCTGGGTTCAAGTGATTCTCCTGCCTCAGCCTCCCGAGTAACTGGGATTACAGGCCCGCACCACCACACCTGGCTAATTTTTGTATTTTTAGTAGAGATGGGGTTTCACCATGTTGGCCAGGATGGTCTCAATCTCTTGACTTCGTGATCTGCCCACCTTGGCCTCCCGAAGTGCTGAGATTACAGGCATGAGCCACCCCACCCAGCCTGGAGCTAGTATTTCTAACAGCCACATCTGACCACACACTTCCCTGCTTGGAAGCTGCTAAGAGTTATAACATCTTCACATGGCCCTGAAAGCTAGGGACATCCAGCCTGTGCAAAACCTGGGAGTGTGAGAGCCAGAGGGTGATCCCTGGGGGAAGTTCCAGGAGGTGAGGCACCATGTCCAGAGAGGAGACCTCCCTGCCCCTATGCCCACTCCATCACTTAAGTACAAAGAAGCTATGTCTTGAGCACACCTCTAATCCACCCACTGTAACTCACCTCCATGGTCATGGACTCAGTCCAGGCCTCCTCATACTGGGGCTGGGTCGCTGCAGTAGCCTGCTTCCCTCTCTCCCTGCCTCTGGCCTTGACCTTCTCCCTGCAGTGGCCAGAGCACTCTGGACCGCATTGATGCCCTGTGGCCGCATCACTCCCCCTCACTGAAAACCCTTTAGCGGCTCCCATCACTGCCTACCACACACTGGCCTGAATTCACAATCCCACACCCCCTGGCTTTGGCTGCCCCTCCAGCCTCATCTTTGGAATCCTGACTTCCACCATGGGAATACTCACAGTTTCCCTGTGTGCCACCATCTCACTGGGGCCAAGCCCCATCTTGGTGCATTTGCTCTTCCCTTTTTGGGGATGCTCCTCCCCTTCAGGACTCAGACCTGAGCACCCAGCCTGGGCCAAGTGCCTCCACCATGCTCCTGCAGCACCTGGGGACCTTCAAAACATGTATCACACTGGCTTCTCATTGCCTGGATACATGTTGGTCTTTCTGACCGGACTGTGACATGCAGAAAGGCAGGACTGTGGCCATTGCTGTGACCACAGTGGTCATTGCAAAATTGGATGCAATGTAGTGGCCAAAAAGGGAAGCTCTAATGCGGGGAGGTGACTGATAGGTGGGTAGATGGGTGGATGGATCCATGGCCACCTGGGAAGAGGTGTCTGATCACAGGTAGGTGATCAGACAGATAAATAGATGCATGGCAGGGAGCTGGGGCAGTATGGGTTGGTGGTAGCCCGTGTGTACTTAGATTTGAATCTATTTTTTTTTCTTTGAGACAGTCTTGCTCTGTTGCCAGGCTGGAGTGCAGTGGCGCCATGTTAGCTCACTGCAACCTCCGCCTCCTGGGTTCAAGCGATTCTCCTGCCTCAGCCTCCTGAGTAGCTGGGATTACAGGCACGTGCCACTACAACCAGCTAACTTTAGTATTTTTGGTAGAGACGGGGTTTCACCATGTTGGCCAGGATGGTCTCGATGTCCTGACCTCATGAGGATTTGAATCTTAGTTCTCCCTCTTACTAATTATGTGACCTAAGGCAAGCTAGTTAACATCTCTATGCTTCAGTTTTTTCATCTGTAAGTGGAGATGATGATAATATTTCTTATGTGGCTGCAAGGAGAATTAGATGGGTTGCTGTCAGCACGGTAGATGGTGCCTGGCCCATCCATACACACTCCACTGAGTATGAGCTATAGTGATGATGATGAAGGATGGAGGGACGGCAAGTGAACAGGTGGGTGGGCAGAGGGGTGATGAAAGATACATGGGCAGGTAGAAGGAGGTGATGTAACTAGGGAATTATAGCATTGGGGGCCTGCCCCGGAGGAACTTGGAGACAGGATAGGAAGGCCCATGGAGGTGGTTTTATAGACAGGGCCTAGGGCAGCCAGAGAGGACTGGGCCAGGATGGGGCCTCCCCAAAGGAGAATGGGGCTGCCAAACTCAGCACACGAGTAGCCAAAAGAGAAGAAAGTGCTGTGCTGGGTACGTTCATCCACAAATGTGCCAAGTAGTGGTTCTGGTACCCATTCAAGAGGAGGCAGAGTAACTGGCCTGGCTGTGCAGCTGGGGAGGAGCAGAAGTGGGGTTCACACCCCAGTCTGTCTGCCTGCAGAGCAGCTCCCCCTCTACCGCATCACTTCTCCTATGTGAGATGCCATCCATTGCTGGGGCGCAGACTGGTCCAGCTGTGGTCCCTAGAATGTGCCTTCTCCTTCTCCCAGGGATGTCCAGGGTGGGGAGGGGAGGTACTTCTGAGAGCGAGGGAAGAAGGGGACCATTTGTCTGTGGGTTGGGGAGGAGGGTGACCTGATCTTCAATGAGCAGAGTTTCTGAGCTGGAAGGGACTTGAGAGATGGTACAGGTGCCAGTGTAATGGAGAAGGTGAGGAAACCAGAGCTAGACCTTGGCAGAAAATACCTATAGTTGCATTGATTAGAACCTCCTGGGAAGATCCAATAGCTCCCTTCCATAGATAAGGTGTGTGGGGGTAGGATCGGGTATTGGCTGATTGGGCTGGCAGCTGAGAGGGGAAACGAGTCAACTTCTCAATAAAGAGGGTGGAAAGGAAGCTGAGCGGGAAACAGGTGGTCTTGTTCTCCCCGTTCCCTCACCCCGATCTGCCACTAATGTGCAAGGCTGTGGGCAAAGAGGAAAGAACTTACCTTTATGGGAGACCTGGCGCATGTGAGACACTGTCCATGCTCTTTCCCTGATGCAATCTCACTTTACCCCCAAAGCAACCCTCATGATTGGCCCCATTTTACAGATAGCAAAACTGAGGCTAAGAGAAACAAATGACTTGCCCAAGGTTCCACTACCAGGAAGTTGAAGAACTGGATCCAAACCCAGATCGGTCTCCAAAGTTGGTGCTATACTATATACTCAGCATGCTCCTCTCCTTTTCGAGTCTCAGTTTCCCCGTCTGTACAATAACAAGGTTTTTGATGAAACGACGTTTAAGGCTTCATCCTAGGCTAGAGCGTGCTCCCAGAGCCAACTGTACCAGCTCTTTAGTTCTAGGAGCAAGAGCAGAGTACCTGCCCTGTGCCCTGTGCTGAGGATGAGAAGATTAAAAAGACCTGGTCTCTGACCTCAAAGAGGGTGCAGTCTGTAGGGGACAGACAGTTACAGGGATGGTCCCAGTACCACCCTGTGAGTACATGCTGAGTCCTCCCAGGGACCTAGCCCAGGACTCTCAAGAAGAAGACAATGAAGAATGCATGCTCACCACAGCTCCTGAGCCCCAGGAGGGGTTAACCCTCACAAGTGCACCATCCTGCCCCACCCACACCGCTCTTTCACTCAGCCCCATGAGTTAGCTGAGGATGGAATCCTTCACCAGCCCCATCTTCTAGATGAGGACAAAACTGGGGCTCAGAGCAGCTTAGTAGCTGATCCAAGGTCACAGGACTTTGGAGGAACAGAGAAATATAAGCCTATTGATTGCCTGGCCTCCTTCCATGTAACCTCCCCTCCAAATCACCTGAAACTCAGAGAAGATCTGGAAACACACAATACTTGAAACCCTGTGAGTCAAGGCTGGCAGACTCAACCACAGGGTAGACTCAAAAGACCTCCTGGAGGAGGTGGGGACTCCTGCTGCTTCCTAAAAATGGTGTGACAGTTGGCTAGAGCAGAGCAGTTACCCTGGCAAAGGAATCGCATGTGCAAAGACCCAGGTGCCAGAGTGAGTTTTGAGCAGTGGTGGGAGCAGAGAATACACCTGGAGCAGGGAGCACACCAGAGACAGGGAGCACACCTGAGGCAGGGAGCACACCTGGAGTACGGGACACATCTGGGGCAGGGAGCACATCTGGGGCAGGGAGCACATCTGGGGCAGGGAGCACATCTGGGGTAGGGAGCACACTAGGACAAAGAGCACGCTTGAGAAGGGAGCACCTCTGGGGCAGGGAGCACCTCTGAGGCAGGGAGCACATCTGGGCAGGGAACACATCTGGGATGGCGAGCACACTAGGACAAGGAGCACGCTTGAGACAGGAGCACCTCTGGGGCAGGGAGCACATCTGGGGCAGGGACACACCTGGGGTGGAGGACACACCTGGGGCAGGGGACACATCTGGGACAGGGAGCACATCTGGGGCAGGGAGCACATCTGGGCAGGGAACACATCTGGGGTAGGGAGCACACTAGGACAAGGAGCACACTTGAGACAGGGAGCACCTCTGGGGCAGGGAGCACCTCTGGGGCAGGGGACACACCTGGGGCAGGGGACACATCTGGGGCAGGGAGCACATCTGGGACATGGAGCACATCTGGGGCAGGAAGCACATCGGGGCAGGGAGCACATTTGGGGCAGGGGACACATCTAGGGCAGGAAGCACATCTGGGGCAGGGACACACCTGGGGTGGGGGACACACCTGGGGCAGGGGACACATCTGGGACAGGGAGCACATCTGGGGCAGGGGGCACGCTAGGACAGGGAGTACACTTGAGACAGGGAGCACAGGGGGAAGGGGGAGCAGAGAACACACCTGGAGCAGAGATGACACCTGAAGCAGGCACAGAGTATGCCTGGGGGCAGGGAAGGGCAAGAGGCCGGGGATAGGGGTGGAGGGCACCTCGCTTGCCCAGGGACTTGAAAGCCAGGCTGCGTTTCTAGAAGATGGGAGGTGGGGGATGATGAAAAGGAGGGTGTGGGGGGTGTACCAGGACTTTCCCTCCACTGAGTCTGGGACAGGATTTGGCAGACCTTGCTGTTTGACCTGGAACGGTCACTTTTCCTTTCTGAGCTCATTCTCTCCTCAGGGGTCAGAGTCTCCAAGAGTCATGAAGTTCTGACATTTATGACTCCAGATTGGACGACCTGTCTTTTTTATTTATTTATTTATTTATTTAGTTATTTATTTATTTATTTATTTATTTTTCGATGGAGTTTCACTCTAGTTACCCAGGCTGGAGTGCAGTGGTGCAATCTTGGTTGACCGCAACCTCCGCCTCCCGGGTTCAAGTGATTCTCCTACCTCAGCCTCCCAAGTAGCTGGGATTACAGGCATGTACCACCATGCCTAGCTAATTTTATATTTTTAATAGGTTGGGGTTTCTCCATGCTGGTCAGGCTGGTCTCGAACTCCTGCCCTCAGGTGATCCCCCTGCCTCTGCCTCCCAAAGTGCTGGGATTACAGGGGTGAGCCACTGTGCCTGGCCTGGAATGAGCTTTCTAAATCAGCAGCAGACTGAGAAGCTCGTAGGTGCCCAACCCGGGCTGAATGAGCAGAGGCAGGCAGAGGACCTGGTGTGGGGGCAACAGGGCCCTAGCTAGACAGCCTGAGGCCTTGGGACCCCTGGGAAAGGAGGAGACAGCAGGTGTGCTGGGGGATGGAGGGGACACACTTTGGACGTAGCTGTTCCAGGTTGATGGACCCTCTGTACCCAGGGGGAACTGAAACCTGGAACGGCACCCCACACCCCTGGAGAAGTCCATCCCTCCCATGCCTGGGTTCATTCCCTGCCCGTCCTCCTGGCCCAGAGTCAATGTGTTTTCTTTCCCCTTCCGTGAATACCTCCTTCCCAGCCCCTCTGGCCCTGCCTAGCCCTGACAGATAAATCTCACCCCCCAGTCCTCCTGTCTAAGAGGCCCCTGAAAAGGGAGAATAGAACATCCATCCACGTATTCATTGCCTCTGAAAACGCACGGGAACCACTCGCCCTGGGGCTGCTCCAGGCTCCGGGGCTGCTCCAGGCTTCCGGACTGCTCAGAAAAAATCGGCAGGACCCCAGCCTCCCTGCCGCAGAGATGGGCGATAAATGGAATGGAGAGGAGGCCATACCCGACCTGGAAGTCAGGACAGAGCAGATGGCACAGGGAGCAGGGCCACTGCAACCTTATCCAGGCCTTGCCAAGACAGTGATGTCTGAGCCAAGGCTTGAGGATATTTTTCGGGCTGGCTCTGAGTAGCAGTCATTTACCCAAGGCTCACAGTCACCCTGGGAAGCTGCTATTGTACAGACGGGGAAACTGTGGCTCAAAGGGGATGGCATAGCCCAAGCTGTTCAGCCTGTAAGTGGCAGACCCGGGATTCGAATGCAAGTCCGTGGTTCTGAACATACACAGGGAAACACGAGTCGGGGCTGGAGTGAGGATGCCAGAAACCAAGTGCCTGAGCTGAATCTTACCTTGGCCACATCTGAGCAGAGCCTCAGATGGGCTACTTATCACTTGGGCCTCAGCTTCTCCACCCATAAAATGCGAGGCTTGGCAGAGCCCTACTCATAGGATAGTTGAGATTGGATAATGCAATGCACACGAAGTGCCTTCACGGCACCTGGCACCAGGCAAGGGCTCCAGAAGAATGGCAGGTCCTTGTCCCCATTATCACTATTTCCACAGCACCTCATCTGCCTGACCCACACCCTAGAGCCTCCCAACAGGATGCCTGGTTGTGGCCTGGACCAGCTGACGGAGCCTGTGTTGAGGGACTGGCTGGTGGGTGGCCACTGTGGTTGACGGGCCAGTTCCCTTTGGCTCGGTCTTCCCTCCTCTGCCCCCTCCCTTCTCTCTCACAGGCTGATGAAATATGGACGACTTGGCAGTGGTACTGCCGCCAGCAGGCACCCAGCCCGTAGGGAGGGTGATGGATAGCCCTGATTACACTGGCCTGGTGGTGGAGGGTGGAGATGGAGGCAGGGAGGGAGGGCAGCCTTGGTCGATGCTTCTCAGAGCCCCGCCCCACCTCCTTCCAAGCTCCTCCAGCTGGCCTTGTCTGGCATCACTTGCCCTTCCAGATACTGCTAGGGGTTCCAGCCCAAAGGATATGTTGCCTGTGACACTCCTCAGTGCCTCACAGCAGCCAGTGGTGGAGAAGAGGCAGGAGTCTGTTTGCAGATGAGAGACAGATGGACATGAGCCCTTAAGAGGGACGTGAGCCCTGCAGAGCCAGTGGCTACGTTGGGACCAGAACGTTTCCATTCCCCAGTGCAGTCAGTGCTCGTTCCCTGCCTGTCAAAGCCTGTGCAGCTCTCAGGGGTACTGGCAATGACTTGGGGTACAATGTAGCTTGGGGGATCTGAGTCCTACCTCTGGAGTCAGAGGCTCTGCCACTCAGGCGCCCTTGGGAAAACTAGTTAACCTCTCTCTGAGGCTCTGCTTCCCCATCTGTTAAATGGGAATGATGATCCTAGCCTTCTCCTGTGAGGTGGGAGAAGCCCACCTCCCGGACCTCTGCCTGAGGCTGAGTCAGGTCCCTGAAGGATTCAGGTCACCCTCACCCTCCTCTCTTTCCTCTCTCCTTCTTCCTGGACTGCCTTTCTCCCTCTGCACCTGGTGAGCCTGTTCAAATATCACCTCTGCCGGGAAGCCTTCCCCACCCACCACGTTTCTCTATGGGGCTGGTCACTCCCAATTTGGAAACCCCACTAGGTCTCAGCCATGTCTGCACCACAGTCCAGGTCCACCATGCAGCAGTCACTGGCCTGTCTGCTTCTCCCTTACAGTGGGCCCCTGGAGAGCAAGAATCCAACTCGGTCCTCCTCCTGGAGCTGCAGTGCTGGGCAGGGTGACTGAGCAGAGCTGGGGCTCACTTGTGACAAAGCAGCAGCTTCCACAGGGGAAACCAGGCTTTATACCTCCCACAGGTGTGGGACTTTCCTCAGGAGACTGGACATCACAAATTGCTTTTCACAACCTCGAGGACAGAGCAGTAATGGGGAACTCTCACGACGCATGACACAATGTGAAGAAGAGATGATGAGGCCGGCAGAGGCTCAAGGAGCCTCCTAAATCCCATCCCGCCAGCAGCTGTCTGTGTCCCCCAGGCATCAACCCTTCTGTCCTCGCCCAATGTCCTTTACTTTCCACCATGCACATATTCCTTATTTTATTTTATTTTTGAGCCAGTGTCTTACCCTGTCACTCAGGCTGCAGTGGTGCGACCTCAGTTCAATGCAACCTCCGCCTCCCGGGTTCAAGCGATTCTCACGCCTCAGCCTCCTGAGTAGCTGGGATTACAGGAGCCCACCACCACATCTGGCTAATCTTTTGTATTTTTAGTAGAGTCAGGGTTTCACCATGTTGGCCAGGCAGGTCTCGAACTCCTGACCTCAAGTGATCCGCCCACTTCAGCCTCTGACAGTGCTGAAATTTCAGGTGTGAGCCACTGCGCCCGGCCCCTCATTTTATTTTTGCTAGACTGCTAGGAGGGACCTCTCTGTGCTGAACTTTCCTGCCTCAGGGCCTTTGTACAGCCTCTTTCTTTTCCCTAGGATGCCCTTGTCTCAACTCTTTGCCTGGGTTATGTCTACGCATCCTGAGTCTTCACTGAAACATCACTTCCGGCTGGGCGCAATGGCTCAAGCCTGTAATCCCAGCACTTTGGGAGGCCGAGGCGGGTGGATCACGAGGTCAGGAGATTGAGACCATCCTGGCGAACACAGTGAAACCCCGTCTCTACTAAAAAAAATACAAAAAACTAGCCGGGCGAGGTGGCGGGCGCCTGTAGTCCCAGCTACTTGGGAGGCTGAGGCAGGAGAATGGCGTAAACCCGGGAGGCGGAGCTTGCAGTGAGCTGAGATCCAGCCACTGCACTCCAGCCTGGGTGACAGAGCGAGACTCCGTCTCAACAACAACAACAACAACAACAACAACAAAAATCACTTCCTCAGAGATGTCCTCCCTAGCTTTTTGGACTACGTTGAACCTCCTCTCTGCTCCTCCAGCACTCCAAGATTTTTTCCATAGCACTTATCGCAGTTTGCAATTGCACATTTTATTTATCTCATTGTTGGCATCTTGACAGAGCTCAGCCAAGAGCATGGCCTTTGCAGCCAGACGGCCTGGATTACAGAGGTTTTGCCTGGCAGGAGTTGTGTGGCCTCAGCCTCGTTATATCCTTTCTCCATGCTGCAGTTTCCTTATCTGTAAAATGGGTCGATAGACGTACCCACTTGAGGCACTGCTGTGAGAGTTAAATGGGCTTATACCGTAAAGCACCTAGAAAAGTGCACAGCCCTTAGTGGGAGTTTTTGTTTTTTGTTGTTGTTGTTTGTTTGTTTGTTTAGATGGAGTCTTGCTCTGTCGTCCAGGCAGGAGTGCAGTGGCATGATCTCGGCTCACTGTAACCTCCGCCTCCCGGGTTCAAGTGATTCTCCTGCCTCAGCTTCCCAAGTAGCTGGGACTACAGGCACGTGCCACCACACCTGGCTAACTTTTTGTATTTTTAGTAGAGATGAGGTTTCACCGTGTTAGCCAGGTAGTCTCAATCTTCTGACCTCCTGATCTGCCTGCCTTGGTCTCCCAAACTGCTGGGATTACAGGCGTGAGCCACTACGCCCGGCAGTGGGAGCTTTATATATGTCCATCTGGATTGTTATTGTCTGTCTCCTGCCTGGCAAAGCCCCCATAGGGGCAGGCACAGGGCCAGCTATGTTCACCAACTTATCCCTGACCCCCTTCTTGGCACACAGCAGGAACCCAATGGTTACTGAACGAATGAATGACTCTATGAGTGGTATAGTTAAGTACGTCCTCTAGTTCAGTTTTAGAATGTTTTATAATTTTAAGGGATTTTGTGGACTCCCACAGGATACTGGGTTCACTTCAAGCCTTCATTAGTTGAGACGAATAATATCATCAGGTCCCTGCGAGTTTGTGCATGAGTTTAATTACCTTTTTACTATTAGTTTCAATAGTCTTGATAGATGCTTGAAAAAGAGTCTCCTTGAGGAGACTTGAGGATGGCAGGCATATTCCTGCCAAGTTTAGAGGCTCTGGTTGGCACACACGTGGATTCACTGGGAGAGCGAGAGTCTTGGGGTGCACACATTGGGTTTGAGGTGCCTGCGGGACATCTGGGGAGGGGTATCAAGGAGGCAGCTGGAAGCCAGGAGGGCTGGCACTAGGAATGTGGGGAGCATCAGCTCAGACATGGATTTAAAGGCATGACATCACCAAGGAAGAGAGTGTGGAGGTAAAGAGGGGAGAGGGCAAAGGAGAAGGGGACTGGGTTTGTACCACTGAAATGTCAACTCTCAGAGCGGCCAGAAGCGGTGGCCCTGGAGAGACTGGGGAGTGACCTGCACAGCAGGAAGAAAACCAGGGGACAGGAGTGCCACCAAGTCAGGGTTCAGGGTCTGAGGACAGAAGGAGGGATTATCTGTGTCGTGCTGCCTCAACAGCTCTGCTAGAATTCAGCAACAGGAAGGTGGCCAGTGACTCCGTCAAACATTAGCCAGACAGGTATGGGTTGGAGAGGGAAGAGGAGGGAAACAAATGGGGTCGTTTGGCTGGACACGGTGGCTCACACCTGTAATTCCAGCACTTTGGGAGGCCGAGGCGGGTGGATCACCTGAGGTCGGGAGTTCAAGACCAGCCTAACCAACATGGAGAAACCCCGTCTCTACTAAAAATACAAAATTAGCCGGGTGTGGTAGTGCATGCCTGTGATCCCAGCTACTTGGGAGGCTGAAGCAGGAGAATCGCTTGAACCCGGGAGGCAGAGGTTGCAGTGAGCCGAGGTCACGCCACTGTACTCCAGCCTGGGCAACAAGAGCAAAACTGTCTCAAAAAACAAACAAACAAAAAAGAAAGGGGGTCACTGAGCTGCTGAGCAGGTCTGCTGAAAAACTGGGCAGTCTTTGGAGAACCATGAGGTCTCTATCTCTCTGTCCGTCTCTGCCTCTCTGTCTCTTTGTGTGTCTCTCTCCAGTTGGGGGAGGTCGGATCTCCTCTCTGCGCTCATGGGAACGATCTCATGAAGGAGGAGAGGTGGATGATGCAGGAACCAGAGGCTGATGCCTTTGGAAGGCAGGTGGGGGGAACTGACCTCCTATGCAAGCCAAGGCTGTTTCGGGTCTGGCAGTGGGACACAGCTGCCCTTGAAACGGGAGGGTGGATTAAGAGGACCAGTGCCTGTGAAGGACCTAGCCCTGCACTGGCATGTAGAAAATTCCCAATTAGCATCTATTCTCTTCCATCTGCTCCCTGGGAGGCCTGGGAGCAGCTTCTCACTAGTAACCCACAGTTGCTTCAAGGCTCTAGAACTCCCATTGGGCCCAGGGAGATGAAGGCCAGGAATGAGACGGCAGCATGCTGGCCACTCCTGCCATCTCCCAGCCCTCCCTGTTTACTCTGGGACTCTCTCTCCTCCCATCCATTTTGTTACCCATAGAGCAGCAACCCCACATCAGTCACTGCCGGGCCTGTTCCCCGTGGGGCAGTGCTGGTTGGAGTCTGGTCGGAACCTCCATGATGCCGACATCCCCACCATGACATTGTTATGAAACTTGACCGGCTGCCAGCAACCAGTTCCGGGATGGGTGGCTGGGCTTGTAGGCAGAGGGTCAGGGCCAAGGGAACAAAGACCTCCAAAGAAGCGGATAGATTATAAGTAAAGCAAGTCTAAAGGTCTAAAGGCAGATCAGAAGAAGGACTTTGCTGGCACTCCAAAACTCAGGGCAGCATCATGGGCTGTCATAATCACAGAGAATCCGAGTATCTTAGAAGCCCAGAGTTGGCTCTGAGTCATAGATTCTTAGAGAAATACATCTGACAGTGCTACAAGTCACAATTCTTCAAATCACAGAGCCTTGAATCTCTAAGGGATGTGAAGAGGCAGTGTGGTCTAAGGGTTAAGAAAGGTGAGTGGGGCCAGGCACGGTGGCTCATGCCTGTAATCCCAGCACTTTGGGAGGCCAAGATGGGCAGATCACTTGAGTTCAGGAGTTCGAGACCAGCCTGCCCAACCTGGCAAAACACCATCTCTACTAAAAACGCAAAAATTAATCGGGCGTGGTGGCGGGCACCTGTAATCTCAGCTACTTGGGAGACTGAGGCAGAATTGCTTGAACCCAGGAGGCGGAGGTTGCAGTGAGCTGAGATCGCCCCATTGCACTCCGGCCTGGATGACAAGAGCGAGACTCCATCTCAAAAAAATAAAAAAATAAAAAAATAAAAAATAAAGGTTAGCAGGGTACTTCAATGCCTAGATTCAATCTTGTCTTTGCTACAGATGAGCTGTGTGACCTTGGGCAAATTACTTACCTTCTCTGTGTTTCACTTCCCCCTACTGTAAAGTCAAAGTACGGCAGTTGTGAGAATTCTGCGAATGCTGTTACTGCGCTCTTAAGCCAACGTATCTCAAAATCAGTCTTCCAGTGGTCTTCAATTCTAACTTCTCATGGCAAGCATCTCCTCTAGAAGACTCCCAAGAGATGCCTATCACCTCTGAAAGCAGAGTTTACTGTCTCACAAGACAACCAATTCCTCTGTACCCATCGTGGGGATTGGCTGTGCTCTGCATATTCACTCACTCCCTTCCTCAAGGCAGCGTCACGTCAGTAAAACGTATCAGCAGTGCTATCCACCTGCACCAGCTAAGGGCTGCAGGACTCCACCCAAGTGCTTGCTGACAGGGCTACTAAACTATGGGTACGGAAGACCTGGATTACATACACTTAAGAATCCTTCCTTCCTTCCTCCCTCTCTCCCTCCCTCCCTCCCTCCTTTCCTCCCTTCCTTCCTCTCTCCCTCCCTCCCTCCTTTCCTCCCTTCCTTCCTCTCTCCCTCCCTCCCTCCTTTCCTCCCTTCCTTCCTCTCTCCCTCCCTCCTTTCCTCCTTTCCTTCCTTCCTCTTTCCCTCCTTGCCTCCTTTCCTCCCTTCCTTCCTTCCTCTCTCCCTCCCTCCCTTCCTCCCCTCCTTCCTTCCTCCCTCTTTCTTCCCTCCTTTTTTCTTTCTTCCTCCCTTCCTCTTTCCCTCCCCTCCCCACCCTCCCTCCCTTCTTTCCTTCCTTCCTCTCTCCCTCCCTCCCTTCCTCCCTCTTTCCTTTTTCCTTCTTCCTCTCTCCTTCCCTCCCTTCCTTCCTCCCTCTCTCCATCCTCTCCCCTCCCCTCCCTCCCTTCCTTCCTTTCTCTCTCTATCCCTCCCTCCCTTCTTTCCTCCCCTTCCTTCCTTCCTCAGAGCCAGGCTCTGTTCTAGGTACTGGGGAAAGACCATGGGCAGATGCAAAGTCCCTGTGCTTAGGGAGCTTACAGTCTTGTGGGAGAGACGCCAGTTAAATAAGCATCAGCATGGAAAGGTGAAAAGGGATGGGAGTGGGGGCAAGACTGCATGCCCAGGGGCACCCCAGGTTCTGGGGTGAGGGTAGTGATTGATGAGGGGCTAAGTTCTATTCCCTTCTAGTTTTCTGTATGACCTTGTAGCATGTTTCTTAGTTTCTCTGAGCCTTTCACTCTCAAATGACTGGAGGTGGGAGGAGCAGAGGGGAAGCCACAGACACCAAGAAAACTAGCCCTGCCTATGCCACAGGACAGTGGGAGGCCCCCAAGAGACAGTGGGGAACGCTCAGCATTGTCTGCCCTCTTCCCCACTAATCGCCTTTCTGGGTTGAATTGCACAAAACGTGGGAGGCGCATTCCAATTGGCCTAAGGTGATCACGGCAGCTTCTAGCCCTTTTCACTCATTGGTCTTGAGTGGGCCAGTTCAGAGTGATAATAACATAAAGAAGAATCTCTGGAGGCTATGAGGAGTGGCAGCGTGTTTCCAGGTAAAGATTTTCACCTCTGATGAAAGAGAAAAGCACACGAAGAGAAGGTTCCTTTGCTCCCTTTACTCTCATCCTATTTTGTTTTTCTGTGTTTTTGTTTGTTGTTTGTTTTCTTTTGTTTTTTTTTTGAGACAGGGTCTCACTTTGTCACGTAGTGGCATGATCTCGGCTCACTGCAACCCTCACTCCCAGGGTTCAAGTGAATTCTCCAGCCTGAGTCTCCCAAGTAGCTAGAACTACAGGCACCAGCCACCAACACCTGGCTAAGTTTTGTATTGTTATAGAGACAGAGTTTCACCATGTTTCCCAAGCTGGTCTTGAACTCCTGAGCTCAAAGCTATCTGCCCACCTTGGCCTCCCAAAGTGCTGGGATTACAGGCATGAGCCACCATGCTTGGCCACTCTCTTCCTATTTTGGACACAGTTGTATGAGGACGTGATGCCTGGAGCTATGGCAGCCATCTTGTGACCATGAGGTGCGAAGCGTGAGGATAAATGCCAACATGCTGAGGGTGCCAGTGTGCAAAGATTGAAAGCAGCAGGGAGGCCAACGACATTGTTAAGCTGCAGAATCAACATGAGGACAACTTAGATCCGGACATTTTCCTGAGTCAACAATAGATATCCTTAGAAGTTTAGCTACTGATAGTTGAGTTTTTGGATATTACAGCTAAGCACATCCTTCTTTGCTTTCCCTGTTTCTACTCAAAATTCCAAAACCAGGTAAGTCATTATCTCCTTCATACAGTCATTCAATAAATGTTTGCTGACTAAAAACAAATATTTATAGAGCACCCATATGGCCTCTGCTCAGTTTTAGGTGACAATCTAGTGGGAGAGAGACAAAAATAATAAATAAATTGATTACAAATTGCGATGAGCTTCATACATACACATTAAACAGTGGGGTGCTGGCTGGGCGTGGTGTCTCATGCCTATAATCCCAGCACTTTGGGAGGCCCAGGTGGGTGGATCACCTGAAGTCAGGAGTTGGAGACCAGCCTGGCCAATACGGTGAAACCCTGTCTACCAAAGATACCAAATTAGCCACTTGTGGTGGCGGGCACCTGTAATCCTAGCTACTCAGGAGGCTGAGGAAGGAGAATCACTTGAACCTGGGATGCAGAGGTTGCAGTGAGCTGAGATCACTCCACTGCACTCCAGCCTGGGTGACAGAGCAAGGCTCCGACTTAAATAAATAAAATAAAATAAAATAAAATAAAATAAAATAAAATAAAATAAAATAAATGATGGGGTGCTGAAATAGAGAATGACTCCTTTGGGTAGAGCAGCCCCAAACTTCCAAAGCCAGGTAAGCCATTATCTCCTTCATACAGTCATTCAATAAATGTTTGCTAACAACAGATATTTATAGAAGACCTATATGGCCTCTGCTCAGTTTTAGGTGACAATCTAGTGGCAGAGAGACAAAGTAGGGTAGGAAGTCCGCTCTGAGGAGGTGACATTTAAGCAGGGACCTGAATGAGTGTAAAGTGCGGGGCTGGGCGATGTCCAGGAAGTAGGAATGAGCTGGGCCGAGCCCCAAGGGTGGACATGGCTTAGCGTGTTCGAGGAACTGGAAGAAATCCGTGTGGCGGGACAGTGGACAGCAGGGAGGAGACAATGACATTAGAGGAGGTGGAGAGAAGGCAGAGCCAGATGGCACAGCAGGACAGAGTATGGAATCTATTTTAGGGCAACGCTACCAGGAAGTGGCACGGTCTGATTTCTGTTTTAAGAAAATCCCTCCGCCTCCCACGTGGGAAACAGGCTTCCTGAATCCTCCCCGGCCTCTCCTGCCTCCCTCTGCTTTCACCTCTGTTTAAGCCTCTGCATTTTTGCTGTCACCCCCTCCAAACCACAGTCTCCTCCCAGGATGAGATTGAGTGTAATTCGTCTCCAGCTCAACACCCTCACTGTGACCGGTGGACCCTCTTCTCCTCCTGCAGTCGACATCCAGGAAGACCTTCCAGGCACTGCGCTGGGTACCAAGGGTATAAACTGACAATTCCATTTATGGAAAGTGGCCTCATGCACCTCTCAGACCTCACACAGCAGGCAGGGGTGGGCCAGGGCCACCAGGAACCAGCCCCAGGCCTGGGGTTGCTCAAAATTTCATAACTGTGCCTGTGTCCAAAAACAGAAGAGCTAGGCAATTCTGTCCTCCCATTAATGTCACCAAGCTGGACTTCCTACCCCAGCTGCCCCCTGGCTCCTCCACCTCCTCCTTCTTTGACGCAGTCAGGCTATCCAAGGACAAAAGAAGGGAGGACAGAAAAAGAACTTGTTCCTTATCTTGGAAAGCAACGTTGAAACATCCTCACATCTCTACCAGCCCTCAGGCTTTGCAGGGAGCAGGGACTCCACCACCTCCCATAAGCTCTGTGTCTTGGACGGCAGCGGGCAGCCTCTGCCATCAGAGCATGGCGTGTCTGATGACTCCAGGATGTTCCAGGTGAATCAGCTCTTGGGGTCCCAAGAGAAAGAGAGATTTGGCTCATAGTGTCTGTGTCTCTTCCTCGTGCAGCCCGGTCACATCCTTCCTCCTGTGACATTTATTGCTCCAGACTATGTTTCAGACACCAAGCCATAGCTTCCTGGAACACCAAGAGCCCTCGGAGATCAACTCGGGCCTGGCCAACACCCAGGGAATCCGAGCCATACCCCAGCCAGTCACGGTGGCTGAGCAGAGCCACAGTTCTCAGTCGGGGCAGGCAGTAGGGTCCACAGAGCTGCATCAGCACCTCTCAGAATCTAAATCCCAGCCCCCACACCCCCACTCCGCGCTTAAGACCCTCCGGCAGGATTGCTGGGCAGCGTTTTGATGAAGAGCTCAAACTCCAAGCCAGGCTGCCTGGGTTGGAATCTCAGTTCCGCCACTTACTAGATACGGCTTCTTAGGCACGGGCCTCAGTTTCCACGTCTGTAAAATGGAGCTAACCTTCCAGGGTTAGATAACTCTGATCTGCGATGTGCTTAGGACAGGGCCTGGCACACAGCAAATGCTCTATAAGGGTTGGCTGTGTTGCCAATTTGTAAAATTCTGTGAGATTCTGTCTCCTTTGCCATGCCACTGCAAGGTTATAAGTAGATCAAACTGAAGTCACAATTCTGGTTTTCCATCAAGATCTGAGACATATTAATTGTCTTTGTTTCTCGTTCTGGTAACATCTTCCCGCCACACATATTTCCCGCCTTAAAGAGTTTAAAAGGTGATCAAAAAATCTAACACTGGCTGCCCGCTTGGGTCCCTTTCCACGCTGTGGAAGCTTTGTACTGTCACTCTGCTTAATAAAGCCTAAAGCTTTTTTTCTCTCAGAAAGAAAAAGAGTTGGCCGTGTTGCTATTTGCCACTGAGGCTCCTCAAGTCAAGGAAAGGCAGTGGCTTGCCGAAGGCTGCCAAGTGAGCCTGTAGCAGATCCAAAGCTGGAACCCAAGTCTCCTAATATCCAGACCAGTGCTCAGCCACTGAGCTCACCCAGGCTTTGGATGGTCACAGGTACTTTCTTTGCTACCTTGGAGGAAACATTTTTTTTTTTTTTTTTTTTTTTTTTTTTTTTGAGACAGAGTCTCGCTCTGTTGCCCGGGCTGGAGTGCAGTGGCCGGATCTCAGCTCACTGCAAGCTCCGCCGCCCGGGTTCGCACCATTCTCCTGCCTCAGCCTCCCGAGTAGCTTGGGACTACAGGTGCCCGCTATCTCGCCCGGCTAGTTTTTTGTATTTTTTAGTAGAGACGGGGTTTCACCGTGTTCGCCAGGATGGTCTCGATCTCCTGACCTCGTGATCCGCCCGTCTCGGCCTCCCAAAGTGCTGGGATTACAGGCTTGAGCCACCGCGCCCGGCCGGAGGAAACATTTTAAAGGCATTGCGCTGCCACCCATCACCGTAAACAAAGACTCACACTAGGCCAGGTGCAGTGGCCCATGCCTGTCATCTCCACACTTTGGGAGGCCAAGGAGGGCGGATCACCTGAGGTCAGGAGTTCGAGACTAGCCTGCCAACATGGCAAAACCCGGTCTCTACTACAAAATACAAAAACTAGCCAGGACTTGGTGGCATGCGCCTGTAATCCCAGCTACTTAGGAGGCTGAGGCAGGAGAATTGCTTGAACCCGGGAGGCGAGGGTTGCAGTGAGCCGAGATCACACCACTGCGCTCCATCCAGCCTGGGTGACAGAGCAAGACTTCATCTCAAAGCAAAACAAAACAAAAAAAACAGAGACGCACACTGTCTCCCCGGGGACACACAGAGATTGAATCACAGAGACACAGCGTGCGTGTACACACAGTCACAGAAACACTGAGATACTGAGGATCACAGAAGCACACGAGCACACACACGCTGTACCCCCAGGATCCAGACCTCACCATCTTCTCTGCTCTCTTTCCTTCCTCTCCCCCTCCTTTCCCTCCTAATACACTTATTGTGGCTGTTTTCCCAAAGTCCCCAGCCTGTCATTTGAAGGAGAGATGATGTTGGCAGCTGCTGCCAGCTAAAAGCCAAAACTTCGTTTCCAGCCTCTAATCTTGGCATCCCAGCTCACCTGGGGAGCCAGCAGAGGCTGTGGGGTGGAGGCCTTAGCTCTGAGCCACGAGCCTCCAACTGGGGCTGCCTTTTTCTACCCTCATTCACCCCGAGGATGTCCCACCTCAAGGGTAGCTGGGGGCTCTGGCCAAGGCCATCTAGAGTGGGAAAGCCGGGAGTCTGCGTGGTCCCCACTATCAGAGCAGCTCAGCAAGACCCTCCCTCCAGAGCCCCCTAAGTTGTATAAAAGATCAATCCTCAGACTCCTACAACATCAGGGCCACAAGGACCACTCCCAGCGATCTAATTCAGGTCCCTCCTGTTATAGATGGGGAGATGGAGGTTCAGAGAGGGGGTGAGATTTGCGCAGTCACACAGCAGAACCCAACTGGCGGCCAGGGCTCTAGACTCCCCGCCGGGGCTTCTCCTCAGCCTCACTCTGAGGGTCGCAGCGTTGATGACAACCTGCCTGGGCACCAGCCTGCTGCTGACTCCATATCACTGCTCCTATCACCCCTTCCACACAGCCTCGCCGGGCCTGGCTGCAACTCCCAAGGCAGAGGCCAGCCAGCTCTTCTGTGATGGTCTCCAGAGTCAGAAGCCTTCCCAGAGCCTGTCTCCTGACTCGGTGATTTATTTGCCCCTTCCTTCCTGTTTATTCAGCCCCTTGGCAAAAAGCCCAGAGGGACAATTTATGAGAGGAGAAGGAGGGAAGTGGGGAGAGAAAGGTGGGGGGGTGGGGGCGGGGCAGCTGGGGGAAAGATGAGTGTGGGCTGATAAAAGAAGGAAGAGAGTGGCTGCGTGCAGTGGCTCACACCTGTAATCCCAGTACTTTGGGAAGCTAAGGCAGGTGGATCACCTGAGGTCAGGAGTTCGAGACCAGCCTGACCAACGTGGTGAAATCCCATCTCTACTAAAAATACAAAAATTAGGCAGACTTGGTGGCAGTTGCCTATAATCCCAGCTACTCAGGAGGCTGAGGCAGGAGAATTACTTGAACCCAGGAGGCAGAGGTTGCAGTGAGCCAAGATCACACCACTGCACTGCAGCCTGGGTGACACAGTGAGACTCCATTTCAAAACAAAAAAAAAGAGGGAGAAAGGAGGGAGAAGTTCAGGAAAGAACAACACAGTGTGTGTTTGTGTGAGAGGAAGAGAAGACAACACAGCGTGTGAAGCCAGCACTGGCTTTGGATGAGGGGTTTGTTTGACAAGGATCTACCTGTTGAGGGAAGACCCTCCTGGAGTATCCCTCAGCTGGGCTGCCAAGTTCTCCTGCCTTCCTCAAGTTCCCAGTATATTCCTTCCTTGGGCTGGTGTCCCCTGACCCCTTCCAGGTATTCAGCAAAGCTCTGGGAGGGACATAGGGTCCCTGATATCAATTGACTGCAGCAGGGACTTGAAAACGCTGGTTGGACACGAGGCAGGAAACAGCCAGGTCCTTGGGTTCTGACTGATTTGATGCATGGCCTTGAGCAAGATGCAACCCCCCTCCCTGGGCCTCAGTTTCCTCCTCTGTCCAGTGAGGGGATGGACTGGAGATGGTTAAGATGCCCACCAGCTCTCTGACAGTCCAGGGGTTTGTGATTCTAAAGGTCATTGGCTAAATAGCATCACAGTGCAGTAGCCCCTCCCTCCTGCCCAATCCCACTTCCATGCTCGGGGAACTGCAAGAGCCCCCCAACATTTCATGTTCCCACAGTCTCACCTGCTTCTGCGGGCCTGATGTCCAGGGCAGCACCAACCTCCAGCTGAGATCGGCTGCTTCTTCAAGGCTGACCTCCATCTACCCACAGAATGCCTCATGAACACAGCAGCCTTATGTGAAGGTTTCAAGGAAACGAAAATGGGTGGACAGGCATCTCTGTGCTCAAATGCCTTCTGATGTATGGGAGAAATGACATCATACTTGGGATAGAAATGAAGCGGGGAAGAGATGGAACCGACCACCCCGAGTCGATCATCATCGGAGCTCATGGTGGGCACACGGAGGCTTATTATCCTGCTCTCACTACCTTTGGGAATGTTCGGTAATTTCCATAATAAAACTCCAAATAACAACAAAAATTTTAAAATGCATCTTTCTGAGTCACCTGTGTAATGCACAGTAGGGGAGCCAAAGAAGCAACTCTTGCTCCAAATAAGCACTAATGTGATACTGTCAGTGCATTTTGAAATCTGAGGAGGCTTAGAAGAGCCTATCTCCTGGTGGTTTGCAGAGGTGGACGCAGTGATCCAGTGGAAAACTAAATACACAGCTGCTTTCCACCCTGTTGACAAAATCATGTACCATTGTCAACTTAAGCTCCTTAGACCCATTCTCTGGAGTCTAAACTTACCCACTCTTCACAAATGGGTGCATTTTGACCAGTGTTCTTCGTCCTTGTGTTATATACACGGCTTTTCTCTTTTCTTTTCTTTTTTTTTTTTTTTTGAGATGGAATTTCACTCTTGTCCCAGGCTGGAGTACAATGACGCGCGATCTTGGCTCACTGCAACCTCTGCCTCCCGGGTTCAAGTGATTCTACCGCCTCAACCTCCTGAGTAGCTGGGATTATAGATACGCACCACTACGCACAGGTAATTTTTGTATTTTTAGTAGACATGGGGTTTCACCATGTTGGCCAGGCTGGTCTCGAACTCCTGACCTCAGGTGATCCACCCACCTTGGCCTCCCAAAGTGCTGGGATTACAGGCATGAGCCACTGCAACTGGCCTCTTATTTTCAATTAAGTGTGTCCACAGAACTACTAACATGGTTTCTGAAAGGGGGAAAAAAAAGAAGGGTAATTTTTGTCAAATGAATATTTTCATGAAGTTAAAAAAAAAAAAAAGCCCACCAGTCCCCCAGCCTCCCCTCTGCTCCTGCTTCCTTTCCCTGCTCTTCTCCCTCTAGCCCGTTCCCACCTGGCTCTACCCCCAGACTCTCCCCCTTGCCTTCTGCACAGTGGTTTTGCCCCCTGCACAGCGGTTTCCCCCGCTTCCCTCATGCTTTGCAGCCCTTTCACACAACCCAGGCCTGTGACCCACACACTCGACAAGGACCTCACGAGGACTTCCCTCCCCAAAAAGAGCTGTGGGGCTGCAGGACTGACACAGGCCCAGTGACGCCAAAGTGTGGCTGGGAACAAAGGAGGCATGTCAAGGTGAGGTCCGGGCCATCTAAACATCTATAGGGAAACGTCTTGCCCTGTGGGACCAATTGCGCTGGGAGCAATTTGAGCCAGGGCCTTCCCATGCCCACAAGATACCCCCAAAGGGACTGCTGGCTCTGCTGAGCCCATGCCTTGTTCTGCATCCTAACCCAGCACCAGAACTAGATGGGAGCTAAGGACTGCCAAGGCCAGGTGCCTCATCCTGCAGAGGAGGAGTTCCCACCTAGAAAGGTAGACCCCTTGTTCAAGCTCACTCTAATCTGACCAGCCGCTCCTCTGCATAGAACCTTGCAGTCACTCCCACTGCCCATGGGACAAAGTCAGACGTCCGGACACACAGGCCGGCAGGACCTGCTCCTGCCACCCCATCCACCCACCTCCCACTGACCTTGCCAGCCTTGCACTGTCCCTTTTCCCCTCCGTCTTTTTTTTTTTTTTTTTTTTTTGAGACGGAGTCTCGCTCTGTCGCCCAGGCTGGAGTGCAGTGGCCGGATCTCAGCTCACTGCAAGCTCCGCCTCCCGGGTTCACGCCATTCTCCTGCCTCAGCCTCCTGAGTAGCTGGGACTACAGGCGCCCGCCACCTCGCCCAGCTAGTTTTTTGTTTTTTTTTTTAGTAGAGACGGGGTTTCATCGTGTTAGCCAGGATGGTCTCGATCTCCTGACCTTGTGATCCGCCCGTCTCGGCCTCCCAAAGTGCTGGGATTACAGGCTTGAGCCACCGCGCCCTGGCCTCCCCTCCGTCTTTATTCAGATGACTGTAACTCCCTCTTCTTGACTCTGCCCACGCCCTCTCCAGGCAGCATCTCCTGACGCTTGTCCACTAGCCCAAGTGGCAGAGCTGGGATTAAAAGTGAGACTCAGCCAGGCACGGTGGCTCATGCCTGTAATCCCAGCACTTTGGGAGGCCGACGCAGATCACTTGAAATCAGGAGTTCGAGACCACACTGACCAATATGGCGAAACCCTATCTCTACTAAAAATACAAAAACTAGTCAGGCATGGTGGCATGCACCTGTAGTCCCAGCTACTTGGAAGGCTGAGACAGGAGAATTGCTTGAACCCAGGAGGTGGAGGTTGCAGTGAGCTGAGATCATGACACCACACTCCAGTCTGAAAGACAGAGCGAGACTCTGTCTCAAATAATAATAATAATAATTAATAAATAAATAAAAGTGAGACTGTCCACCTCCAGAACCCACGGCCCCATCCGCTGAGCTCTGCCACTCCAGTCAGGGAAGGAGAGCTGGCTGGAGACCTGGTTTCCTGATTCCCAAGCCCATGCCCTCCCTCACTCCCCTGTGTCACAGGGCAGAGGTGGGCTGCAGGTCAGATGGTGGCCACAGGACCAGAGGAGGTTCTCCAGGAGCAGGCAGGGGTGGTCTTTCCGTGCTCTTTGCAGAGTCCCCTGTCACTCTGGTTCTTGAAAACCTCAAAGAGAAGGAAAGTCCAGAATAAGACCTGGGCCTGGTGGAAAGGAAGATTCCTCCCCTCCCTTCTCACCCAATACCTTTGCTTTCATGGAGCCCAGGCTGAGACCAAGTGAGGGAAAATACTTGCCCAGAGCTCCGAGGGCAGGATGGAGGCTCTGTCCCACCCTGGGGCTCAGTCCCCGCCCAGCCTTTCACTCACTTCCCTTGCCTCGGACCCATAAGGTTGAGAACCCCACTCCCCTCTCCCCACCAGCCTGTCCACAGCCCCCCTCAGCATCGCTGTTGGATGGCAGCAGGGAGAGGGCTGGAGAATGTCGTGGATCAGGATGTGGACTCTGCAGCCAGCCCCAGGTCTGAAATCTGCCTTTGTCACCTATGACCTGTGTGACCTTAAGCAAGAAACATGACCTCTCTCTTCCTCTGGCTCCTTGTGTGGGAGACGGGATGACACAGTTTTGGCACATCATCAGAACACCAAACTGTTGTGATCACTGGGCACCAGGCGCCAGCTTAGTTTTCATTCCCAGCTCAACCAGCTCATGACCTGAGTCTCTGTTTTCTCGGCTGCTAAATGCGCACAGTAACCATATGGCAAATAGTGCTGAACACGGGGGCTATTGCAAATGGTACTAAACACAGGGTAGCCCTTCTTAAGATGGTGCCAATGACAGGAATGGCCTTGCCCTCAGGATGCTTACAATGAGCAGGGGCAACAGATGAGTAACTGGCCTGTCCCTCTGCAGCCCAGTAGCTGCTTTCCTGGAGTCTCTGAGACAGTGGGGAGTAAGGGCCACCAACCTGCTTGGCAGGCTTAGCAGGAACCATATGAGCAAAGGTCTGGAAGAGAGAGGACGTAGCACAATGAAAGAATAATAAAGGACACACCTTTCTGGAGCATCTGCCCCCACAAGCCTCTTTACCCTCTCCAGGTTTCCGCTAGACGAGCTGGGAAGGACCAGAGGTGGCAGATGTGGGTCACTGGGAGCATAAAGAAGAGGCTCGAGTCCTCATCATCTCCAAGGAGAGGCCGTTAAGGAGATATTCTTGAGTAAGAAGGAAGCAAAACACACACACACACACACACACACACACACACACACACACAAAGGGAGAGAGAATGCAAAACTGGGCCATGAATCTGGAGGTCTGGGACCAGCTGCTGTGTGAGCTTAGACAAGTCACCTGACCTGTCTGGACCTTGGCTTCATCTCTGTCCTGTGTGTGGTTTATGGGGAGTGGAGAGGCTGATCCATCTGCACATGTCCAGCTGGCCTGGGAGACCTCACCTTCTGGTCTGGGGCAGTTGTCCTAGGTCTCG
Source organism: Rhinopithecus roxellana (assembly GCF_007565055.1). Lineage (NCBI taxonomy): Eukaryota > Metazoa > Chordata > Mammalia > Primates > Cercopithecidae > Rhinopithecus > Rhinopithecus roxellana. The sequence goes on from NC_044561.1 coordinate 13,944,608, forward strand.
GCACACGTCACTTCCCAGATTTTTCCATGTCCCCTGGGATTCGCTGCATGGGAATGCCAAGCCCTACTGCTTCAAAGCCACCGGGTCTTCCACACTGCCTGATGTCCGCCCCTCCCCATCACCTAGCACCATCCTCCAGCTTGAGCAGAGGCTGGCAGGGCCCCGCCCGCAGCCCCACTAGGTGGAATGAGAACCAAAGGTGGCGGCACACCCACTATGCACCAGGTTGTTGGCAGGTATTAACTCCTTCAACCACCCCGTGAGGTCACTGTTCATGTTTCCATTTTACAAATAAGGAAACAGGTTCAGAGAGGTTAAGTCACTGGCTCAAGGACACCCAGTCGGTATGTGGCTGAGCCAGCATTCCCTGTTTCTGCAAAGTCAGCTGCTTGTCCTGTGCTGTGATACTCTGGGGACCAGAGGCTCACCAGGCTCCTGATCCTGCAGCTCTGAGCTGGGGAGCGAGACGGCTTGAGGCCAGGAGCATGGAGACAGTCCCAGCAGAGGCTAATGCCATGAGCATGAGCCTTACCTCCAGAAATGCCCTTCCTCCTAGTTCTTCTGAGAACCACCTCTGTAACTGCCCGTTCATAGAGGAAAGAGGAAAGAACCGAGCACCCACCATTTGTCAGCTCTGTGCTGAGCACAACCTTGATTACCACCCCAACATGCATCCCTGCCTTCACGGGGATCAGGATAGGAGACAGAGAAAGTCAGGTCAGGAATGCACCGAGTGTTACAACAGAGGGGTGTGGGGACTGTGGGAGCCAGAAAAGGAGTTCCTAGGCCAATCCAGAAATCAGGGAAAGCTTCCTGAAGGAGGAAATACATGTATAAATGGTTCTTCAGTGGGCTCAGAGCAAGGAAGGTCTACTTTGTTCCTTGTAATCTACCCAGGACTGAGGACAACGCCTGACAAAAGTGAACTCTCAGGAAAGAATAGCTGAAATGATTTGCTTAATTTGTTGATACAGTTTGGCTATGTCCCCACCCAAATCTCATCTTGAATTGTAAATCCCACAATTCCTGCGTCTTGTGGGAGGAACCTGGTGGGAGGTAATTGAATCATGGGGGTGAGTCTTTCCCATGCTGTTCTCTTGATAGTGAATAAGTCTCACGAGATCTGACGGTTTTAAAAACAGGAGTTCCCCTGCACAAACTCTCCCTTTTTGCCTACTACCATCCATGTAAGACGTGACTTGCTCCTTGCCTTCTGGCGTGATTGTGAGGTCTCCCCAGTCATGTGGAACTGTAAGTCCATTGATCCTCTTTATTTTGTAAATTGCCCAGTCTCAGGTATGTTTTTGTCAGCAGTGTGAAAGCAGACTAATACAGGAAGCTCCACGACAAATGACTGGTGCCTTTAAGAATAATGTCAGAAAAATGATGCCTGGGATATTCAGGAACTGAGAAGGCAGTGGGGGTGGGGGTGTGTGGGTGAGCTCTGTCTTCAAAACCTGCAGGCACCACCAGCAAGAGAAAATCGACTGGACCTGGGGGACCCCAAGGGGCAAAGCCAGGACTGGTGGGAAGAGGCCTATTTGGCTCCATCTCTAAGCAAGAGCATTTCAACAATCCAGCAGTTAGAAAGGTCGAGGGCTGTCTGTGAAGTTCTGAGTCCCCCATTAGAGGGGTTTGAGCTGAGGCTGAATGGCCATCTATTAAGGATGCTGGAAAAATAAATAGATCAAAGGCCTTGGTGGGAAGCGGAGTTGGCTGAGTTTTTCAAGTCTCATCTGTGGCTGAGTCTGGGATGTGCCTGCTCAACAGGTGACTCACTTTGTCCCTGCTAGCAGAACTCCCATTCAGGGTAGAACATCATGGTGCCCACTACAGGGGCTGAAAAGGATTGTTCTAAGCCTTTATGACTGTCCTTCTTTGTCAGACCTTTCCCAGCCTGCTCTGCAACAGCAGCAGTCATGTGACTCAGTTCTGGCCAATGGTATGTCTGTTGAGCAACTTCTAGAGATCTTGTGTCCTCCCCACACAAGGGAGGCTATCACCTACCCACTGCCAGGCAGGCTCTTTTATCTTCCTTATGGGGATGAGGGTGAGAGAACAGGATGCCTGGCAGCCACCTTGAGACCATGAGGCAACAAACCATAAGCTGAAAAGCACACACTCAGGATAGCAAAGGAGTGAAGTTTGGGGCAGCAAAGCTTAGCAATGCTGAGATACACCATCTTTTGATATTTGACATCTTTGAAATCAAGATGTATCTTATGATCATCATTAGGTGCTGGGTGTACTTAAATCAGTAGAGACACGGCATAGTTTAAGGATTTGTGCAATACCACATAAATAATACGTAGTGGAACCAAGAGTCCAACCAGACCTTTTCCAACTCAGCATGTGAGACATGGTCTGAAGGAAGGAAGAGCGGGGAGCTCAAACAGACTGAACATCTACTATGTGCTCAGACACTTCACAGGTACCACCTCTCCCAGTGCTCACATGCCCTGCCCTCGCCCAGAGTCACTCACCCAGGAAGTGGCAGAAACAGGATGAAACGCAGATTTCGTTGACTCTGAAGCTGAGGCTCCCACAGTTTGTCTCTGTCCTCGGGGCTGTGTCCCCTTCTAGTTCCACAGCCGAGGGGCTGAGTACAGGAGTTGTTGCCTCCTCCCCAGGCACCAATGTCCAGATGGTTTGCAAACCGCTTGCCCCTCCTCTCTGCTCTTCTTCCTGGGGCCATGAGGAGCTGCCACAGTGCTTTTTTTCTTTCTTTTTCTTTTTTTTGGGGGGCGGGGATGGAGTCTTGCTCTGTCGCCCAGGCTGGAGCGCAGTGGCCGGATCTCAGCTCACTGCAACCTCCGCCTCCCGGGTTCATGCAATTCTCCTGCCTCAGCCTCCCAAGTAGCTGGGATTACAGGCGCACACCACCACACCCGGCTTTTTTTTTTTTTTTTTTTTTTTTTTTTTTGTATTTTTAGTTGAGATGGGGTTTCACTATGTTGGCCAGACTGGTCTCGAACTCCTGACCTCGTGATCCGCCCACCTCAGCCTCCCAAAGTGCTGGGATTACAGGCGTGAGCCAATGTGCCCGGCCTCCACGGTGCTTTTAAGAAGGGACTGATGGCTGGGCGCAGTGGCTCATGCCTGTAATACCAGCACTTTGGGAGGCTGAGGGAGGTGGATCACAAGGTCAGGAGTTTGAGACCAGCCTGACCAATATGGCAAAACCTCGTCTCTACTAAAAATACAAAAATTAGCTGGGTGTGGTGGCACGTGCCTGTAGTCCCAGCTACTCGGGAGGCTGATGGAGAAGAATCGCTTGAACCTGGGAGGTGGAGGTTGCAGTGAGCCGAGATCATGCCACTGCACTCCAGCCTGGGCAAGACTCTGTCTCAAAAAAAAATAAAGGGGGGTGGACTGACATGGCACTAGTGACTTATTTCTCTGGGTTAAGCATGGCCCCCTCCAGTTCTCTTGCTTAAAAAACAGGTGCTGATGCAGGGAAGTCTCACTAACAACTGGACCCTCAGGCATAAGCATGTATCTTGTTGGGCTCCTCGAGTAGAGGAAGGATGAGGGACACGTCCCAGGGGAGGCCCCCAGGTCAGCCTCACTGACTTCTCCAGGAGGTCAAGGGCTGGCAGAGGCCCCGCCCATCCCTCTGCCTTTACATTGACCTCCCCGCTCTGTCCTCTGGTGCTATCACCCATGCCTCGGGCAGATGACACAGCCAACCGGGCTACCCTGAGTCCGTTCCCCTGACTTCACCTGAACAGCAGACAGCAGGTGTTGAACCTCTGAGCCTTGGATTCAGGCCCATCTGGGTTCAACTTCCATCTCCCCCAGCTGTAGATAGGTGACCGTGGGGGGTTATTTATTCTCTCTAAACCTCAGTTTCTTTATCTGTAAAATGTGGGTAATGAAACCTTACCATATAGACTTCTCGTGAGAATCCAATAAGACAAAAATATAAAAGAGAGAGCACTGTACTGGAGCAGAGAACTCTATAAACATCACTCTTATTTCTATTGTTGAAATTGTCTAGCAATGGTATCCGTAGAACATAAGACTCAGAGAGGGGACATGAATTGCCCAGCATCATACAGCCAGTTGGTGACAGCGCTGGAATCAGAATGTGAGTTTTTTCCCACTTAATAATAATAACAATAAAAATAACATTAATGGGGGCCACACACGGTGGCTCACGTCTGTAATCCCAGCACTTTGGGAGGCTGAGGTGGGTGGATCGCCTGAGGTCAGGAGTTTGAGACCAGCCTGGCCAACATGGTGAAATCCCATCTCTACTAAAAATATAAAAATTAGCCCAGTGTGGTGGCGGGCGCCTGTAATCCCAGCTACTCGGGAGGCTGAGGCTGGAGAATCACTTGAGTCTGGGAGGCAGGGTGACAAAGCGAGACTCTGTCTCAAAAATAAAACAAAACACTCTGAACGCAGTGGCTCACGCTTGTAATCCCAGCACTTTGGGAAGCCGAGGTGGGTGGATCCCGAGGTCAGGAGATCGAGACCAACCTGGCTAACATGCTGAAACCCCATCTCTACTGAAAATACAAAAAATTAGCCGGGCGTGGTGGCAGGCACCTGTAATCCCAGCTACTCGGGAGGCTGAGGCAAGAGAATCGCTTGAACCTGGGAGGCAGAGGTTGCAGTGAGCCGAGATTGCACCACTGCACTCCAGCCTAGGCGACAAAGTGAGACTCTGTCTCAAAAAACAAACAAACACACACACACACACACAAACAAAAACAAAACAAATAAAACAAAACAAAATAACATGACTGGCAGCTAACACTTACCAAGGGACATTGTACATGTTTTAAGTGCTTTTTTTCATTTAATCCTTATGACTCTCTGAGAGAGGTATTAGTCTTATTAGAGCCATTTTATATATGAGAAAACTGAGGCACACTAAATAATTTTCCCAAAGCCACAGAGCCTCAGTGGTAAGCCCAGGATTTGAACCCAAGGAGTTCTGGCCCCAGAGTCCAGCACATGCTTGTTGCAGGTGCAACCAATTCACTAGCACATTTCCCCTGAAGACGTGAAGATGACTCTGGCAGTGTTCAGGCCCCTGACAGAGGTCTCAGACCAACCTAGGAGAGCTCATCAAAGCACACTACGATGAGGAGGTATCTTATCATCTCCTGCCTTCCTCATGGAAAAAAAAAAAAAAGGAGTTCTCTGGCCAGGGCCCATTGTGGGGCAGGACACTGGTTTCCTGAGGCTCACATTGTTGCCCAGCACCCCAGGGCCATGCCCGGCTCTGCAGTTTCATTCTGATGTCTGCATGGATGCTGGCCTAGGCCATGGCTCCCGTGAAAACTGCAGGCCCCGGCATTCCCTGCAGGCAGCTGGAGAGTTGGCTGTTCAGGACGAAGGCAGCCTCTAAAGGTCAGAAGCGGCTCCAGGGCCTGGGATGTTTGCTTCCTGCTCCCAGCACAGTCTGTCCTCAGCCTGCAGGCTCCTCTCCCAGTGCTCTCAGCCAGGAGGAAGGAGCAGGCAGATGGCACAGTCCCGCCCTGCCTCCAGCCCCCAGACATGGAGCCCGACCCCGTCCTCCTTCTGCCAGGGGGAAGAAAGTCCACTTCTTTTTTTTTTTTTTGAGACGGAGTCTCGCTCTGTCGTCCAGGCTGGAGTGCAGTGGCTCGATCTCAGCTCACTGCAAGCTCCGCCTCCCGGGTTCACGCCATTCTCCTGCCTCAGCCTCGCGAGTAGCTGGGACTACAGGCGCCCGCCACCATCGCCCGGCTAATTTTTTTTTTTTGTATTTTTAGTAGAGACAGGGTTTCACCATGTTAGCCAGGATGGTCTCGATCTCCTGACCTCGTGATCCACCCGTCTTGGCCTCCCAAAGTGCTAGGATTACAGGCGCGAGCCACCGCGCCCGGTGAAAGTCCACTTCTTAAGCCTTGCATCCAGGGACGCTGAGGGGCTGAGATTAGAGAATTTCAGGGGGTGATGGAACCGCTTTGTCTCCATTGTGGCAGTGTTTGAGTGACTTCGTCAAAACTTGTAAAACTGTGCACTGAAAAGAGGGAAATCACACCTCCAAAAAACCTAAAAGTCATATTTATAAATATAAATAAGTAAATAAGCATAAGACTTGAAAGGAAGGAGATGGGGGAAACTCTCCAGGACGTTGTTCTGGGCGGATTTCTTGAAAAATGCCTCACGAGCACAGGCAACCAAAGCACAAATGGACAAATGGGGGATCCCATCAAGTTAAAAAGTTTCTGCGCAGCAAAGGAAACAATCAGCAAGGCGACAGCCCACGGAAGGGGAGAAAATATTCCCAATCTATCCATCTGACAAGGGATTAATAATCAGAATAGATAAGGAACTCAAACAACCTATAGGAAAAAATCCTAATAACCCAATTTTAAAATGGGCAAAAGACTGGGCACAGTGGCTCACGCCTGTAATCCCAGCACTTTAGGAGGCAGGTGGAACACAAGGGCAGGAGATAAGAGACCATCCTGGCCAACATGGTGAAACCCCATCTCTACTAAAAATACAAAAATTAGCTGGGCATGGTGGCGCGTGCCTGTAGTCCCAGTTACTCGGGAGGCTGAGGCAGGAGAATCGCTTGAACCAGGGAGTCGGAGGTTGCAGTGAGCTGAGATCGTGCCACTGCACTCCAGCCTGGCGACAGAGCAAGACTCTGTCTCAAAAAAAAAAAAAAGGAATGAGATCATTTGCAACAACATGGATGAAACTGGACGTCATTCTGTTAAGTGAAGCAAGCCAGACACAGAAAGACAAAGTTCACATGTTCTTACTTATTTGTGGGAGCTAAAAATTAAAACGATTGAGTTCATGGAGATAGAAACTAGAATGATGGTTATCAGAGGCTGGGAAGGGTAGTTGGGGGGCAGGGGAAAGTGGGGATGGTTAATGGGTACAAAAAAAATAGTAGAAAGAATATTGGATAAGGTCAGGCATGGTGGCTCACACCTATAATAGCAACGCTTTGGGAGGCTGAGGCAGGAGGAATGGGTGAACCCAGGAGTTCAACACCAGCTTGGGAAACATAGTGAGACCCTGTCTCTATAAAAAATAAACAAAATTAGCCAAGCGTGGTGGCACACACCTATAGTCCCAGCTACTTGGGGGTCTGAGGTGGGAGGACTGCTTGAGCCCAGGAGGTCAAGGCTGCAGTGAGCCATGATCACTGCACTGTACTCCATCCTAGGTGACAGAGCAAGACCCAGTCTCAGAAAAAAAGGAATGAATAAGATCTAGTATTTGATAGCACAACAGGGTAATTATAGTCAATAATAATTTAATTGTACATTTCAAAATAACTAAGAGTATAATTGGTTGGTTGTAACACAAAGGATAAATGCTTGAGGTAATGGTACTCCATTTACCCTGATGTGATTATTACATGTTTTATGCCTGTATGAAAGTATCTCATCTACCCAGTAAATATATACACCTACTATGTACCCATAAAAATTTTTAAATTTTTTTCAGTAAGTAATTTTAAAAGAAAGAGCGGCCAGGCCGGGCGCGGTGGCTCAAGCCTGTAATCCCAGCACTTTGGGAGGCCGAGGCGGGCGGATCACGAGGTCAGGAGATCGAGACCCTCCTGGCTAACACGGTGAAACCCCGTCTCTACTAAAAATACAAAAAACTAGCCGGGCGCGGTGGCGGGCGCCTGTAGTCCCAGCTACTCGGAGGCTGAGGCGGGAGAATGGCGGGAACCCGGGAGGCGGAGCTTGCAGTGAGCTGAGATCCAGCCACTGCACTCCAGCCTGGGCGACACAGCGAGACTCCGTCTCAAAAAAAAAAAAAAAAAAGAGCGGCCAAACAGATGGCTCATGCCCATAATCCCAGCACTTTCGGAAGCCGGGACAGGAGGATCACGAGCCCAGAAGTTTGAGACCAGCCTGGGAAACATAGCAAGAACTTGCCCCTATAAAAAGATTTTTTAAAAATTAGCCAGGCATGACTTTGGGAGGCTGAGGTGGGTGGATCACTTGAGGTTGGGAGTTTGAACCTCACCAGCCTGGCCAACATGGTGAAACTTCATCTCTATAAAAAATACAAAAATTTACCTGGCATGGTGGTGTGTGCCTGTAATCCCAGCTACTTGGGAGGCTGAGGCAGAAGAATCACTTGAACCCAGGAGGCAGAGGTTGCAGTGAGCCGAGATCATGCCACTACACTCCAGCCTGGACATCAGAGTGAGACTCTGTCTCAAAAACAAACAAAAAAACTAGCCAGATGTGGTGGCACATGTCTGTAGTCCCAGCTAATCGAACCTGTAGTCCTAGGATCACCTGAGCCCAGGAGTTCAAGGCTGCAGTGAGCTACGATGGTCCCACTGCACTCTAGCCTGGGCAACAGAGAAAGACCTTGTCTCAAATAAATAAATAAATAAAAATAAAAGGAGAAAGACCTAATACACTGATGAGGCCGAGAGGAGCCCTGATCACCTGGGCGCTCATAGGCCCAGAAGGCCAAACACCAGCCCTGGGCTGCTGGCCACAGCCCTGCAGTGCTACTCAGGACCACAGGGAGGACACCGCACCACAGGAAGTTGAACACCTGAAGCTGGTGTTCGAAGAGGCGGCAAGACCATGCCCCAGAACGCACAGATGCTGGCCCCAGCCATGGCCCCTGTGAAAGCTGCAGGCCCTGGCATTCACCCCAGGCAGCCAGGGAGTGGGCTGCCCTGGACAGCCTGTGCACTGTCAATTGCCTCATCCAACCCAGCCACGCATCCAAATACTCCTAGAACCCGGTCCCTTTGCCCTGCAACCAGACATCCCTCTCATCGGCTTGGGTCTCTTCACCTCACTGAGCCTTTGTCACGTGTGAGCTCCCAGCTGGGCTTCTTTTCATCCCAGGTAAGAGGAAAGTGGGGTCTAGAGAGGCTGAGTACCTGCCCACAGTCCCCCAGCCGATAACAGAAATAAGACCGAGGCCAAGCTCCTGACTGCCATTATCCCATTAATCTTCACATCAACCTTGAGGGAGGCACTATGAGTGGTCTTATTTTATAGATGAGAAAAATGACACACAGAGAGGGTAAGTCACTTGCCCAAAGTCACACAGCTAGTAAAAGGCAGAGTTAGGACTCAAACCCAGGAGACTGGCTCCAGGATACCACTCTCAGCCACTATCTTCTTATCCCTCTGAAGAGGGAAGGCTGCCACTACCTCATGCCACTCCCTAAAGAGCGTGCTCAGAGCCTGTTACTGTCCTTGGTGGTCCACTGTGACCCCAGGCACCATTCTGCTAATAGCTGAGTTGCAGAGTGGAGTAGTTGAGGCAGTCCATGGAAGAGTGTGACCCTCCAGTGTAACCCCAGCTACAAGGACCTCGCTTGGTTTTGCCACAGCTGAATGAGTTTAGGAAGTTACTTCACTGCCCTGTGCCTCCAGGGACCACACCTGTTTAAGGGATGCTGGCAGCAATCCCACCAGGCTGCTGTAAGCCTCTAATTGGTAATAGGTATCCAGGGCACACAACTGCACCTGGTACAGGGCAAACCCTCCCCCGCAGAAATGTTAACCAGCATCGTCCTGACTGGCATCATCATTACTGTGTGAGGGTGGGAACAAAATACAAAACAATATGGTCTCCCTACAGCCAGAATCCAAAATAATAATCACTCAACTTCCAGATCTCAGCAACAGCTTCCCACCACACACAGGGGGCAGATGCTCTTGGCTTGTCAACTTGATCCCAACCAATGGACAGGGCCTCACAGCTAGACCCTGGGCCTTGCCTTCTGCAATGATGATCAAGCATTCTTCTTGGAGCCCCTTCTTGGTCCTCTGTCTGTCCCTCTATTTCTTCTGCTGTTGAAAGGGTTGGGGGAGGAGAGCAATGGAAGATTATAGACCCTGCAGGTCGAGAAGGGGAGATGGTGAGACCAACATCGAGATCTGGTCCCAGGGTGGACTTCCCCAAAGACAGCCAGACTTGCTGTTCTACCACTTGTAACTTGGTGTGCTAAAATAGAGTCTGTCTTCTTCTTGACCTAGAGCAATATTACAAAAGGCTACCTTCACAGAGCAGGACACTGTCCTATAGCATTTTGTTTAAAGCAATCATTTAATTGTTGTCTTCCAGATGGATGAGAAGAAGGCCTGTGTTTCTCTTATTCATGCCTATGTCTCCAGGGCCTGGCACACAGCACAGGTGAGGATAGATGAATGAATGGATGGATGGATGAGTAAGTAGGTAAATGGGTGGATGAATGGATGGGTGGATGAGCAGGTGAATGGAGGGATGGATGGATGGATGGATGGATGGATAGTGGGTGGATGAGTGGGTAGACAGATGGATGGATGGATGAATAGATGGATGAATGGGTAGACAGATGAATGAATGGATGAGTGGATGAATAGGTAGATGGATGGATGAGCAGCTGACTCTGGTGGATGGGTGGGTGGATAGATAGTTGAGTGGTCAAATGGAAGGATGGATGGATGGATGGATGGGTAGATGGGTGGGTAGGTGGATGGATGGATGGATGGGTGGGTGGGTGGATGGATGGATGGGTGGATGGATGGATGGATGGTGAGTGGATGGGTGGGTAGATGGATGGATGGATGGATGGATGGGTAGATGGATGGACAAGTCAATGGATGGGTGAATGGGTGGATGGATAGATAGTTGAGTAGGCAGATGGATGGATGGGTGGATGGGTGGGTGGATGGATGGATGGATGGATAGTGGGTGGATGGGTAGGTGGATGGATGGGTGGGTGGATGGATGGATGGTGGGTGGATGGGTGGGTAGATAGATGGATGGATGGATGGTGGGTGGATGGATGGGGTAAATGATGCCCTGGAAAGGCTGGGTCTGGGGCCTCAGGGGGACCACTTGCCTTCTCTCCACCTGCTGCTCAGAGCTGGGAACTTGTAGCATCACCTCTACAGATCCTCTGCTGGAGGCTTTGGTCCTTACGATCCATGGGCCAGTCCCTGAGCCCCTCAGGCAGGGTCAGAGTGGCAAACTAAAGAACCAGATCTGACAGAGGATAAAGACAGAAGGAAGGAGAAACTGGGAATAGGGGTTGGTCATGGGGGCAGGACAGCCCAGAACAAAGGGCTGGGAAGGCAGAGAAAGTGGTGGGTGTAGAAGTGAAGGAGGGCAGGAGAGGGAGGCAAAACAGAAGCTGAAGGCAGACGGAGGACTTGATCAAAGGAGAGGCAAATAGGGCAATCACCTGCTTCCTGCGTCCCTCTCAGGACTTTAATGAGCCTGTGTGTGGGTAAGAGCTCCGCTTGGCTGACTTTCAAAGCCCATTAGCACATCTCAGTCTCACAACATCTTTGTGGGTCGGTTTTATTATTATCCTCCCACCAGCATGGCCCCGAGGAAGGAAGACGTCAGCAGCAGCTGGCCTGGGCTCGGATTCCATGCCCCACTCCTGGCTGGAGGAACCTGGCAGCTGTGTGGCCCCTGAGTCTCATCCTCCTTGCCTGTGAAATGGAGGGTGACAATCATGCTGTCTGGCAGGGATGTTACGAGAAGCAAACAAGAGTGTGGGAGAGAGTCTGGTACCCAGGTAGGGTTGCCCATCCTCTGTCCTCCCTTCTTCCTCACTGAGCTCGGGTGCAGCCAAATTGGCAGGAGGCTTTGGCGTGGCCCAGTGCCTGGACCTGCCCCCACAGACTCTGGTTCCATTGATGTGGAGTGGGGCCTGGATATCAGGACTTTTTAAAACTCCCCGGGAGATTCTCACGTGCAGCCAGAGTTGGGAGACTCTGATCTAAGTACGTACATGTGGGTAAGACAGGAACTCTACAAGAGACCCAAGGACCTAGTCCCATGGACGGTCTCTGGGGAGAGCAGCCAGTGGTCAGGGCCCGAAGTGGGCAGTGTGGGAAGGAGGACGATGTTTCTCTGGATACCCTTGGGCCTTGTGAATTTTGTTCCATCTGCATGTATGATCTATCCAAAGAGTAAATTTAAATGTTTATAATCAGAAGCAAATGGGGCCGGGTACAGTGGCTCATGCTTCTAATCCCAGCACTTTGGGAGGCCGAGGCGGAGGATCACTTGAGGTCAAGAGTTCGAGACAAGCCTGGCCAACATGGCAAAACCCCATCTCTACTAAAAAATATAAAAATTAGCCGAGCGTGGTGGCACATGCCTGTAGTCCCAGCTACTTGGGAGGCCGAGGCAAGAGAATCACTTGAATCCAGGAGGTAGAAGCTGCAGTGGGCCGAGATCTCACCATTGCACTCCAGCCTGGGTGAGACAGCGAGACTCCGTCTCAAAAAATAATAATAATAGTAATAAGCAAATGGGATGAAATTCAGCTCAACCCACTCCCAAGATTGGCAGGAAGTCCTTGATAGAAGCATTTTCAGGTCAGGCACGGTTGGTTCTTGCCTGTAATCCCAGCACTTTGGGAGGCCAAGGCGGGTGGATCTCTTGAGCCTAGGAGTTTGAGACGAGCCTGAGCAACATAGCAAAACCCCACCTCTACTAAAAATACAAAAATTAGCTGGGTGTGGTGGTGCATGCCTGTGGTCCCAGCTACATGGGAGGCTGAAGTGGGAGGATCACCTGAGCCCAGGAGGCCGAGGCTGCAGTGAGCTGTGATGTCACCACCCACTCTCACCTGAGTGACAGAGTGAGACCCTGTCTGAAAAAGAAAGAAAGAAAGGGCCGGGCGTGGTGGCTCAAGCCTGTAATCCCAGCACTTTGGGAGGCCGAGACGGGCGGATCACGAGGTCAGGAGATCGAGACCATCCTGGCTAACACCATGAAACCCCGTCTCTACTAAAAAATACAAAAAACTAGCCAGGCGAGGTGGCGGGCGCCTGTAGTCCCAGCTACTCAGGAGGCTCAGGCAGGAGAATGGCGTAAACCCGGGAGGCGGAGCTTGCAGTGAGCTGAGATCCGGCCACTGCACTCCAGCCCGGGCGACAGAGCAAGACTCCGTCTCAAAAAAAAAAAAGAAAGAAAGGAAGGAAGGAAGGAAGGAAGGAAGGAAGGAAGGAAGGAAGGAAGGAAGGAAGGAAGGAAGGAAGGAAGGAAGGAAGGAAGGAAGGAGAAAGAAAGAAAAGGAAAAGACAGACAGAGAGGGAAGCATTTTTTAGTTCCTTCCTCTTGGGTCCATGGGTCTTACAAGAACCCCAGGGTTCCCTGATCCCTGGGAAATGGAGGTGACACTGGCCTCAGCTGTTATGGGCTGAATTGTGTCCTGCAAAATTTCATCTGTTGAAGACCTAAGCCCCAGTACCTGAAAATAGGACTTTATGTGGGAAATGGGGTCTTTAAAGTGGTAATTAAAGTAAAACGAGGTCCTTAAGGTAGGCCCTAATCCCATAAACCTGGTGTCCTCCGAAGAGATTAGGACACAGACATACACAGAGGGACAACCAGGTGAGGACACAGGGACAAGACTAACATCTATAAGACAAAGCAGAGGCCTCAGAAGAAACCAACTTTGCCAACACCTTGATCTCAGACTCCTACACTCCAGAATTGTGAGACAAGAAATCCTGTTGTCTAAGCCACCGCATCCACCTGGGCTTTCAGACAACAGCGTCTTCAGAGCACCCACCCTGTGTGCCAACTTCTCCTTTTCAGCTCTTCAAAATACAAAGTCCAGGCTAATGCCCTTCCTTCCCCGAGCAGCTGTAAGGCTAGACACCATATAAGGACGTTTCTCAGTCTTCTTGTCTTTCCTTCCTCCTTCTTCCCATCCTCCCTTCCTTCCTTCCTAACCTTCTGCAGCCTCAGGACTCGCAGTTGCAACCAACCTCATTTTTGTTTTTGTTTTTGTTTTTTTTTTTTTGAGATAGAGTCTCACTCTGTTGCCCAGGCTGGAGTGCAGTGGTGCATTCTCAGCTTACCGCACCCTCCGCCTCCCAAGTTCAAGCGATTCTCCTGCCTCAGCCTCCCAGGTAGCTGGGACGACAGGTGCCTGCCACTACACCTGTCTAATTTTTGTATTTTTAGTAGAGACGGGGTTTCACCATGTTGGCCAGGCTGGTCTCGATCTCCTGACCTCAGGTGACCTTCCCACCTGAGCCTCCCACAATGCTGGGATTACAAGCATGAGCCACCATCTCCAGCAGGCTCATTAACTTTTTTTTTTTTTTTTTCCTGAGACAGAGTCATACTCTGTTGTCCAGACTGCAGTGCAGTGGCATCATCTCGGCTCACTGTAGCCTCTGCCTCCAGGGTGCAAGGGATTCTCCTGCCTCTGCCTCTCGAGTAGCTGGGACTACAGGCACGTGCCACCATGTCCAACCCTGTCACCCAGGCTGTAGTACAGTAGTGCAATCTCGGCTCACTGTAACCTCTGCCTCCCGAGTTCAAGTGATTCTTGTGCCTTGGCCTCCCAAGTAGCTAGGATTACACGTGTGCACCACCACACCCAGCTAATTTTTGTATTTAGAGTAGAAATGGAGTTTCACCATGTTGGCCAGGCTGATCTTGAACTCTTGACCTCAGGTGATCCACCCACCTCAGCCTCCCAAAATGCGCAACTCACCTCATTTTATTTTATTTCATTTTATATTTATTTCATTATTATTTTTTGAGACTGAGTCTCTCTGTCGCCCGGGCTGGAGTGCAGTGGCATGATCTCGGGAAGAAAGTAGCGGCTGAACGATCCGGCAACACAGGATGAGCAGAGCCCACTGGAGTTCCCTTAGAATGAGCAGGAGCAGAAAGCCCGGTGGCCAGAGATCTCAGGCAGAGCCCGCTGCAGGAACACAGAGATGAAAAGGAAGATAAACGCAGGACAGAACTCAGACCCGCAGTCAGACAGCACTCTGCCCAGGTCTGCGGCCCACCAGCTGCAGGAGCTTGGGCGCCTTCCTTAACCTCTCAGAGCCTCTTTGCTCATCCATAAAATGAGGATAAATTATTCCTCCCTCACAGGCGGTGCAGTGAGGATGAAATGAGAGAGGAGTTTGAGGCATGTGGCTCTGTGCACAGTTTTGTATGGAATACCTCACTTAACCTTCCTCTGAACCTCAGTTTCCCCATCTGTGAACTGGGGGTCGCAATAATCCCTCCTCAGATGGTGGGGGTTTGATTGGAGAAGCAACGTGCAAACCACTGAAACATTTAAGACCCCCAAAGCAGAGCACCGGCACTGGTATTCCCCGCCCACCGGTGGGCGTATCCCATGGGTTGTGGGACTCAGAAAGGAAATTCTCTCAGGGCCTGCAGGCTGAGGCTGAGTCTAGAAAAGCATGAGTGGCCTGGGGAAGGAACCCACTCCCTGCCCAGGGTGGCCAGTGCTCAGGTGCCTGAGCTCTGTCTGGGGAGCCTTTTGGTCTTCCCATCTCTTCTTTCTCTCCAGATGTTTGACCCTCAGGGACTCCTGTCTCCTACCCAGCCTGAGGTCCCAGATGGTGTGATGTGGAGTGTGGAGAGACGCTCAGCCTCAGGTGTGGTGCAGACCTGGGCATGGGGCTTTGCCCTGTCCCTTCCTGGTGGTGTGACCCCACTGGGACTCCCTCTCCTCTTCTGGGGGCTCCACTGAGTGAGGAAGGATACTCGTCTCTGTCTGCATGAGGCTGGGAGAGACTCCAAGGGGACCTTTCACTAAAAAGTCTGAGTACAACTGAATCCGATTTTCTGCACCCTGGGAGGCCGACAGTCAATGGGAACCCAGTGAGGGCCTGCTGACATAATGAACAAGGAAGTCCTTGGAAAACTGCAGTATGCATGCAAATGGGCCCCTGTGCCAGGCTCATTCACACGGATTTTTAAACTCCTGAAAATCGGGGCAGTCATCCTTGCTTAAAGTGAAGTAGACCCATGCATGGGGAAGATCCTTTCCCTTCCTGGGGGCTGGAGACAGCAACAGTGACAGGCACCCGTCAGGCTCCTGGAATGCTGCAAAATAATCTGAGCATCTTCTGTGGCCTGCCCCCGCCAGCACCTGCACCCCCATCTCTGCACCCCACCCACACTCAGTGACATGCTGGGCGGAAGAAGCAGAGTGGAGACGTCAACCTGCCTGAACATGCCAAGTGCCCACGTGAGCAGGGGGTGCTGTTATGCGGCAGGAAAAAGAACAGAGTGGCTGCTTCTGTCCAGAAGGGGTTCTCTTCCTCGCTACCTCTATTTCCAAAAAGACACTGAGGCTCAGAAACTGAAGCTTAGCAAGCCCCATGTACACAGCCTGGAAGCAGCAGAATGGCGATTCCAGCCTGAGTCACCACAATGTCCTGGCTTTGTCCCATGACAGCAGGAGGCCTCCAGGTCCTCCATTTGTCCCCTCCCTCTGTCCCCACCTCTCCCTAATCCCAGTCCTCTCATCTAAATGGCTTTCCTACCTCCAGGCTCCCTCCACTTAGCTCCAACCTGGACCCATCTGTGAAGGTGCTTTTTCCACAAAAAGCTTGTTTTGCGTTTCTGTCCTAACTTTGCTCAAGAACCTGCTATGACTCCCTATTACTTCTAAGAATAAAGCCTGAAATTCCTAGCCAGGCACAAAAGGCTTCCTGAGCATCTGGTTCCATCTAACCTATATAGTCCCATCTGTCCTTGCCCCCCTCACAGACTCTCCTCTCCAAGTGGGCTGATCTGTCAGCCCCTCCTCTAAGAAGCCTCCCCAGCTGCACAGGCCCACAATTGTTTCATTGGCTCCCCAAGAAGTCCATGTCCTAATCCCTGGAGCCTTTGGATATATTAGGTTACACAGCAAAGAGAAATTTGGGAAAGAGGGAAAGAGGGAATTCAGGTTGCTAATCAGCTGGCTTTATTTTTATTCCGCTTTATTTTATTTCAGACAGACTCTAGCTCTGTGGCCCAGGCTGGAGTGCAGTGGTGCAATCTTGGCTCACTGCAAGCTCCGCCTCCTGGGTGCACGCTACTCTCCTGCCTCAGCCTCCCCAGTAGCTGGGACTACAGGTGCCCGCCACCACACCCGGCTAATTTTTTTGTATTTCTAGTAGAGACGGGGTTTCACCATGTTGGCCAGGCTGGTCTTGATCTCTGACCTCGTGATCCACCCACCTCAGCCTCCCAAAGTGCTGAGATTACAGGCTTGAGCCACTGCACCCGGCCTCAGCTGGCTTTAAAATAGGGAGGGTATTCTGGATTCCCCTGGGCCCAGTGGAACCACAAGGGCTTTTAAAAGTGGAAGAGGGAGGCAGAGAGGTCAGAGTGATGTGATGTGAGAAGGATTTGACAGGCCATTGCTGGCTCTGAAGATGGCAGGCGGCCACAACTCAAGGAGCGCAGGCAGCTGGAAAGACAAGAAAATGGATTCTCAGCTGGGCACGGTGGCTCATGCCTAGAATCCCAGCACTTTGGGAGGCCAAGGTAGGAGGATCGTTTGAGCTCAGAAGTTTGAGACCAGCCTGGGCAACATAGTGAGACCCCATCTCTACAAAAAGTACAAAAATTAGCCTGGGGTGGTGGCACATGCCTGTGGGCCCAGCTACTTCAGAGGCTGAGGTGAGAGGATCACTTGAGTCTGGGAGGTCCAGCCTGCAGTGAGCTGTGTTGATGCCACTGCACTCCAGCCTGGGCAATGTAGTAGGACCCTGTCTCAAAAAAAATAAAATAGCCGGGAGCGGTGGCTCACGCCTGTAATCCCAGCACTTTGGGAGGCTGAGGCAGACAGATTACTTGAAGTCAGGAGTTCGAGACCAGCCTGACCAACATGATAAAACCCAGTCTCTACAAAAAATACAAAAATTCACCAGGTCTGGTGGTGCGTGCCTGTAAAACCAGTTACTCAGGAGGCTGAGGCAGGAGAATGGCTTGAACCCAGGAGGCAGAGGTTGCAGTGAGCCAAGACAGCGCCACTGTATTCCAGCCTGGATGACAGAGTGAGGCTCTGTCTCAAAATACAAAAAAAGAAAAAAGAAAAAAACATAAAAATAAAATAAAGAAAATGGATTCTCCTCAAGAGCTCCGGAGGCACCATACCCCTGTAGACACCTTGATTCTAGCCCAACTGTATCTGTGTGAGATTTCTCATCTACAGAATTGCAAAATAATAAATTCGTTTTGGGCCGGGCGCGGTGGCTCAAGCCTGTAATCCCAGCACTTTGGGAGGCCGAGACGGGCGGATCACGAGGTCAGGAGATGGAGACCATCCTGGCTAACACGGTGAAACCCTGTCTCTACTAAAAAAATACAAAAACTAGCCGGGCGAGGTGGCGGGCGCCTGTAGTCCCAGCTACTCGGGAGGCTGAGGCAGGAGAATGGCGTAAACCCGGAAGGCGGAGCTTGCAGTGAGCTGAGATCCGGCCACTGCACTCCAGTCCGGGCGACAGAGCGAGACTCCACCTCAAAAAAAAAAAAAAAAAAAAAAAAAAAAAAAAAAAAAAAAATTTGTTTTGTCTAAGCCATTAGGTGTAACTGTTGAAGCAGTGATAAGGAGCTAACACACCCACACAGAGGAAACCATACCAGCTGCCAAAATAAACTGGGGCCTGAGCCCTTTGATGAGCCACTTAAACTGTTAGCCTTGATTTCCTCATCTGTAAAAGCCAAACGGCAACGTGACCTCTCAGCCCTGTCGGGAAGGCTGAGGAATGCTGAGGTCAAGGTAAGCCCCATGGTTCTCATTGCTGCTGAGGTGGCGCAATCACTCTGAAGACAGATATTATTAATGACTTCCCACGTTCTCTCTTCTGCAGATTAAAAATCTCAATTCACACCTAGTGTCATTCCTTGTGTTTCTAATCACTTATGGGAAAGGCCTTGTTTTCATAAATAAGTTGCCAGCATCCCAGGGCTCAGACTGTCTTCATTAAGGACTTAAAAAAAATTATTCTTCTGGGTATATAGG
Source organism: Rhinopithecus roxellana (assembly GCF_007565055.1). NCBI lineage: Eukaryota > Metazoa > Chordata > Mammalia > Primates > Cercopithecidae > Rhinopithecus > Rhinopithecus roxellana. The sequence goes on from NC_044561.1 coordinate 13,963,329, forward strand.
TAGCTCATGTCTGTAGTCCCAGAACTTTGGGAGGCCAAGGTGGTGGATCACTTGAGCCCAGGAGTTTGAAACTAGCCTGGGCAACACGGTAAAATTGTCTCTACCAAAAAAATACATATATACACAAAAAAAATTAGCCAGGCATGGTGGTGCACACCTGTAGTCCCAATTACTCAGGAGACTGAGGTGGGAGGATCACTTGAACCCAGGAGGTCAAGGCTGCAGTGAGCCATGATTGCGCCACTGCACTCCAGCCTGGATGGCAGAGCAAGACCATCTCAAAAAAAAAAACATTCTTACTATTGATAATAATAGATTATTATTAAAAATCTATTATTATCAACTATGATTATTCTAGTAGTTCTCAACCAGGGCCAATTTTGTCTCCGGGAACATTTGTCAATGTCTGGAGACATGTTTGGTGGTCACAACTGAGGGACGCTAGTGGGTAGAGGCCAGTGGTGCTTCTCTTCATTTTGCACGCACAGGGAACAGTCTACAACAGCCCAAATGTCCTCAATGCAGAGGCCGAGAAGCCAGATGTTCACCACGTGCTAGGCTAGGTGGAGACATTTTGTATCCATGATCTCCAAACCCTACAACAACTCTGCAAGCCAGCATTGTCCTGCAGAAGGCCTGAGGCTCAGAGAGGTCAAGGAAGGTGTCCAAAATCACACAGTGGGGAAGAAGCTAAGCCAAGATTCCCTCACGGGACTCTGCTGTCTGTTCTCAAAGCCGGGCGGAGGGGGCGCCCTCCTGACTGTGTCCACCTTCTGCAGATTGTGGGGTACCATGTCTGTGTCATAAGAACCTCTTGCTGATGAAGACCTTGATACCCAGGCTTGTCCATGCCATCAGAGCCCCTGGAAAGGTCCTGCTATCCCCGCCTGCTCCATCCCAAGGAAAAGAGAGGGGAGGGGAGAAGGGAGGTGCTCGGCGGACGCTCTTTTCTTCAATGACATGTGTTTGTTTAATAGAGGGCGACGAAATTCCCCAGGACACCCTTGTGGTGTAAATATTTACCCATCAGGAGCTCCAGGAGGACCCTGTCCTGGAGACAAGGTGAAGCCTTGGAGAACGTGCAGGCTTGGAAGGGGAGCAGAGGGAGCCAGGAAGGTGGTGAAGGGAGAGGCACTGGGGAGAGGAGGAGGGAGGCAGAAGGAAGGGGAGAAACCCCTTCCCCAGCACCAACCTCACGCGTGCTGCCGTCTCTCTCTCATTCACTCTGTCAGTGTCTCCATCTCTGTCTGTCTTTTGTCTCTATCTCTGTCTCTGTCTCTGATGCTTTTGCTTGTCCTGACAGGAGGGAGAGCTGAGGAGGGAAGAGGAGAGGGGAATGGTGGCAGCCAGGTGGAGACTTGTCCCCCAGAGTCTCCAGACACCCCTTCCTAAGTATCTCTGTCTCTGCATCCGCCTCTGATTCTGCCTCTTTCCCAGGACCCACTCCCTCTCCCTCGTGCGCTCTCTCTCTCTCTCTCTCTCTCTACATATATATATATATATTTCTATTTCTCTCTGTCTTTTGTCTCTCTGTATTTGTCCCTCTTTGTCTCTGTCTCTCTCTGTCTCTGATTTACTGCGTCATTCTCTCCTTCTCTGTCTGCCTTTTGTCTCTATCTCTCTCCCTGTCTCTTTCTGTCTCTAATGCTCTGCCCTGTCTCTGTTTCTCTATATCTATCCCTCCATCTCTTTATCTCTCTGCCTCTATTTGTCTCTATCTCTGTCCCTCTCTGTCTCTTTCTGTCTCTGGTGCTCTACCCCATCTCTGTCTCTCTGTATCTGTCCCTCTGTCTCTGTCTTTGTCTCTCTGTCTCTCTCTGTCTCTGCGTTTCTCTCTGATTCACTCTGTCAGTGTCTCCTTCTCTGTCTTTTGTCTCCATCTCCCTCTCTGTCTCTGACGTGCTTGCTCAGCCCACTGTTGTCTCTGTCTCTCTATCTCTGTCCCTCCGTCTCTCTGCTGTCCTGTCTGGAAACACAGACTTGTGACATTAAACAGGTGACAGCACTCAGGTCCAGGCTCTGTGAGGCCCAGTGTCTGTGCCTGGACCCAAGGAGGCTGCGTGTCTGCAGGGAGCGCAGGCCCATGTCATGTCAGGATGGACAGGCAGGCTGAGGTCTTCGGGGAACAGAGAGGCAGAAGCCAGCACGCAGGAAGTGGCCAGTGAGAGCCCCTTCCCCAGAGAGCAAGAGGCCGTCACCCTCCCCCTGCCCCTGAGCTGCACAGATAGCATCTCAGCCCTCAGCTTCACACTGAGCAGCCCTCTCCACGCCTCCTAGCCTCAGTTTCCTCATCTGCAAAGCGGGGATAGCAGCACCTTCCTCTCAGAGTGGGTGAGGTGCTCCAGAGTGACATGAAGGAAGCCGCTGGTGAGACCCACATGCAAGGCAGACGGGACACACAGGGTCCTGTCCCTCTCTCTCAGGGCTGAACTCTACAGCACGTAAATATTTGCTGAACGAGGACAAATTCCGCAAGTGGCAGAACAAGCTTTAAAATGTTCTATTTGCACAAGAACTGGACACACTGGCACCACGACCCCAGAGGAGGAGTCAAGTTGATTATTGAACACACACACACACACACACAGAGCCAACCAGGAGCTGCAGAGTCGACGAAAAGCCAGGCTTCCAGTGCCCAGGGCTTCTTTCTCACTTTACAGCTAGTACAGAAAGCGAAGGGCTCTGCCCTGCCCTGCCCGCTGCCAGGCGTTTCCACGTGGTATTTCATGTAGCCCAAAGGTGACTATGATCCTTAGTGTCACTTTACCATGGAAGAACGCGAGGCGGCCACCCACCTGTTTATTCAACACACATCCACCAGGCACCCGCCCGGCTCCATGCTCTAGGCACAAAGTGGCCGACCAGGAAGCCAGAGTCCCTGTGGCGTGGAGCCTACGTCGTACTGTGGTCGGACAACAGAAATACCACACAGTTCCAGGGTGTGACATCTGCAATAAAGAGAGTGGGGAAAAGAGGTGTGGTCAAGGCCAGCGTGGGGGTGGGAAGGGGTGGAGTGATCCTGGCGGGGGGTTCCACAGGTGCAAAGGCCTGGGGGCTGGATGAAGCTGAGGGCTACTGGAGGGCCAGGGAGGAGGGCAGAGTCTTGGAGGCCTAGGTCAAGCGAAGCCCAAGCCCCCTGCAGGTAAAGGCAGGTACCATGTGTAACCCTACTCTGAGGCTCAGCCCTGCTCGTTTTCTGGGTGCCTGGTTTTTACACATGGATGAAGAGAGCAGGACAGGGAAGAGAAAAGGGCAGAAGCCAGGGGCTGAGACAGAACAGGGCAGGTGGGGGCCCAGGTGCATCTAAGCCCCTCCCACCCCATCACCCTGCAGGATCAGGCACCTGAAAGGGGATCTTGTCCCAGGGAGTCTCAGTCCCCTGTGGAAGCCAAAGGGCCTGGATTCCCTGGAAGCGGCCTTGTCTATGGACAGGTCAGATCCCATCTGCTCTCCTTACCACCCGCGGGCCTCAGGGCTTCCCCGCCTCTCATCCTCCTTTCCTTCTCTCTAGAGAGAGGGGCTCATCCTTTTTACCCACTCAGGAACTGCTGCTGACAAAGCCGGGTGCCAGAGCCGCCGACATCATATGCTGAGGGCCCTTGTCTGCTTCTGCAGGGGGACAAAGGACAGACGAGTTCACAAGGAGAGGGGCAAAATGAGGCAGTAACTGAGAGCAAATCCAACCCCTGGGTCCAGCACAGACATAAATGAGGACACAAAGCGCCCTCTTGAGTCACCTGGTCAACCTGGAGACACTGCCAAGCTCGAGGCCTGTCTGGGGCTTGTCATGAGTCAGAAAACTCTGGGGATGGCAGATCAAGAATTGTCGGAAACAATTGGCCAGCTGGGGTTAGGCCGGGGGCCTCCCCCGTCTCCATGAACGTGCAGTTTGCGTTGGCAGAGCCGCCTGGCAAGGGGGCCAATCTCTGCACCTTGCTGAGGATAATCTCCCCACACTGAGACCCGCAAAGTTTGACTTAAATGTTCCCGTTGCCTGGGCAACCTTCTCCGCTGGTTCTCCCCTGTCATTCTTCATCGAAAACCCTGGTAGGAACTTTTTGCTTCAATTGGAAACTGACAGTTGCCAAGGCAACTCCATCAAAGCATCCTGAGGTTGCAAGTGGGCTGTAGGTGATGTTGGCCCAAGGTGGCTGCAGAGAGGGGAGGAGGGGTGGGGCAGTGGTGGGTAGAGCATGGAGGGGGAAAGACGGAGAGGGAGTTTCCAGGAAAGAGAGGACAGCAGACCTCCACAAGTGCATTCATTCATTCACTTGCTTGTCCATCATTCATTCCCTTGCTCATCTACAACCACTTCAGCACCTGTTATGTGTTGGACTCTATTTCCTGAAGGCTTAGGGGATGGAGGGGTGGGTAGACCCCTCCTCAACACACACAGCCCTCTGACATGGAAAAGTGTGAGCGGACAGAGTGCTGGTTTTGGAGTCAGATTGACCCGGGTTTTTATCCGGATTCCTAAATCCTTCCTCACTGACAAATGGGGCATAAAAGTAGAACCATTTCTGAAGATGTGGGGAGCCCCAGAAGAGGCCTCGGGTGGAGAGGACCAGTGTCAACATGTTGCCGTGGGGACCGGATTGTTGGCTGGATCTTCTCATTCGATGCTCCTCCTGTCTTCAAAAGTGCCTGGTCAGTGACTGCAGCTCCGGTTGGATTCTCCAGTGGGGGTGAAAGGGCCAACCCCAAGGGTGGCCATTCGGTGGCGAGAGGGTGGCAACGTGGAAACCAGGCGGAGTCAGGCGGGAGAGTCTGGGCAAGTCTTCACCCACTTAGAGACAGCACTTCCTCCCCTGGAGTCTGTCCCAGGAGGGGAGAGGGAAAGGAACAGGGGAGGGAAAGAGAGAGGTGTGTGACCCTGGAGGGGTCTTCCTGCAAGGGCTTTCTAGGCACTATCTCATTTAATCCCAGCAATCCCAGGAGACAGTTTTCCTTCCCCCTGTTCTGCAGATTGGGAAACTCAAGTTCAGAGAGGTGGAATAAGGTTGCCCAGAGAGGAAGCAGCCTCTCCGGAACTCAACCGTGGGCCATGTTCTTTCCAGAATCCCTCATCTAATTCTCGTGACAGTCCCAGGAGGTGGATTCCATTATCTCCATTCTGTTGATGAGAAGAACAAATCTGAGAGGTCAGACAGCTCACCTAGGATCACACAGCTCCTACAGCCCCTTCCCTGTCTCCTTCTCAGCCCAAGGCCCAACCATCCCAGTACTGTGGGAGGCTGAGGCAGGAGGATTGCTTGAGGCCAGAAGTTCGAGACCAGCCTGGGCAACACAGCAGAACCCCATACTTACAAAAAAAGATTTTTGATTAGCTGGGCATGGTGGTGCACACCTGTAGCCCCAGCTACTCCAGTGGTTGAGGCAGGAGGATCACTTGAGCCCAAGAGGTTGAGGCTGCAGTGAACAGTGATTGTGTCACCAAACTCCAGCCTGGGAGAGAGTAAGACCCTGTCTCTAAAAAAAATAAGAATAAAAATACAAATCTTAGGATGAGCAGGATTTGGCCCAAGAAAGAGGAAGGGTTTTCCAGGCAGAGCATAGAGCACAGCCAAAGCCAGTAACAGGACAGAGCAAGGTGCCGGAGAACTGCTACGTGTCAGCATGGGCAGGGGCACAGAGGCCACGGCAGGGGCAGAAAGACCACGGCTGGGACACAGGGACCACAGCTGGGACAGAGAGGCCACAGCTGGGACAAAGAGGCCACGGTTGGGACAGAGAGGCTATGATCGGGACAGAGAAGCCACGGCTGGGCAGAGAGGCCACAGCTGGGACAGAGGGGCCACAGCTGGGACAGAGAAGCCACAACTGGGAAAAAGAGGCCATGACTGGGGCAGAGAGGCCACAGCTGGGACAGAGAGGCCACAACTGGGAAAAAGAGGCCATGACTGGGGCAGAGAGGCCACAGCTGGGACAGAGAGGCCACAGCTGGGACAGAGAGGCCACAGCTGGGACAGAGAGGCCATGGCTGAGACAGAGAGGCCATAACTGGGGCACTCAGCATGGACTTAAGTGCAGACACAATAGGGGCAAGGAGTCTGGGCCCCTGTCGGTTCCAAAGACACGGCGATTCATTTCTGCTTCCTTTCTGCACTTGCCGAGAAAGTTCTTCCCTGACTGCACGGCCGACTCTCCTCCTCCTTCAGTTCTAGGCCTGAGTGACAGCGGCTCGGAGAAGCCAACCCTGACCAGCCCTGAGAAGCGGACGCCTCAGCAAGTCCTCATCTCCGTACCCTCAGTTTCCTGCAGAGCCCGTAAGCGTTGCTTTCCTGCCCCTAGTTCTTCAACCCGCCCCGCTGAAAATCCCTTTCCTCCCATGGTTTTGCCTCATCTCCCACCAGAGGCAGAGTGTCCTTTCCCACTACACCGATGCTGCACTTGACCATGAGGCTTCCTTTGGCCAACAGAATGTGGGCAGAAGTGAGAGTGTCCCAGTGCTGGGCATTGCAGGTCCCCATTCACTTCTTGCCCATCTGCCACCACCTCGGGACAAACAAGTCCCAGGTGGCCCAGTGGTCCATGGATGAGAGGCCCAGGAAGCAGCCCTGGAGCTTAAGCCCAGTCTAGTCGCTCCGTCTGTGGATCCCCACCCAACAGACAGCCTTCAGAGTGAGAATAATGAGTGTTGTTTGAAGCCACTAAACCTGGGGGGTGTTTGCCCAGCACTTAACACCTCCCTCTGGTTCCCTCTGTCTCCTCACTGCTGTCTCCTCCCACACCAGGCTGGACGCACGCTCCTGGAGAGCCAGGACCCTTGTCTGTCTCATTCCCCGTTGCATCCTCGGGGTCTGACGCCCGGCCTAGGGCACTGCGGAACTTCAGATGTGTGCTGAGTGAGTGAAGGAACAGACACGATGTTTTGTGGGGCCTTCAGCAGGAGTGGAGGGTCTGGCATGTGGTTGAGAAGATGACTCTGGCTGCTGGAAGAGGGAAGGGATGATGGTGGGGAGGACTCTGCAGAGGGGGCCAGTGGGGAAGCTCCCGCCACGGTCCAGAGGGAGACGAAGGAGGCTGGGACCCCAGAATGAGCAGAGACGAAGACACAGCTAAGGCCAGCTTCACCTTCCCATAGGCCAGGCTCTCCGCACAGCCTCTCTTCATTCGATCCTCACGACCAGTGTATGAGGCAGGTGCTTTGATCATTCTTATTTTCTAGAAGAGGAAACTGAGGCATGGAGAGTCTGGCCCTGGGGTCCTCAAGCTGACTCCTCCCCCAAGCCCTTGTTTCCAGTCTCATTTTCAGAGTAAACATCAGCAGACATGAGACACCGCATGTGTGGGAGGAGGGGACAGTTCCCCACCTGGGGAGAAACCGGGGAAAGGGCACTGTTGCTTCCTGTAGTTTTATCAAACCTGCTGGGTCATTCCCCTGGATTTTTTTGTGCACAATGCCAGGCCCCAGGGGTCCCATTTCCCTGGGTGGACTTGGGGAGGCAGGATCTGTGAAGACTGAGGGGGCTAAGGGTGTAAGGGGGCTTCGCAAGAGCACAGTGCTACCCGGTCTCTCCCAGTCCCTCTCCTTGCTTGCCCCAGCCTGAAGGCTGTGCATCGTTTCCTCCTTAAGGGTTAATGAGCTGGCCGGGTGCAGTGGCTCACACCTGTAATCCCAGCACTTCGGGAGGCTGAGACAGGCCGATCACTTGAGGTCAGGAGTCCGACACCAACCTGGCCAACATGGTGACACCCCGTCTCTACTAAAAATAGAGCATGGGCATGGTGATGTGTGCGCGTAGTTCCAGCTACTCGGGAGGCTGAGGCAGGAGAATCCCTTGCACCCTGGAGGCAGAGGCCGCAGTGAGCCAAGACTTTGCCGCTGCACTCCAGCCTGGGCAGAATACGACTCTGTCTCAAAAATAAATAAATAATAAATAAATAAATAAAATAAAAACAACCAAAAAAGAGTTCACGAGCCCATGTAGAAGCCGCCCACACCCTTCTCCCAGGAATGACAGGACTCCTTATAGACAGAATCTCAGGCAATCGCTAAGCCATGTGTCGCTCAAACCCAGGAGCAACAAGGGGCTCTTGTGCAGGCAGCAAAACACTCATGCGGGCTGGGAACCCCCAAACCCGCCGGGGAAGGAGTGTGGAGAGTAACACTCCCATCTGTTCCACCCTTGGCAGTTTACAAAGCACTTTCCCACACAACTTCATGTCGAATCCTCACAGCAACACAGAGAGGGACCCGGGTTTCCCACCCAGAGCCAGGAAGCCCGAGGCTGATGCTGCACACCCGCAGCCAGGAAGGACCAGCCTTGGGGCTGAACCCCTGGTCTTCTAGCTGCCGTCCCTGAGCTGGTTCTGTCCTCCTAGTGAAGCGCGGACCACGGCCCTGAGTCAGGGGGCAGAGCAGGCTGATGCCTTATGGTACGGGTGGTGCTGAGGCTCCCGGAGGGCTTGGCTCATGCAGGCGCCTCATGACCCACCTAGGGAGTTGGGGCAGGACACTGGTGACCAGAGGACTTGTCTCTGCGGAAAGAACTAGAATCTCTAGAACAAACCCCACCTTCAGAAAAGACCCTCAGAAAGGATTTGGGTGATGAGGATGCTCAGGGAACCGAGGTGAGAGAAATATGAAGGTAGGGGGGTGCAGTAAGGCCAGGACTAGAGGAGAAGCCAATCTGGAAAATTCTGCGGCCAGAGTTCAGGGAGGCTTCCATTCCTCACTCCTCCCTCCCACTGCAGATGGGCAGCTACTCCCTCCTGCAGGCGCCCTGGGCGTTCCTCTCCACATGCCGTAGTGCTCATTGGGGGCATTCTGCTTGCTCGTTTCTTGTCTGCCTCACCCACAAGACTGTGAGCTGGCCTCTGAGTCATCTGCTCGTCCACTCGCTCACTCACTTCCAGGCTGCCCAGCAGCTCTGGGTGCTGGAGGTACAGCAAAGGGGGTACTAGACAAAGTCTTATGTGTGGCTGGTGTGAGACACACTGCTAGAGTCAGGAGACAGGGCTTCCCTTTCATTTACACCTGGACACTTGGCTTTCTCTGTGGGGAATCCCAGTGCTAGAATGTTCCAGCCGGGGCCTTGTTCTAATGACCCACTTTCATGGGATCATGGCAAGGACACTTCTCCCGGCAGCACCCTGACATACCCTTATTAGGGCTGATCTGTTCCTTTTGCTTAAGACGTTGCTTCCTGTTAAATTCGGATATACCCACCAGAGGAGAACGCACAGAGCCTCATCCATCATGATACTGAGTTTTTTATCGGGATGATTTGTTCCAGCGCTCAGTACAGAGCCTGGCACAGAGAAGCATTTGCTAAACAGATACAGACCAGTCCACTCACTCTGTAAATATGGGTGCAAATGCCCACTATCTGTCAAGCACTGGGCTAAGCAGGAAGATGTGGAGATAAACCAGATGCAGTATTGCTGACCTCAAAGAGCACAGGTTGCAGTATAACCCGACTGAGAAGTGCCATCTGGGAGGTCACTCCAATTTTCTGAGTATCGGGTATCAGTAAAAGTTATCTACTCAACTGAATTGGACCAAATGCTAAAACATCCTCAAAGCATAGTCCAATGTAGGGCCGAATGTGGTGGCTCACGCCTGTAATCCCAACATTTTGGGAGGCCAAGGAGGGCCGATCACCTGAGGTCAGGAGATCAAGACCATCCTGGCCACCATGGCGAAACCCTGTCTCTACTAAAAATACAAAAAATTAGCCGGGCGTGGTGGTGGGTGCCTGTAGTCCCAGCTACTTGGGAGGCTGAGGCACGAGAATGGCATGAACCCAGGAGGCAGAGCTTGCAGTGAGCTGAGATCGCGCCACTGCACTGCAGCCTGGGTGACAAAGTGAGACTCTGTCTCAAAAAAAAAAAAAAAGAAAAATTAGCTGGGTGTGGTGGTGCATGCCTATAATTCCGGCTACTCGGGAGGCTGAGACAGGAGAATCACTTGAACCCGGGAGGTAGAGGTTGTAGTGAGCCAAGATCGAGCCATTGCACTCCAGTCTGGGCAACAGAATGAGATTCCATCTCAAAAAAAAAGTTAAAAAAAAAAAAAACACAGTCAAATGCATCTAACACAGGTTACACTTTCCCTTAATGGCCCAGAAAGCCCACTAGGACTCTGAAACATGCCAGGGTCCATGTCAGGCGCAGCTGCCCTCAGGTGTATCCACCTGTGAGGTCACACTTATTCCAATTTCACAGGTGAGACAACTGAGACTCAGGAAGTTCCCACGGCTAGGAAATGGCAGAGCTGGGGAGCAAACCCAGGCTGGTGTGACCCCACAGTCTATGCTCTTTCCAGACAGCCCAGCTCTTGGTTTCCAAATAGAATGTCCACCCGGTAAGCTTCCACCTCCATCTCATTGGCCAGAAGCAGGTCACGGGGTCACTCTGGCCACAGAGGAGTCTGGGAGGTGAGTGTGTTCACTGGGCTGCATGGACATAACTGGCACTCTTTATTTAGACAGGAAGAAGGAAAGGGGGACATGGATGGGCAACTTTGCTGCATCTGCTTCATTTTCTAATTTTTTTTGTATAGACAGGGTCTTGCTACATTGTCCAGCCTGATCTCAAATGCCTGGCCTCAAGCAATCCTCCCACTTCCTCCTCCCAAAGCGCTGGGATTATAGGCGTGAGCCTCTGTGCCCAGCCTCTGCCTCATTTTGGATGATGATGCTCAACACTGCCATAAACATCATCATTATTATGATGGCCATTACCTGCCTGTCTCCAGCATACTCCCAGACCCGGGTTAGCAGGGCAGCTTCCCCTACCCCTGCCCACCACGCACACAGACCCCACAGGAAGGATCCCCAAATCCCCAACTCAACCACAAGTCATAGGCCATGGGGGCTCCTCGCCAAGCTCTGGGCCACGACAGCCCAGGAGGGATCCAGGATGGGCCCAGATGGGGTTCCCAGCCCTGCCCCTCCATCAGCCCCAGTTCCAGCAGGGGCAGCTGCTTTGAGAGCAGTTGGCTGCAGACAGCACCTGGTGATAGAGCAGATCTCACTCGATGCCCTCTGCTCTCTCTCTCTCTGCTTCCCCCTTGAGTTACCTGGCAGCCTTCACTCCCCAGTCTCATGCCCCCTCTCCCCACCTCTCCTACTCATCAATTCCTCCCCATTGCCTCTCTCCCTCTCTCCCTCCTCCCCTTTCTTCTCTCTCTTCTGTTTTCTCTTCTCTCCCTTCTCTGTTTCCTCCTCTCTCTCTCTCTCTCTCTCTCTCTCTCTCTCTCTCGACCACAGCACCGATGCTAACATGGATTGAGGCTTTACCGTCTGCCAGGCACCAGACTCTTCCTTTGTAGCATCATCTCATTTAATCAGCAAAGCCATGACAAGAGGCAGGAACTATCCCTGCTCCCATTTTACAGATGAGGAAACTGAGGCATAGAGAGGCTAAGTAAATTGCCCAAGATCACAGACCCAGTAACGGCAGAGCAGGGGTTCAAACCACGTGTTCTGGCTCCTTACCCTCCAACTCTACCGCCCATGGCTTCCTCCAAGGCCTGCACTGGGCTCAAGGGGCGCCATCCTGAAGGAGGAATTCACAAGCAGTAGGGGAGGCAGAGCCATGAACAAGTGCAAGGACCTGGCAGACTGGACAGACAAGAGCATCCCCTGTGGGCCCCCACTGTGCAGGCGGCTCAGGGTTGGAAGCAGAGGAGCTGTTACCAGAAGGTGGTCTGAGCAGGCTGCATTTGGAGAGGTGGAAAGGTGAGGAAGAAGTCCAGGCAGAAGGCACAGCTCGAGGGTGTGAGCAGGTTCGGGCAGGAAAAGATTCACAGGCCAGACCAGGGTGAGGTAGGCACAGCACTGGTGTGGCCCTGAGCACAAATTTTGCACGTTGGGGCCAGACACGGTGGCTCACGTCTGTAATCCCAGCACTTTAGGAGGCCGAGGTGGGAGGATTGCTTGAGGCCAGGAGTTTGAGACCAGTCTAGCCAACATGGCAAAACCCTGTCTCTACTAAAAATTTTTTTAAAATTAGCCAGGCGTGGTGGTGCACATCTGTAACCCCAGCTACTAGGGAGGGTGAGGTAGGAGAATCGCTTGAACCTGGGAGGCAGAAGTTGCAGTGAGCTGAGATCATGCCACTGCACTCCAGCCTGGGTGACAGATTTTTTTTTTTGCACCTTGGGCGCCTTGCTCGCCTCACCCTCATGTGGCAATCGAACGAGTGGCAGTTTAATGAGGAATGGCGAGGAAGGTGCAGGGCTGGGCTGAGGAGTGCTGAGAGGGAGGGTGTGGTTCCCAGGCTGAAAAGCAAAAGCCACCTCCATGGCTGCCCAGAGGAGGATGCAGTTTCCAGAGCTGTGAAAGTGGGGCCCAAAGGCCAGGGCAGGAGCTAGGACCCCATGAGAAGGGGGACCAAGGACACGTACCCTCACCTCACCCTCCTGCCACTGTCCAATCTCTAATGTTCCCATGGCAAACCCAATGGAAAACAAACAGAGCCCACTGATGCCTCCTGTCGGGGGCAGAGTAGTGGCCCCAAAAGATGTTCATGGACAAATCCCTGAAACCTGTGAACATGGCGCCTTCCATGGCAGAGGTGCAGATGAGATCCAATTAAGATGGGGAGATTATTTGGGGATTATCAGGATGAGCCCAATATAATCACAGTCATTAAAGGAGGAGGCAGGAGGCAGAGCCAGAGAAAGGAGAGATGGTGACAGGTCCAGAGGGTGGGAGGGAGAATCGGAGGAGCGTGGAATGGGATATGCTGCTGGCTTTGAAGATGGGCTTAGAGGCCCTGAGCTAAGGACTGTGGCAGCCTCTGGAAGCTGGGAAAGGCGAGGAAACTCGGGTAGGGATTACAGCCAGGCTGCCTTCCTAGGACAGGGTCCTGACCCAGAATGGCCTGTGGCCCTGCCCCAGTGGGTTTGGACATGGGAAGGTGATGCAGGGACAGAGAGCCAGGGCTGGGGAGAGCTGAGCAGCTCTGCACAAGAGTAGAGGGGAGAATTGAGGAGGAGAGGGCACGAAGCCAGGGAGATGGAAAAAGGCCAGGAGCCCCAGCCCATGAGATGTCCAGGGTGCAGTGGCCGTTGGCAAACGAGTAGAAACAGCAGGGTCCCCTCATAGAAAACGTGAAGCCCCCAGGTGCCCCTTCTGCCCAGCTTTCAATAAAGCCTTGCATGTTAAGAGAGGGCTTTGGTGGAAACCGAGGAAGGGGCTGAACTCCGAGTCTGGATGCTGTCACATATGACAGACAGCGTGTGGAGGCAGTGGCAAGGCCTGGAAGCTGCAGGTCAGGGAAGCAGGAGCCTGAAGCCTTCGGGGCCACGTGGTCTGCGGGTGGGGAGGCTGTTAAGAGCTGGATCCGCTGGGCGCGGTGGCTCACGCCTGTAATCCCAGCACTTTGGGGAGGCCGAGGCGGGCGGATCATGAGGTCAGGAGATCGGGACCATCCTGGCTAACACGGTGAAACCCCGTCTCTACTAAAAATACAAAAAATTAGCCGGGCGTGTGGTGGGCGCCTGTAATCCCAGCTGCTTGGGAGGCTGAGGCAGGAGAATGGTGTGAACCCAGGAGGCGGAGCTTGCAGTGAGCTGAGATCGGATCGTGCCACTGCACTCCAGCCTGGGCGACAGAGCAAGACTCCGTCTCAAAAAAAAAAAAAAAAAGAGCTGGATCCAGGCCGGGGAGGGCAGGGGTCCCAGACACCATCTGGGACCCATAGGGGCTAGTCATTTTCCCTCCAATTTTTTTTTTTTTTTTTTTTTTTTTTTGAGATGGAGTTTTGCTCTTGTTGCCCAGGCTGGAGTGCAGTAGCGCAATCTCGGCTCACCGCAACCTCCGCTTCCCAGATTCAAGTGATTCTCCTGCCTCAGCCTCCCAAATAGGTGGGATTACAGGCATGCGCCACCATGCCCAGCTAATTTTTGTATTTTTAGTAGAGATGAAGTTTCTCCATGTTGGTCAGACTGGTCTCGAACTCCCGACCTCAGGTGATCCGTCCCCCTCGGCCTCCCAAAGTGCTGGGATTACAGGAGTGAGCCACCGTGCCCAGCCATTTCCTTCCATTTTCATTCAACTGTGGGAAGCACAGCAAAAAATACCCTCTCCTTTGCCCTCTCAAGCAGACAAGCCCGAGAAGTCACCCAGCAGGCCTGCAGCAGAGGCAGGACTAGAACCCAGACCTCCGCCTCCAAGGCCAAGTTAGGGAGGCTGGCAGGGGCCGCCCACTGGGTCTCCTCCTCCCTCTGCCTGCCCCTCCTGGCCAGGGTTGTGTCACACTCAGACCCACTGTTCCACGGCTTCAGGGGACAGGCCCACAGGACAAAGGCTGCAGCAGGAGGACCCAGGAACAAAGCTGCTGCTGGGTGGACCAAGTTCAAAAATAAGCCTGACTCCCCGAGAGTCTGGTCACCATGGCAACGGGCAAGTTGTTCTGCAGAAGCCTCCTCACTGAAAGGCCCAATGGCCACTGCCTTCTTCTTCCCCTCCCCGAGGAATCAAGTCCCACCAGCACCAGGAGGAGCCTCCTACCAGGACCAGCCCCCACGGTGGGCGTCTTCACACATGCACATGCTGTCCCACCGAGGCCCCACCGTGGCCCTGAGAGACAGCCATGGTCATCGTCACTCTACACACTGGACCCCTGGGGCTCTGAGACAGGAGTCCTTACCAGGGTCACACACAGCTCAGGTCTGTCTGCCTCCAGGTCCAGCAATGCACAGCAAATTGGGAGGCCTGGATTCAAACTCCCATCTCCCTCCCTGCCTGCCAGCCTCCCTGCCTCCCAGCCTCCCAGTCTCCCAGCTTCCCTGCCTCCCAACCTCTTCCTCATTCCTTTTTTTTTTTTTTTTTTTTTTTTTGAGATGGAGTCTTGCTCTGTCGCCCAGGCTGGACTGTAATGGTGCTATCCCAGCTCACTGCAACCTCCACCTCCCGGGTTCAAACAAAGCAATTATCCTACCTCAGCCTCCTGAGTAACTGGGACTACAGGCACCTGCCACCATGCCCAGTGAATTTTTGTATTTTAGTAGAGACACAGTTTTGCCATGTTAGCCAGGCTGGTCTTGAACTCCTGACCTCAAGCGATCCACCCACCTCGGCCTCTCAAAGTGCTGGGATTACAGGTGTGAGCCACTGCGCCCTGCCTCCTCGTTCCTTCTGGGACTCAGTTTCCCCCTCCCACCCAAAGCATTGTCAGGGTAGGGATGGGGACAGTTGTGCATCCTTCCCAGGCTATCAGTGGTGAACAGGCATGATCACCCATGAGCAGGAACTGTGGGACTGTTGTCATATTCTCCTGCCCTCAGGATTTCATTACAGCAGTGTCCCGCATGGCATTCACTAACAGTTCCTCCCTGTGGGGTATAGGTGGTGTCAGACAGGCTGTGGTAGTGAATGCCCAAGCTTTCTCATCCCACTTCTGGGGACGGGCCCTGTCCCGCCTGGTCACAAAAGTAGGAGATGATCTGGACCTCACCAATTGACCTTGGCATCTCATCTCTCTGGCAACTGTGATTGGTCCAGGAGGTAATGACTGAATAGCCAATCAGAGAGCTCCCCTGGGACCGATAAACGGATACTGAGAGAAAAAAGCTCTTGCTCTCTTGGCAGAGAGGGTGGGGAGTTCAAGTTGCTGACTTGGGACTTCCATGGGGCCTTGACCCACATACTGTGTAGAAGATGTATCATCAGGGTTCAGTGACAGACAACGGAATCCATTCCAGCTAGTAGGAAAAAAAAGGAGATTTTTTTTTAAAGCATATTATTACTAAGTGCCTGAGCATCCAGGAAAGCCACCCAAAACCCTGCAGAATTGGGCTAAGATGCCAAGGCTCCTGCCTTCACTGGGAAGCTGTGGAATTGGGAAGCCACCATTACAACTGCCAGCTCCAGAATTATGCCTGCATTCTGCTACCAACCATACAGCAAAATGGATGCTCGGATGCTCTGTGCCCTGCCTCTCTCCCCACGAAACTCAGTTCCAAATTCTAGTCTTGTGCGTGTGCCTTCAATGGCAGGATTTCCATGCCATCAGAAGCACTAGCTGCAAGACGGTCTGGAAATGTGGTTAAGTTTCCCAGCCTCTGCAGCACAGGAAGGGATGCCACATGGGATCCCTTGAGCCTAAGGGACCTTGGGGCCATTTAGTGGCTGCCGCCCACAGGGCTTGAGGGGAAGGACCTCACCACAGGCTCCAGTCCCCGGCCCACTGCCTCTAAGAAAAGGGATGGGGAGGGTGGGGTAGGGGAGAATATTCCCAGCCTGTGGCACCAAATGTGCTCAGCCCTGGGTCCTGCAGATGGAAAAGTAGAAATGAAGCCTTGCTTGGCTGCTTCCCCCTCTCCTGCAGGATCCACCCCCAAGAAGGGGCAGAGGACAGAGTGGGGATATGAGGACAGAAGAGCAACTTACATACACCAACAACGGCAACACGTAACAACCAATGCCGTTAGGCATTCCCAATGAAATGAGAGACCCCCCAAGGTCCCCAAAGGCAGCCTGGGTTAGGAGAGGAGCACTGGACTAAGAGCCAAGGGGTCTGGGTTCTGACCCAGGGGAAGCCCCTAACAGGCTGTTTGTGAGCATGCCACATGCCCTCTCTGGGCTGTGGTCAGAGAGGTTGCAGTCAGGGCTGTGATCTCATCTGAAGGCTGGATGGTGGTGTTATAGATGGTGATGTTATACATGGTCTCATCTCTAATACGGATGGTGACTTGATACTGCCTGGATCCTCTCGGGCTCCAAGGGCTGAAGTTCTATCATGCAAAGGGAATCAAGGGGCCAGGCCCAGTGGCTCACACCTATAGTCTCAACACTTGGGAGGTGGAGGCAGGAAGATCTCTTTGAGCCCTCGAGTTTGAGGCCATCCTGGGCAATATAGTAAGACCCTGTCTCTACAAGAAATTTAAGAAATAAGCTAGGCATGGTGGTGCATGCCTGTAGTCCCAGATACTCTAGGAGCTGAGGTGAGAGGATCCCTTGAGCCCATTGGGTTGAGGGTGCAGTGGGCCATGATCACACTACTACACTCCAGCCTGAGCAACATTGTGAGACCCTGTCTCAAAAAACAAAGAGGATCAAGGATGATGGGATAGAGACAACCTAGGGGGTTCACTTGGGGTCCCTCATCTGCCCCCAGAGACACTTGCCCCCAGCAACCCTCACCCTCCCAGCTCTCCTGAGTGCCTGATTTCCTGGTCTCCCTCTAGGACCTCCCATCTCTAGCCTCACACAGTGCTGCCTGGCCCCAATCCCTGCCCCCTCCACTCTCCTCCAGCCTCCCACCCTGACACAGAGCCAGATGAGGCTAGACCAGGCTGGACTTGTGGAAGGGGCTGAGCAGATGGCCAGGGCCAGGGACTAGATAGCGACTGGGAATTATTCACCTCACTCCAGGGGCTGGTGTTAGAGTCTGGGCCCTTGTCTTCCTCCCGAAGGAAGTTGGAGGAGATACTTCCAGACTCCATGCAGCAGCTCTCTGGTGCTACTCCTCCTTGCTCTGCTCTACTGACAAGGAGCACGTTCTGTGTGCGGGCTGTGAACAGAACCGTCACATACTACTTGGGCTCCCAGGCTGAGGGGCTTATGTAACTGATGCCTGCCTGCCACCTGCAATCCCAGCTAGCCCCTCTGACTTCATCTCAAAGCACAAGGCCACCCCGGTACCCACACACCAGGCCTCCATGGGATCCCGTCTCTTGAAATATCACAGAGCACTTGTTGTTTCTCATAACGCTCTCCATGCTGGCACTGACATTCTTTCTGGATCTTTCTCCCCCAAACAGGAAGAAACATG
Source organism: Rhinopithecus roxellana (assembly GCF_007565055.1). Taxonomy (NCBI): domain Eukaryota; kingdom Metazoa; phylum Chordata; class Mammalia; order Primates; family Cercopithecidae; genus Rhinopithecus; species Rhinopithecus roxellana. The sequence goes on from NC_044561.1 coordinate 13,981,059, forward strand.
CTTTGCTCTCTGTATTCCCGGTGTCCCGGAAACCTGTGAATGCTTGGTAAATTTAGTTGAATGATCTAAAAGTATCAATAATAATAGAAACCCATAGAGAATGTAACAGGCACTAGTCTAAGAGCTATATGTACATTCATGCATTTAATGCTCACCTCACCCTTTATTGTAGGTATGGTCATTATCTCCATGACACAAATGGATGAAAGAACAAATGCCACCACGTTCCTTCTGTAGGCACTGACCTGAGAGATCAGGCTCATCACCAGGCATAAAGTGAGAGGGTGCCATGCTGAGTGTCCTCTATTATACCACCAGGAACAGGTGGGGTGTTGCTGGAAGAGGGCCCCCTGCAGGAGGAGAGGCACAGAGGGAACTGAAGTCTGGGTCGTTGTAGAGAACAGCCTCTTAAACACCACCAAACCCTTCTAAAAGAGTAGCTGGGCCTGAAGCTGGGGGGCTCTAGGAGCCAAGATCCTCAAACTCACCAGTGAGCTTGACTTTGACAGGGATGTCAGTGGGAACCTGAGGGCTGGGTGCTAGAAGCTGATGGATCCCAGAGACCAAGTCACCCAGAAATCCCATCTAATTCTAAGATTTGATGAGTCCTATATCAGGAGGAGACGAGACCCAAGAAACTATCACTGTGGTCACCTCCAGAGTGGCTAGGGACGGTCAGAGAGAAGGGGGACTGTTTTATTTTGTCTTTTCACCCATGCGCTACCCATGCAAAAAATAATACACACGTATATTTGAACTGAATATTTCTAAGAGTCTAGGCTTCTAGGCTTCCAAGATTATTACAATCATTCTGAGATCCAGACTGATTCTCAGAGACTGCTGGCAAAGATTCGGGGTTGGGCGCCCCTGGGTTTGGACCCCAGCTCCGTCCATTTCTGTGCCTCAGTTTCCTGGTGTGTAACCCAGGATGAGGATATCCACTTCCCCTGGAGCATGGTAACAATAACTCAGGCCTCCCCCAGGGTCTGGCACGCAGCAGAGCCTTTGTCCAAACAAAGCCAGTGGTGAATGCCCAGAGCCAGAGGATCCTCCACGCAGTGTCTGGGCTGCTGAATCTGAGCCAGGGAGTTTCCAGATTCCCAGGGTAGGAGGCCAGGAGGTCCCTGGGAGCGCCTGGAGAGCTGGCCTTGCAGGCCAGGCCAGGCCAGGCGGGTGCGGGAGGCTGTGGGCCTGGGCCTGGTGCTCTGGCGCCCCCTCATGGACACTGTCCTCCTCACACCCCTGGGAGAGTTGGAGAGGAGTGCCCTCTTTCATCAAAAAAATCTCCTGATTATTCGGGGTTTTTTTTAAAAGGACAAGATAAGAGTCCCCACTGGTCCTTCTGTGTCCTGCATGGAAATATGACTTAAAAAAAAAAAAAAAAAAGGGGGGGCCTGTAATCCCAGGACTTTGGGAGGTCAAAGTGGGCAGATCAGGAGGTCAGGAGTTCGAGACCAGCCTGGCCAGCATGGTGAAACCCCATCTCTAGTAAAAACACACACACACACACACACACTTAGCCAGTCATGGTGGCACATGCCCGTAGTCCCAGCTACTTGGGAGGCTGAGGCAGGAGAATTGCTTGAACCTGGCAGGCAGAGGTTGCAGTGTGCCGAGATCGCACCACTGCACTCCAGCCTGGGTGACAGCAAGACTCCGTCTCAAAAAAAAAAAAAAAAAAAGTCCCCACTGGCTGGTTTTGGGGCTTCAGGCCCAAAATACAGCATTAAGTGTTCAGAAGCTTTTGACACCTTTCGAGCCACACAATGATTAACCACAGGCACTCCTGCCCAGCAGGCACCAGGTGATCACTTCCTGGTGAAGCTCTTCACTTGTTATTTCACTGTATCCTTCCTATATTCTCTCAGCCCACACTATTATCATCCTCTTAACATCTGGGGTAACAGACCCAGGAAGATAAACTGAACTCAGGGCACACAGCTGGCAGCGGTGGCATTAGGCATCACACTCAAGCCATGGACTCCATCACTCTGTGTAAGGAGCAGTAATTTTCTCTCCCATTCTCTGCAGGCCCCTGAAAGTTACCATGTTCAGTACCAGTGCGCACTGTTCATCTCAGCCTGACCACAACTCTTCCAGACGGACTTTCATTTCCCCCATTTTTAGGGTGACCAACGGGTGTGCCTAGGGCTGAGGGCGTTCCTGGGATGCAAGACTTTCAGTGTTAACATCAGAAAAGCCCGACCCATTTTACAGACACGGAAACTGAGATTTGGAGAGGGTAATACATTCCACAACTATGAAGCATGGAGCCCAGAAATCTTGCTCCAGAATGAGACCTACTGGCTGAGAAGCACTGGGCTGAGCTGGTTCTCTAAGGACGAACAAAAAATGGCCGGGTGCGGTGGCACAGGCCTGCACTTTTTGAGGCTGAGGCGGGCGGATCACCTGAGGCCAGTTTGACACCAGCCTGGCCAACATGGTGAAACCCCATTTCTACTAAAAATACAAAAATTAGCTGGCTGCAGTGGCGCGCGCCCGTAGTCCCAGCTACTTGGGAGGCTGAGGCAGGAGAATTGGTTGAACCAGGAGGTGGAGGTTGCAGTGAGCCGAGAGCAAGCCACTAAGCCACTGCACTCCAGCCTGGGTGACAGAGCGAGACTACATCTCAAAAAAACAAACAAACAAAAAAAGGAAGAACAAAAAACAAAGGCGGGAGGGGTGAGGAGGAATGGCAGGAGAGAATCCTAGAATCTCAGGGCCCGAAACAATCAATCTTGACATCTTGAAGGCAATAATATCTCCTGAGAAGACCACCCTTGGTTGCTCCCCCAGATCCTTCACTTCTGGCTCTGAGACATTGAGTCATCTCCTCAAAGTCTTGTTGCCTCAATTTCTCATCTGTAATTTGGAGATAACAACCTTAGGGCCCAGCAGTTCACAGAAAAGACTTGACCGGGCGCGGTGGCTCATGCCTGTCATCCCAGCATTTTGGGAGGCTGAGGCAGCCACGTGGATCACCTGAGGTCAGGAGATGGAGACCAGCCTGGCCAACATGGTGAAACCCTGTCTCTACTAAAAATATAAAAATTAGCCAGGTGTGGTGGCAGATGCCTGAAATCCCAGCTACTCGGGAGGCTGAGACAGGAGAATTGCTTGAACCTGGGATGCAGAAGTTGCAGGGAGCTGAGATCGCGATACTACACTCCAGCCCCAGCAACAGAGCAAAATTCCGTCTCAAAAAACAAAACAATAAAAAATAAAGTCAAAGAAAAGAGCTGGGAACACTGGCATGCACCTGTAGTCCCAGCTACTTGGGAGGTCGAGGCGGTAGGATCGCTTGAGGTCAGGAGTTCAAAGCTGTAGTGCACTATGACTCTGTGAATACCCAGAGCTGGAGGATTCCAGTCCAGGCAATACAGAGAGACCCTGTCTCTAAAACAACTAGAAAATAAAACAGAAGATAATACGTATGAAATAGGTGGTGGTGAGCCCTGAGTAGGAGTCGGGGAGACGTCTCCACCCCCTGACCTGGAAGACCAAGTCCACCAACAGATGCTGGGTTGCCTCTACTTGACTACGCGCAGAAACAGGGAGCTTACTACCTCACAACACAGCCTTTCTGTGAGGGCAAGCCAACGCATGCAGGTTTACATATGTAAATTTTTTTAACATATGTAAAAAACTATGTACATATGTAGATAGTTTACATACAGAACACTGAAAAAGCCTTTACCTTGGGCCAGGCGGTGTTGAGTGCTTTCGCGCTATTAACTCCTTTAATCCTGGCTGGTGCAGTGGCTCACCCCTGTAATCTAAGAACTTTGGGAGGCAGAGGCAGGATAGCTTGAGCCCAGGACTTTGAGACCAGCCTGGGCAACATAGTGAGACCCCCGTCTCTAAAAAAATAATAAAATAGACCAGGCGAGGTGGCTCATGCCTGTAATCCCAGCACTTTGGGAGGCCAAGGCAGGCGGATCACCTGAAGTCAGAGGTCCGCGACCAGCCTGGCCATCATGGTGAAACCCTGTCTCTACTAAAAATACAAAAATTAGCCAGGTGTGATGGTTTGAGCCTGTAATCCCAGCTACTCTGGAGGTTAAGGCTGAAGCAGAATGGTTTGAACCTGAGAGACAGAGGTTGTAGTGAGCCAAGATCGCACCACCGTACTCCAGACCGGGCAACAGAGCAAGACTGCATCTCCAAAAATAATATGTTTTATATGTTTAAAAACATATAAAAATAAAATAAAAATAACTCCTTTAATCCTCAGCATGTGGGCAGGGGGTTGGGCTGGAGTTTTCTGTGCCAGCACAGGAGACTTCTGACTGACTTATAATGAGGCATCCTCCCTTTCTCCCTCTGCCTGTCCTACCTGAGTCTGGGCTCACCCACCCTTGAGAGAGCCTGGTCCTCTCAATTACTGATCTGCTTCCTCAAGGGAATACTTCATTGTCTCCCAGCCCTGCCCCTCCCCCGGCCCAGTCCACTGGCAGGATCAACCTGCCACCAGGGCTCCCTGAGAAGGGAGGTTCTGAGTACCCTACCCCTTCCAGCGATGAATCCGCCACCATTACCCGCCAGCCCCCACCACACTCCCCACATTGACCAGGAGACATTCCTTCACCTTCTGAGGCCCCTCCTAGGCCCAGAGGCCTCCCAGGCCAACTGTGTGTCAGGATAAGGCTGAACACTCCTACTTGATATCTGCAAAGTCCTCCCTGGGAGTGGCAGGAGCTTGAGAAGAGACCCCGGCAAAGGCTCCAGGGATCTTCAGGTCCCAGTGATGGCGTAACACAGGGTGGACACATCAGATCCTTGTCCTGTGATACCATTTATACCCACACCTCTTTCAGGCAGCTCATTTGCTCATGATGAGAGGCAGAGCCCTTGGTTTGATCCCACCGTGTGACTTTGGGGGTTATCCCACCCCTTCTGTGCTGTTGCCTCATCTGTAACAGGAGTCATAAGCCACTAACTCACAGGGTCGTGGGGAGGATGGAATCAGGGTGCTCAGCACAGTGCTCGGCACATAGGGAGTGTCAATAACTATGAGCTATTGTTACCATTCACTCCTTCCTTCATTCATTTGACAAGCATTTTTTTAGGGAAATCGACAACCTACACATGGGCTGTCAGGGAGCGGCCTAGGGCAAAGGGAAGACCCAGACATCCCTGGCCTCCAAAATCAAACCTATCCCCAGCAACCCCTCCAGGCTCGCTCCCGAATCCCCTACATGTGCCCTATGCCACAGCGAGGGGCCTTGGTTCTCTTGACTGAGCTGCCACACATTTCTGACTTCTGAGCCTTCGCTGTTCCCTCTGTCTCAAATGCCTCTCCTTCTTCCTCCGCCCCTGATGACAGATGAAGGCTGGGACCACCTAAGATATACTTAGCTGGCACTTTCCTACCTTGCATCCATGAAAACTCATTCTGTGGGCAAAGGGGACTTGCTTTGTTTTCCCTCACTGTCACTGGTCCCTCCAATCCGTTCTGCCCTAACCCCTCTGCTAGAGGCTCAACTGTGACCCTCAAAATCAGTATGTTGAAGCCCTAGCCCCCAGCACCTCTGAATGTGTGAATATTTGAATACAGGACTTTTCAAGAGGTAATGTATATTAAAATGGGGTCATAAGGGTGGGCCCTTATCCAATGGCTGGTGTCCTAAGACAACATTAGGATACAGACATGTGCAGAGGGACAACTAAGTAAGAATATGGAGAAGGCGGCCATCTACAGCCACGGAGAGGCCTTAGAAGAAACCCACTTTGTTGGCTACTTGATTTTGGACTTCCAGCCTCCAGAACAGCGAGATAAAAAATTTCTGTTGTTGAAGCTGCCTGGTTTGTGGTATTTTGTGGCTGCCCTAGCAGACTAATACACACCTGCCATCACTAGCACCCTCTAAATCCAAAGGGTATAGCACCAACTCCTCCAAATTGGCCTTTTGCAGAATTCTGGGAGAAGGTGCTAGTTAACAATCTACTACTCACAGCCAATTCTCTGACCACCCACTAAAAGGGGTGGTCAAAAAAAACTGCCTCTTGCAAAGAATTCAGTTTCCAAATAACTTTCTTCACCAACATTGTGCTAGGATGTCTTAATTACTCAGTGGAGGTAACTAACTGATCATCTGGTCTGAGGAACAGCCTGCAACACCCACTGGCCCTGCTCTCTTCTCCTCTTCAGGAGATAGGCACTAGTATTTGCCTCAGTTTACAGGTAAGGAAATTAAGGCTCAAGTGGCAGAGCTGGGATTCAAACTCAGACCATCTGGCTCCAAGTCCATGTTTTTTTTTTGAGAGACGGTCTCGCTGTCACCCAGGCTGGAGTGCAGTGGTGCAATCACAATTCATTGCAGCCTCAAACTACTGGGCTCAAGCGATCGTCCCACGTCATCCTCCTGAGTAGCTAGGACTACAGGCACACCACCACACCTGGCTAATTTTTTTTTTTACCTTTTGTAGAAATGGGGGTCTCAGCTGGTAGCAGTGGCTCACGCCTGTCATCCCAGCACTTTGGGAGGCCGAAACAGGCAGATCACTTGAGGTCAGGAGTTCGAAACCAGCCTAGCCAACATGGTGAAACCCCATCTCTACTAAAAATACAAAGAAATTAGTCAGGTGTGGTGGCGGATGCCTGTAATCCCAGCTACTCAGGATGCTTAGGCAGAATTGCTTGATCCTGGGAGGCGGAGGTTGCAGTGAGATCGCGCCAATGCACTCCAGCCTGGGCGACAGAGTAAGACTTTGTCTCAAAAAAAAAAAAAAAAAAGAGATGGGGATCTTACTATGTTGCCCAGGCTAGTCTCGAACTCCTGGCCTCAAGTGATTCTCCTGCCTCAGCCTCCTAACGTGCTGGGATTACAGGCATGAGCTACCACACCTGGCCCCAAGTCCATGTTCTTAACTGCTGTGCTTTATTGCCTCATATTTTTAGTAAAAAATGCTTGTTTTTGATCTACATATTACCAGAGTCACATTGAAAACCATCTTAATGTACTCTTTGGTCATACCATAATGTGTTAAAATCCAGACTTGACACTCCTAATTAAACATTTGTTAAACACCAAACAGACTTATTCATGTTTAAATACGTATGAAAAATAGGTCCAACACCCAAAAACATAAAACCTTCTTCCATGAGCTGGTGTTTGGAATGCTTAACTTCTGCATTTTTAAAATTCAACATTTTTGTGATTTTGTCGCTTATAGGCAAGATAATGGGGTTTTAGGCTGCTCTTTATAAGCATTCTCTAAATTACATAATTGAAGTGTGGGCCATCTTTATTTCCAATAAAGAGAAACCTAAATTGGATAGAATCTTTGCGAAGTTCTCTAACACTGGGTTTGTAAGTCCCTGTGCTCTGTGACTTCGGATCTGGTGGCTGGAAGCTCACAGGTCTGGTGAAGATCATGTGGTTGGCATGTGCTTCCTCCTCAGTGATAGCTGCTTAGGCTTCCTGCCTGACACCAGGGGCCCACAATGGGTGTAAATTAAGTCATATGTGACTAAGGACAGGCAACACGGTCTTAGTTCTCAAATCAACACAGAGGTGGTATCCGTGAAGGGAGAGAGAAACCAGGTAAAAGGACTCCATCACGAGCAAGCTTGTCTGCTCTCTCCTTCCCAGAGCCGGAATTGGAGAAGGGGTGGAGTGCCTCTCATAGTGGGAAGAGAAGAGACCCATGCAGCCAGGAGCAGAGTGGGGCAGGGAACGCAGGGGAGGCTCTGCCTCTGCGCACACGAAGGCATGAAAAGGTGAAACCTGAGATGGCAGAGGCTGAGGCAGGGAAAACCACAGGCACCCAGACCTTCCTGGGAGCACCTCTCTGGGGCCAGATCCGGCTGCTCTGATGTCTACCCTCTCAGTCACCTCAGGATGGAAGGGCTACTGTACTGCTGTGCCCTTTCTACAGATGACAGGAGGCTGAGGGGTGAAGTGCTGTGCCCGGCAGACAGAAATGTCCGCTGGGCTGCAGCCTGTAGCTGATGAGGGTAGGGACAGAGCTGAGAAGAGAGGCCTAGGGGAGCCAGGTCACAGGTGAGGGAAGAGCTCAGCCACCCTGAGTGGCAGCAGCAGCTTGGGAATCCAGTTCCCCCGGCACTCCCCGCCTCCCGAGATATCACTGAGGCCTAAGTCCAGCCCCCACTACTACTCACAGCCTGAGTGCTCCCCTCTCCGGGCCTCCCAACCCTTGCAAGAGGCTGGCTCTGCTGGTCTCCCTTCAGGCTCTCCCCTCAGCCTTTGCTTCCCCGAATGAGCAGGACTTTCCCTGGCCCCGGACCTCTCTTCATGCTGCTGCCCCAATCTGGAAGGAGACTGGCATGTTCTGAGCACAACTGCTCCTCCTAGGAACCCCCCACCCACCACGGCAAAGCCAGTCGGGTCCCCTTTGGCCTCTCAGTCCTGTGCCTGCCAGTCAGGCCACCTAACCCTGGAAACCTACCCCAGGGTCAGCCTCCCCCACCTAACGGGCACCTGCCTCCCCCAGGCCAGGACTGTCTCTGCCCAGCATCCCACTCAGACCGGGGTCAGGGACTGCCCAGAGAATGTGGCAGAAAAGATGACATGAGTGGGGCTCAGAGCCACCAGGTGTGAAGCCTGACGCTACATTCCCTCACTGTGACACCTGCCTCTCTGAGCCTCAGTTTCTCCACCTGTAAAACAGAGGTGACCACAGCAGCACCACCCACCACAGGGGGGGAGAAAAGGCCATCAGCAAAGTTGCCGCTGCAGGGTGTATCTCATGCAAGTCCCACACTCCACGAACAACCAGGACAGGAGGACCTTGGGCCTGAGATGCACACAAGTTCCCACCTGAGCAAGATGAAAGGCTGGCAGGAACCGGAGATGCAGCCTTGGACGCAAAACCTACAGCGCACCCAGTAAGGTTGCCACCCCGCCAAGAAAACAAAAGCTGTTCCAAACACTCTCAACATTATCCAAAAAGAGACGGGCTTTCAACACGAGTGAGTCAGAGGAAAGCTGATTTAGCTGCTCTCATCTCTCCATTTCCCGGAACACTATGGAGTCAGAAAGGGCTTTGAGCTGCAGGAATCTTCTGCACAAAAATACACTTGTGATTCAACAATGACCACGCGGATGCACCAAGCTTTCTTGTATTTTTAGAAAAATCAAAGAATCTTTCTTCAAGTTCGTGTCATTTTTACATGCCAATTACTTTTAAATACCTTATCTAGTAATTAGAAAGTTTCACAGATTTCCGAATTCATGTTTTGCTTGACACTTTATATTTCTAAATGTATTTTAAATATCAAATATTTTACTTCACTGATTTCTATTTAATTTTATGAATCCTAGCTTTTTTAAAAAAAACAAAACATACCAAGTCAGAGTGACTTTCTGAAATTAGGCAAAGCGACCAAGGCACTTGGCAACACTCCTTCCTCCAACATTGCTGTCACTAGTGCTTTCTGTCATTCAATCCTCACAACTCAGGGTGAGGAATCCCCCTATCTCCAGTTCACTGAGAAACTCAGGCACAGAAAAGTGAAATGTCTCACCCAAGGCCATACAGTTACACGTGGCCCACCAGGAAAGAACTGGCTGGAGTCCTAGTTCCTGCCTGGTGGGCCACTACACTCCCCTCACTAAGAGCTGCTCACTGACCCTAAGCACAACCCTGAGTACAAAGTCCCCAGTGAGCCTGGGGATGTCTGGGCTCTGTTGGGGTCCCCTTGGGCAGCACACAGACTTAAGTCCATCTGACTCTAGAACTGAAGCTCTGCACCTTCTCTAAGCCAGTTCTAGTGTCAGCCTGCTTACAGATGAGGAAACTAAGGCATGGAGAGAGTCAATGAATCCAAGCAGTCTGACCGCCGCACCACGGCTCGCAGTCCCCCAGTAAGTTGCAAAGGGAACAGGTGAGGCGGATCAGACTCACACACTTTGAGAAGCACTTCCCCACTCCCTGGTCTCACTGGAATCCCAGCATCAAGGGAGTGGCTTTAGGAGCCCCCTTAAACAGATGAAGAAACCGGAGCACTAAAGTCACGTGACTTGCCCGGGAGTCTGAGTGGCAGATCCAAGTCAGACACCCAGGTCTGTCTGGCTCTGTTCCCCCATACTTACCCTGCCATGAGGGCCCGATGGAGGTGACAGGTCACCGAGTGCACAAACCCACAGATACCCGAACACACCGTGGCTTTATTATTAACAGATGCGAAAAGCACACTTGCCAGAACTGCGCTAAAGGTGGTCGCCCAGAGGCAGCAGGACACTACAGCTCCTTCCTCTGGGGCAGAAAGGAGGGTGCCTGGGAAGTTCGAGGACTGCAGTGGGGAGGTAGAGGTCCCAGCAACATTCTCAATGGCAGGCAGCGGCAGGAGGGGTGAGAGGCGTGGGCGAGTCCATGAGTCCAGGGAGGCGGCGCGACTCACTTGAGGCGGTAGAGAACCTTGCGCTGCATGCGATGCTGGATCTCGCCGCGCCGCAGCATGAGCTGCAGCACCTTGTGGATGGCGTGCTCCGGGTATTTCTGTGAGAGCACATGGCTGGCTGAAGGCGCGTGCTGCCCGAGGGGACCCCATCAGAGTCCAGACATCCCCAGGCTCACTGGGAACTTTGTACTCAGGCTCCTTTGAACTAAAGAAGGGCCCACACTTCCTGAGTGCCTACTGTATACCAGACACTGAGGCACACAGACGCTAAGCTACTTGCTCAAGGTTACAGCAATTAAGTGGTAGAGCTGGGACTTAAGTCCATCTGACTCTAGAACTGAAGCTCTAAGCCTTTCTCTAAGCCTCAGTCTGCTCACCTATAGAAAAGCCCAATACCACCCATTACATATAACTGCCCTCAATCAAAATGAGATGATGTCAAGGAGCAGAGACCGGAAACTAGGATTGCTCCTGGGATTTTAAAGGTGACAGGTTCTCCAGAGCATCTGGAAAATCCCATCTTCTCTCTATGGGGCCAACAGCACCCTCCTCAGTGGGCTAGAAAGCTCACCCTCATGGCTCTGCCCCTTCCCACTCCATGAAACGCCAGCCAACGGGGAAAGGAACAGACAGGAAGGGCTGCGGGGAACTTGTATGGGGTTTCACCAGAATCCAACCATCTCTCTTCCCCCCTGCCCTTCATGGGAGAGAAAAAATACCCCCACTCCTGCTCCTGATGAAGATGTTCCTAGGGAAGGAATGATGACTAGAAAAGATCTGAGAAAGGGACAGTTGTCCATCCTACCCCCATTCAGGGCCTGTCTGCTGAGTAAGACACCAGTGCTGAGTGGGTGGGAACCTGCACCCCCACTCCAAGGCAGGCTCACCTGCTTGGTGAAGTCCTTGATGATGCTGTGCTCAGACACCTGGGAGCCAATGGCAAAGCGGCGCTTGAGCTGCTTCTCGATGCGGCTCAGCATCTCCTGGTCCTCCTGACTGGTGAAGCCCTCCACCCCTGCAGGCGTTGAGAAGTGAAGCAGCCGGGGTCAGAGGGGCTGGGACAGTGGGAGTTCTTGGAGAGAGACAACCTCTAGCCCAAGGAAGAATAGCCTGAGCCAGGCCTCAAAGAATATATCAGAAAAGGGCACCAAGTGTGCCAGGGTGGTGCAGGCCTGACTGACAGGACACGGCACACATGTGGGGACACTCCTGCCGAGCACAAAGGCACAGAGGCAGGAACACACCTGTCTCATTCAAAAAACAGCCCAGTGGCCAGGCGCGGTGGCTCACAGCTGTAATCCCAGCACTTTGGGAGGCTAAGGCGGGTGGATCACGAGGTCAGGAGATCAAGACCGTCCTGGCTAACACGGTGAAACCCCATCTCTACTAAAAAAATACAAAAAATTAGCTGGGCATGGTGGCGGGCACCTATAGTCCCAGCTACTCCGGAGGCTGAGGCAGGAGAATGGCGTGAACCCGGGAGGCGGAGCTTGCAGTGAGCGGAGATGCGCCACTGCACTCCAGCCCGGGCGACAGAGCCAGACTCTGTCTCAAAAAAAAAAAAAGCAGCCCAGGGCCCAGTGCAGCAGAGACATGGCCAGAGTGTCACTAGGGACCAAGTCTTGCGGGCCCTTGGAGGTCACAACAGGACTCCTTTTGTTGCTGGAGCAGGTTAGAGACAGAGAGTTGGAAGGGCCCATCAGTGACCCAGGAGGGAAGCCAGGCTGCCCTGGACACACCTACGAGGTGCTCTGAGGAGCCCTCGGCAACCAGGAGGCTCGTGACTTCCCATTACTGCTGCAGAGGCCTTGGTATTTCAGCTAAGGAGATGGTGGGCTCATGGTCGAGAAGTCATTGAGAGCGGAGTCTGTGAGGCAAACTCCTACATAGCCCGCAAGACCCAACTCAAATCATCACCACTCCATATCACTCCTGCCCTCTGTGCCTGCAGCATCCCAGAGGCCTCTATTAGCAAATGTCTCGTGACAGGAAGTGTCTCCAGGGCAGAGGCTGAGTCTTCACCAAGGGGGACAGGAGGAACAGACCCCACCCACCCCATTCTTCACTCAGTGCCTCCCCACTCAAATGCACCAAACCTGCTCCCTCCTGGGGAAACTGACACTTAGCGCTGCCTCCACCTGAGCAGCTCTTCCCACAAGGAGCCACCCTGTCCACTTCATGCAGCTCCCTGCCTGGCATCACCTCCTTGCAGAGGCCATGCCCACTCACTCCGTGGGAAAGGAGAGGACGCCCTCCTTTTCCAACATACCTGGCCCTGCCATCATCTCCCTCACTGCCCTTTTCACTACCTACACTGGCATTGGTTTCCCTACTATCTCTCCCCAGCTAGAATGAGAATGAGAGCCCAGGAGGGCGGGGACCTTGTGATGGACTGCTCTTATACTCCCAACACCTACAACAGTGTCTGGCAAACAGTAACGCTAATGAAGTCTCCGCTGGGTGAAGGAACAGATTTTCCCCAGCATGGCCTGGCTCATCATTGGTGCCTGGGACAGTCTGTTGAAAGGCTGACCTAAACCAGACAGTATGGCTTATGGTGTGGAAAGCGCTGGCCTAGGGGTCAGGAGACTTGCATTCTAGCCAAGCGACTGTGATCTTGGGCACCAGGTAAAGGCCCCTTCCAGTGTCAGCTGTCTCATTTCTAACATGGGAAGGACTGACTGTTCACCTCACTTCCAGGAGGCAGCTGTAAGGAAAAATGCAAGAAACAGCTCTGGAAGCACTGAAAATGCTGACAAGCCCAAGGAAGCAGAGCGTCAACTGTTGTTCTTAGCCAGTGAGAAGGGTCATTATCATCAACGACCTGGGTCAAGAGGATTGTGTTCAAGGATCTGGAGAGAAGCTGCTTCTTCCCATCTTGGGGGAAACAGCAGTGGGGAGAAAGGAGAGGGGTCTTACCGCAAAAAGAAACTCAGAGAAGCAAGACACACACTGCAGGCCTCCAGCATGCCAGAGCTCTGCCCACAGAGCTCCGAGCCAGGGAACCCAGATCAACTGAGACCATGTCCCCTGCATCTGCTCACCTGACAGGGTACCGGACAAGGCAGCATCCAACGTGGACACTTGGAAGAGACGCAGGGCCTCCTCCACATCTGCCTCTGTGGTGAAGGGCTGCAGCTTCATCTTGCTGAGGGATTCCGCGATGCGCACAATGGCCTCCAGCTGCCTGTGGGGGCAACAGTGTGCTCAGGGTAGCCTTGGTCCGCTATTCCCTTCCTCCCCAGCCACCCTGTTACCAGGGAGGTGCTTGCCCAAAGTGTTAAGACTGTGGTGGAGACTGGTAGGTGTCCCTATAATCCATCTCCCTTTTGATCTTAGTCATAGCACTGCAATTTATTTTTTGAGACAGGGTCTCGCTCTGTTGTCCAGGCTGGAGTGTAGTGGCATGATCATAGCTCACTGCAGCCTTGAACTCCTAGGATCCAGTGATCCTTCTGCCTCAGCCACCTGAGTAGCTGGGTCTACAGGCACACACCACAATGCCTGGCTAATTTTTTATTTGTTGTAGAAACGGGAATCTTGCTATGTTGCCCAAGCTGGTCTCAAACTCCTGGCCTCAAGCAATCCTCCTGCCTTAGCCTCCCAAAGTGCTAGGATCACAATGTAGGCCATTGCACCTAGCTTGGAAACCCAGTTTTTAGACTGGCACACAAAAATCCACTAAGACACATCCAGACATCTTTTGTACCAGGTTGTATTTGTGTGACCATACTATGGCCAATAAGTTGTAAGCCCAAGCATTGTGTGGGAATTCATGAAGTGCCCTTAAAAAGGGAACCTCTCTTTCCTTCCTCTCCTGCTGCCTGGAAGTGATGGCTAAAGTTCCAGCAGCCAACTTGGACTAAGAGTAAGGGGGAACCGGCCGGGCGCGGTGGCTCAAGCCTTTAATCCCAGCACTTTGGGAGGCCGAGACGGGCGGATCACGAGGTCAGGAGATCGAGACCTTCCTGGCTAATACGGTGAAACCCTGTCTCTACTAAAGAATACAAAAAACTAGCCGGGCGACGAGGCGGGCGCCTGTAGTCCCAGCTACTCGGGAGGCTGAGGCAGGAGAATGGCGTAAACCCGGGAGGCGGAGCTTGCAGTGAGCTGAGATCCGGCCACTGCACTCCAGCCACCCAGGCAGAGCAAGACTCCGTCTCAAAAAAAAAAAAAAAAGAGTAAGGGGGAACTTGAGGAGTCCTCACACTAGTCCCATACCATCTTCCTCCAGACAGTGCTACAGAAGAGAGAAATCACCTTCCTATTTCTTTAAGCTACTTTATTTGGATTTACCATTACTTATAGCCAAATCCATTTCCAACCAGTCAGTGCTGGAGACAGGATTCAAGCCAGGTAAATCCCAACTCTTACCCACTGTACTGTCTACAAAGTCACAAGAATGAACAGAGTTAGGAGCTAAAAGCACTGAGGGTCAGTGAAGCAACGTAATTTCCCTACAGTCACACAGTGGGCTAGAGGCTGCGACCCAAGACTCTTGACTCCTAGGCCTGGGTCCTTCCCTCCCTTCAGGCTTCCTACAATGGGAGAAAAGCCAGGCCAAATTCAGACAAGAGGGATCCAGGTTTGCCCAGCCTTAAATCAAGATCATCAATGAGATCAAGGAGGCCATAGCTTATGCTCCAAAGGGACTCTTCCTGCCCAGAGCTACTGTGGGCCTATGCCAAGTGAAAAGCCGGGACCACTGCCCCTGGTTGCCAGGCACATCCTGCTGTGTAAAGCAAGCCCCATATGCCCCGGCCCCGCCCTGCCCGCCTGCTCACCGCACAGTGATGGGGATGCTAGAGCGGCGGTCACTGTCCCTCTCATGCTGACGGGCCCCACTACGCATGATGACGTAGCGGTTCTTTAGTTTCTCTGCAGCCTCTGCTGACAGCCGGGGGCCACACCTCCTGGAGGACGAGGGGGAGAGGCTGCTGTGAGGCCAGCAGGGACTCTTAGGGCACCTACCCTTTCCCCCAGCCCTCTGCTGGCTTCCAGACATGCACCTTCCCACCACACCACAACTGCCCACTCACATGGGCTGGGGGACAACAATCGGAAGAGATTTAAGTGAAATCTGGCTGTGGGCAGCTGCCACAAAGATCAACACTGTGGAGAAATATGGGTGCCTCTCTTAGAAAACAGGTGAAGAAAAGCCAGGCACGTGTGCAGGGTGAAAACCACCTCTTCCCCGTTGTTAGACATTGTGTGGTGTCTTGCCACAAGGTCCCCCATACATGTAATTAACAATGGCACAATCACAGCGGCATGGAGGCCCACTAAGTGGTGGGCTTTGCAGCAGTCTCAAACTCCTCCACCCAACACATCTGAAGACACGACAACACCTGATGACACCCACAGGAGGCTTGGCAGTGACTGCAGTCCAGGGGCTGGGAGCACCTCGGACTTTCCTGGGAGGGTAGGTGTGGGGAAGTCTGATCAGCATCTACCCTACCCCATCCCCTCCCCTCTAGCCCCCAGGCCAAATGACAATCACTAATATAGGGAAAGCCTTAGCTTGACCATCCTAAGGACGTGGAGACTTGAGGCCCAGAGGGAAGCAGGGAACTCCCCAAGGCTACCTGGGGACTTAGTGCAGAGGGAAGATTAGCATCCAGGGCTCCCTGACTCACAGCTGTGGGCACAAGCCTCTCAAGACTGGGCCACACAGAGCTCAGACTTGGGTGAAGACCCAGGAACTGTCCACTCCCTGTGTCAGAGGTGCTGAATCAGGGACCCACCAGGCTCCCACTGAGAGTGCACTCAAAGAGCCCTCGACCCCTGGGTTCTAGCTTCTTCAAAAGATCACCAAAGCGCTGTACGCCAAGAATCTAAGCACTGTGGTCAAGAGCACAGCCTCTGGAGGCCAGCAGCTGGGTTCACATCCTGGCTCCACGACCTCTGGCATGTGACCTTGGACAAGTTACTTAACTTCTTTTGCCTCAGCTTCCCCATCCACAAAGGGAAGGGAGTAATAGCACACCTAACCAGGTAGGTTTTGGGGGAGGGTTATAATTTATTCATATAGAAAGTACGGAATAATAGTTCAGAATGCCTGGCACAAAGAAAGTAGTGTGTGAGTGTGTGTGTGTGTGTACACACACATATATATATATATTTTTTTGAGACAGAATCTCACTCTGTTGCCCAGGCTGAAACGCAATGGCACGATCCCAGCTCACTGCAACCTCTGCCTCCTGGGTTCAAGCAGTTCTCTTGCCTCAGCCTCCCGAGTAGTTAGGACTATAGGTGTATACCACCACACCCGGCTAATTTTTGTATGTTTAGTAGACACGGGGTTTCGCCATGTTGGCCAGGCTGGTCTCGCACTCCTGATCTCAAGTGATTCACCTGCCTTGGCCTCCCAAAGTGCTGGGAGTACAGCATGAGTCACTGCAACTGGCCGGTACTATGTATATAATTATTATTATTGAAAATCTGTGAGAACAATCAAGTTGCAGCTGCCACTCACTGAGTATTTACCCAGGGCAGGACTATGCCAAGCACTTATTAGCAAACATCGGCCTGAGGAAATCAAGGCTCAGAGAGGCCAACCAACTTGCCCAAAGTCACACAGTGAAGGCGGGTATGACCCGGAGCCCATGTCTACCGTGTCTACACTTCACTGCCTCCCGGCAGGTCAGACTCGAGGAGGTCTTCGAGACCATCTACATCCCACCTGCTTGGTGTGGAGATGGGAAAACTGAAGCCAAGAGCCAGTGAGCTGTGCAAGGTGAGAAGGGAGCAGAGCAGATTCAGTAGAGCTGAGGACCTCAGAACAGCAACATCTGTGCTGTTCTTCATGAGGAGCTGGACAGGGGAATGGGTTCTCCCACCCAGGGAAGCTGGGCAACCTCACCCCCGTGGGCCCGCGTCCAGGACTCACGCTCGGCAGTAGGCAATAAACTTCTTCAGCTTGGCCAGGTCGATCTCGCCCTCCACAGCCTGTGTCTGTGTCAGTGCGCTCACGTGCAGAGTGATGACATGCTTGGCCAGCATCTGGGGAGCAGAGGGGATACTGAACCATCCCACAGGCCCTCCCAAGCCTGAGTCCCAACACTGAGGTGGAACAGCCAGAAAGAGTTGATGGGGCCCTGGCATCAAGGAGCCAGAATTCTGATGGGCGCATCTGGATTCTCCTTTAGAGAGAAGTTAATACTCCTTGCTTCTGTGTCCTGGTCCATAAAGGGGTGGGTACAGCTTGTCCACTCCAACCTGGGGCATGTATCTGCTTCAAGGATGGATACTAGATCTACCCATACCAGTGGGAGTCTACCCTGGGACTTTTGCTAGAAGTACTGGAAAAGAGGGGGCCTCCTCTTTCCTGGGGGCTGTTAAGTTATAAGCTAATAGGACAAAATCATATTTTGTCTTTGCCACCACAAGAGGAACAGCTGCCCAAGTACAAAGATTCCACCAAGGGAAGCAGAGCAGAAAGGCAGAGACAGTTGTTTAAGAATCCAGATCTACCTGGGCCTTAAGCCGCTGGACTTATCAATTCTATAAACCACTATGTCCTTTTCTTTGAAAAATTTACTAACCAGAACTGAGGTTTTATTACTCATAACCCAATGTCAACTCCTCTGTTTCACATATAAGGGACTGAGGCCCAGGGAGAAACTGATTTAGCCCAAATCACACAGCTTACCACTCACAACAGAGGCAGAGCCAGGCCACAGGACTCCAGACCCCTACTTCAATCCTCTGCAGTCCACAAAAACCGCCCTCTCATGTGCTCCCCAATTTCACAGCCTGACAGTCAGGACTTCACCAACCAAGGCCCTTGTTCTCCATTCTCCTTCCCACACAATCACAAGCCTGCTTGGAGGCAGGCCCCATGGCCACCAGCCCTGCCCCTGGACGCACCACATCCCTCTCCTCATTGTGCTCATCCTTGACAATGAAGATCATATCGAAACGCGACAAGATGGTGGGCATGAAGTCAATGTTGTCCTCCCCCTTCGTCTCATCCCAGCGGCCGAACACTGAGTTGGCAGCAGCCAGGACGGAGCAGCGCGAGTTCAGGGTGGTGGTGATCCCGGCCTGAGAGGTAACAGACGACGAGAAGGGGGAGGAGATGGCAAAGATAAGATGCCTTCTTACATGCTTACACACACACACACACACACACACACACACACACACACACACACACACACACACAATTCCAGGCCTGGGCAAAGAGAACTTGGTCCCGGCCAATCAGCGCAGCCTGAGGACAGATGGGCCAGGCTGGGCTGCTGCAGGCTAGGCTGCTGCAGGCTGGGCTCTCCATGGAGGGCCACTTACCTTGGCGATAGAGATGGTCTGCTGCTCCATGGCTTCGTGGATTGCCACACGGTCATCTTCTCGCATCTAAGTGGAAGAGAGAAATGTCATCAGACCTACTCAAGTGAGGGAGCAGGGAGCAGTGGCAACAGGAAAACTAACGGCAGCCCCTACTCCTGAATGCCAGCTCCATGCAAGGCCAATGGCAGCAACCAGGTCACCTCTGATCACAGGAACAACTGTATGGGCTTGCCTTTCATCTCCCCACTCTCCAGATATGGGAATTGAGGCTTGGAGAGGTTAAGCAACTTCCCACAGTTACCCTAGAGTGAGAGGCCCAGGGATTGAAAACATGTCTCTCAAGTCAGAGGTGATTTCTGCTGGCTGAGCACAGGAGGTCACATACTCTGTGCCACCCACCATTTGGCTACTACCCATCTCATTAGACTCACCTTGTCAAACTCGTCAATACAGACGACCCCACCATCAGCCAGGACCATGGCTCCACCCTCCATGATGAAATTCCGAGACGAAGGGTCCCTCATCACTGAGGCTGTCAGTCCGGCTGCACTGCTGCCTTTCCCAGACGTGTATACCTGGGGCAGTGGGGAGGTGTCAGGGCCCAATAACAACTCCATGCTTTGACCCCAGTAAGTCAAAAAGACCCACTGAGGTTGTTATTTGCCTAAGGTCACACATCAAAGCTGGCTGCAGAGTACAGAATAGGACTCAAGGCTCCAACTCAGTGCGTCTCCCTCTGGAAGGTGAGGCTGCCCTGGGCCTCGGTGTGCCCAGATGTTCTCCCCGCTGAAGGCGTCACATCCATGGTTCACCTGAGCCTCACCACAGCCCTGTGACACAGTCTTGTGGGGCCCGGCTCACAGATGAGCAAACTGAGGCCCAGAGAAGAGGGGTTAGCCTCAGGGCTAGGATGAGGACTCCCGACTCCCAGGAAAAGGCTGCCCCCATCGTGAGTCCCTTGTCGTCTCTATATAGACCTACATGCCACATACTGCCATAGAGCCCCTGAAATTGGGAAAGTCCCGAGTTGTTCTTGAGTGCAAAATACTCACGGTTTAAGACTCAGAGCTCTTAAGAATGTAAAGTATCTCAATAATCTACATATCAAACATGTTGAAATGAGATTTTAGATATAGCAACTTAAACAGAGTAACTTCACCTGTTTTTCCTTTCCTCTTTCCCCTTCTTCCTTTTAAATTGAAAAGGGGTCTTGCTATGTTGCCCAAGCTAGTCTCAAACTCCTGGGCTCAAGTGATCCTCCCACCTCAGCCTCCCAAGTAGCTGGAACTGCAGGCATGCACACCACTGCACCCAGCTACTTTTTAATGTGGCTACTAGACAATTTGAGAAGACATACATGGGCCGCATTTGCAGTTCACGTATTTCTACTGGACAGTGCCAGTGTGGCCAATCTGGCACACTTCCTATCTATCCAAAGACCACCATCTTGCCCTATACAACCCCGCCACTCAGATCATGACAGTCAGACCCTCTCTGGCTCTGATCCCCACAGTCCCATTCAACAGTACAGCTGAGGACCCAGCTCATCAGACATGGGTTCAATCACATCCTGTGCTAGTGCTACCAGCAGTGAGACCTGGGGCAAGACACTTACCCATTCTGCACCTGAGTTTTCCACCCATAAGACAGGGGTAATAGGACCTACCGCAGTTGACATGAAGACTAAGTAAATATATGCAAAGTATTTCAAGCAGTGCCTGGCCCTTCATTTTAGCTATTATTATTATTATTTTTGAAACATGGTCTCACTCTATCACCCAGATTGGAGTGCAGTGGCACAATCTTGGCTCACTGCAATCTCCCCATCCTGGACTTAAGTGATCCTCCCACCTCAGCCTCCCAAGCAGCTGGGACCACAGGTGCATACCATGCCTGGCTAGTTATTTTGTATTTTTGGAAAAAACGGAGTTTCACCATGTTGTCCAGGCTGGTTTCAAACTCCTGAGCTCAAGCAATCTGCCCACCTTGGCCTCCCAAAGTGCTGGTATTACAGGCATGAACCACCATGCCCAGCCAGATTTTAGCTATTACTGGTAACAATATCATTATTTAGCAAATGGATGAACTGGCGCTCAGGGAGACTGGGTGACTTACTCAAAGCCCACAGCCAATCACTGGCCAGGGTGAGACCCAAACCCCATCCTGACTCTCAGTCCAGTGTACTCACCCTCTGCCCCAAACCTACACACACCTGTTGGCTCCTTTCTTCCTCCCATCTCCTCAGCCATCCTGACCATAGCCAAGAGAAATGAGGAAGAGATTCTGGGTAAGCAGCCCACCATAGGTGTCCTGGGGGCCCAGAGGCCCTGCCCTGCAGCCTTCCTCCCTGCAAACCAAGGTGGAGAAGGTATCCCAGACCACTCACCCCAATGGGAGAACACTTCTCCACAAACTTCAGAAGCTGGGACTTGGCTGTCCCAGGGTCCCCTAGCATCAGCAGGTTGATGTCTCCTCGGCGAGTAAGTCCATCAGGGAGCCTGGGGGAGGAAGGGTAGATGGACAAGGTGAGAATCCATGAGGGCATCGCATGTGACATGCAGTCACCAGACTGGTGGGCTGGCAGTGTCACCCCAACTATCATGGGCCTCAGAGTTGGCAGCAAGGTAGGGGCTGTGGCCTGAGATCCATGTTCCTACCCAGCTCTGTAGCTCCCAAACCATGCTAGGTCTTGCCTAGCAATGAGGACAGAGCTTACCTCCCAGAATAGGAGGGTTAAAGGAAATGGCTCTTAAGGCTGTGTTCGGATACACCCAGCACCTGAGTAACATTCCTCCCAGCTGGAAAGAAAAGGACAGGGAGCTGCCTGTGGGCTGTGCACGGTACGGCAGAACAAGCACCATGACAGCAGGCTCCTGGTTCCCCTGCATGTCCTGAGAAGCAAGTCCCTTTAGCTCTCTATGCCTCAGTTCCCTCATCCACAAAATGGGCACAACAGCTGCGTTCTCAACAGGTTACTGTGAGGACTGACTGGGCTGCAGACACATAAATCATGTAGAAGAATGCCTATGCATAGGAGGAATACAGTAAATGGCAGCTGCTAATACTATCCCTGCTACTGTCCATAACTCTGATTTTATAGTTTCCAAAGGATACATAATGTTCTTTAAGAGTCAGTTTTCGGCCGGGCGCGGTGGCTCAAGCCTGTAATCCCAGCACTTTGGGAGGCCGAGACGGGCGGATCACGAGGTCAGGAGATCGAGACCATCCTGGCTAACACGGTGAAACCCCGTCTCTACTAAAAATACAAAAAAAAACTAGCCGGGCGAGGTGGCGGGCGCCTGTAGTCCCAGCTACTCGGGAGGCTGAGGCAGGAGAATGGCGTGAACCCGGGAGGCGGAGCTTGCAGTGAGCTGAGATCCGGCCACCGCACTCCAGCCTGGGTGACAGTGCAAGACTCCGTCTCAAAAAAAAAAAAAAAAAAAAAAAAAAGAGTCAGTTTTCTCGCCGGGCGCAGTGGCTCAAGCCTGTAATCCCAGCACTTTGGGAGGCCGAGACGGGCGGATCACGAGGTCAGGAGATCGAGACCATCCTGGCTAACACGGTGAAACCCCATCTCTACTAAAAATACAAAAAATGAGCCGGGTGAGGTGGTGGGCGCCTGTAGTCCCAGCTACTCGGGAGGCTGAGGCAGGAGAATGGCAGGAACTCGGGAGGCGGAGCTTGCAGTGAGCTGAGATCCGGCCACTGCACTCCAGCCTGGGTGACAGAACGAGACTCCGTCTCAAAAAAAAAAAAAAAAAAAAAAAAGAGTCAGTTTTCTCACCTGTTCCATTTATTGGAAACCTGGGTTCAAAAAAAAGTGACTCTCACTCCAGGTACCTGCATGACCCCAAGCTTGATGCTGAGATTTAAGACCTGGTACCTGCATGACCCCAAGCTCAGGGTTGAGATTTAAGACCTGGTACCTGCATGACCCCAAGTTCAGGGTTGAGATTTAAGACCTGGTACCTGCATGACCCCAAGCTCAGGGTTGAGATTTAAGACCTGGTACCTGTATGACCCCAAGCTCAGTGCTGAGATTTAAGTCCTGGTACCTGCATGACCTCAAGTTCAGTGCTGAGATTTAAGACCTGGTACCTGCATGACCCCAAGCTCAGTGCTCTCCCACTACATTTGCCAGGTCCCCAGTCCTCCCCCTTGCCAGGGTCAGGGCATCGCAGAGACAGGTGCGCAGATCAGCCACTAGCCAGCTGATGGCAAGCTTGGGGGCTGGCAAAGGTGCCTGGCAGACTGAGGGGCCCAGAAAACACAAGAGTGTCCAGTCCTGATTTTCCAGCAATTATCCTACCATGAGCCCCGTCACCAGCTGCCTCCCCAAACCCAAGGGAACTCAAGCCCCCTACCTCTTTCGGGAGCCCCCAAAGAGCAGGCAGGCAATGGCCTTCTTCATGTCCGTGCCCCCAAAGATGGAGGGGGCAATGCTCTTGGAGATGACCTCATAGACATTGGGGAGGGCGGCCAGGCGACGGAACTCCTCCTCCTCCTGCGGGCTCACGGCCCCAGCAAAGCTGCGGCCTGGATAGGCAAAGCAGGCGCTTGAGTGAGTACAAGGGAGCTTCTAGCCCACTGCCCATCCTGGCACCAGCTCAGGGACCTCCCAGAGGGCAGAGCCCTTAAGGCCAGGACAGCACAACCTGTCTGAGTAAATAGAGATCCCAGCTCTCAAGCCCTCAAGAGTGGGCCTGGTGTGTTCCAGGGTCCAAAAGGTGAGGGCAAGTGGGCAGGGGGTTGTGAGGAAACAGAGGGCCAGATGGCATAGGACCTTGGAAATCACTGGAAAGTCTCCCCTTTCAGCTGAGGAGTGATATAGTGTCTTGGTCATGACAGCATCGCTCACTGGCTGCTGCAGAACACAGAAGGTAGGGGCAAGGTGGAGATGGACACTGGGGAGGATTAACGGTGATCCAGGGAGGACTGACAAAGGCTCAGAGCAGGTGGTGAAGTGGTCAGATCCTGGACATGTTTTAAAGGTGGAGCCGGCCAGAGTTCCTGAGTGATTAGATGTGTGTTGGGCATGAGAGAAAAGAGCACCAAGGATGACTTGGGGGTTTTTGTCTGAGCAACTGAAAGGGTGGAGATGGGAAGACTGAGAGGAGCCAGTCTGAGGGTGGGGAAAGGGCAGCTTAGCTTCAGCCATGGAAAGTTCAAGACGCCTTTCAGATAGCTAAGTGAACATGTCAAATCAGCAGTTGGTTATTAGTCTGGAACATGGGGAGAAGCCCAGGCTAGAAACGGAAATGTGAGAGCTACTTGCCTGTCAGTGGTTTTAAAGCTGTAATAAACTAGGTAGTTTGTGTAAATGTGGGGTGGGCCATGGACTGAGCCCTGGGGAAGCCACTCCTGCAAATCAACTCACTGCAGCCAGAGGACTGAAACAAACCTGAAAACCCTCAACGTGGCCCCTGCTGCCCTTGGATGTAAGCAGGAGGTCCCTATCTGGGCACTCAAGGCCTCTTACACCGCCTGGCCCCTCATCCCCTGGACTCCCACTCGGCCCTCCAGCCACTCAATATCTTGCCCAGGCTGGGGTCTTCACCTGCTCCTGCCATCCCCTCCCACCTGTAAGTTCTTCCACACCCACCACTCTTCAAAGCCCAGCTCAGATTAACCTCCTTCCAGAAAACTTTCCCCAAGGTCCAGCCCCCACCTCCTCCTTCTCCTTTAGCACCTCCTTGGAACTGCATGATCCACATCTGCTGCCACTTTACCCACATGTCCCCAGGGGTCTCACTGTTTTCTTATTTCTCCAACTAGACGCTAAGTGCCTGCCCGCCTGGAACCCTACATTTCACTTCTCTTGCATCTCCTGTCACAGAAGTGAAGACGGGGCATTCAGTAATTCCCCAGTGATTTGACCTGAGTACTTCTGCCTTAATCCTGCAAGTAGGCAAACACCCTCAGCCCAGGAGCCACAGGTAGGACCAACATGTGGAAGTTCCGGGGATCACTCAATATAAAAATGAACGTTCTAATGATATGAGCAACACAAGGATATCCTGGGCTACTCATGAAGTAGCGGGCTGCCTGTCACCAGAACTATGCAAGCACAGCCTTTTGGCAGGGCTAAGCCAGGACCCCAAAGCCAACTCACCAGAGCCATCTGTGTCCACCTGGATGCCCAGGACACGGATGTAGGAGCTTCGGATACCCACACCCACCCTGTCACGGCCCCTGCTGGAGGTCAGGCCAAACTTCTTGATGGAGTAGATGCCCATGATGGTAACCCTGTTCCCAGGGACGACCTTGTCACACAGGTACCTGAGAGGAGGGGAGAGGAGAAAGGAGAAAAGGTGAGATTCCGACTTGGAGAGCAAGTCTCTGACTCCACCCATCCCCAGGACGCTCAGGGTCCACCTCAGTGTTTACGCCACAGGCACACGCTGAGCTGGCTCCATCCCCACGGAGCCCAGAGAATGGCCTCTCTCCCCTCATCACTCCCCAGCCCATGCTCAGCTGCTTGGAGGATGGTGTTGCCGACAGTGACAGTCAAACAGAAAGGCAGGTGGTGGCCTGACTCTCGCTGAACTTGCTAACTCATTTGTACGCTGGTTTAGAAGGAGGCTTAGTGCCAGCCCACAGGGCCCTCCAAAAGCCCCATCTCCACGTGTCTGCTGTCAGCTAGCTGTGTGGTGCCCTTTAGCCTCAGGGCAAGACTTCCTCTTCATGCCCTCCAGCCTCCTTGAGGAGCCACTTGCCCTTTTTGCCTCTTCACGGCTCTATGAACTCATTTTGCCTCTGGGTTTTCATTTCCTCTTTCAAAAGTGAGATGTTGAAACAGGGAAGTCTTGAAGGCCCCTAGTCAGAGCCAGTGTGGTGTGGAGGGACCCTGAGTAGCTGTGTGACCTCAAAGAAGTCACTGTACCTCTCTGAGCCTAGGGGGGTGATCAAGTGACCTGCCTCTGATGTTGTAGAGTCAGGTGAGGCAGCAGACATAGAAGTGTTTTATATCATCAGGTGTCACAGCTCCAGAAAAGACACCGTCATTCCATGAGCCTCAACTCCCCTCTTCCCATACCCACTTCGTAAGTTTTCAGGATTCATGAACTGCTTGGAAAATCACACATCCTGAGGACATAATCTGCATGAAGGAATTGTGCTAAACACTTGACATGCATTTTCCTTTTTTTTTTTTTTTTTTTTGAGACGGAGTCTCGCTCTGTTGCCCAGGCTGGAGTGCAGTGGTCGGATATCAGTTCACTGCAAACTCCACCTCCCGGGTTCACGCCATTCTCCTGCCTCAGCCTCCCAAGTAGCTGGGACTACAGACGCCGCCACCGCGCCCGGCTAGTTTTTTGCATTTTTTAGTAGAGACGAGGTTTCACCATGTTAGCCAGGATGGTCTCGATCTCCTGACCTCGTGATCCACCCGTCTCGGCCTCCCAAAGTGCTGGGATTACAGGCTTGAGCCACCACGCTCGGCCAACATGCATTTTCAAGCAGCCCTCTGAGAGATTAAGGACTGTCCTTATCCCCATTTTACTGATGAGGTAACTGAAGCTTGACAAAGTCACATAATGCCCAAGAGAGCAAGAGCCTGACTCCTACACACTCTGTTGCCACTAATGAAGTTAATAGAAGCTATGGCTCCGCTCTCCTCAGAACATCTGCCTGCAATTTCAGGATATGCAAGCCCAGGTTAGAGTCCTAATCAAAGATCTCAAAACCTTCCACCCAGGTTACTATGGCGGGCCCAGGCTCAGCATCCTCTCCTCCTCAGTAGAATCTTTTTTTGTTTCCTTTTTTTTTTTTTTGAGACGGAGTCTCGCTCTGTCGCCCAGACTGGAGTGCAGTGGCCGGATCTCAGCTCACTGCAACCTCCGCCTCCCGGGTTTACGCCATTCTCCTGCCTCAGCCTCCCGAGTAGCTGGGACTACAGGCACCCACCACCTCGCCCGGCTAGTTTTTGTATTTTTTTAGTCGAGACGGGGTTTCACCATGTTAGCCAGGATGGTCTCGATCTCCTGACCTCGTGATCCGCCCGTCTCGGCCTCCCAAAGTGCTGGGATTACAGGCTTGAGCCACCGCGCCCAGCCTTGTTTCCTTTTTGAGACAGAGTCTCATTCTGTTGCCCAGGCTAGAGTGGAGTGGTGTAATCACAGCTCACACAACCTCAACCTCCTGGACTCAAGTGATTCTCCCACCTCAGCCTCCCAAAGAGCTGGGATTATAGGTGTCTGCCCTAATACCCAACTAATAACATTTCTTTTTTAAGATACAGGGTCTCACTATGTTGCCCAGGCTGGTCTTGAACTCCTGGCTTCAAGCAATCCTCCTGTCTCAACCTCTCCAAGTGCTGGGATTACAGGCATGAGCCACCATGGCTGTTCAGCAGAATCTTAACAGAAAGCCTGGGGTAGGAGGTGGGGTGTCAGGCTGGGAAGGGGCTTTCCCAGCTATTGGTTATCTAGCTATGAATCCTGGGCCTGTCATCCTAGGAAGAACACAGACTTTGGAAAGCAATAGACATAGGCTGAAATCCTGGCTCTCCTCCACACAGGAAGTCATTTAACCTCTCCAAGTTATATTTCCTCATCTGCAAAATGGGGTTGACATGCCCCTGCAGATTATGGAAAGACGAGATGAGAGGAACTTATGGAAGCATTAGGCACAGAGCATGTGCTCTGCAACTGGCCACCTTCTCCCACCCCACTCACCCTGCTCCAGATGACCCACTCCCAACACTCGGGTTAGGGCCACGGCTGGGACATCCACCCTCGTAGATGCCCACCTCCCAGCCCCTGTCTGCCTCACCTGTCGCAGTAGAGCTGCATGTGTCTGGGCATCTCCCCGTGGGGGACTGCATCAGGCAGCTCCTGCAGCTTCAGGGTCTGGAAGTCCACGCATTTGCATTTGTCAGGCATGATGAAGTACGGGTCCAGTGGGCACTTGGGGCGCCCAGCCTGATCTCTGTACAGGGGAAGGGAAAAGAGTCACCAGAGCTACCCACAGAATCCAAAGGCAGGGCTCAAATCCAAAGGCAGCCCCACTCAAATCCCAAGATCTTTTCCAGTCAGATTCCAGGCACTTCTAGACCATTCTGAGGGTTTAAGCCTCTACGTATCCCTAGGTAATTATGTCATTATTCAATAAATATTACAGCAATATAAAGAAGCAAACATCATAGCAAAACCTACTATGTGTCTGGCACTATTCCAGGTGCAGGGGGCACAGCAGTGAACAAAGCGTCCCTGCTCCTGTGGAGCCTAAGTTCCTATCAAGGGAGGCTGAAAAGACATACAAGCAAATAACCACATAACAGAGTGACAGCTACATGCTGTGAAGAAAAGTAAAAAAAGTAGGCAGGTATGGGAGAGACCAGGTGCATGTGCACCAAACTGACAACAAAGGGTCGGGCAAGATGCCCTGGTGAGGGGACATGTGAAGAGGAGCCTGAAGAAGTGAGGACCCAGACTATGGCGGCCTGAAGAACAGCACTCCCCGTGGAGGGCACAGCAGTCCCAGTGGAAGAAACAGCAAGGTCAAAGGCAGTGAGACTGGGGGCAGTCAGTGCATTCTGGGAACAGGAAGGAGGCAGTGCAGCCGGGTCTGGAGAGAGGAGGGGCAGTGAGGCCTGGGGGAGCCGGGAGCAGACCGTGGGGGGCCATGGAGGACTTGACTAACAACAAGTACATGACTGGACCACCTACAGTGTTAAGGAACACCTGGCTGCTGGGTGGAAAACAGACTGAGGGGGCAGAGGGTGGATGCAGGGAATCCGGGAGGAGGTGCCATGCCACTCCAGGTGAGAGATGCCAACAGCATGGATTGAGGCAGCTCTGCCGCAGGTGGACGGGAATACGCAGGTGTGTATTCCAGGTTCTGCAAGCCAAGAGGCCACACACTCTGCCTTTGTAGTGCGAAGAGCTGTGGGCAATACTTGAATGAACGATCATGTTCCTGGGCCATAGGAACAGAGACTAGCAGACTAGACCTGGCCTAGTGAGCAAACCATAGTTTGCTTCAGAAGATTCCAAGTAGACTCATTCCCCTGGGCTGCTTTTCCCTCCCAACCCTGGGCGCCCTACAAGGCTGTCTGGGTATCCCGGTGAGACAGAACTCATCAATGTAGAGGGACACTGTTCAGAGTGTCTCAGAGCTGCAGGGTATCAGATCTGTGCCAATCCCAAGGGCACACCCCTGCCCAGCCCATCCCAGTGGGTGTCTAGAAGCAGCTACAGGTAGTGCTTGCTACGTGCTCTCATCCTTTCTGATCTTCACTCAGGTCACCTCCCACAGTCCTTTTCGGCCACACACTCACGTGTTGCACTTCCTAGGCAGGGCATAGCCCTCCAGGCCAGGACGCATGGCAATGTTGGTGAGGGTGTTGCGGCAGCTGCGGCACTGGATAGAGATGTGGGTGGCCTTGGCACGGACTGCAGACGCCGCGATGATGATGCCGGGGATCTTTACCAGGTGTGACATCATGTCCGACTGTAACAGAGCCATCAGGAGGCTTGTTGGTTAAGGGGAGCCAGGACACACCTGAGATATGCCAGTAAATGTCCCGGGCAGGGGCCTGAAGGAGGTGGGCACAGAGCTGCAGGGAGGGCCACAGCTTTTCTGTTCAGCTCAAAAACTGCTCCCAGAGCATCCACCCAGTGCCAGGCTACCTGGACCCGGGGGTTCAGAGGAGCCTCAGGCACAGCTCCCGCTTTTAAAGACCTCGCGGCACAACTGGGGGCCGGTGGGGGGTGGTTGGGGCAAGAGATACACAAAGCACATTTCACTACAAAGTGGAGTGGCAGGTGCCGGGAGAGAGACCTGAACCCCAGCTCTGGAGGCAACATCCCTGGACCTGTAGAGTACAACACAGAGAACAAACCTGGGAGGCATGGGCCCACGTTCAAGTACTGTCAAAAGCTGCTGCGGGGCCTTCTCTCTGAGTCACGTCTCCTTGAGCCTGTTTCCCCATCTTAATGACTATTCCCACACTGGACACTAAGGCAGTAATGGTTTTTTTTTTTGAGACGGAGTCTTGCTCTGTCGCCCAGGCTGGAGTGCGATGGCAGCATCTCAGCTCACTGCAACCTCCACCTCCCGGGTTCAAGTGATTCTCCTGTCTCAGCTTCCCAAGTAGCTGGGATTACAGGTGCCTGCCACCACGCCCAGCTAATTTTTTGTATTTTTAGTAGAGACGGGATTTCACTATGTTGGCCAGGCTGGTCTTGAACTCTTGACCTCAGGCAATCCACCCGCCTCAGCCTCCCAAAGTGCTGGGATTACAGGCACAAGCACTGCGCCCGGTCGTAATAATCATTTTTAAGTGTGATGTTATTGTAGCTATGCTTTAAAACATGATTCTTCAAAGGCGAGGCGCAGTGGCTCATGTCTGTAATACCAACACTTTGGGAGGCTGAGGCGGGTGGATTGCCTTAGGTCAAGAGTTCAAGACCAGCCTGGCCAACATAGTGAAATCCCGTCTCTACTAAAAATACAAAAAATTAGCTGGGCGTGGTGGCATATGCCTGTAATCCCAGCTACTCGGGAGGCTGAGGCCAGAGAATCACTTGAACCAGGGAGGTGGAGGTTACAGTGAGCTGAGATCGTGCCACTGCACTCCATCCTGGGCGAGAGTGAGACTCCATCTCAGAAAAAAAAAAAAAAAAAAAAAGAGATTCATCTTTTAGAGATACATGGCAAAATAGTTTCAGATCAAATTATGTGATGTATGGGACTTATTTCAAAAGAACTCCAGGGCCACAGATGAAACAAGATTTGGCCTCTATGGATCACCTGAGGTCAGGAGTTCAAGACCAGCCTGGCCAACATGGTGAAACCCCGTCTCTACTAAAAATTAGCCGGGCATGGTGATGTGTGCCTGTAATTCCAGGCACTTGGGAGGCTGAGGCAGGAGAATCGCTTAAACCCAGGAGGCGGAGGGCGCAGTGAGCCGAGATTGTGCCACTGCACTCCAGCCTGGGCAACAAGAGCAAAAACTCCACCTCAAAAAAAAAAAAAAAAATTTTGGCCTCTAATTGATAATTATTAAGCTGGGTGATGAGAACAAGAGGATTCATTATACTATTCTCTTTATATTCTAATGTTTGAATTATCCATAATAAAAAGTAAAACATAAATTCTCAGCCAATCTGCTCCTTCCTATGGTCACAAAGCCCCTGAGCCACTAGTGTACAGGACTGGGACAGTCTCTCTCCACCTTGTCTCCATTTCTCAACGCCCTCCTCGGGCTGAACAAGAGAACCCGACATGAACAGAAGTTTGGCTGGGGCTCTCAGAGAAACCAGGAAGAGGCTGTGGGAAGCAGAAGCGAGGCTGGGGAGGCGTAATTCAAGGCTCCATGCCTGCATCATTACAGTGAAGTGGCCATCACCACCTCAACCTAGCACCTGGTCAGTCTCAGCATAGTGGATGGTGGGATGCAATGAGGGATCCAGTATCATCCACAAGCATTCTTGCCCAGTATGTGAAATCAAAACAGTCAGGCCTTTGCATCTAACTTCCAGGTTCCAAAAATCATAGAGGGGGAAGGAGCATGTTTTAACCACCCCAAGGAGGCTTTCAGATAAATCCAAAAGGCAGCACATTCTACAGGATAATGGCCCCTGCTTCTTCAGCAAATCAATAATGTATCTGTGAAAGAACTTACACCCAGAGTAAAGGAAGCTGTTCTGGATTAAAAGAGACTTAAACAACAATCCAATACAATGCCTGGTCCTGGCTGAGACACAACGAGCTGTAAGAGGCATGTGAGGTAATTAGATCAATCTGAACCTAGACCGCATATTCAACGATACTAAGTGATCTTTGATGTTTCAGCTGAGGTGCTGATGATGGTATTGAGAGTATGAAAGAAAACTTTTTTTTTTTTTTCAGGATAAAGCATCATGTCTGTAATTTATTTTTTATTTTTAGAGACAGGGTCTTGCTCTGTCACGCAGGCTGAAGTGCCGAGAGGCACAATCAGAGCTCACTGTAACCTCAAACTCCTGGGCCCCTTGATCCTCCCACTTCAGCCTCCCAAGTGGCTTGGACTATAGGCATATGCCTCCATACCTAGCTTTGTTGCTTTCTGTTATTTTTTTGGAGAGCCAGGGTCTCAAACTCCTGGTATCAAGCAATCTTCCTCCCTCGGCCTCCCAAAGTGCTAAGATTAGAGGCATGAGCCACCGTGCATGACCTGACTTTAAAATTCTTTAGCAAAAAATAAAAAGGACAAAATAGGAAACAATGCAAAATATTAATTATTAAATCTAGGTGAAGCTATATGGGGTTCATTATACTACTCTCTGCTTTTGGGTGTGTAATTTTTCATAATGAAACACACACAAAAAAAAAAAAAACAAGAAAAGTTCCTTTTGTCTCCAGGAGGAGACAGGTTCAGAAAGGTCAAGTGCCTCGCTCAAGGTCACACAGCTGGCACTCTGGTCTGCCTGCATCCAAAGCCCTCTGCACCACGCAGCAGCCACTGCCCCCCGACCCACCTTCAGGCTACGAATGCTGGAAGGGCTGGCGTCCGACTTGAGCATGACCTGGATGTCCTGGAGCACCTCCTCCCCTGAAGGCCGGGGCCGGGTCACCTCATCAGCTACCTCCTTGGCAGCTTCCTCAAGCTGGAGAAAGGGAAGAGCACAGGTTGTTAGTAACTGGGGCAGAGCAGCCCTGGGGAGCTCAGGGATGGGTTCCCACTCACCAGCTGCAGGTGCTCGGCTGGCTGCTTGTACAAGTAGTCGGCCAGGTCCTCATCAAAGCTGGCCAGATCCTCCATCTCCACCTCAATCCAGTACTCCCCCAGGTTGTAATGCCGCTTGAGTTCATCCCTGGAGTGGCCACGTAGCAGGGTGGGGCAGGAAGGGTGCAAAGAAGAGGAAACCAACACTGGTTGAGGTTTGCCTGCGCTCCTGAATCTACCCACACCACAGCCAGCATGACCTCACCATTCCTCTTCCCAAACACACATCTAATTCCAGATCCATTATTTAACCCTGCAGAGGCTACTGACTGCTGGCACAGGCATGCCCTAAAGAAAGCTCCATGGAAGGGGTCCACAAGATAGTCAAAGGATGTTTCAACACTCAGGCCAGCATGCACAAAACAAACCAGTTCTGTCACTGAAGGACTCCGCCGAGCTTTTAACTTACTCTTGGAGACTGACAATGCACACACCTCAAACTTGGGGCCCGGGGCAGTGGCTCACGCCTGTAATCCCAACACTTTGGGAGGCTGAGGAGGGTGGATTACTTGAGGCCAGGAATTCAACACCAGCCTGGGCAACATGGCAAAACCCAGTCTCTACTAAAAATACAAAGATTAGCCGGGCATGGTAGCGTAAGCCTGTAGTCCCACTTACTGACGCATGAGAATCGCCTGAACCCAAGGTGGAGGCTGCAGTGACCAGAGATCTTGCCAGGGCACTCCAGCCTGGGTGACAGACTGAGACTCTGACTCAAAAAAAAAAAAAAAAAAATCAAAAAGGTGCCAGCCTCGCCAACATGGAGAAACCCCAACTCCACTAAAAATACTTTTTTTTTTTTTTTTTTTTGCGATGGAGTCTCGCTTTGTCGCCCAGGCTGGAGTGCAGTGGTGTGATCTCGGCTCACTGTAAGCTCCGCCTCCCAGGTTCATGCCATTCTCCTGCCTCAGCCTCCCAAGTAGCTGGGACTACAGGCGCCCACCACCTCACCTGGCTAGGCTAGTTTTTTTGTATTTTTTTTAGTTGAGCCGGGGTTTCACCGTGTTAGCCAGGATGGTCTCCATCTCCTGACCTCGTGATCCACCCGTATCAGCCTCCCAAAGTGCTGGGATTACGGGCTTGAGCCACCGTAAAAATACTTTTAAAAAACTAGCTGGGTGTGGTGGTGGGAGCCTAAAATCCCAGCTACTCCAGGGACTTAGGCAGGAGAATCACTTGAACCCAGGAGGCAAAGGTTGCAGTGAGCCAAGATCATGTCACTGTACTCAAGCCTGGGTGACAGAGCGGGACTCTATCTCAAAAAAAAAACCCAAAACAATAAAAAAAAACTGGAGGCGCCAACTCAGCAGAAAACACATCTGCCTTATCAACGTCTAGTCAGACTCTGTTTTTTGGTTTTTTTTAAACAGACTGGGTTTCACTATGTTACCTAGCCAGGTCTTGAACTCCTGGGCTCAAATGATCCACTGGCCTCGGCCTCCCAAAGTGTTGTGATGACAAGCAAGAGCCACTGTGTCCGACCCAGATGCTTAGCAGAGCATCCCATAAGACTACTGTTGCAAGAACACATTTCGGGACCACTGACCAACGCACAGGCTGCTCCCCAGCCTCGCAGTATCACAGGCCTGAGCCCCGTCTCCCTTATGTCCAGGAGCCAGTAAAATAGCCAGGCTGGCACTGAAAGCCGCTTGCTGTGAGGACACCCCAGACCTCTATACAAGCAATTGCTCCTACCTAGACAGAATGCTTTCTACACCTGCAACTCTGCTCTTAGCTCACAGGTCACCTCAAACTTCAGCGCCCCCGGAAAACTTCCCTAAGTCCTTTCACCTTCCTCTGTGGAGGAAATGACCACCGTGGAATTCATCTGATGGTCTTCACGACTCACTCCCCTGACTTACGAGCTTCTCTAGGACAAGAAGCATGTCTTTTCATCTTTGTATTTCAGTGCCTGACACACAGGTGGGCGGTATCAGCTGCTCCATGAATAAGTGAAGGCAGGAATGGCTTTGCCCATTTCTGGCCTGGTAAGGCCCAGAGACACTGACACCTGGAAGTCACTCAGCTAATAACGGCCCAATGCTGAGCCTGCAACCGCATGTTCTCTGCATTTTAACGTCTCAGGGATAGAGGCTGGGCCTGTGAGGATTCTCATGATGTCACAGGTCGTACAATCAACTAGAAGCAGGAGCCAGGTCCAGTTTCAGTGCTGCAGCCCAGCACCCAGAACAGTATCTGGCAGGAAGTAGGGTCTCGAACAATGAAGGTGCAAGACTGGTATAAATAAATGAATGAGTGAAGTGAAGTGAATCCTAACTGCCATCTTTACCTTTGACACCTACAGGGAACTTGAGTTTGTAAAGTCTCAGACGTGACATGGAAGGATGATAGGAAGCAGATGAACAGGAACAAGATCTGGATAAAGAACCACATGGTCCAAGTGGCACTAGCTGGTTGCTGGTGGTCCACTCAACAGGTGACTCACCCAGAAGTTAACTCCAGGTATAGATAAAATACACAAAGCAGGCCAGGCGCGGTGGCTCAAGCCTGTAATCCCAGCACTTTGGGAGGCCGAGACGGGCGGATCACGAGGTCAGGAGATCGAGACCATCCTGACTAATACGATGAAAACCCGTCTCTACTAAAAAATACAAAAAACTAGCCGGGCGACGAGGCGGGCGCCTGTAGGCCCAGCTACTTGGGAGGCTGAGACAGGAGAATGGCGTGAACCTGGGAGGCGGAGCTTGCAGTGAGCTGAGAGCCGGCCACTGCACTCCAGCCTGGGCGGCAGAGCAAGGCTCCGTCTCAAAAAAAAAAAAAAAAAAAAAAAAAAAATACACAAAGCAGGCCCGGTACGCTGGCTCACGCCTGTAATCCCAGCACTTTGGGAGACAAAGGCGGGTGGCTCACTTGAGGTCAGGAGTTCGAGACCAGAATGGCCAACATGGCTAAACTCCGTCTCTACTAAAATTACAAAAAATTATCCGAGCGTGGTGGTGGCGGGCGCCTGTAGTCCCAGCTACTCCGGAGGCTGAGACACGAGAAGTGCTTGAACCCGGGAAGCAGAGGTTGCAGTGAACCGGGAGCAGTGAGCCGGGATCGCGCCACTGCACTCCAGCCTGGCGAAAAAACGAGGCTGTCTCTAAATAAATAAATAAATGTAAATAAATAAATAAATAATAAATTAAAATACACAAAGCCTTATACCAAGGGGTGAGGCTGCCGGGATGAGCCCTGTGACCCAGGACCGGCTCTTCCCCCCGTCTGGGCCCATTCATCTGTGCTCAGACTGTCCAGGACTCTAGCAGGCTGGTGGAGGCGTGTGTGTGGCCACACTGCAACTGCGAGCCCCGGCCCCGCAAGAGCCGCACCTGTATTTGAAGGTGAAGCCCGTGCGGTCGGTGCCCACTCGGTACTGCCGCAGGAACTCCTTGAAGCGCCTCTGCAGCTGCGATTTGCGGGCCTGCCCCTCGTCGGCCGCGGCGTCGCCCCCGAAACTGTCGCTGTAGAAAATGCCAGGATCGTCGAATCCCGACATCACTGCGCCTGGCGTGGGAACAAACGGCCAGAACAAGCTGGGGACAACGCCTGGCACCTCCTCCCCTCCGACGCCTGGGTCCCTGCCCGGAGTCCGGAGCCGGGGGGACCCCGGCTGCGCTCCGGGACTCCAACCACAGTTCCCGAGAAACCCCTGTCCCACTCCAACTACGCCCCGAAACCCTGATGCCTGCTGGCCCCCAGTCCCAGTCCCACTGGCCTCACCTCTGGTTTTCTGCACTTCACAAACCAGGGCAGAGAAGAAACTCCACGCTCAGCCGCCGAGTTTCGCGGGAAAAACTAGAGGCGGCGTTCGGAAGCCACAGCCGCTGCGCTCCCATTGGTTCGTCGGAGACCCGCGGCCAGCGATTGGAGGGTTCTGAGCCCTCCAGCCCCGCCTCCCGGACTGGCTGCCGAAGATGATTGGCTGCAAGGTGCATGACCTGCCTCCTTCCGGACTCCATTTTGTGTGCGGAACAATTTGGCGCGAAACTTCTGGCTGGGAGGAAGCGGCGGCGCTGGACTGGGCGGACGCAAAGATGGCGGAGGGGCCGGCGCACGGAGGGTAACTTTATGTGCTTTCTTTTTTATTTTCTTAGTTTTTTTTCCTAAGGCATGGTGTCGCTCTGTCGCCGAGGATGGAGTATCGCCGAGGATGGCGCGATCACGGCTCACTGTAGCCTGAACCTTTGGGCTCAAGCGATGCTTCCGCCTCAGCCTCCTGTGTAGCTGGGACCACAGGCGCACGTGATTTTCTTAAAATATTGCATAAAGACGGAGACTCACCATCTTGCCCAGGCCTCGAACACCTGCTCTCAAGTGACCTGCCCGCCTTGGCGTCCCAAAGCACTGGGATTACTGGCCTGAACATACCGGGCCGGGCTTGCGTGCTTTTCTTAAGCCTTCTTTTAAAATCTTGTGAAAAAAAAAATGACCCTTTTCATAGCCATAGGGAGAATAAACTAGAAGCTCAGAAATAATTGGGTCCAGGGTATCTTGCTTACTTGCCTTTTTCTCTGGCGCCGGCTCTGGTGGTTGCATAAAACAAATCGCAGGGGCCCATTTTGCGATGGGAGACTGTGCCCTGAGGAGTATTCGCTTGCCCGTCTTAAGGCCGGTTCTCTGGGCCTGAGGCTCAGAGGAACCCCTGTCCTCTAGCTGGTAGTGGGACACGGCAATTACCGCGCGACTCAGCTGCGTCCCTGACCCGCATTCTCGCAGCCTGACACACTGCTTTTAATTTGTTTCTTTATGTATTGAGACGGAGTCTCGCTCTGTCACCCAGGATGGAGGGCAGTGGCGCAATCTCAGCTCACTGCATCATCTACCTCCCCGGTTCAAGCGATTCTCCTGCCTCAGCCTCCTAAGTAGCTGGGACTACAGGCGGACGCCAGCACCACGGCCAGCTGATTTTTGTCTTTTTAGTAGAGACAGGGTTTCACCATGTTGTCCACACTGGTCTCGAACTCCTGACCTCAAGTGATCCACTCCCCCTGACCTCTCAAAGTGCTGGAGTTACAGGCGTGAGCCACCGCGCCCGGCCCGACCTCATTCTGTTTAACAGATGCTTAATTTTTTGTAGTATAGTGACAAAGACTCTCCTTAACCAAACTCTAGACAGGTTCCTCTGGGCTCCCTTCACTCCTTTTTTTTTTTTTTGGAGACAGAGTCTCGCTCTGTCGCCCAAGCTGGAGTGCAGTGGCCGGATCTCAGCTCACTGCAATCTCCGCCTCCCGGGTTCACGCCATTCTCCTGCCTCAGCCTCCCGTGTAGCTGGGACTACAGGCGCCCGCCACCTCGCCCGGCTAGTTTTTTGTACTTTTTAGTAGAGACGGGGTTTCACCGTGTTAGCCAGGATGGTCTCGATCTCCTGACCTTGTGATCCGCCCGCCTCGGCCTCCCAAAGTGCTGGGATTACAGGCTTGAGCCACCGCGCCCGGCTGGGCTCCCTTCACTCCTAAGCCTGAACCTTGATCTACAGGCACTGTGGCTCATGCCTGTAATCCTAACACTTCAGGAGGCCAAGATGAGAGGATCCCTTGAGTCCAGGAGTTGAGACCAGCCTGGGCAACATAGCACTATCCTGCCTCTCTAGAAATTTGTTGATTTTTTTTTTTTCTTTTTTTTTGAGACAGAGCCTCACTCAGTCGCCCAGGCTGTAGTGCAGTGTGGCATGATCTCCGCTCACTGCAACCTCCACCTCCCAGGTTCAAGCAGTTCTCCTGCCTCAGCCTCCGGAACAGCTGGGACTACAGGTAGGCACCAGCACGCCTGGCTAATTTTTTTTTTTTTTTTTTTTTTTTTTTTTGAGACGGAGTCTCGCTCTGTTGCCCAGGCTGGAGTGCAGTGGCTAGATCTCAGCTCACTGCAAGCTCCGCCTCCCGGGTTTACCCCATTCTCCTGCCTCAGCCTCCGGAGTAGCTGGGACTACAGGCGCCCGCCACCTCGCCTGGTTAGTTTTTTGTATTTTTTTTTTTTTTTTTTTTTAGTAGAGACGGGGTTTCACCGTATTAGTCAGGATGGTCTCGATCTCCTGACCTCGTGATCCGCCCGTCTCGGCCTCCCAAAGTGCTGGGATTACAGGCTTGAGCTACCGCGCCCGGCTAATTTTTGTATTTTTATTAGATGCGGGGTTCTACCATGTTGGTCAGGCTGATCTCGAACTCCTGACCTCATGATCCGCCCACCTTGGCATACTAAAGTGCT
The DNA here is from genome assembly GCF_007565055.1 of Rhinopithecus roxellana. NCBI lineage: Eukaryota > Metazoa > Chordata > Mammalia > Primates > Cercopithecidae > Rhinopithecus > Rhinopithecus roxellana. The sequence continues at coordinate 14,019,632 of NC_044561.1, forward strand.
GGGATTACAGGTGTGAGCCGCCACACCGGGCCTTTTTTTGTTATTGTTTGTTTTGTTTTGTTTTGTTTGAGACAGAGTCTCAGTCTGTTGCCCAGACTGGAGTGCAGTGGCATGATCTCGGCTCACAGCAACCTCCGCCTCTTTGGTTTAAGCAATTCTCCTGCCTCAGCTTCCCAAGTAGCTGGGCTTACAGGTGTGTGCCACCACGCCTGGCTAATTTTTTTTTTTTTGTATTTTTAGTAGAGACGGGGTTTCACCATGTTGGCCAGCCTCAAACTCCTGACCTCAGGTGATCCACCCGCCTCGGCATCCCAAGGTGCTGGAATTACAGGCATGAGCCACCGTGCTCAGCCTGAAATTTTTTTTTAATTAACTGGGCATGGTGGAGCACACCTATTGTCCTAGCTACTCAAGAGGCCAAGGTGAGAAGATGGCTGGAGCCCAGGAGTTTGAGACTGCAGTGAGTTTCGATTGCACCACTGCACTTCAGCCGGAGCGACAGAGCAAGACTCATCTCTAAAAAGAAAAAAAGACAGGCCAGGCATGGTGGCTCATGCCTGTAATCCTAGCATTTTGGGAGGCTGAGGTGGGAGTTCGAGACCAGCCTGGCCAACATGGTGAAACCCCGTCTCTACTAAAAATACGAAACAGCCAGGCGTGGTGGCAGGCGCCTGTAATCCCAGCTACTTGGGAGGCCGAGGCAGGAGAATTGCTTAAATCTGGGAGGCGAAGGTTGCAGTGAGCCGAGATTATGCCACTGCACTCTAGTCTGGGTGACAAGAGTGAGACTTAGTCTCAAAAAAAAAGAAAAGAAAAAAAGACTTAAACACTTAACAGTTTCCTTTTTTTTTTTTTTTTTTCCTGAGACGGAGTCTCGCTCTGTCACCCAGGCTGGAGTGCTCCGGCCAGATCTCAGCTCACTGCAAACTCCGCCTCCTGGGTTCACACCATTCTCCTGCCTCAGCCTCCCGAGTAGCTGGGACTACAGGCGCCCGCCACCTCGCCAGGCTAGTTTTTTTTTTTGTAGTTTTTAGTAGAGACGGGGTTTCACCGTGTTAGCCAGGATGGTCTCAATCTCCTGACCTCATGATCCGCCCGTCTCGGCCTCCCAAAGTGCTGGGATTACAGGCTTGAGCCACTGTGCCCGTCCAAACACTAACAGTTTCTAACAGCTGCTAACACCTCTGAAATGACTCTAGCCAGCCCCCGCTAAGTTGCCTGCCTGAGAAAACTCAAGGCTTCTGATAAATGTTTACCGTTTATTCCAGGCAACAACTGAGAATGTGACCTCTGTCTCACAGTCTCTGTGGGAGGCAAAAATTCTAACTTTAATCATTGCCAACTGGCAGACACAGCTAGCCTCAATGCATTTACACTGACTTAACCTTTTGTAATTTTTCACTTCACTGACTCTGCTAATCACTTGCCCACCCCTTCCTCCCTCAATCTTCCTTTTTTTTTTTTTTTTTTTGAGACAGGGTCTCTGTTGCCAATGCTGGAGTGCAGTGGTGCGATCACAGCTCACTGCAGCCTTGACCTCCCAGGCTCATGTGATCCTCCCACCTCAACCTCACCACCACACCCGGCGAATTTATTTATTCATTTGTAGAGATGGGGTTTTACCATATTGCCCAGGCTGGTCAACCTCCCTTTTTTTTTTTTTTTTTTTTTTTTTTTTTTTGAGACAGAGTCTTGCTCTGTCACCCAGGCTGGAGTGCAGTGGCCAGATCTCAGCTCACTGCAAGCTCCGCCTCCCGGGTTCACGCCATTCTCCTGCCTCAGCCTCCCAAGTAGCTGGGACTACAGGCACCGCCACCTCACCCGGCTAGTTTTTTGTATTTTTAGTAGAGGTGGGGTTTCACCGTGTTAGCCAGGATGGTCTCGATCTCCTGACCTTGTGATCCACCCGTCTCGGCCTCCCAAAGTGCTGGGATTACAGGCTTGAGCCACCACGCCCGGCCTCAACCTCCCTTTAAAATACCTCTGTACAAATTAAAGCTGAGTTCAGTTCATACTGGACTCTTCGCTATTGCAATAAGGAAAAGATCATTACTGATTAAAATCTGTGCTTACCACTTTAACTATTGTCTGACTTTGTTCGACAATTGATAGGAAAAAAATATTCAGCCATTCTCCTATTGGTAGAATTCAAGATAGTTTCTCTCTCTCCCCCTCCCCTCTCCCTTCCTTTCTTTGTCAGTACAATGAATATCTATGTCCCTATCACAGATGAGGAAACTGGGCCCAGGGCAGGAGAGTCCCAGCTGCTATTTGGTTTTTGTTTTGTTTTTTTGAGACGAGTCTCTCTGTTGCCAAGGCTGGAGTGCAATGTTGCGATCTTGGCTCACTGCAACTTCAGCCTCCCAGATTCAAGTGATTCTCCTGCCTCAGCCTCCCGAGTAGCTGGGATTACAGGCATGCGCCACCACTCCCAGCTAATTTTGTGGTTTTAGTAGAGACAGGTTTTCACCATGTTAGCCAGGCTGGTATCGAACTCCTGGCCTCAAGGAATCCACCTGTCTCAGCCTCCCAAAAGTGTTGGGATTACAGTTGTGGGCCACTGCGTCCGACTCCAGCTGCTATTTGAATGCCTATGCTTTGCATACGTGACCATGTGTGCTCCTGGACCTGGGTGTGCATTGGAATCTCCTAAGGTACTTTTCATAAATACCGATTCTAGGCCAGGCATAGTGGCTCATGCCTGTAATCCCAGCACTTTGGGAGGCCAAGGCGGGCAGATCACGAGGTCAGAAGATCGAAACCATCCTGGCTAACACGGTGAAACCCCGTCTCCACTAAAAATACAAAAACTTGGGCCGGGAGCAGTGGCTCATGCCTGTAATCCCAGCACTTTGGGAGGCAGATGTGGGTGGTTCACGAGGTCAGGGGTTTGAGACCAGCCTGAACAACATGGTGAAACCCCGTCTCTACTAAAAGTACAAAAATTAGCTGGGCCTGATGGCGGGCGCCTGTAATCCCAGCTACTCAGGAGGCTGAGGCAGGAGAATTGCTTCAACCCAGGAGGTGGAGGTTGCAGTAAGCCAAGATCACACCACTGCACTCCAGCCTGGGCGACAGAGCAAGACTCCGTCTCAAAAAAAAATTTTTTTAATAAATAAATAAATACATACATACATACATACATACATACATACATACAAAAAATTAGCCAGATGTGGTAGCAGGCGCCTGTAGTCCCAGCTGTTCGGGAGGCTGAGGCAGGAGAATGACGTGAACCCGGGAGGCGGAGCTTGCAGTGAGCCGAGATCGCACCACTGCACTCCAGCCTGGGCAACAGAACGAGACTCTGTCTCAAAAGAAAAAAAAAACAATTCTAGAGCCCCATTCCAGGTCTCCAGAGTTAGGATGTCTCAGTGTGGAGCCCTGGATTCCATGGTTAAGTATCTCCAAGTAATTCTGATGCCACCATGCAGACTGGTGTTTGGACACCACAGGATCCTCCCACCAGCTGTGAAAGGTATGTGTTTTGTTCTCATTTTACCAGTGAACAAAACGAGCCTTGAAGTGGAATAGTCAGACTAGGGACAAAGGTCTCCTGACTCCCAGTCCTCAGGTACTAGTCCTATAAAGAAACACCTTGGCTGAGCACAGTGGCTCACACCTGTAATCCCAGCACTTTGGGAGGCTGAGGCGGGTGGATCACGCAGTCGGTAGTTCAAGACCAGCATGGCCAACATGGTGAAAGCTTGTCTCTACTAAAACTAAAAAAATTAGCCAGGCACGGTGGCAGGTGCCTGTAATCCCAGCTACTTGGGAGGCTGAGGCAGGAGAATTGCTTGAACCTGGGCGGTAGAGGTTGCAGTGAACTGAGATCGCGCCACTGCACTCCAGCCTGGGCAACAGAATGAGACTGTCTCAAAAAAAAACCAGAATGAAACTCCGTCTCAAAAAAAAAAAAAAAAAAAAAAAAGGCCAGGCGCGGTGGCTCAAGCCTGTAATCCCAGCACTTTGGGAGGCCGAGACGGGCGGATCACGAGGTCAGGAGATCGAGACCATCCTGGCTAACACTGTGAAACCCCGTCTCTACTAAAAAATACAAAAAACTAGCTGGGCGAGGTGGCGGGCGCCTGTAGTCCCAGCTACTCGGGAGGCTGAGGCAGGAGAATGGCGTGAACCCGGAAGGCAGAGCTTGCAGTGAGCTGAGATCTGGCCACTGCACTCCAGCCTGGACGACAGAGCGAGATTCCGTCTCAAAAAACAAAACAAAACAAAAAAAAAACACCTTGGCCAGGCACAGTGACTCACCCCTGTAATCCCAGCATTTTGTGAAGCCAAAGTGGGAGGATCACCTTAGTTCAGGAGTTTGAGACCAGCCTGGGCAACATAGCGAAACCCCATCTCTACAAAAAGATACAAAAATTAGCTGGGCATGGTGGTGTGCACTTGTAGTCCCAGCTACTCAGGAGGCTGAGACCAGAGGATGGCTTAAGCCCAAGAGGCGGAGGTTGCAGTGAGCCAAGATCGCACCACTGCACTCCCATGTGGATGACAAAGCCAGACCCTGTCTCAAAAAAAAAATAATAATAATTGTCCCATGCTCTGCCCAGAACACCTTCAGCAAAAGGTTTTTCGCTTTCCCAGATTAGGAGGCCACATATTCAGTATTTTCTTGATTTAGGGCCATAAGAAGGGCTTAGGTTTTAGAGCTGGACAGACCTCAGTGAAATCCATCCTGACCGTCAGACAGTGGTAACACCCCCTGAACATAGGCATGCCATAGATGAGATGACTCTGCAGTACAAGAATCACAAAACACTGGTCTCCTTCTTTGCATAATAATAGCTAACTGTGTATGGCATTGGCATTTCACATGCATCTCATTTGCTTCTCGGGACAAGATAGGTGAGTTAGGTATCACTGTATTCATGTCACCAGTGATAAAATGGAGCCCCAGAGAGGCTAAGTGACCAACCTCAAAGTGGTGTAGCAGGAATTTGAACCTAAGAATTTCACTCCAGTCCCTAATAGTCACTGGACAGAAGATACAAATTTTGCCCCAGAATCTGCTCATTTCACCCAAACCGGGCAACCCCATCCCCTATGAAGGCGAATCTTGCATCAATCAGAGTTCAACACAAATATTCGCCCACCAGCTGCTCAAAGCTCACGTCCTGGGCCAGGCACAGTGGCTCACGCCTGTAATCCCAGCACCTTGGGAGGCTGAGGCAGGTGGACTACCTGAGGTCGGGAGTTCGAGACTAGCCTGGTCAACATGGTGAAACCCCATCTCTACTAAAAATACAAAAATTAGCTGGGCATGGTGAGGAACATCTGTAATCCCAGCTACTCAGGAGGCTGAGGCAGGAGAATCGATTGAACCCGGGAGGCAGAGGTTGCAGTGGACCAAGATTGCGCCATTGTACTCCAGCCTGGGTGACAGAGCGAGACTCCGTCTCAAAAAAAAAAAAAAAAGAAAAAAGAAAAAAAGAAAAGCTCACCTTCTGTATTCTCAAACAGACCAGCTCCTGCCAACCCCCCATCACTACCTCTCCTACCGAGCACGCAAGAAGCCAGGGAGGAAAAGGTCAGCTCCCCAAGAATAACAAAACCCATGAACAATACTTCAAGTTACTATCAGACAATGTTGTTTATTATTTCACACAAAAGTTAGACCAAGGCCACAGTGCCGTTAAAACACCTCCCTCCCCACCCACGCATGGCTCAAAAACCACCCCAACCCTGCTATAAAAACAACAGAACACAACAAAAATACTGCATTTGAGGCTGAGCCAGGAACAGAGTGGCTCCAACAAAAATAAGACAAAAACACAAGACACAACATCTTTTCAGTTTTATGTAAAAATTGCCATGGCCCACGGGGAAAGTGGTCATGGCCGTGTCAACAAGGATACTTCAAACTCAGGACTTCTGGAGGTTTGAGATAGCTGCCACATCTAGGGTGTCTTCTAGGCTCTGCTGCAGGAACTGAGGATGCTGAAGGGCAGGGCTGGATCCTTTGGCCCACTCTGAAGTTTAGGCCGTTGGCTGGATGTGCTTTTCATTGGGGAAGATGTCATAGGCTCCTTCCTCCTTTCGAGAGAGAGGGACACAGTGAGAGGGATGGAGGCCCTGAAAGCCTCCAGTGCCCACGATAAGGAAGCCAGCTAAGAGATTTCCCTCTCTAGAAAGAAGGCCTTCCACTGGACAAAGTTCATGGCCCTGGGAGCCAGCATGCCTGCATTCACATGGCATAAAGCCCTACGGCAACTGTCGCCACCAGAAAGCTGAGCGTAAGGACCCATCGGAGAAGCGGAGCCTGGGAGCGGGCGTTGAGTGGGGGCTTCCCTCTGGGAGTCTCCACGGGGGCAGAGTCTAAAAGAGAAAATGGGGCAAGGTCAATAACAGGTGGGCATGCATGAGGGTGTCTGATGTCATAGAAAAGCAAAGCAGAGTGGCCTCAGGGTCTGTGGTACAGTCCCTGCTCAGCGCCAGGATTCTGCAAGACCACAAACAGGTGTCCCTCTAGCCACTGCTTGGATACCTTCCAAGACAGGCAGCTCACTGCTTTTCCAAGCTGTCTGTTATTCCCTGTGCAGCCAGGCCACATTGTGAAAACATTCTTGGGCCCAGGCATGGTTTTCAGACTTCTGCCTGCTCCCTTTCCTCTCCTTAAACTTTGCCAGCGATTAGGTCTGAGCTATAAATCTTCCTCTCAGACTCACACATTTGCTAAGTATGGTGATGAAGGAGCAGGAGCTAGAAAACAGGAGCTCTGAGGTCAAAGTTCAGTCCCACCCCTGGTTATTAAAATATGATAGGCCAGAGCCAGCCATGCAACCTGGGTAGATGTGCCACCTGCCTCCTCCTCAGGCACAGAGAGGGTGCTCCTAGGTCTTTAGAAGGAGGACAGAGTCCAGGGCAGGTCTCTGGAGCCAGAACAGCTGGGTTTGAATCCTAGCCCCGCCCTGGGCTATGAGAGGGGCTTTCCCAGAGAAAACAGGGCTGTAGGTCTGGTGGCCCAGGGCTGCGGTCACAGAAGTACAAGCAAGCAGGTACACTGTGACATTTACATGTGTGTTGTTCATATTAAAGGCTCCTGCTCCTTCTGATGTATTAGGGGTATAGTTCTCAAATGTTTTGGTTCCAAAACCCCTTTATACTCAAATGCAACGAAGGATCCAGAAGAGCTTTTGTTTGTGTGAGTATAGCTATCACTATTTACAAAATTAGAAATAAAACTGAGAAATTCTTTTTCTTTTTTTCTTTTTTTTTTTGAGATGGAGTCTTGCTCTGTTGCTCAAGCTAGAGTACAGTGGTGCAATCTCAGCTCACTGCAACCTCTGCCTCCCAGACTCAAGAGAGTCTCCTGCCTCAGCCTCCCGAGTAGCTGGGATTACAGGTGTGCACCATCATGCCCAGCTAATTTTTATATTTTAGTAGAGATGGGGTCTCACCACATTGGCCAAGCTGGTCTCAAACTCCTGACGTCAAGTGATCCCCCTGCCTCAGTCTCCCAAAGTGCTGGGATTACAGGCATGAGCCACTGTGCCCAGCCAAAACTGAGAAATTCTTAACATATAAGAACATAACAGGCACACATTCCATGAGCCATCAAATCCATGAGAGAGCATCACATGTCACATAACCTTTGGAAAATGCCAACACATACTCATGAGAAAATGAGAGTTTTTTTAAAAAGCCAAAAAAAAAAAAAACAAAACAAAATCTGGGTGTGGTGGCACGTGCCTATAGTCCCAGTTACTCAGGAGACTGAGGTGGGAGAATCGCTTGAACCTGGGAGTTGAAGCTGCAGTGAGCTGTGTTTGTGCCACTACACTCCAGCCTGGGTGACAGAGCGAGACCCTGTCTTAAAAAAAAAAAAAAAAGCAAAAAAATAGTAGTAGTGTTATAAAAATAGCTTTGTCCTCAGAGACCCCCTTGAGGGGATACTAGGACTACCACCCCCCACAGGCAGGACACCACACTTTGAGAACTGCTGCATTAGGGTGACATCTCCCTACCCCACCAGATAGCCAAGCCCTCTGGGGTTATAACCCCCCAGTAGAGGGGTCCGTGTGGTCTGGCACAAGTGAGAAAGCCACAAGCCAGGTTAGGGTGGCACAGGAGGGGAGGCCTAATATAACCTGCCAGGAGGTAGCTAAGCCTTACCTCTTTATTGCTACCCATCCCAAAGCCACACTCCCTGCCTCAGTGTTTTAGGCTTAGTGAGGGTACATTTTGTGGAGCACTTTGGTCGTTTTGGAAGTTTCCAAGATGTTCTCACTGTAGCCAGCCTCGATCGTTCTTAGGCACATGAGGGAGGGGCTCACACACAACAAGACTTGGAAGGGACATCTCCCTGTGGTGGGTTCACAGCTGGATACAGGTCCCCACCTCCCTGGCCCACATCAGGGTACCAAAGGCCTAAAAAGGAGTCTAAATTAAGGAGGCGGGAGTTTCCCATGATTTCTGAGGGGTTCTTGTGCAGTTCTGAGCCAGTGAACTAGAAGTAGCTGAACCTCACTGGATTCTCCAGGTGGGGAAACTAAGGCAGGGAGAAGTGTCATGGCTTGCCCAGAGCCACACACTGAAGGTTGACCCCAGGTCCTTTTGCCTGCCCTCCACTTCTCATACAAAAACATGCAGGCGGCTGGGCGCAGTGGCTCACATCTGTAATCTCAGCACTTTGGGAGGCCGAGGTGGGCGGATCACCTGAGGTCAGGAGTTTGAGATCAGCCTGGCCAACATGGTGCAACCCCATCTCTGCTAAACATATGAAAAAAATTAGCTGGGCATGGTAGTGGGTGCCTGTAATCCCAGCTACCCGGGAGGCTGAGGCAGGAGAATTGCTTGAACCCGGGAGGCGAAGGTTGCAGTGAGCTGAGATAGCACCACTGCACTCCAGCCTGGGCAAGACTCTATCTCAAAAAACAACAACCACCACCCAAAAAAACATTCAAGCTGGCATGGTGGCTCTCGCCTGTAATTGCAGCACTTGGGGAGGCAGAGGCAGGAGGATCGCTTGAAGTCAGGTGTTCAAGACTGGCCTGGGCAGCATAGGGGGAACCCGTCCTTACAGGGGCAGTGGGGTGAGGCAGCAGGAAACAACACCCACCACCAGCAAACATTCAGAAAACAGAAGATTAGAGTATACTAAAGCCAGGTGTGGTGGCTCACGCCTGTAATCCCAACACTTTGGGAGGCCGAGGTGTGTGGATCCCGAGGTCAGGAGATCAAGACCATCCTGGCAACACTGTGAAACCCCATCTCTACTAAAAATAAAAAAAAAAAAAAATTAGCCGGGTATGGTGGCGGGCGCCTGTAGTGCCAGCTACTCAGGAGGCTGACTGAGGCAGGAGAATGGCGTGAACCTGGGAGGCGGAGCTTGCAGTGAGCCGAGATCACGCCACTGCACTCCAGCCTGGGCGACAGAGCGAGACTCCATCTCAAAAAAAAATAAAAAAATAATTAAAAAAAAAAAGAGTAGGCCGGGCGCGGTGGCTCAAGCCTGTAATCCCAGCACTTTGGGAGGCCGAGACGGGCGGATCACGAGGTCAGGAGATCGAGACCATCCTGGCTAACACGGTGAAACCCCGTCTCTACTAAAAAATAAAAAAAAAAAACTAGCCGGGAGAGGTGGCGGCGCCTGTAGTCCCAGCTACCCGGGAGGCTGAGGCAGGAGAATGGCGTAAACCCGGGAGGCGGAGCTTGCAGTGAGCTGAGATCTGGCCACAGCACTCCAGCCTGGGTGACAGAGCGAGACTCCGTCTCAAAAAAAAAAAAAAAAAAAAAGAGTAGAGATACTAGAGTCAGACAGTCAGGTCCCTCTCCATCTGTAGCCCAGAGGAAATGCCCCTCCCTGGATGCTCTCACCTTGCCCTTTGTTGCTGGCCCGCTGGCGAAGCCCTGGTGCCTGTGAGGGGCTCTGGTCCTTGGTGTCATGTGTCAGCAGCTCCTGCAACTCCTCAAAGAGCTAAAAGACAAAAGACACACATGCCTATCTCACTGAGAGATGCTGCCAGGTCCCAGCTGAAGGTAGGATCTTAAGACCTTAAGTTGTGTTAGGAAATATTTTGGAAATAACAAGATGGTAAGAAAAATATTGGCCGGGCGCAGTGGCTCACGCCTGTAATCCCAGCACTTTGGGAGGCCAAGGCGGGCACATCACGAGGTCAGGAGTTCGAGACCAGCCTAGCCAACATAGTGAAACCCCATCTCTACTAAAGATACAAAAAATTAGCTGGGTGTGGTGGCGCATGCCTATAATCCCAGTTACTTGGGAGGCTGAGGCAGGAAAATTGCTTGAACCTGGTAGGCAGAGGTTGCGGTGAGCCGAGATTGCGCCATTGTACTCCAGCCTGGGTGACAGGGTGAGACTCTGTCTCAAATAAATAAATAAATAAATAAATAATATTCATGTCCCTTTTATCCACCTTAAGAGATAAGATGTTCCAAGCCAAATTGACTCCCCTGCCTGCTCTTGCCCTCCCAACTGATAACAATGATCCTGGATCACTGTGGCCACCCATGTCCTTAGCCTGTGTCTCCGTGCAAAAGGCTGCATTGCTTGTTTTGAAATAATATTAAGTGGTATCCTTGTACATGCACTCTTCTGCAGCTGCTTTCTTCCCCTGAATTTAGATTTGCTAAATTCAGCCTTGGTGAAGTGTGCTGAATGGTATTTGTTAGCCTTGCAGATGAGGAAACTATAGCTCCTACAGGTTAAGTGCTTTGCCCAAGGACTGACCCAGAGGTCAGGCACCAAGAGCCGTTTTTTTGTTTGTTTTTATTTTTGAGACAGAGTCTTGCTTTGCTGCCGTTACCCAGCTGGAGTGCAATAGCACTATCATGGCTTACTGTAGCCTTGACCTCCTGGGCTCAAGCAATCCTCCCACCTCAGCCTCCCGAGTAGCTGGGACTACACGTGCACACTACTATGTCTGGATTTTTTTTTTTTTTTTTTCATTTTTGTGTAGAGATGGGGTCTCACTGTGTTACCAGGGCTGGCCTCAAACTCCTGGGCTCAAGCTACTTTCCTGCTTTGGCCTCCCAAAGTGTTGGTATTATAGGTGAGAGCCTGAGAGCCAGTTCTGACCCCAAATCCCTTTTCTTTAAAAAAAATTTTTTTAATTTTTTTTTTTTTTTTTTTTGATAGAGACAGGGTTTTGCCATGTTGCTCAGGCTGGTCTGAAACTCCTGAGTTCAAGCAGTCCACCCACCTTGGCTTCTCAAAGAGCTGGGATTACAGGCGTGAGCCACTGCACCTGGCCTCCCTTTTCTTTTGACTACACTTCTCTGAAAGACACAGATTTTCTTCTTCCAAGACTGATTGGATTTTCTGAGGGGGTGAGGGGGACGGGAAAGGCCTTGTTCCGTAACAGGGGCCAGGACCAGAATCTTCTGCAATCCAAGGCTGGGATTAGGGAGCCAGGAGGGCATGAGCCCTAGCCCCAGGCCCCATGGCACCTCCAGGGGCTGGCAGAGAGAGAAGGCTCTATGACATCTGGTTAGAAGGATCCCCTCCACCTCTGCCCAAGAATTCATCCTTCCAGGCTTTGCCCAAACCCCACCTTCCCCCTGTATTTGAGACACTTGTAGAAAGAGGTAAACCTCTTTGGCTAGGCTGAGAGTCCCTGGAAGGCAGAGGCCACCTGTAACCCTGGGAGTGCCAACCTGGCTACACACTAGTGCACACACAACTTATACGTTGCCACAGACCGTTGTCACGCAGAGCTACAACTGATTCTCATGTCCCATTGTGACAGTAGTGAAAATTTGAGGGCTTCCTCTTGTGCCAGACACTGATATGGGGACTTTACTGCTGTAAACTCACTCAAGCCTTAAAAGTCTAACATGTAGGTACCATTATTATCCCTATTTTACAGATAGGGAAACTGAGGTACAGAGAGATTAAGGCATTTGCCCAAGATCACCCAGCTAGTAAGTGGCAGTGCTGGAACCCTGGTTCCCTGTGTTAACCATGACCCATACCACCCTTCCCTACAATGAGAAGGATCCCTTGGAGGAACAGCAGGGGGGAAGCAGAGGCTGCCCCAGGCTGCCCAACCCTCACCTGGATGTTGAGCAGGAACGCGGTCTTGGCCTCTTCTATCACCCTCTGCCTGACCACGGGAGTCATCTCCAGGGAGTTCATGCGGGAGCGGTAGAGCTGCTTGAACTTGGTGGCACTGACAATGTTGGGGAAGGTGAAGAAGGCCAGGCCCTCGCCAGAGCTGGGCAGGTCCAGGGCTTTCTGAGCAATCTTCTTGAGCATCTGGCCCCCAGACAGGTCACCCAGGTAGCGGGTGTAGGCATGGGCCACCAGCAGCTCAGGCTCTGTGCGCCCCACCTCGTGGAGCCGCTTCACATAGCGCTGCATTGCTGGTGTGTACGGGATGACTTCCTGCCAGCGGGGCCCGTACCAGAAGGCCAGGTCCTGCTCCAGGGCGGCCTTGCGGTGCAGCTCTTCTGGGAAGTAGACAGGGGTGAAGACTGGGCTCTCCTTGTTGCGCTCAATCTCCTCCTCCAGGGCCACATAGATGTGGTGCAGGGAGGCCATCACCAGCTGAAAGCAGAGTGAGCAGGTCAGGCCGCCAGCCACATGGAAGGCCCCCACCTCTGTCCGTCCCCTCCACTACTGCCTTTGGAAAGGCCTTCATCACTTCTCAGATGGGCTCTGACTCCTTCTGCCACCCCTCACTACACTCCTCTTCACACAGCAGCCAGAGGGATTTTTATAAGAGAAAAAGATGATCATGCACTTTCTCAGCCTAAAACCCTTTTACCCCACTGGGCAAAACAAGCAACCTAACTGAATCCTTATATAAAGATCCAACAAACTGGCCTGGTGTGGTGGCTCAAACCCCTGTAATCCCTGCACTTTGGGAGGCTAAGGTGAGAGGATTGCTTAAAGCCAAAAGTCTGAGACCAGCCTGGGCAACATAGCCCAAAACCCACCTCTACAAAAAAATTCTTTTAAAAAACTAGCTGGGCTGGGCGCGGTGGCTCAAGCCTGTAATCCCAGCACTTTGGGAGGCCGAGACGGGCGGATCACGAGGTCAGGAGATCGAGACCATCCTGGCTAACACGGTGAAACCCCATCTCTACTAAAAAAAATACAAAAAACTAGCCGGGTGAGGTGGCGGGCGCCTGTGGTCCCAGCTACTCGGGAGGCTGAGGCAGGAGAATGGCGTAAACCCAGAAGGTGGAGCTTGCAGTGAGCTGAGATCCGGCCACTGCACTCCAGCCTGGGCGACAGAGCGAGACTCCGTCTCAAAAAAAAAAAAAAAAACTAGCTGGCTGGGGCCGGGCGCGGTGGCTCACGCCTGTAATCCCAGCACTTTGGGAGGCCGAGGCGGGCGTATCACAAGGTCAGGAGATCAAGACCATCCTGGTTAACATGGTGACACTACGTCTCCACTAAAAGTACAAAAAAATTAGCCAGGCATGGTGGTGGGCACCTGTAGTCCCGGCTACTTGGGAGGCTGAGGCAGGAGAATGGCATGAACTCGGGAGGTGAAGGTTGCAGTGAGCCGAGATAGCACCACTGCATTCCAACCTGGGCAACAGAGCGAGACTCCTCTCAAAAAAAATAAAAAAATAAACAGGGCACAGTGGCTCACGCCTGTAATCCCAGCACTTTGGGAGGCCAAGGCGGGCGGATCACGAGGTCAGGAGATTGAGACCATCCTGGCTAACATGGTGAAGCCCTGTCTCTACTAAAAATACAAAAAAAATTAGCTGGGCTTGATGGCTGGCACCTGGAATCCCAGCTACTACTTGAGAGGCTGAGGCAGGAGAATGGTGTGAACCCGGGAGGCGGAGCTTGCAGTGAGCCGAGATCACGCCACTGCACTCCAGCCTGGGTGACAGAGCGAGACTCGTCTCAGAAAAAATAAATAAATAAATAAATAAATAAAATAAAAATAAATAAATACATAAAAATGTAAAAAGCTAGCCAGCTGGGTGTGGTGGCTCACACCTGTAATCCCAGCACTTTGGAAGGCCGAGGCTGGGGGATCACAAGGTCAGGAATTCAAGACCAACATAGCCAAGAGACCAGCCTGGGCAATATGGTGAAACCCCATCTCTACTAAAAACACAAAAATTAGCCGGGCATGGTGGTGGACGCCTATAATCCCAGCTACTCGGGAGGCTGAGTCAGAATTGCTTGAACCCAGGAGGCAGAGGTTGCAGTGAGCCGAGATCGTGCCATTGCACTCCAGCCTGGGTGACAGAGCGAGACTCTGACTCAAAAAAAAAAAAAAAAAAAACTTAGCCAGGTGTGGTGCTGCATGCCTGTAGTCCCAGCTACTCCAGAGGCTGAGGCAGGGGCATCACTTGAGCCCAGGATTTCAAGGTTGCAGTGAGCTGTGATCATATCACTGTACTTCAGCTTGGGGAACAGAGTGAGTAAGACCCTGTCTCAAAAAAAAAAAAAAAAAAAAAAAATCCAACAAAGGAATTGCTATGCCCATTTTATAGAAAAGGAAACTAAGGCTCAGAGAGGGTATGACACGTGGAGTTGCACAGCTAGTAAGAAATGAAACTGGATTGAAGACCAGGCATTGCTATGGACCCACCATGGCTCAGGAGAGGGGAATAGCTGAAATGGAAGTGGTTAAAGGAGATTGGCCATGTGCTTCTGGCTTTTGACCTCTGCGTGACCAACTACAGGGCACAATTCTCCTTCCTAGAGGCCTGTTCTGAACCCCACCACCTCTGGATGCTGGGCTTGGGCAACAGGTCCTGAGTGTACCTTGGATTGGGGCACTAACTCCCGTTACACATTAATACGCCCGTTTGAATTTGAAGGAGGGCAAAGTTAAGACATTCAGGTTGGAGTTTCCAAGTTATTTCTGTAAACATTCAAAGCAGCTCTATTCCATGAGGGGACAGAAAGCCAGGTAGCCTGGTACAAAAGAGCCTGGGTTTTTAAGTGTGACCGACCTGGTTCTCACCCAACTCTGCCAGTCCTTAGCTGTGTGACCATGGGTGACCCGCTTGCTCTCTCTGGTCCCAGCTTCCTATCCTATCCTAAAGCAGATGGTCTGAGGTCTGTGTGACTGTGCTAGCCAACTGTGCTAGTCCGCTCCCTCACCTGCCACATACTAGATGGGGCTGGTGTGAAGATTAAGTGAGAGGATCTGGGCCAGCACAGAGGGCAGCCTGGCACTTAGCGCTCCCATGAGAAAGGCTGTGATAACTGCCACGTCCACTAGCTTAATGTAAGCGAGCACTGGATTCTGTCACGGATCTTGGTGCCTCCTTGGAACCCTGTGACTTAGAGGCAAAATCCAAAGTCTAAGCTGGCTGGGGATAGGATATTCCAGCATTCACCTCCCTGCACCCACTGCCTCCAGCCACACTGCAGCAACTGGGTGTACCTCATCTTTTTAAGGCAGAGGGGAGGAAGATGAGGAAGACCTATTACAGGCCCAAGGGCCCCACCCAGCCTGGAACCACAGGTTAAATCTCTCCTAATTAAAGTATGTCTCAGTCGGGTGGTGGTTCACACCTGTAATCCCAGCACTTTGGGAGGCCAGGGCGGATGGATCATCTGAGGTCAGGAGTACAAGACCAGCCTGGCCAACATGGTGAAACCCCATCTCTACTAAAAAAAATACAAAAATTAGCCAGGCGTGGTGGCGGGCACCTGTTGTCCCAGCTACTCTGGAGGCTGAAGCAGGAGAATCGCTTGCACCCAGGAGGTGGAGGTTTCAGGGCACCGAGATCTTGCCATTGCACTCCAGCCTGGGCAACAGAGTGAGACTCTGTCTCAAATGAAATAAAATAAAATAAATATAAAGCATGTCTCATGTTGGAAGTAGGGGGTGGCAGAGGGTACAGATTGCAAAAGGGACTGGGGTGAAGGTGGTGGGATATAGCTCCCCACTCCCCACTCCCACACCCTCTGTTCAACCTGAACAAGCCTTTCCCCACACTGATGTTTTAACACCTAGTATCTTCCCGGTTCTTTGTCAAGTGCTTCCTTCTATTTGCATGAATTTGACAACAGTGCTGGGAAATAGCAAAATCAGTACCTGGCAATATAGTGGGTGCTTATGAAAACCCTGCTGTTGAAATCCTCTTTTACAGATGGGGAAAAGGTGGCTTAGGGAGATTAGATGAGGCACCCTCAGTCTCACTGTTAGAAAAGGGTTCTGTTAAGGCTCCAACCTGTATTACTCCTCATCTTCAGAGGCAAATTAGAGTTAGGTCAGGAATATAAGCTCTGAAATAACATCGGTCGTGGTTGATTTCAACCTTTTCCATTTACTGGCTGTGTGACTTCCTGTTAGTCACTTAACCTCTCTGAGCCTTCCAGTCCTCATCTTTCTCGTCAGGGTTGAAACACAGATTACAAACCAAGTGTACAAAATGCCCAACATGGAACCAGTGCTCAGTCAATGGCACTGCTGCCCCAGTCCCTCCACAACACTACAGAGCAGGCTGGATTTGCTGTGTGACCGTGGGTAACTCACCTTCCCTCCTCTGAGCCTCAGTGTCATCATTTGTAAGATGATTCCACTGGACATGCCCATCTGGTCCCTCAGCATCCCCACTTAAACCACTGGCCTGAGCCTTGGGCCCACCCACACCTGCCACACCCTCCACCAGGGCTAGTCCCACCAAGCCACATACCTTGAAGCCCTCTCGGGTCACCTGGCCCTTCTGAAAGTTCCTCATGAACTCAGCATTCTCTGCCTGAGTGTGCACCTCCTTGGTGGCCTCCTTCAGGGCCTCTGACAAATCCTGGGGCATGCTGAGGAGGAAATGGGATAAGTGAACACAAAGCTGGCTGGGGGTGGGGTCCTTCCCAACTGCTGAGCTCGGGGAGCCACCCACCTATAAGCAGGCCTCCAAGGATTCCCATTCTTATTCAGGCCACATCCCCAATCGCTTGAAGATGCAGCCTTGTGGCCGGGTGCAGTGACTCACGCCTGTAATCCCAGCACTTTGGGAGGCCAAGGTGGGTGGATCACCTGAGGTCAGGAGTTCGAGACCAGCCTGGCAAACATGGTGAAACCCCATCTCTACTAAAAATACAAAATTAGCCGGGCATGGTGGCGGGTGCCTGTAATCCCAGTGAGTATGCCTATAACTGCTTGAACCCCGGAGGCAAATGTTGCAGTGAGCTGAGATCACACCACTTCACTCCAGCCTTGGTGACAGAGAAACTCCATCTCAAAAAAAAAAAAAAAAAAAAAGAAAAAGAGAAAAAAAAAAGGCCAAGCGTGGTGGCTCACACCTGTAATCCTAGCACTTTGGGAGGCCAAGGCGGGCAGATCACCTGAGGTCAGGAGTTTGAGCCCAGCCTGGCCAACATTGGTGAAACCCTATCTCTACTAAAAATACAAAAAAAAAAAAAAAAAAAAAAAATTAGCCGGGTGTGGTGGTGGGTGCCTGTAATCCCAATTACTTGGGAGGCTGAGGCAGGAGAATTGCTTGAACCCAGGAGGTGGAGGTTGCAGTGAGACGAGATCGCGCCACTGCACTCCAGCCTGGGCAACAGAGGAAGACTCCATCTCAAAAAAAAAAAAAAAAGCAAAAAAAAAAAAAAAAAACCCAGAATCAACAACAACAAAAAAACAAATTCAGGCTGGGCATAGTGACTCTTGCAGGCTTATAAACACTCTTCAGTCATTAAAACACTAATTAGGCCGGGCGCGGTGGCTCAAGCCTGTAATCCCAGCACAGTGGGGAGGAGGAGGTACAGCATAACCCAGGAAAAAGCAGAAGCTCCATGAACGTGCATCTCAAAGTTTGTAATTGCTTTGATTGGCTTTTAGACCCAATATTTAATTCAGTTATTGTGTTAACGTTTCAGATGCAAATCTCATGACCCCCCCTATCATGTTATGCTCATCATGAAGACGTCAGGGTTAAAAAGCCTGAAAAATTCTGCTTTAGTTAAAGAAAAAGTCTCCACTTTGGGAGGCCGAGACGGGCGGATCACGAGGTCAGGAGATCGAGACCATCCTGGCTAACATGGTGAAACCCCGTCTCTACTAAAAATACAAAAAACTAGCCGGGCGACCTGGCGGGCGCCTGTAGTCCCAGCTACTGGGGAGGCTGAGGCAGGAGAATGGCGTGAACCCGGGAGGCGGAGCTTGCAGTGAGCTGAGATCCGGCCACTGCGCTCCAGCCTGGGCGACAGAGCGAGACTCCGTCTCAAAAAAAAAAAAAAAAGAAAAAGTCTCTCCGGGAGTATTTCTGTCATGGGTCCATATCCCTGCCTCCCCATAGAATTGTCATTTTCCCCTTTTCTCCTGCCCTGCTTCCCGGAACATCATCCCCTGTTCTACAACACAGCTGGTCAAATTCTTGGGCGAAGCGGCACACACCTGTATGTCCCAGCTAACTCTGGAGGCTGAGGTGGGAGGATGCTTGAGCCCAGGAGTTAAAAAACAAAACAAAAAAAAATACAAATTCTTGAAAGAAGGGAACGAGCGAGACCTGGAGGTGGGCAGACCAAGGTTCAAGACCCAGTTCTGACACTTGCTGACTGAATACTCCAGGGCATGTCGCCTCCCTGAACTGGGCAATCCTTATCTGTCAGACGCGGAACACCGTAGCCAGGGTGATGTCTGGCTCAGGTCCTCCATAGCTAGTGAGGGACAGATGCCACCAAGAGAACCAAGCATGCTCCCCCAGGCTAGCGGAGCCCCAGGCATCTAGATTCAGCAGACAGCAGCTCCAAGCACACCTCAAAAGTTGGATTAAAACAAAATTGACTCCCTCACAGGGAAGCCCCAGAGATCTAGATTCAGCAGAGAGCAACTCCAAACACACCCCGAAAGTTGGATTTAACAAAAATTGGCTACCTCAAAGGCTGGATACTCTAGGGACACTCCCATCTTGGTCATCAACCGCATACCAAGGTGCCAGGCATGTAAATCACCATTCCTCCCTCCAACTACCCTACGGACACAGGCAGGATCAGAACCCCGCGCCTCCTGACTCCAGAGCCCAAGTTTCTGGCTCCCGGGCTCTGTCGCTGCGTGGCAGTGTCCCGGGTGGAACTGGGACGCCAGCTGAGAGGGGAGGGAAAGGCGCCCGTCCTGCGCCCCGCGCCCCCGCGCTTGCCTGTCGGGTTGCGGACGCTCCATCCGGCCGGTGCTGGGCTCGTTCGTGCTGGCTCCGCGGGGGCGGCGGCTGCTCTGAGGACGCTGGAGAACAGGCAGGCGTTGACTGTGCCGGAGCCGCGACCGGTCACATTTATGCTCGGCGGGTCACGTGGGCCAGGCGGAACAGCTGAGGCCCACTTTCTGGCCGGGCGTTGCAACACCCGCAGGGGCCCGCGCCCAGCCCGCCCCCGGCCAGTGTGGGGTGGAGAGGAGCAGTCATATGACCCTGGGGAAACAAAGTCTGGCCATAGACTTTTAGAGAAAACAGACAGACACACACACACACAGACAGACACACACACACAGACACACACACACACACAGACACACCCCTTAAGGAAATCTGAGAAGCTACAGCCTCTGGGTGTGATTTTGCTCCTTCCAGAGCCCCCCTCTTCTGCTCCCTGTGCCCTTGGGACTTGATGCACCCCAGGCGTTCCAGAAGGTTCCAGAAAGCTGGGAGGCAGCGCTGCTCAGAGCAAGAGGCTGGTGGGTAACATCAGGAATTTAGCAACCCCAGACCCTGCTGTCTCCAGCTCCCGAAAATGCCACCTTCTGGAGTCCTGTGCTGACTGCTTGCCTCCTCACACCCCCTTTAAATGTACATTTAGGATCCGGTTTTTTAGTTCCTGTCAAAAAACAGAGACTCTAGTATTTTCATGGTTCATCCCTACAACTGACCTGTGGGGGGGTAGATCGCTCCCATTTTACAGATGGAGAAACTGAGGCTCAGAGGGGTGCAGTGGTGTCACACATAAAGCAGGAAGCCAGTGTCCTAACCCAGGGAGGAGACTAAGTCCCCACCTGCCTCCTCCACACTCCGGCAGCACCTGGTGCCCGCCTGGACTGGGACACCTGTCATACAAACTGCTTCCCTGCTGGGATGCGTGGGACACTCTTCCAGGCACATTCAGGTCTGACTTATACTCAGTGCCTGCTCAGGGCCCAGAGCAGAGCTGGCCCTTGCTGATCGCCTATTGAATCAAGTCTGCATGAGGTGGACTGCTTAGAACTTGGGGGAAATAGGGTCATTGGGTGAACCCAGAGGACAAAACAAATGGACCAGATGATTCATAGAGTCATTTCCCCGTACTATGATTCTCATTCTAATGTTTTGTTTTTTTTTTTTATACAAGATGGCTTTCAGGCCTGGCATGGTAGCTCACACCTGTAGTCCCAGCACTTTGGGAGGCTGAGGTGGGAAGATTGCTTTGAGCCCAGCTGAGGTGGGAAGATTGTTTTGAGTTTGAGACTGGCCTGGGCAACATAGGGAGACCCTGTCTCTATAAAATATAAAATAAATTAGCTAGGCATGGTGGCACATGCCTGTGGTCCTAGCTACTTGAGAGGCTGAGGCTGGAGGTTCGCTTGAGCCTGGGATGTAGAGGCTGGAGTGAGCTGTGATGGCGCTACTGTATTCTAACCTGGGCAACAGAACAAGACCCTGTCTCTCAAAAAAAACAAAAAATGAACAAAAAAAAACAACTTCCTGGAATTCAAGGTAGGGCCACTACAGCCCAGAGGCACTTCTGAGATTGTATTGGAAAGGATCATTCTCCCAAAGGTGAGCTAACAGCCTTGAAAAAAATTCCCCTTCTTGCTCTGAAGGTTCCCTGAAAATCAACTGACAAAAGTCATGTTAAGAGGAGAAGACGTACAAAAATTTATTGTAATGGGGTAATCACGGAAGAATGGTAACCTGTAACCCAGTGCAGTACAGTGGCTATCTAGCCTTTTTTATAGGGGAGAAGGGAGATAGGGAATACAGACAATTCTTTTGAAAGTCAGTAAATCATTAGCAAGAAGGAATGGCCCTGGAGGTGAAAGGCAGACTTTAAGGGAAGGTGGAGGTGAAGCTGCACCAAAGGTTGTCCTAGGCAGATAAAGTCCCCAGGTTATCTCTGGGCACTGCCCTCAGAAGAACAGGTAAATCTGTCTGGGTCTGCTGATGACTCCCAGTTTCTCTCTCCAGAATCTTTCTTGGATATTTGATGAGATTACTAGAAAAAGGGCTTAACATTGGCTGGGCACGGTGGCTCACCCCTGTAATCCCAGCATTTTGGGAGGCTGAGGAAGGAGAATCGCTTGAACCCCAGAGGAGGAGGTTGCAGTGAGCCGAGATAGCACCACTGCACTCCAACCTGGGCAACAGAGCGAGACTCCATCTCAAAAGAAAAAGGACTTAATACAATTGCATTTCTCTTGGAAAGAAGTGTTCTTGGTCAGATAAGGAAATTCCAGAAAGAGTCTCTCCCTGGTCTTGTGGTGGAACAAGACAAGCTTAGAGGGACCTTGACCCTGAGGCAGCTCCTAAGGCCTCTCATCATGTCAAATCACCAGTTGTCCCGGTGTCACTTTCTGAGCCCCAACAGTGGCATGTAAAGCTCAAAGATGGAGACCTTGCCTACTTTGCTTTGTAAATTTCCAGTTTCTGGAATAGTGCCTGGCAGGTCACAGACAGTTAATACTGAATGCATGCCTGAACGAATAGATGCTTCAAAGTCTCTTCCTGGGAAAAAATAATATTGTTAGGCTGTAATATTACTGGGCCGATAGAATGGGCTGGAACCAAGCTACAATTCCAAACTGTCATTCTAACCAGTCTTTATTGAGAATTTACTATGTGCAGGGAGACTTTATACACACGATCTCAGCCCATCCTGACAACAGCCTTGCAAGCTATGGCCAATCATCATTTTCGTCTCTATTTTGCCCACGTAAGCACTGAGGGACAAAGAGGATAAGTCATTTTCCCAAGTCACACAGTTAATGATGGAAGAGCCAGGATTCAAACTACGGCCCTTTGAAGCCAGTCCCCACAGTCCTGACTACCACACCCCAGTCCCTCTCACAGACGGTCCAGGAGTTTAGGGGAGATGAGTTTGCGTGTATAGATCCAGAGTCAGTCCATTCAGTGACCCTAGAGGGTAAAACTCGTGAGATCTGAACCCTTTTTATTTAACACAGGGAAGCAGAGACCCCCAAGAGCAGGAGGGACTTGGCCAGGCTATGCCCCCCATTGGAAAGAGAGCCACCAGTGACCCAGGGTTCCTGGCTCCCGGTCCGGGCTTGCTCTCTTTTCTAACTGTTCTCTGGGAGCCCCAGACTTGGTTAGAACAGACCCCCCACACAGAGGTTGCTGGGGTGCAAGAGGCCAGGCCAGAGCTGTTCTGGTCCTCTCTGCTGTCCCAGGGCTGAGCTTGCCCTTTCACATGCTGATTCAGCCTCCCGACTTCCCCTTCTTTTTAGTCAAGCAACAGAATGATCCAAATGCTATTCTCTCTCCTCCTGGTGGGCGAAAAAAAAAAAAAAAAAAAAAGCCCCTTAAAGATGTCCACATCCTAATCCCCAGAACCTGTGAATAGGTTACCTTTTTGTTACCTTACATAGTAAAAGGATCTTGCAGACGTGATTAAGTCAAGGATGTTGAGATGAGGAATTATCTTGGATTATCTTCCTGGGCCTTTTAAGAGGGAGGCTGGACAGTTGCACATACAGAAGGTGACAAGGAAAGCAAAGGATAGAGACTGGGAGATGCCATGCTGCTAGCTTTGAAGATGGAGGATGAAGCCAGGCCCGGTGGCTCACACCTATAATCCCAGCACTTTGGGAGGCTGAGGCGGGCAGATCACCTGAGGTCAGGAGTTCAAGACCAGCCTGACCAACATGGTGAAACCCCGTGTCTACTAATAATACAATAATTATCCAGGCAAAAATTAGCTGGGTGTGCAGCATGCTTATAATTCCAGCTACTCGGGAGGCTGAGGCAGGAGAATCACCTGAACCCAAGAGGCAGAGGTTGCAGTGAGCCGAGATCATGCCTCTGCACTCCAGCCTGGGCAACACAGCCAGACCCTGTCTCAAAAAAAAAAAAAAAGAAAAAAGAAGATGGAAGATGAAGCAACCAACCAAGGAATGTGGGGAGCTTCTAGCAGCTAGAAAAGGTGAGGAAATGGATTATTTCCTGGAGCTCCAGAGGAAGGCAGCTCTGCTCACTCATGCTAGGACTACTGACCTCCAGAATGCCAGGGAATAAATTCATGCTGTTTTAAGGCACGATGTTTGTGACTTGTTATGGCAGCAACAGGAAATGAATTCTCCCCTACGGAAAGCCTGCCTTGCTCATACCTGGGGCAGACCCTCAGCTTTAGGAAGCAAGGTAGGACAGATAGCGACCCTAGGGACCCTGCGGTGTTCTCAACTACTCCTGTTTTCCCAGGATGCATCTTTCAATGTGCGGTCTGCCGTCCACTATGAAAGCCTTAGGTCGGGCGCGGTGGCTCAAGCCTGTAATCCCAGCACTTTGGGAGGCCGAGACGGGCGGATCACAAGGTCAGGAGATCGAGACCATCCTGGCTAATACGGTGAAACCCCGTCTCTACTAAAGAATACAAAAAACTAGCCGGGCGACGAGGCGGGCGCCTGTAGTCCCAGCTACTTGGGAGGCGGAGGCAGGAGAATGGCATGAACCTGGGAGGCGGAGCTTGTAGTGAGCTGAGATCCGGCCACCGCACTCCAGCCTGGGTGACAGAGCCAGACTCGGTCTCAAAAAAAAAAAGAAAGCTTTATTCTGTCAGTAATCCACCGCCTCCTCCCGGCTCTCCTTTCAGAGCCGAATGCTTAGGTAGTTGGAACAGCCCAGCTCTGTGTGCGTGCTGGGGATACAAGGCTGCAGAGGATAGGAGATGGGAGCCCACTCAACAGCGCATGCGCACACGCTCAGGTTCCTAGTGGAGGAAGCCTGCGAAATAGGGAAAGTGACCCACAGAGGGAGCAGAGCCACAGAAGATAAAAACGGGTGTAGAAGTCGGAAAGATACCTTGTTTGAGGTCTGTTCTGAGCCAAGCACGCTCCCATGTAATCTTTTTTTTTTTGAGACGAAGTCTCGCTCTTTTGCCAGGCTGGAGTGCAGTGGCGTGATCTCAGCTCACTGCAGTCTCTGCCTCCTGGGTTCTCGACATTCTCCTGCCTCAGCCTCCCGAGTAGCTGGAACTACAGGCACGCACCACCACGCCTGGCTAATTTTTAATATTTTAGTAGAGACGGGGTTTCACCATGTTAGCTAGGATGGTCTCCATCTCCTGACCTTGTGATCTACCCGCCTCGGCCTCCAAAAGTGTTGGGATTACAGGCGTGAGCCACTGCGGCCAGCCATGTAATCCTTACCAAACTCAGGACGCAGTAGACAGAATAGGCCCTCCATGCCCACGCCCTAGTACCTGAACCTGTGAATATATTACATTGCTTTGGAATACTTGATTATACTTTGCTAGATGTAATTATGGTTACAGATCTTAAAATAGGGAGGTTATCTTAGCTTCTCTGGGTAAGACCAGTCTAATCACAGGAGATTTTACAAGTAGAGAACTTCTACAAAAATAAAATCATTAGCCAGGTGTGGTGGCACATGCCTATGGTCCTAGCTACGTGGGAGGCTTAGTGGGGAGGATTGCTTGGGCCCAGGAGGTGGAGGCTACAGTGAGCCATGATCATGCCACTGCACTCCAGCCTGGGTAACAGCAAGACCCTGTCTCAAGAATAAAAAAGTAGCCAGGTGCAGTGCCTCATGCCTGCAATCCCAGCACTTTGGGAGGCCAAAGTGGATGGATCACGTGATCAGGAGTTCGAGACCAGCCCGGCCAACATGGTGAAACCCCCATCTCTACTAAAAAAATACAAAAATTAGCCAGCCATAGTGGCAGGTATCTGTAGTCTCAGCTACTTGGGAAGCTGAGGCAGGAGAATCGCTTGAACCTGGGAGGCAGAAGTTGCAGTGAACCGAGATCATGCCATTGCTGTCATGCGCGTCCGTGTGAAGAGACCACCAAACAGACTTTGTGTGAGCAACATGGCTGTTTATTTCACCTGGGTGCAGGCGGGCTGAGTCCGAAAAGAGAGTCAGCGAAGGGAGATAAGGGTGGGGCCGTTTTATAGGATTTGGGTAGGTAAAGGAAAATTACAGTCAAAGGGGGGTTGTTCTCTGGCGGGCAAGAGTGGGGGGGTCACAAGGTGCTCAGTGGGGGAGCTTTTTGAGCCAGCATGAGCCAGGAAAAGGAATTTCACAAGATAATGTCATCGCTTAAGGCAGGGACTGGCTATTTTCACTTCTTTTGTGGTGGAATGTCATCAGTGAAGGCGGGGCAGGGCATTTGCACTTCTTTTGTGATTCTCCAGTTACTTCAGGCCATCTGGACATATACATGCAAGTCACAGAGGATGCGATGGCTTGGCTTGGACTCAGAGGCCTGACAATTGCACTCCAGCCTAGGTGACAGAGCAGCCTAAGACAGAGCAAGACTCTGTCTCAAAAAAAAAAAAAAGAGAACTTTCTCCTGCTGGAGGCAGAAGAGATGGGGCAGATGCAGAAGTCAGAGAGATGTGAAAGAAGAAGACCTCGGTGGATTGCAACCTTAAATCGGGGCAGATTGAGGTGGACTTCACAGGGTGGGAGCTGGGGGACCCAGCACGGGAAAGGCGCAGACTTAGAAAAGACAAACAAGAGGCTTCTGCCTTTTTCTAGAAGTTTCACTTCCTCCTGCCTACCATTAAAGCTGCCCTTTCACCTCCCACCCAAAGAGAAGCTGAGGCGGCACTGGTGACTCAGCAAAATCTAGCAAAATCCGCCTTCTCTTTGTTTCCGCGAGTCCCCCCTCCCAACCATGACGCAGCAGAAATGCAGCTGCAGGAGGGGAATGAGGAAATCACGACTCAGCATTCCCAAGGCGCCCTCAGGAAACAGAAGTGGTTTGGGCAGCAGGGAGGGGGCGGGTCAGTGGCTCACCAGCCCCTAACAGTGAAAAACAAAGGGGAGGCCCTGGCATGGGAGGAATCATGGGGAGATTTCTTGGCCAAGCTGAATGGTGGCTAAGGAGAATGAGGAGACCCTGCCTGGATATCCTCTTCAAGCAGGGGATATCCCCAGTACATAAGGTCACAGAGGGTGTCCTGACCACACCCACACCCCACACAGACCGAGAAAGAACACGTGCTTGACTCTGCAGGGCACAGGCTCCAGTGGGGGTCTGCAGGCTAACTGCTGTGTGACAGGCTGGAAAACAGCCTTCTTCAGCAAGGAAGACAAGCCCAAGTCATTTTTTAAAAATCCATAGACTTGGCCGGGTGCGGTGGCTCAAGCCTGTAATCCCAGCACTTTGGGAGGCCGAGACGGGCGGATCACGAGGTCAGGAGATGGAGACCATCCTGGCTAACACAGTGAAACCCCGTCTCTATTAAAACATACAAAAAACTAGCCGGGCGAGGTGGCGGGCGCCTGTAATCCCAGCACTTTGGAAGGCTGAGGCAGGTGGATCACGAGGTCAAGAGATCGAGACCATCCTGGCCAACATGGTGAAACCCCGTCTCTACTAAAAATACAAAAATTAGCTGGGCCTGGTGGTGTGTGCCTGTAATCCCAACTACTTGGGAGTCTAAAGCAGGAGAATCACTTGAACCCAGGAAGTGGAGTTGCAGTGAGCTGAGACTGTGCCACTGCACTCCAGCCTGGTGACAGAGTGAGACTCGGTCTTACAAAAAAAAAAAAAAAAAATCCATAGACTGGGCCAAGTGTAGTGGCTCACGCCTGTAATCCTAGCACTTTGGGGGCCGAGGTGGGTGGATCACCTGAGGTTAGGAGTTCGAGACCAGCCTGGCCAACATGGTGAAACCCCATCCCTACTAAAAATACAAAAATTAGCTGGGCATGGTGGGA
Organism: Rhinopithecus roxellana; assembly: GCF_007565055.1. NCBI lineage: Eukaryota > Metazoa > Chordata > Mammalia > Primates > Cercopithecidae > Rhinopithecus > Rhinopithecus roxellana. The sequence continues at coordinate 14,046,431 of NC_044561.1, forward strand.
GGTGCCTGTAATACCAGCTACTCGGGAGGCTGAGGCAGGAGAATCACTTGAACCTGGGAGGAGGTTTCAGTGAGCTAAGATCATATCACTTTTCATCAAATTGTATACTTTAAATATGTGCAGTTTACTGCATGTCAATTATATCTTCATGAAGCTGTAAAACAGATTCCGCCCAGGCTTTCCTGAAGCTCTTCTCCTCACCTTATGGACCCCTCCAGGGGCCCCAGTTGCCCCCACCTCCATCCTGACGGTGAGCTCCTTGAAGTCAGCAAGGGTCATGTCAGATTCACCTTCCTATGCCCCTAGCACAAGCTAGGTTTTCACTACATATTTAATTAATGAGGCTTAGCAAGCGGGGTGAAATTCCCTGCCTAAGAGCACACAGCTCACCTGAGATTTGAGGCCAGGTGTGTCTGGCTCACTCAGATTCCACATCGCTGCGTTAGGAGACACTGGGCCTGAGGCAGCAAAGGGCATAGAATGGCAACGTCTTTTCCAAACATCGTGCAGTCTCTATTAGCACGTAACCAGTGACCAAAGACTCACAGCCAGACAAGAAGGCATGCTAGCCTTTGAAGGGTACAGACTACCAGGCCAGTCTTGCCAAAATGGAGCCTGACCATACCTCCCAGATCTGATATGCTCTGGTTCAACCTGATCAAGGTACCCTCAGTATAGTACAGACTAGTTAAAGCAATAAACTCTAGGCAAAAGGACTGCAGTCAAATCCAGGATCCATGACTTCCCATTTGTGTACACTGGAACCCCCTAAGCTTTTATTTCCTCATCTGACAAAATGAGGAATAATAACAGCATTGACTCAAGGGGATGTGGTGAGGACTAAATCAGTTTGACACATGTGAGAAGCTCACAGTGAGCCTTGGCAGAGGAGGCACAAGGCAAATGTTAGCCATTATGTTGGTCAGAGAGGCATCCAGCTCCCCTTTCATGATTCAGCCAGAGTCTTTTTCCTATCTAGAAATTTGTGGATGATTCTGCAGTAGGGCGGGGGGTCACTAACATCCAACAAACCTTGATTTCAGTCAGGAGTTTCGAATCTCAGGTTCTTCCTATTTACCTTTTTTTTTTTTTTTTTGGATAGAGTTTCGTTTTTGTTGCCCAGGCTAGAGTGCAGTGGTGCGATCTCGGCTCACTGCAACCTCTACCTCCTGGGTTCAAGCGATTCTCCTCCCTCAGCCTCCTGAGTAGCTGGGATTACAGGTGTGGACCACCATGCCCAGGTAATTTGTGTATTTTTAGTAGAGACAGGGTTTCACCATGTTGGCCAGGCTGGTCTGAAACTCCTGACCTCAGGTGATCCACCTGCCTTGGCCTCCCAAAGTGCTGAGATTACAGGTGTGAGCCACTGCGCTCGGCCCATATTTACCTTTTTCTCAAAAAGTAAACTCTGAAATAATTTCAACTGTCCAGAAAAGTTGCAAGCATAGTACAGAGAATTTCTGTATACCTTCATCCAGATTCAGCAGTTGTTAGCATTTTGTCACATTTGCTTTATCATATTCATTCTCTCTTGATATATGTGCATATATATTTTTGAATATACACAGATATATATATCCTCCTGCCTCTATCTCCCAAGTATTGGGTACTATAGGCTCATGTCACCACACCTGGATAGTTTTTTTTTCATTTTTAGTAGAGATAGGGTCTTGCTTTTTGCCCAGGCTGGACTCCAACTCCTGACGTCAGGGGCGATCCTCCTGCCTTGGTCTCTCAGAGTGCTGAGATTACAGGTGTGAGCCACCATGCCCATCTAACCCCAAATTATTTAGCATGTATTATATCTGGAGTGCAGTCCCTGACATATGGTTATAAAAATCAGGAAATCTGGCCGGGCGCGGTGGCTCAAGCCTGTAATCCCAGCACTTTGGGAGGCCGAGACGGGCGGATCACGAGGTCAGGAGATCGAGACCATCCTGGCTAACGCTGAAACCCCGTCTCTACTAAAAAATACAAAAAACTAGCCGGGCGAGGTGGCGGGCACCTGTAGTCCCAGCTACTCGGGAGGCTGAGGCAGGAGAATGGCGTAAACCCGGGAGGCGGAGCTTGCAGTGAGCTGAGATGCGGCCACTGCACTCCAGCCCGGGCGACAGAGCGAGACTCCGTCTCCAAAAAAAAAAAAAAAAAAAAAAAAAAAAAAAAAATCAGGAAATCTGACTTCGATATAAATTCATTATATTGTGGAGGAGGCAAAATTTTACCTGTACCCTTTTAGAGTTTTCTGCTGGGCCTGAGAATTAAACTGACATGAGACAGATTCGTAGGAGAAAAGCATACACATTTATTTAATGTGCATTGACATAACACGCGAGCCGTCCTAAGGAAAAGAAGACTCAAGGAAACAGAACCAAACACATGCTCATTTGGACACAGATAAATAAACTGTGAAAATGTGACAAGGCAAAGTGGCGTGGGCGTGGGTTAGGGTGGTTAACGGACTGGGTAGAGAAGAGACTAGGAAGAGCTGGCTTTAACAAGGTTTGTTCGTACAGATTTATCTTGGCTTCAACTTCCTGCCATGGATGAGAAGAATGCTAATTTTCTCCTCTTATAGAGAAAAGTCTTCCATATGGAATTTCATCTCCTGCTTTCAGGAAGGAAAAAAGGTCAGAGCAACTGAGCAACCTTCTTTTTTTTTTTTTTTGAGATGGAGTTTTGCTCTTGTTGCCCAGGCTGGAGTGCAGTGGCGTGATCTCTGCTCACTGCAACCTCTGCCTCCCAGGTTCATGCGATTCCCCTGCCTCAGCCTCCGGAGTAGCTGGGATGACAGGCGTGCGCCACCGCGCCCGGCTAGTTTTGTATTTTTAGTAGAGATGGGGTTTCTCCAGGCTGGTCAGGCTGGTCTCAAACTCCTGACCTCAGGTGATCTGTCGGCCTTCGCCTCCCAAAGTGCTGGGATTACAGGCGTGAGCAACTGTGCCCAGCCCAGAGCAACCTTCTTACACCGTTTTTTTTTTTTTTTTTTTTTTTTGAGACGGAGTCTGGCTCTGTCACCCAGGCTGGAATACGGTGGCCGGATCTCAGCTCACTGCAAGCTCCGCCTCCCAGGTTCACGCCATTCTCCTGCCTCCGCCTCCCAAGTAGCTGGGACTACAGGCGCCCGCCTCATCGCCCGGCTAGTTTTTTGTATTCTTTAGTAGAGACGGGGTTTCACCGTATTAGCCAGGGTGGTCTCGATCTCCTGACCTTGTGATCCGCCCGTCTTGGCCTCCCGAAGTGCTAGGATTACAGGCTTGAGCCACCGCGCCCGGCCGGTTTTTTTTTTTTTTTTAAGTGCCTTTACCTCAAAATAATCCTTTTATTATTATTATTTTTTTTTTTTTTTTGAGACAGAGTCTCACTCTGTTTCCCAGGCTGGAGTGCAGTGGTCTGTAACCTCAACCTCCTGGGCTCAAGCAATCCTCCCACCTGAGCCTCCCAAGTAGCTGGGACTATAGGCATGCACCACCATACCTGGCAAATTTTTATATTTTGTATTTTTTGTAGAGACAAAGTTTCACCATGTTGCTCAAGCTGGTCTAGAACTCCTGAGCTCAAGCGATCCCCCTACATTGGCCTCCCAAAGTGCTGGGATTACAGGCATGTGCCACCACGCCTGGCCAGCTCCAAAGAATCCTTAATCAATGAGCTGGGCGTGGTGGCGCACACCTGTAATCCCAGCTACTTGGGAGGCTGAGGCACGAGAATCACTTGAACCTAGGAGGCAGAGGTTGCAGTGAGCCGAGATCGTGCCACTGCACTGCATCTTGGGTGACAGAGTGAGACCCTGTCTCAAAATAATAATAATAATAATCCTTAATCCAAACTGGCACATTTTGGGTGGCATATCCTGAACTCCTTCAATATAAAGCCTATATTCAAATGTCCCCTATTGCCCCAATAACCTCTTCTTTAGCCGTTTACCAGTCCAGGTTCCAGCCCAAGAGCATGCATTGCGTTTACTTGTCCTGCCTCTTTGGGGTCCTCAGCCTTTGAAGTTTTTGAAAATGACAGGACGGCCGTTTTACAGATGCCCCTCCATTTGAGTAGATCCCACCTTTAGGTTGTAGCGCCCCCGCGCCCCGCTCAACAGCGATATAAAGTATGAAGCCCCCAGCACAGTGCCTGCCTGGCCTGTGGCAGGCCGTCGGGAGATAGAAGTTCCCTAAAACAGTGCTGCGGGAAGTAGCAAGAGGCTAGAGGAGTGAGAGGAAGGGTGGAGGAGGTGCTGTGGCTTCCCTAGGACTCAGGCCCAAGACGAGGCCGAGGACGTGCCGGCTGAGGCACGTCCTGACTCCAGACTCCACCCGGACATTTCAGACTTTGCCCCAAGGGATTAAACCTCGAGCAGCTGAAACTCTGCGAAAACAGATCTCTAGACCGTGACTCAGCGAAAACAGACACTGGGACTGTGACTAGGCGAAAACAGATCTCGGGACGGTGACTTAGCGAAAATAGACCTCGGGACCGTGACTCAGCGGGAAAAACACAGCCACGTGGCTCGGGAAAGGATTAGTCAGCAGGGGCAGAGCGGCGCCAGACGGGCTGCGCGTGGCTAGCTGGGGGGAAAGAGGGGGTGCGCCTGGGGCAGGGTGGTGGCATCGCGCCCCAGGCTCTGGGGACAGCGCGCCTTTCTTTAGGACCTGGCCCCTGCCTCTTTGACTCTGACCTCTAAAGGGTGGTTAATAGCCTGCAGGGCTACTAAGAGGCTTAAGTGAGCCCAGAAGTGAGCTGAAGTGAGAACTGCCTAGTAGTTGATACCCACCTGGTCCCTTAACAAAAAACCTTGAACGAATAACCAATGCCTCTGCCAATCACAGGCTCGGCAGCACCGTGGGAACTTTTTTTTTTTTTTTTTTTAGGAGTCTTTCTCTGTCACAAAGGCTGGAGTGTAATGGCACAATTTCGGCTCACTGCAACCTCTGCCTTCCAGGTTCAAGCAATTTTCCTGCCTCAGCCTCCCTAGTAGCTGGGATTACAGCTGGGATTACACCACACCCGGCTAATTTTTGTATTTTTTTAGTAGAGACGGGGTTTCATCACGTTGGCCAGGCTGGTCTCGAACTCCTGACCCCAGGTGATCCACCTGCCCATTATGGGAACTTTGATAGCTGCCTGGGAAGGTGGTGGTCCCTATCAAGTGACTGGAGATCTCCCTCAGCTCAATTCAGCCAACACTTGATTGTCTTCCTGGGGCCTCAGTTTCCCCATGTTAAAAGTGAAGAATAAAGATAATTTCTCGGCCGGGCGCGGTGGCTCAAGCCTGTAATCCCAGCACTTTGGGAGGCCGAGATGGGTGGATCACGAGGTCAGGAGATCGAGACCATCCTGGCTAACACGGTGAAACCCCGTCTCTACTAAAAATACAAAAAACTAGCCGGGCGAGGTGGCAGGGCCTGTAGTCCCAGCTACCCGGGAGGCTGAGGCAGGAGAATGGCATGAACTCGGGAGGCGGAGCTTGCAGTGAGCTGAGATCCGGCCACAGCACTCCCGCCTGGGTGACAGAGCGAGACTCCGTCTCAAAAAAAAAAAAAAAAAGGTAATTTCTCGTTCACTTAATGATATTCCCTGAGTCTATTATCATCATCATCCTTGACTTTTTTTTTTTTTTTTTTTTTTTTTTGAGGCGGAGTCTCGCTCTGTCGCCCGGACTGGAGTGCAGTGGCCGGATCTCAGCTCACTGCAAGCTCCGCCTCCCGGGTTCACGCCATTCTCCTGCCTCAGCCTCCCGAGTAGCTGGGACTACAGGCGCCCGCCACCTCGCCCGGCTAGTTTTTGTATTTTTAGTAGAGACGGGGTTTCACTGTGTTAGCCAGGATGGTCTCGATCTCCTGACCTCGTGATCCACCCGTCTCGGCCTCCCAAAGTGCTGGGATTACAGGCTTGAGCCACCGCGCCCGGCGACTTTTTTTTTTTTTTTGAGATGGGTTCTCACTCTGTCACTCAGGCTGGAGTGCAGTGGCACGATCTCGGCTCACTGCAGCCTCCATCACGCGGGCTCAAGTGATCCTCCCACCCTAACCTCCCAAGTAGCTAGGACCACAGGCCTGTGCCACCACATCCACCTGGCTAATTTTTTTGTGTTTCTGATGGAGACAGGGTCTCGTTATGTTGCCCAGGCTGGTCTCAAACTCCTTGGTCTTTTAAGTAATATCAAGAATTTTTTCCTTTTGGAGAAAGAAGGTGCCATTTTCCCCCATTACCCAACAGGATTTGGAGGAGGGTTGCTCAGATAAGGAGATTAGCACAGAGTAGGCAGCTCTTAAACTCAAGAGGGAAATTTATAATTTTACTTGCGGCCTCCAAAGTTACCCTTGGCTTTGTCCTGTTAATGACAATGTCTGATTTGGAAGCCAGTCAGGGCAGAGAACCCCTTCAGCTCACGGCCATCGGGGGTTGGGATTCTGTCCTGGGGGTCCTTTGGCCCTCAGGGCAGTCCCATTTCCAGTGGGTGAGCTTGAGGCAAAGGGAGCGAGCCATGTGGGACTTTTCCCCATTTATCCCATGGGGGCAGTTTTTCTGCCAGTGGCCTGGCTTCTGGCACTGATGGCAGTTACCTCGGAGGGTATTCTGAGGGCAACCTGTATGGAACTCGAGGGCTTATAAAGCAGCCAATAGTTGAGCCTCTCTCTGTTCCCTGCATTTCTCCTTCTCTTTATCCCTGTCCTTCTTATTCTGCTGTTGGTTATAAAAGACCTGAGAAGGCTAATTTGACGATTTCCTGCATAGGGGCACTGGATTCTTTTGGAGAAAGAAAGGTTGACTTTTGTAATTTTCTCACAGTTCATTTTAGGCCAAACAGTATTAAAAAGGAAAAGTAGTTTTTTGTTCTAAGATTTGGGTGATCAAACTTCTCAGTTTTTGAGAATGCAGGGGCATGTCCTGACATAAGATGACGTGATTACCCAACTGCAAAGAGAGAACAAAGCAGAAAAAATCAGAAAAGCAAGCATCCTTTTATTTTCCTATTACCCTTTCCTGAACAGGGCGTCCCCCATTTGTCCTTCGGGTTTCGGAATGCACTAGTCTTACTGTGTACCTTTAACCTTAGCCCCATCTCATCAGAATTACCCACTGAGAACAGAGGAGATACTGAAGTGAACGGGGGGGCGGGGCACCCTCTTCATCCTTGGGGTTCCAGAATAAACCAGTTTAACTTGGCCATTATCTCTGTTCTAATGGTCATCTGTTAGCCCGGGATCAGCCTTCATCTCTGTCCTGTGGGCTTTTTTGTCTCCTGTGCCTATGGGCTTGGGTCAGCCTATATCCTTGACTCCATCACCTTGTAATGACCCCGGCTTGGAGCATTCTAGTAATAAAGTGATTATCCATTTCTGATTCCCATTTCCCACGTTCTTTAAGTAGATGAGAAACCTGGTTTTCAGCCAGCTGCCTCAAGGGGCCTGGATTTACCTCCCTTTGAATAGGACCTTGAGGGTCTTGATACATGGAAGTGATTAGAGGAATGGAGGAAAATTTGTATTTGGGGTTCCTGGTCTGGCTGGGGTAACATGAAGAACAAATGCTTAAGGACAGGACAGTCCCTCAGCTACAGGAGCAGGTGGGAGGAAGCAAGAGGAATACTCATGGAAAACCTTCATCCACTTGCAAAAACAGCAGCCCTTGGGTTCGAAAGGGCAACTTTTTTGTTTTTGTTTTTTTCTGAGACGGAGCTTCACTCTTGTTGCCCAGGCTGGAGTGCAATGGTGGGATCTTGGCTCATTGCAACTTCTGCCTCCCAGGAGGTGTTTGGCTGGGAGTGACTACAATGCAGAAGGTCAGGAACCCACCTGCCAAGGAAGGCAGGAAGGACCCTGGGCTCCAGGAAGAGGCCTGTTCCTTGGAGCCCAGGGCAGGGAGAAGCCTCCTCGAAGGAGAGTTGGCAGGACGGGGCCCCTGGGCGGCTGGGCGTGATCAGGGGAGTTGGCTAGGAATGGATGAGGAGAAGGCTGGGGGAAGGCTCTCCCTTCCTCTCCCTCCCAGCAGATGCCTGCAGCAGGGCCCTCCTGCCCAGAGCTCAGCCTCAGACCCGTGCAGGAAAGAGACATGGAATTGGCTGGGAAAGCCCTCTCTGTGCCCCTGTGGAATATGGGGGAGGGCTGAAGCTCAAGGTGGCTTTATAGGCTGTTATGGGAATAACCGAAACCCCTCAAATTCACATGTTGAAACCCTAACCGGGAGGAACTCAGACTGTCTGGAGATTGTATTAGGGTATTTATTTATTTATTTATTTATTTTATTCTTTTTTGAGATGGAGATGGAGTCTTATTCTGTCACCCAGGCTGGAGTGCAGTGGTATGATCTTGGCTCACTGCAACCTCTGCCTCCCAGGTTCAAGTGATTCTCCTCCCTCAACCTCCCGAGTAGCTGGGATTACAGGCGGCTGCCACCATGCGTCACTGATTTTTGTATTTTTAGGAGAGATGGGGTTTCACCATGTTGACCAGGCTGGTCTCAAACTCCTGACCTCAGGTGATCTGCCCGCCTCGACCTCCCAAAGTGTTGGGATTACAGGCATGAACCACCACACCCTGCCCGTATTAGAGCCTTTAAAGAGATAATTAATTTTTTTTTTTTTTTTTGAGACAGAGTCTCGCTCTGTCGCCCGGGCTGGAGTGCAGTGACCGGATCTCAGCTCACTGCAAGCTCCGCCTCCCAGGTTTACGCCATTCTCCTGCCTCAGCCTCCCGAGTAGCTGGGACTACAGGCGCCCGCCACCTCGCCTGGCTAGTTTTTTGTATTTTTTAGTAGGGACGGGGTTTCACCGTGTTAGCCAGGAAGGTCTCTATCTCCTGATCTCGTGATCCGCCCGTCTTGGCCTCCCAAAGTGCTGGGATTACAGGCTTGAGCCACCGCGCCCGGCCCGAGATAATTAGATTAAAATGGGGCTGTTAGGGTGAACCCTAATCCAATATGACTGGTGTCCTTATAAGAAAAGATTAGGACACAGGTACAGAAGGGAGGCCTTGTGAGGTCACAGGGAGAAGGTGTCCATCTGCAAGCTGAGGAGGGAGGTTTCCAAAGGAACCAACTGCTTGGCAAGGTGTCAGAGCGCTGGCAGCAGAGAATGGTTGGCTCACGGGTAATAAAGGGAATTTACTAACAACAGTATAGATTTGAAAAGGGACGTTGTATTAGACAGAAAGAACGCTGCAGCAGAGTTCAGCGGGGTGCTTCAGCGAGAGGACGGGGCATGCCACGGTAGATTTTCCTTAGGACCATTTATGGACCTTAAACCAGGAACTTAAGGGTAATTTGGACCATGTTAGCCACGTAGGTCATGGTACATGATTACATTTGTAAACATTGCAGTGCCTTGATGTCAGCAAGGGTTGCATGATGAGTTTCTATATGCATGCATTCCGGAGATGTAGAGAAATTCTAATTACTTATACATTTTTGAGAAAGAAGGCTGGCGCCAGATGCTGGCTTCAGATAATAGGAAAGTCTAATTACTTCTACATTCCTCAGATAAGGAGTTTTGCCTCTGGATGGTTTGTTTGATGGCCACCAGGTGATCTTTTGCTCTCATCACCAACCCTGCTAACACCTTGATCTTGGACTTCCAACCTCTAAAAGTGTGAGAAATAAATTTCCATTGTCCAAGCCCCCAGTCTGTGGTACTGTGTTATGGTGGCCCAAGCCAAAGAGCACAGGGTCCCAGACTCTAAGACTGGGAGTGGCTTTGAATACAGAGGCTCATTCCAACTCTTCTTTCCTCTCTTCTCTCTTTCTCCCTTTTTATTTTGAAAAAAATTTCAGACATACCAATGAGCTGAAAAAAATAGCACCATGAGGCCAGGCGCGGTGGCTCACTCCTGTAATCCCAGCACTTTGGGAGGCCGAGGCGGACGGATCATGAGGTCAGGAGATCAAGACCATTCTGGCTAACACGGTGAAACTCCGTCTCTACTAAAAATACAAAAAAATTAGCCGGGCGTGGTTGTGGGCGCTTGTAGTCCCAGCTACTCGGGACTGGGACTTGGGAGATGAGCTCAGCTTGAGCCCTGAGCTTGGGAGATGAGGCTGAACCAAAGCAAACCAGGATCAAAGGGGAGAGTGGGCCTAAGTGTTTGCCTTAACTGCCAATCAGATTTTTTAAAAAGTTACCTGCTCAAAACCACACAGCTGGTAAGTTGTGAAGCCTCAGAGACGGTGCTTGTGTGTGTGTGTGTGTGTGTTTTAATTGTAGTGAAATATACATAACATTTAACATTTTGACCACTTTTTTTTTTTTTTGAGATGGAGTTTCAGTCTTGTCACCCAGGCAATGGCATGATCTCGGCTCACTGCAACCTCCAGCTCCTAGGTTCAAGTGATTCTCCTGACTTAGCCTCCTGAGTAACTGGGATTACAGGCGAGCACCACCATGACCAGCAAATTTTTGTGTCTTTAGTAGAGACAGGGTTTTGCCATGTTGGCCAGGCTGGTCTTGAATTCCTGACCTCAGGTGATCCACGTGCCTCAGCCTCCCAAAGTGCTGGGATTACAGGAGTAAGCTATCACCCCCGGCCCATTTTGACCACTTCTAAGTGTACAGTTCAGTGGCATTAAGTACATTCCCACTGTTGTACAACCATCACCACCATCCATCTCCAGAACTTTTCCGTCATCCCAGACTAAACCTCTGTACCTATTAAACAATATGCCAACTAGATTTTATAGCTTAATTTATGGATCAGTATTGGGGGGCTGGCCAGGTGAGATGGCTCCTATTGAAGGTGGTGAGTGCCCTGTCACTGGAGGTATGCAAGCATGGGATACGGGTTGGCTGAAACAGCACCATCAGTCTGACTCTACGTGAGTCTTTATGAGGTTTTTGTTGGAGGGGGAGACAAAAAGCCTTACATATTGTTAACTAAGCTGGGAGGTTTTCCTGTGTATTTATTTATTTATTTATTTGATATGTGTGTGTCCCAGAGGTCATGATTTGACCTGTAGTTACCTGTATTAAAAACAAGCTGTCCAATAGTGAGGCTTCATCATGTATCACACAAACTCGCATCTTGTCAGGCCAGTCTGGGACCAGTGCCCAGGCATGGCGACTTCCTTCTCACTCTTGCTCCTGCCATCACCTTCCAGAAACATCTAATAGCCCCCTTCCTCCTCTGCAAGTGATGGTGGGTTGGGAAGTGCAGCGTATGGCAATGTGGTGGACACTGTTGACTGTCCACTCACCAGCCATCTCCTTTTCCCCTCAGTAACAGAACCCCAATTTGTTTGGGATCCAGATGGAATAATAGATTTAGGGAGGGTGTGCCCAGTGCCAGAGGTGAGTCATGGTTACTCTGAGGCAGAGATTCTAAGCCATCTTGTGGTCATCCCATTCCTCTTTGCCAGCGTAATTGTTCAGGTGAATTCCATGATGGATGAATGACCAGCCAGGAAGTTAGAGTAGCTTGTCTGAGGAGGTGACGTTGTAGCTGAGCCCTGAAGGATGAATGAATTAAGGAAGGTCAGGGGGGTCTGTTTTAGAGGAAATAGCACTTACAAAGGCCCTGTGGTCAGGGCATGAAAAAAAATTTTTTTTTTTTTGAGATGGAGTCTCACTCTGTCGTCGCCCAGGCTGGAGTGCAGTGGTGCGATCTTGGCTCACTGCAACCTCCACTTCCTAGGTTCAAGTGATTCTCCTGCCTCAGCCTCCTGAGTAACTGGGATTACAGGCATGCACCATCATGCCCTACTAATTTTTGTATTTTTAGTAGAGACAAGATTTCACCATGTTGGCCAGGCTGCTCTCGATCTCCTGACCTCATGATCACCTGCCTCGGCCTCCCGAAATGCTGGAATTACAGGCATGAGCCACTGTGCTGGCCCAGCATGAAACTTTTGAGGTGGGAAAGACAGCCTGTCTGGAATGCAGAGAACCTGAAGAATGTGGCAGGGGATAGACTCCAGGGGCCCTGGAGGCCAGGCCAAGAGGCGGGTCTTTAGCCTGAGAGTAAGTGAAAGGCTTTAGGTGTGTGTGTTGGGTTTTGGGCTGAGGGTATTGTAAAACATGGTCGGATTTGCCCTTTGAAATATATTTTCGGCTGGGTGCAGTGGCTCATGCCTGTAATTCCAGCACTTTGGGAGGCTGAGGTGGGAGGACCACCTGAACCTAGGAGTTGGAGACCAGCCTGGACAACATAGTGAGACCCCATCTCTAAAAAATAATTAGCCGGGCGCAGTGGCTCAAGCCTGTAATCCCAGCACTTTGGGAGGCCGAGACGGGCGGATCACGAGGTCAGGAGATCGAGACCATCCTGGCTAACACGGTGAAACCCCGTCTCTACTAAAAACTACAAAAAACTAGCCGGGCGAGGTGGCGGCGCCTGTAGTCCCAGCTACTCGGGAGGCTGAGGCAGGAGTTGGCGTAAACCCGGGAGGCGGAGCTTGCAGTGAGCTGAGATCCGGCCACAGCACTCCAGCTTGGGTGACAGAGCGAGACTCCGTCTCAAAAAAAAAAATAAATAAATAAATAAAAATAAAAAAATAAAAAAAGAAATGATGGCTGGGCGTGGTGGATCACACCTGTAATCCCAACACTTTGGGAGGCCGAGGCAAGTGGATCACCTGAAGTCAGGAGTTTGAGACCAGCCTGACCCCAATACGGTGAAACCCTGTCTCTACTAAAAATACAAAAATTAGCTGAGTGTGGTGGTGCATGCCTGTAGTCCCAGCTACTCAGGAGGCTGAGACAGAAGAATTGCTTGAACCCGGGAAGCAGAGGTTGCAGTGAGCTGAGATCGTGCCACTGCACTCCAGCCTGGGTGACAGAGCAAGACTGCCTCTAAAAAAATAAAAAATAGGCCGGGCGCGGTGGCTCACGCTTGTAATCCCAGCTCTTTGGGAGGCTGAGGCGGGCGGATCACAAGGTCAGGAGATCGAGACTATCCTGGCTAACACGGTGAAACGCCGTCTCTACTAAAAATACAAAACATTAGCCGGGCGTGGTAGCGGGCGCCTATAGTCCCAGCTACTCGGGAGGCTGAGGCAGGAGAATGGCGTGAACCCGGGGGATGGAGCTTGCAGTGAGCCGAGATCGTGCCACTGCACTCCAGCCTGGGAGACAAAGCAAGACTCCGTCTCAAAAAAAAAAAAAAAGCCGGGCGCGGTGGCTCAAGCCTGTAATCCCAGCACTTTGGGAGGCCGAGACGGGTGGATCGCGAGGTCAGGAGATCGAGACCATCCTGGCTAACACGGCGAAACCCCGTCTCTACTAAAAAATACAAAAAACTAGCCGGGCGAGTTGGCGGGTGCCTGTAGTCCCAGCTACTTGGGAGGCTGAGGCAGGAGAATGGCGTAAACCCGGGAGGCGGAGCTTGCAGTGAGCTGAGATCCGGCCACTGCACTCCAGCCTGGGCGACAGAGCGAGACTCCGTCTCAAAAAAAAAAAAAAAAAAAAAAAAAAGATAAATAAAAATAAAAATTAGCTGGGCATGATGGTATGCGCCTGTAGTCTTAGCTACTCAGGAGGCTGGGTGGAAGGATCGCCTAAGCAAGGGGTGGGGGAAAGAGGGGACAGGGGAAGTCGAGGTTGCAGTGAGCACAATCGTATGCCACTGCATTCCGATCTGGGCAACAGAGCAAGATCCCATTTCTTATAAAAACAAACGAAATGTATTTGGCAGCATGTGAAGAAGTCACTGAGGGAAGGGCAGAGTCCTCCCCTAACTTCATGTCCAGTAAAAGCCCAAAGTCCAGGCCGGGCGCGGTGGCTCAAGCCTGTAATCCCAGCACTTTGGGAGGCCGAGACGGGCGGATCACGAGGTCAGGAGATCGAGACCATCCTGGCTAACACGGTGAAACACTGTCTCTACTAAAAAATACAAAAATCTAGCCGGGCGAGGTGGCGGGCGCCTGTAGTCCCAGCTACTCCAGAGGCTGAGGCAGGAGAATGGCGGGAACCCGGGAGGCGGAGCTTGCAGTGCGCTGAGATCTGGCCACTGCACTCCAGCCCCAGTGACAGAGCGAGATTCCGTCTCAAAAAAAAAAAAAAAAAAGCCCAAAGTCCTCCTGAAGATTCCAGCGATCCCTGGTACTTGCGTTTTCACCATTTCCCTCGCCCTGCTGTCCCAGCTTCTGCCTATTTCTGCTCTGAACTGTGCTGACTCAGACATGAAACTTGCCCCTTCCCCTGTTCCCCAAAACCCCTTATTTATTTATTTATTTATTTATTTATTTTGGAGACAGAGTCTCTTTCTGTTGCCCAGGCTGGAGTGCAGTGGCGCCATCTCTGCTCACTGCAACTCCCCTCCCGGGTTTGGGCAATTCTCTTGCCTCAGCCTTCCAAATAGCTGGGATTACAGGTGCCCGCCTCCACGTCTGGCTAATTTTTTGTATTTTTAGTAGAGATGAGGTTTCACTATGTTGGCCAGGCTGGTCTTGAACTCCTGACCTCAGGTGATCCATCTGCCTTGGCTGCCCAAAGTGCTGGGATTACAGGGGTGAGCCACTGCGCCAGGCCCAAAATCCTGATCTTGACCAATACTTGTGAGCAGAGCATTTACTAAAGATCTCAGGGCCACAGAGAGGGGTGACATTAGACAGAACCTAGAGAACAATGTAACACAGCATCTGTTCTTCTGAATCTTTTTTGGCTACTCTTCTCCCTTCCCTCCCTCCACCCCAGTAGTTCACCTCTGATCCTCCCCAACTCTTTGCCTGGGGCCCGGTGGCTCACCCTCTCCTGCCTTCTCTCTCTTCCCCTTCCCGGTTCCTGTCTCTGTGCTCTCAGGCCCTCTTCCAGATGGCCCGGTATGATTCACCTCCCTCTTACGAGCAGAGCAGTCCAGCTGTCTCCAGCTCCCTCCCCAAGCCTGCAGATCCAAAGTCACTGTGCACAAACCTGGACATGACAGAGCTTCCTTTTCTCCAACCATTGTCTTCAACCATGCCCAGCCTCCACCAGAGTCCTTTGTGACATCTTGGGTGGTTTTGCTAACTTTCTTGTCACTTTTAAGTATGAAGAAGTCCAATCTTGGACGGGCGCAGCGGCTCACGCATGTAATCCCAGCAGTTTGGGAGGCTGAGGTGCGTGGGTCACTTGAGCTCAGGAGTTTGAGACCAGCCTGGCCAACATGGTGAAACCCTATCTCTGCTACAAACAAAAATTAGCCAGGCATAGTGGTGCACACCTGTAATCCCAGCTACCTGGGTGGCTGAGGCAGGAGAATCACTTGAACCCAGGAGGCAGAGGCTGCAGTGAGCCGAGATAGTGCCACTACACTCCAACCTGGGCGACAGAATGAGATCCCATCTCAAAAAAAAAAAAAGTCCGGTCTTGAAGTTTAACCTCACATCAAATTTAATATCGCCTTCTCCCTCCCCTTAGCACTACAGAAGGGTATGGCCAGCTCCTTTGCTCCCCCTTCCTTGTCTCTGTCTCCTGGGTCCCTGTGTTGCAGAGTCACGGTGAGGGGATGGAAGGGCAGAGCCATGTTTATGTGGGGACGGCGCAGAACCCAGGGTGGCCATCGATGGAGATGCCCAATGCATGTGAAGGCCAAGGCTGGCAGGAGCCATGGTGGAGCCCCTGGCTGGAAGTGAGCACAGCCATCTTCAACTCCTGCCCTTTTGGGTTGGGGTTCTGCTCCCAACAGTGGGTGGGCCTAGAGGGGCTGGGTAAACAGAGGCTGTGCTGTTAGTTCCCTGGGATGAGGCTGCCCAGGCAATTGGAGCACTTTTGGATGGAATGAGATACTGCGTTGGTGTATTAAAAGTCTGATTACCGCTGGGCGCAGTGCCTCACGCCTGTAATCCCAGCACTTTGGGAGGTCGAGGTGAGTGGATCACTTGAGGTCAGGAGCTCAAGACCAGCCTAGCCAACATGGTGAGACCCCGTCTCTACTAAAAACACAAAAGTTAGCCGGGTGTGGTGGCATGTGTCTGTAATCCCAGCTATTTGGGAGGCTGAGGCAGGAGAATCACTTGAACCAGGGAGGTAGAGGTTGCAGTAAGCTGAGATCACACCACTGCACTCCAGCCTGGGGGACACAGTGGGACTCCATCTCAAAAAAAAAAAAAAAAAAGTCTGATTACTGATGCCCAAAAGGGAAAAAATATTAACAACTTAATGCATTCCAGAATGTTTTGTGGCCAAAAACTAAAACAAACAAAACTCTTCTAAATCCAGAGTCTTGGGGAGACCATGATAGAAGAATTCCTTGGGGACAGAAGGTTTTAGAACCCACTGGCCTAGTTGGTCTCTGAGGGGGACTGTTCTGTGGAAGCCCACAGCAGGGTGCAGGGTGCTGGCGAGGGGCTTCTGAAGACAGATTTCCCCGTGTCCTCCATTCGCCCCACTCCTGCGGGGCAGGTGCTGTGGAGGACCGGGTTTCTAGTCTCAGTTCTGATACAAATTTGCTGTGTGGCCTTGGGCAAGTCTCTGCACCAGTCTGGGCCTGAGAAGGGATCCTGAGGGAGGGCCCGACCTCAACAGCCAGCCCTCTCCCTGCAGGGGTCCTCTGCAGCCTAAGCAGCCTGCAGGGCTCAGGGCCACTCACACAGATAATGTACACAGTGACTTTTCCAGCCCAAGGCAGCCCTAGGCGCAGCTCCAGGCCCAGAATAAAATGAACTTTACCCTGATTCCCCGGGGACCTTTTCTCCCCAGAAAAGGGGACTCAGTGTTTCACTTGCCAGCTCTGTGGCCTTGGATTAGTCAGTTGACTTTTCTGATCTCACCCCCTCCTTTGTAAAATGAAGATTCTTTTTTTTTTTTTTTTTTTTGGTGGTGGTGGTTGTTGTTTTGTTTTAACTTATATATTTCTTTTTTTTCTTTTTTTTTTGAGACAGAGTCTTGCTCTGTCTCCCAGGCTGGAGTGCAGTGGCCGGATCTCAGCTCACTGCAAGCTCCGCCTCCCAGGTTTACGCCATTCTCCTGCCTCAGCCTCCCGAATAGTTGGGACTACAGGTGCCCGCCACATCGCCCGGCTAGTTTTTTGTATTTTTTAGTAGGGACGGGGTTTCACCGTGTTAGCCAGGATGGTCTCGATCTCCTGACCTCGTGATCCGCCCGTCTCGGCCTCCCAAAGTGCTGGGATTACAGGCTTGAGCCACCGCGCCCGGCCTAACTTACACATTTCTTGAGATGGAGTCTTGCTCTTGTTGCCCAGGCTGGAGTACAGTGGCGTGATTTTGGCTCACTGCAGCTTCTGCCTCCCGGGTTCAAGCGATTCTCCTGCCTCAGCCTCCCCGGTGGCTGGGATTTACAGGTGCCCCCAACCACGCCTGGCTAATTTTTGTATTTTTAGTAGAGACAGGATTTTGCCATGTTAGCCAGGCTGGTCTCAAACTCCTGACCTCAGGTGATCCACCCACCCCTGCCTCCCAAAGTGCTGTGATTACAGGCGTGAGCCACCACGCCCGGCCGAAGATTCAGTTTTGACGGGGCTTCCAAGGTCTCCAGTGAGGGCAGGGTCCTATGGGGAGCATGGGCAGCACCCCTACTCCTCAGTTCAGCTACTTCCCCTTTCCCAGGGGTACCCTGGGGCAGGTGCAAGGATGTCCCTGGCTTGGGTTTCGGTTCCCTCCTGCCCCTAGGCGGCCAGCTCCCATTCAGGCACTCAGCAGGGTGTGTGGGTGGTCGCCTCCCGTGCTGTCCCATTGGTCCCACTGAACCTTGGGCAGGTGTTTCCCTACCCCTGTTGGTCCTGGAGGGGGAGATGAACCCAGGGGCCCTACTTCCCCCTCTTGTAGATATTTGAGTTTCTGTCCTCCTATTTCTTTCCTTTTTGGAAGGAGGATTATGGAATTTGGGGGTTGTTAGGGCAGAAAAGCAGAGTGCAAAGGGGTGATAGGCTGTCTTAATTCAAGCCTATTAACAGATGGGGAGATTGAGGCCTAGAGAGAGGAAAAGGCTTGCTCCAAATCAAACAGGAAGTCAGTGGCTGTGCACGGCTGGAAGCCGGGTTGGCTGACTCCTGGGCAGTGTTTGGACCTGACACAGGGGACCCAGGAGACCCCACCCTCTGTCCTGCACTGACTTCCCTGTGCTCGTGGGTGGGTGTGGGCTGCTCCCTCCCCAGGCAGCTGGGCTGGCACACGGAGCCTCCTGGGCCCCCGCATCAGGTAGGGAGGCAGCACACTGGCCAGGGCATGTCCCTCCCCTCCCTGGCCTCCCTTTCCCTGTCTGTATATTTCTTACCGGCCTCAAGAGGTCCAAGTGCCCTGCCAAGCTGCCTCTGACCCACTGGGGATTTGGGGGCCCTGGTCAGCTTGGGTTCCTTCCCTCTGCTGGCCAGCCTGGTCCACAGTGCACAGAGGGTGCAGGGCCAGCCTGCAGCAGGGGAAGGAAGACATCAGAGGAGTCCTGAGTCAGAGGCAAGGGGTGAGGATGCGGCCTGGCGACGCTGCTTCCTCCAGTCTCGCCCTGTACCAGGGTTGGTGGAAGTGAAACCTGCCAGCTCACCCACTTGGGTCTGCTCTGAAACAACGAGCAGCCGTGGGGACCAGGGGAGCAGCCCCTAGCCCGGCTCCCAGCGCCTGTATCTCCCTCCACTCTGCCAGCACTCCTGCTCGCTCCTGGTCCCATGGCTAATCCTTGGATCTAAGGCTAGGCTGCCCTAGGATGAATCTAGCCACTCTCAAACTCCCACTAGGGCAGGGGGTAGGGAGTGGAGGTGGGTGTTTCATGTGGCAGCCCCTCTGAAGACACTGTGACCACCTGCCAGAGAGCAGTGTGCCTGGGAGAATGGACCCAGGGCCTAGAGGGCAACAGAGGGCAATACAGGGCTCCTTCGTCCCTTTGAATTCATATGTTGAATCTCTAACCCCTAGTATATCAGAATGCAATTGTATTTGGTTGTATTTGGAGGTAGGGGCTTTAAAGAGGTGATTAAGGTGCCGGGCGCAGTGGCTCACGCCTGTAATCCCAACACTTTGGGAGGCTGAGGAGGGTGGATCACCTGAGGTCGGGAGTTTGAGACCAGCCTGACCAACATGGAGAAAACCCGTCTGTACTAAAAATACAAAATTAGCTGGGTGTGGTGGTGCATGCCTGTAATCTCAGCTGTTTGGGAAGCTGAGGCAGGAGAATCACTTGAACTAGGAGGCGGAGGTTGCAGTGAGCTGAGATTGCGCCATTGCACTACAGCCGGGGCAACAAGAGCGAAACTCCGTCTCAAAAAAACAAAACAAACAAACGAAAAACCAAAAAGAGGTGATTAAGGTACAATAGATCATTAAGTGGACTCTAATCCTTGATGAATGGTGTCCTTACAAAAATGGGACTTTTGAACACAGAGAGATGCAGAAAGGAGATGATGTGAGGCCCCAGGGAGAAGATGGCCATCTACAGCCAAGGAGGGTCCCGAAGGAACCAACTGAGCAGATGGACTCCGTGTCCGTGATGTTGACCTTCAGCCTCTAGAACTGTGAGGAAGAAGGTTTCTGTGTCTAGGGGCTTGTCTGTGGGACAGGGTGGTGGCAGTCCACCTGGAGAGGGTGGGAGGCACTGGGCACGACGGGGCAGTGGTGGCAACAGAGATAGGCTACTGCGGGGATGCAGGGAGAGAAGGAATGAAGGACGGCGGGAAGCAGGTTTCTCACTGCTGGAGGAGGGAGTTACACACAGGCGAAGGACGGAAAAGAAGGAATCTGTGGTGGAGCTGGAGTTACTGGGCGAGTTCGTGGTTTGTCTACACGTGCAGACAGAAACGGCAATGCACACGGATGTGTGTCGGCGAGAAGGCGGGGGAGCAGGGGCCCCAAGGACGGCACACCGGGAGCTCTGTTAAGAGAGGGAGGGGACCGGGTTCGCTTTTGCCCACCCAAAGCTCCCGTGGTTGAGCTCCCAGCTTGTCTCACCAAATCCTCCCCACAACCCTGTGAGTCGGGAGCTCTAAGAAGATCTGAGACTTCCAGAGATGAAATCCCCTGGGCAGTCCCACAGCAGAGCCCAGCCGGTGAAGCCAGATCCTTGGACTCCAGCTCCCAGCCCCATCACCATTGTTACTCAGCCCCACCTGTCAGAGGGGGTGTGTGTGTGTGTGTGTGTGTGTGTGTGTGTGTGTGTGTGTGTGTGCGCGCGCGCGCGCGCGCGCGCTCGCGCGGGGCAGGGAGGAGCCGGCAGCACCCGCCCCTCTCTCCCCGTACGGGGCTGACTTGGCCGCGGCGGACTCCACCCTAGTGCCCCGGCAAGCCCTGTACATGCAGCGCTGCTGCCATCTCGTGGTCGCCCTGGAACACTGACCCTGAGCCGGGGCGATAGCACGTGCTCAGGGCTCAGAACTGGGCCTACCTCCAGCCACCTTGGAGAGGTCAGAGGCTTCCTAAAGCGCCTACTGAGAGTCAGCAGAGCCCAATCCAGGACCGCTAGAGGTACCCTGCCCCGTTGCCGGGATCAAGACAGCCCTGACCCTCTTAGGGGTGGCAGCCCAGAACCAGGAGGAAAGACAGACACCATCCTTTGGTACTCCCCCAGTGGGGAGTAGGGACAGAGGTTTTTCCGGAGCTGGGAAGGCAATACCAGAGGCAGAGCAGGGGTCCCTAGATTTACTGAGGAGTCTGAGGGGCAGGGCTCTGAGCCAGGTGTCTGGAGCAGATGCCATTCTGGAAGGGAGGGGGGACCATCCGTGACAATAACAACATGAACAGAGCATTTTCTACATGGGAGGTGCTGGGTTACTTGTTGGCTCAGTCAACCCTAAGAACTGTATGAGGGAGCGACTGTTATTTGCCCATTTTACCAGTGAGAAAACGGAAGCACAGAAAGGTTAAGTAATTTGCCTAAGGTCACGCAGCCCAGAAGTGGCCGGTCAGGGGTGGGTACTGACACTGGGGCAGGAGGTGGAGGGGTCAGTGTACAGGCCCAGAGTGGGATGGTGGGGGCCCAGGGGAGCCAGGAGGGAGAGGGCTCGATGGAGGCTCTGCCAAAGGCTTCTTCAAAGGCAGGCCTGGGGCGCCCTCTCCCCTGCCCACCGGCCCCTCCCAGCTCCACTCAACCCCTCCCCCCGTGCCCCGGGCCCAGTGCCTTCTGATGCAGCTGGGCCCGGCAGGAGCTGCGGCACCTCATTGATCCTGCCCTGTGGTGCCAGGTGGAGGCCCCGCTGCTGCCCAAGGCCCCCACCAGGCAGCTGGCCCTCATTTTCTTGGGGCCAAGACTTCCTGCAGCTGTAAAGTGATCCGGCCCAGGCCTGCGGCCTCAGCCAGCCTACGGCCAGGAAACCCAGCCTGACTGCGCTGATGAATTTCCGCCAGCGCCCACCAGCCCCCACGCAGCCCCAGCAGCCTTCTCTCTGAAGGAGGCCCTCAGGCAGCCCAGGACTGTTCCAGCCAGACAAGCTGAGACCTCTGCAGGGGCCGCCTCCTGCCTGGCATTCAAGGCCCTCCATGGCTTGGCTCGCCCCATCTTACCTCTGCAGTCTTGGGCCGTCCTCACAGAGAGCCTCCTGGCCCTGGGCATCCCGTCCCATCTTCTTCATTTCACAGTGCAGAACAATGATTGAATTTATGTCTGTCTTTCTCGTCCTTTTCCCTCCCACGTGAGCCCACTGGACTGACACCTGGCCGCCTCACTTCTGTCTGGCAGGCATCTAGCGCTATGCTGTGTGCAGCTGGCTCCCAGGGGATGCACCCACAGGGACGAATGAACGACCTGGCCCAGGGAGCCATCTGTGGAAGTTTCCTTGTGTTTCCCAGCTAACACAGGAGAGACGAGGCCTCGGCTTTGATCCTTGTAAAATCACAACTCCCCCTAAGAGGTCCCCAGTTAAGTAGGGAGAGAATGAGGAAAGCAGGCAGTGGGGTGTGGGTGGGGCAGGCAGGTGAGGCAGCAGTGAGGAAGGTTGGGGGTCCTAGTCTTCCATTACTTAGTGTATGACCAGACAACTCCCTTCTTCCCCCAGCCTCAGTTTCCCCAGCTGTAACTGGTGGCCAACATCGTTGACCCCATAGGGCTGTTGTGAGGTATGAAAAAGGCTGGGCCAGTGTAGGGCACCTGGCAGGGGCTCACAGATGCCCTAGATGTGGCAGAGAGCGCCTGGCCTGGACCATGAGCATCCTCATGGCGGCAGGGCCTCCCGTTTCCCTGCCTGGTGCCACTGTGCCTGCCCTCAGCTGCTTTCCTTGCCCCAACTCCATCTTGAAGGCTGGGCTGGGCCTGGTCTCCTGTATGCCCAGCTCCAGACCATACCTCAGATGGCAGGTGCTGCCTGCCCACTGCCCATGGGAACCAATGGCTGCTCACACAGACCCGGGCCCTCTCCCAGGAGCCCAGGACACTGTGGACTCAATTGCTTCGGCCCCACACCAGCCCCCCTCCATTCCCCGACCGTGTCCTGGGCCAGGAGGCTCCAATATACCTGGGCAGTGACTCCCGGGGAGTTTGGCCTAGAGATCCCACACCTGAAAAGGTGGCACCCCAAGACCTGGGGCTCCTGAGGTGCCATGGGGGTAACTTAGCCTCGGTGCCTGGAAAACGGGCAGGATGCGTTTCTGCACGAGGAAGTGCTGGCACATGACAAACAACTGCATGAGCTTCCTCCTCTGAGCTGGGCAGCTTGTGTGGCTCAGGAGTCGTAGACTTCACGTGTATACATCGAGGATGCTCACTTTGCTTCTCCCAGGCTGTTGTGATGCTACGAGCCAGTGCGTAGCCCCAGGCAGTGCCTGGTACCTGGCCTCGGAGCCAGCATCCTCCTGTGGCCTGTGTACCCCACATGCCCACGCAGTCCACACGGGCCCCAGCCCTTGTGATTAGTGTGCTCTGTGCAGGGCAGGAGCTGGCCTCACGGGACAGCAGCGTGAAGTGCCTTGAGGGAGGGATGTCAGCTGGGGAGGGCATGCATCCTCCGGGCAGGGGCGGTGGCTGGAGCCTGCCATGTGAGGTGGGAGGTGCGGCACCTGCGTAGTGTAGCTGGGTGCTTGCTCCTGTCCCTCCCCTGCACCATCTACAGATGCTCACCTCTCGGGTGGCCCCCAGCCCTGCCCAAAGTAATCGCTGCCTCTGTGAGGCCAAGAAGTCATTTCTCACCGGAGACTCGACAATGCTGCTAGCAGGGTGGTTTTCTACCTTTAATTGGGGACACAAAAGGCACCTCTCCCAGTACAAGAGGATCAACCAAGAGCTGAGCCCCAGTGCTGTGGTGCCCGGCCAGAAGGAACAGAGGGAGGACAACGCAGTGGAGGGACAGTGGGGCCCCAGCGTCCCCCGAAGCCTCACCTGCAGCCTGGGGCTGGTGAGATCTCGCCCCCTGCGTGCAGAGTTGCAGCTTCGTACCTGGGCCGCCGCAGCTCCTCAGAGGGCCTCCACACCTCCACACCCTGCCCTTGATGGCCAGCCAAAGCCACGGGGCCCCACGCAGCAGAGCGGGGAACGGACAACAGACTCGACACAATCTCCACTGTGGCCAGCTTCCAGCCAGGCCCCAACTGGCGGTGTGGGCTCCGAAGGCCTCCACAGGGCATGGGCCCGCAGCAGGGCATGACTCAGCCGAGGAGAGTCACACTGGGCCAGCCAGCCTGTCTTGGGGCCTCCACTTCTCAGCAAAGTCTCATGGTCAGCCGGGGTGGGAAAGGAGGCAGAGCAGCCAGATCCCACTGCAGTGCAGACCTGTCCCCAGCTCATCCCACTGCCTCCACACCCCCAGCTGCAGCTGAAGCAGCTCCATCTTCAAAGAGGAGAAAAAGGGGGTAACGAGCCACCCCCAAAGCAGCCTTGACAGCAGAGGAGGGAGGGAGGTCCCAGCCTGAGGGTGTGAGAGCAGTGGGGACGTGGGCTGCAGGGTGCCAGACCCCACACTCATAAGGCAAACAGCATGTCATCATCTTTCTCCTGGGTCTTCTTCCGGGGTGCTGGGCCAGGTGGGGGACCCGGGGGCCCCTCAGCTGAGGGGCTGGAGAGGTTGGGCAATCGATCCGCGGCTTTGGCGCGTTCTTCCAGGAATTTGTCAAATTCTAGAGGAAGGGGTGAGGGTGACGGTGAGGGTGAGGGTGGGCTCTGAGGCCAGAGCCCTGGGGAAAGGAAAGGGCGGGCAGGGGCGGGGACTACTACCTTCGCTGGTGACCCCCTTAGGCTCTTCCGCATCATTCCCCTGAGAAGGTAGAAGGAAAGGAGGCAGAGGTTAGCGGGGCCCCCAGCACAGTCAGCCTGGGGCAGTGGGGCTACAGCTCTGGCCCTGCTGAACCTGAGCACTGGGTCCCAGCAGGGTCTGCACGCCCCCGCCACGCAGGTCCCAGGGCCTGGACCTGGGCTCCTCCCTGAGCCGTAGGCCTTCCTGGGGTGGCGCTTCCTGAGCCTTGTTTTCCCTTCTGTAAAATGGGGGCGGGGTGGGGGCTGAAGCTAACTTGGAGGGTTGCTGGTAAGCTGAAATGAGATAATACGTCGCATGTCAAGCCTAGCACCTGGTGCCCAGCGGGTCCTTGATGAGTGCTGATTCCTTTCCTTGGGAGGGTCACAAGGGGTGGACGGTCCTCACCCCCGGGGGCAAAGGCTGACACCCAGAGGCTGAGGGCCATTCATGCTGACACTGCAAGCTAGGGAGGGGGTGAGGCTTCTGCCACCAGACAGAAAGCCTAAGTCCGTGCCCTGTGGCTTAGTCCTGGGCAGAAATGGTCTCTTCACCTGCAGAAGGCGGCTTCTGGGCCTGAAATGCCCAGGCGCCCATGTGGGCCTTGGTGCCCAGAGAGGGGATGGCAGATGCTGGGGTAGGAGCCCTGGATGGAGAAGCTGGGTCTGGCCCTGCCTCTTCTGCTCCCTGAGAGGGTGGCAGAGCTTGGGGTCCCCATGACTGGCACCTGCCTTCCTCCTCCCGGGTGCTTCCCTTTAGAGGACAGGTGCTTATCAGTCTTCTGATCTGTAAACGGGGTGGGGATGGGTTCTCTCTGCAAGTGGCTGGAGCCTCCTGAGCTACTGCAGGTAAGAGCCTGGTGCCGCTATGCTTCCTCGGTTAGCCTCTCTAGCCTGCCCCGACATCCCTAAGGTGGGCTGACACCCACTGGCACCTCACCTTGGGAGCAGGCTCTGGGAAGCAGCTGAGAGGCTACTGTGCCCAGGCCTTCTCTGGGGGAGGGGGCGTGCCAAACACAAGGTGGGCAGGTGGCAGGAGATGGGGACTTTAAGTGTGCCCCTCTGCTCTCAGAGTACTATATGCTATACAAGAATACCCTGGCCCCGTGGCTCATTTCTTGTGAGAACAACGGGTCTTCCTGCTTTGTGGGTGAGGAGTGGGCCTGAGCTTTTGCGTCCAGCTGACTGGGCCCCAACGTACCACGTCAGTGGACAGCCACTGCTCGATGTCCTCCATGAGGCAGGCCTGGGTGACTGGGATCTGGAAGGAAGGGCAGAGGGTGAGGCAGGGAGGGCAGTGCCCTGGGTGACAAGGTGGAAGACGTGCTAGCTCAGCACCTGGCAGCTGGGTGGCCCTGGGCAGCCTCTCAGCCCAGCCTCAGCTGCCTAGCTGCCCGGACCCACCACTGGGCCCTTTGTGCCAGGCTGTGGGCGAGGGAGGTGCAGAGCCAGGAGACTAAGCAGGGGACAGGGCTCCCAGCAGCTGGAGCAGGGCCAGGGGTCAGAGGGAGCTCCTTCCCCTTGAGGAGAGGAACGCCAGTTCCGACACACCCTGCGGGTAACGGTTCTAGGCTGGAGGAGGGGCTTTGGGCAATGGCCTGGGGCAGGGGCTATGCTGCAGGTTCTCAGGAGCATCTGACAAAAGACACACCAAGCCCAGGGACGGACCCCAGGCATTTTCTCCAGCCACGAAGGCTGGGGTGGGGACATGGTTAGTGGGCCAGGGGTCCCCAGGTTCCATTCCCTGGTGCCTCTGCAGACGCAGACTTCACGATAGAAGGGGGCATAGCAGGGCCTGAGAGCAGAGGTGCCAAGTTGACCAGACAAGGCCAGGTGGGTAGACCCAGAGAGGCGGCATTACAGATGGGGACATTTCACTTTGGGCCACAAAGGCATGGGCTGTGCCAGATGGCTCCCACACAGGGGCAGGAGTTGGAGGCTCTCTTCTCTAACGGCTTCTGCAGTGGCAGACTCCAGTTGGAGGTCATGGGCACAGACTTCAGAGTCAGAAAAAGCTGGATCTGGCTCACCCCTTAACACAGTGTGACTGTGGGCGGGTTACTTAACTTCTCTGCGCCTGATTTCCCTCGTCCTTAGGGTGAGGCTAGCAGCAGTACTTACCGTCCAGGTGGCTGTGAGGATGAAATGGGATGTCAAAAGCTTAGCACAGGGCCTGGCATGGAGGAGATGCTCAAGAAACCAATAGGCCAGTTCCTATTACAATTAATCAGTAATGGCACTAATAGCACTAGTTACTAGTTAGCTACTTTAGAAAAGACAGTCTTTCCCCAACCAGGCCAGTTTGGTTTCCAAGCTCCGTCACCCAGCACCTGAGGACCCCCCAGGCGGGAGCAGAGCCCAGAGAGAAGGCAGGAGCCGACTTCCCAGCAGCAGTGGCAGCAGCCAGCGCCCAGCTGCCCACACCGGCTCCCTCTCCCGCTCCGCTATCCCCATCGCCTCTTAGCTGCCAGAGGGGCCACCTTGCCCTTGCCCGAGACTCAAGAGTGGGAACTGGGCACAGAGGAGCTGCGGAAGCTGGGCTGGCCGGGCCAACCCGGGAACAGCCTGAGCCCAGGGGCGCCGCAGGGCCCTCAGCTGCCCCTCCTCACTCCTCTGGGTCTTCTCCTGGGTCCCACTCCCTTGGACAGCAGCATGGTGCCCCACGCCCACGCCTGGCAGGAGCCCTGCGAGCAATCCCAGCTTTCCGGGCGGCCGGGCCTGGCCCCTGCTCACCATGCCTTGTCTCACCATCCAGTCACTGATGCTCTTCTCACAGCCACCTCCCATCTGGGTGAGAGAGAGTCACGCTGATGGCGGAGGGCCGGCAGTGCCAGGGCCACTGGAGGGCACAGCTTCTAACAGGGGTGTGCCTTTCGGGTCAGGCCTGCTGCCACTTTGGGAGACGTGTGTAGGGGTGTGTGTTTAGGTGTGTCAGTGTAGGGGGGTGTGTAGGTGTGTCGGTGTATGAATGTGTAGGTGTGTCAGTCTATGTGTGTAGGGGTGCAGGGGTGTGTATGTAGGAGTATGAGTGTAGGTGTGGTATCTGTAGGTGTATGAATGTAGGTGTGTATGTGTAGGTTGTGTAGGTGTAGATGTGTATGGTGTGTGTAGCTGTATGTATAGGTGTGTATGTATGTGTAGGTGTAAGTGTAGATGTGTGTGGTGTGTGTGCAGGTGTGTGTGGTGGGTATAGATGTGTGTGGTGTGTGTGTGTAGGTGTATGTGTGTAGGTGTGGTGTGTGTAGGGGTGTGTATGTAGGTGTATGAATGTAGGTGCATATGTGTAGGTGTGTGTGGTGGGTGTAGATGTGTGTGGTGTAGGTGTATGTGTGTGTATGTGTTTATGTGTGTGTGTGTGTAGGTGTAGATGTGTGTGGTGTGTGTGGTGTGTGGTGGGTATAGATGTGTGTGGTGTGTGTAGGTGTGTGTGGTGGGTATAGATGTGTGTGTGGTGTGTGCAGGTGTGTAGGTGTGTAGGTGTATGAGTGTGTAGGTGTAGTGTGTGTAGGGGTGTGTATGTAGGTGTATGAATGTAGGTGTGTATGTGTAGGTGTGTGTGGTGGGTGTAGATGTGTGGTGTAGGTGTATGTGTAGGTGTGTATGTGTAGGTGTGTGTGGTATGTGTGCAGGTGTGGTGGGTATAGATGTTTGTGTGGTGTGTGTGTGCAGGTGTGTGTGGTGGGTATAGATGTGTGTGTGGTGTGTGTGCAGGTGTGTGTGATGGGTATAAATGTGTGTGTGGTGTATGTGTAGGTGTGTGTAGGTGTATGAGTGTGTAGGTGTGTGTAGGGGTGTGTATGTAGGTGTATGAATGTAGGTGTGTATGTGTAGGTGTGTGTGGTGGGTGTAGATGTGTGTGGTGTGTGTAGGTGTATGTGTAGGTGTGTATATGTTTATGGGTAGGAGTAGGTGCGTGTGTAGGTGTAGATGTGTGGTGTGTGTAGGTGTGTGTGGTGGGTATAGATGTGTGTGGTGTGTGTGGTGGGTATAGATGTGTGTGTGGTGTGTGTGTAGGTGTGTGTGGTGGGTATAGATGTGTGTGTGGTGTGTGTGTAGGGGTGTGTGGTGGGTATAGGTGTGTGTGGTGTGTGTGTAGATGTGTGTGGTGGGTATAGATGTGTGTGGTGTGTGTGTAGGTGTGTGTGGTGGGTATAGATGTGTGTGGTGTGTGTAGGTGTGTGTGGTGGGTACAGATATCTGTGGTGTGTAGGTGTGTGTGGTGGGTATAGATGTGTGTGGTGTGTGTGTAGGTGTGGGTACAGATGTGTGTGTGGTGTGTGCAGGTGTGTGTGGTGAGTATAGATGTGTGTGTGTGTGTGGTGGGTATAGATGGTTGTGTGGTGTGTGTGTAGGTGTGTGTGGTGGGTATAGATGTGTGTGGTGTGTGTGTAGGTGTGGTGGGTATAGATGTGTGTGTGGTGTGTGTGGTGGGTATAGACTGTGTGGTGTGTGCAGGTGTGTGTGGTGGGTATAGATGTGTGTGTGGTGTGTGTGGTGGGTATAGATGTGTGTGTAGGGATGTAGGTGTATGAGTGTGTAGGTGTGTGTGTAGGAGTGTGTATATAGTATGAATGTAGGTGTGTATGTGTGGGTGTAGATGTGTGTGGTGTGTGTAGGTGTGTATGTGTTTATGTGTAGGTGCAGAGGTATGTGTGTAGGTGTAGATGTGTGTGGTGGGTATAGATGTGTGTGTGGTGTGTGCAGGTGTGTGTGGTGGGTATAGATGCGTGTGTGATGTGTGTGTGTGCGGTGGGTATAGATGTGTGTGGTGGGTATAGATGTGTGTGGTGGGTATAGATGTGTGTGGTGTGTAGGTGTGTAGGTGTATGTGTGTAGGTGTGTGTGTAGGTGAGTGTGTAGGTGTGTGTGTAGGTGTATGAGTGGAGGTGTGGTGTGTGGAGGTCTGTGTGGTGGATGTGGCAGCCGGTGCAGAGGGATGAGGCAGGTATTGCGGTACCCACCGTGGGGGTGAACCACAACAGCTCTGGGATGCCAGCGCCCTGGGTAGGCTGGGGCAGAGCTGACAGCAAACTAAACAAAGCTTCTCAACTCTCTCCACAAAGATCCCAGAGGCTGGGCCTCAGCGACCCCAGGACAGCAGGGCAGGCGGCTGTCAGATGGTCTGGAGGCTCCCAGTGGGGTCTGATGGGCACTCAGGTTTTAGAAATATCAGTTTATCCAATCTTCTCACATTCATCCACGGCACACAAGCAGTTTCCTAAGGCCCCAGAGTGGAGCGAGACGAGAGTCCTACTCCCAGTCCATCGCCCTGTGCCTTGCTGGCCCACCCTACTCAGACCAGCATGTGGCCTGGCACATGGCACACGGCACACAGCAGGCATGTCAGGGAATGAAGGAACTAAAACCTGGCACACAGCATGCACCACCACCTCGTCACACAACTTGTGAGTCCTGCTCAGAATCCCAGGGTGCGAACATGGGCTGCCCACAATTGGCACTTGATTCTGTTTCTTTTTTTTTGAAATAGAGTCTCACTATGTTGCCCAGGCTGGAGTGCAGGGGTACAATCACAGCTCACGATAACCTTGAACTCCTGGGCTTCAGTGATCCTCCCGCTTCAGCCTCCTGAGTAGCTGGGACTACAGGTACGTGCCACCACGCCTGCTTTTGATGGCGTTTTGTACTTTGCTGTTGGGAATCATGTTCTCACGGTTTAGTGGGTGAAGGCCTTACCACCAGCCAGACTCCAGCACCCCAGGAGCAGGCATTTGCTCACAGTTTTAAGAAATCATACCCTGATTTGGCAGAAATGGCTTAAATCTCCCAGGTTATCAGAGAGAAATGAGTGATAACCAGTGTCTTAGCTTCTCTTTGCTGCCAGTGGAGTTGTGTGGTGTGTCTTCTCCCTGTGGGCAGGTTGCAAGGTGGTGTGGGAGCCAGGACACCTGGGCTCTAGTTCTAGTCATGCCTGAATTGCTGTGCACCCCTGGGGAAGTGAACCCTGTCTCTGGGCTACAGTGGGGGCGGACGGGCTGGGATTGCTGCCCACTGGGCGGTGAAGTCAACCTCTGACCACAGGAGGCCAGGTGGCCTGAGAGGAGAGCTCCTATGGCAGGCTCCCAGCATGTCACTTCTGATGAATCCCCACACACTGGAAGCCTGAGGCTGAGGAGGGAGACACACACCTCCACTCACTCTCCTTTGCACCTTAGGGCTTTTCACAGCTCTACGGTTACCAGCGTGGCTTAGAAGCCAGGCAGAACAATACCTGTACCCTGGGCAGGGTATCTCCCAGTCCTCAGCCTCAGTTTTCTCATCTGTAAAGGGATCAGGACATGGTGGTACTGTAAAGCTTAGGTGCCGTAATCCTGGACTGTGTGCCAAGCACCATGCTGAGGACACCACACTTGTGGTTTCACTTAACCTCTCCCTGGAACTCAGTTTTCTCATCTGTAAAATGGGATAATAACATACCCTAAGGGTTTGACTCGCTAAGAGAGGAGATGCAAAGTGCTTAGTGCAGGCCTGGCCCGCAGCACAGGCTCAGCAAATGATGGCTCACACCCGAAAAAGGACTGGAGGCTCTCACTGGTGTGTGCAGTGGATGTGACACGGGTGTGCAACGTGCTGTGCTTGGTGGCAGGTCACACACCACACATGGAAGGTACCGGATTCTCTTGCTGCCCACTGGGTGGTAGAGTCAACCTCTGTACACAGGTGGCTAACCCCGGTGTCCCCTACCTTGCCCTGTTCTGACTTGGGAATGGCTCCTGAGATGCTGGGAGACCCAGGAGCGGAGACAGAGTGCCCTTGGGAGTCACGAGGACT
Source organism: Rhinopithecus roxellana (assembly GCF_007565055.1). Taxonomy (NCBI): domain Eukaryota; kingdom Metazoa; phylum Chordata; class Mammalia; order Primates; family Cercopithecidae; genus Rhinopithecus; species Rhinopithecus roxellana. Next base: position 14,077,212 of record NC_044561.1, read on the forward strand.
TTGCCCACAGTGGACTGGCCCGGACGGTTTCCACAACTCCTCCCTCCCTGCTTTCCTTCTTTTCTTGATACAGGGTCTCACTCTGCTGCCCAGGCTGGAGTGCAGTAGTGCAATCTCAGCTCACTGCAACCTCCACCTCCTGGGCTCAAGAGATCCTCCCACCTCAGCCTCCTGAGTAGCTGGGACTAAAGGTGTGCGCCACCATGCCTGGCTAATTTTTAAATATTTTGTAGAGATGGGGTTTCACCATGTTGCTCAGGCTGGTCTTGAACTCCTGACCTCAAGTGATCTGCCCACCTCGGCCTCCCAAAGTGCTGGGATTCCAGGCGTGAGCCACTGCGCCCGGCCCTCCCTGCTTTCCGAGCTTCCATCCTGATCTTTCAGATTGCAAGTAAAGTTCCTCCTGTGCTCAAGACTTCCCTGCGGCCTCCACCTCACTTAGGATGCTATCCACAGCGCTCCTAGCTGCCCTGAGGTCCCCTGGTCCCTGATATACCCCTAGAGCTTCATTTCCTACCCACAACCCCACATTGGCCTCAGAAGTCCCCATGCTGCCTCGAGCCTCCTCGGCCCCGGGTCCGCCACCCTCATTCTCCCGGACTCCCAGGTCCTGCTGTTTCTAACCGTGTCCCATAGGACCTGCCCTGTCTGCTCACTTGCTGGAGCAGAAATTCTCACACGGCCTGAAAGGCATCCAGATACACGTTGAAATGCATGAGAGAATGGTTCTTGGAGGTCTTGCCAAAGGGTGTGGGGGTCACCCACAAAGTGTGCTTGGTGCCGGACAAGTGGCTGTCACTCAACACAGAGTCAAGGAACTAAACGGAATTCAAACAGCACCTTTGCATTTCTCCCGCCACTTTAGGGTCTGCTCTTTTATTCCTCTCTGCCCACACTCCTGCAAATCAAGAGTCTCCTGAGAGGCAGAGAGGAATACTATGGAACGGGCTCTAACTCCATGTAAAGCTCCCTACATGCATCCTCTCACACTTCTATTTTATTTTATTTTGAGACGGAGTCCCGCTCTGCCGCCCAGGCTGGAGTGCAATGGCCGGATCTCAGCTCACTGCAAGCTCCGCCTCCCGGGTTTACGCCATTCTCCTGCCTCAGCCTCCCGAGTAGCTGGGACTACAGGCGATCGCCACGTCGCCCGGCTAGTTTTTTGTATTTTTTAGTAGAGACGGGGTTTCACCCTGTTAGCCAGGATGGTCTCGATCTCCTGACCTCGTGATCCGTCCGTCTCGGCCTCCCAAAGTGCTGGGATTACAGGCTTGAGCCACCGCGCCCGGCCTCACACTTCTATTATAAACAAGTATAGGTGCTAGGATAAGCCCCAATGTACAGATTAAGAGACTGAGGGTCAGAAAGGCCAATCACTTGCTTAAGGACACATAGCTGGTAAGTGGTAGAGCTGGAATGTGAAGCCTGGGCCACTGGTCTCCAGTTTCAAGTCAGGCTCAGGTCTGAATCATTGCTTGTGAGCTTGGGCAAATGGCCTGGCCTCTCTAGCGGTTTCCTTAGCTGTAAACTGGGAATAACTACATTAGCCAAAAAGAACCGACTTGAGGGCCAAACAAGGAAGGGCCTGCGGATGTGCTGGGCCAGTGCTTGGCCTACAACGGCACCCAGTGGGTGAGCATTCCCTCACCTCCTTCAGGAGGGCCCCAGGGTGGCAGGAGGGCCCCTCTGCTTACCGCGCCAGTGCTCTGCTGCCGGGCGTCCAGGGCTCCAGCCAGGCCATCTGTTGCTTGGGGGGCTTCGTATTTTACCCTGAAACAGAGACCACCCAGCCATTGGATACTGCCCTTACTGATGGCTGATGCAAGAACGGAGCAGGTTGGGGGGTACAGGTTGAGGGCTCCCAGCCTCCAGGCCTCCCTGCAAATGGTAGAAAGGGTCTCATTTCTTGCCTCTGGAAATTAGGATCTGACAAGTGACAAGGATCAGGATTGGCCAAACTCACGAAACTGAGAAATAGCTCCAGTGCCCCTCGGCTCATGGAGAATCCCTGCAGACCCTTTCTTGAGCAGGTCTTGTTTCCTATTTGATAGACTGCGGTTCTGTACGAGGTTGTATTTGAACGGGGGATTCCATTCTGCTGCTGAAACACGTGTAGACTGCTGGGTGAGGTGCCATCTTGTCTGGCACTGGCTCACCAGCACCAAGACGACCACCCATACTCCGCCCCCACCCGTCTCAGCAGCATGGGAGGTGGCTTCGTTACAGCTCTTCTAAATGTCCCCTGGGGGATGCCAGCCAGCCAGGCAGCCAGGCAGTGTGGGGAGGCAGGAACTGGGACGGCACGCAAGGCTGATGGGCTGGGAGCCACAGAGGCTGACCCTGCAGCTGCTGGGCAGATGATTGAGAGGCAAGGAGGGGCATGTTGTGTGTGAGGTTAAGTCTTCTGGGGAGCAAGAGAATAGCCCAAGTGAGAGGAGAAGCTGGCTAAGGAGGAGAGGCGGCTATGGTGTTTTTCCCAGCTGCTGAAGTGGGGGTGTCCAGGGCAGGTGTTGGGGACCCAGCCCTGTTGCAGGGAAAGAGCCCCGTTATTCTCGCCTTGAACTGCCGGCACAGAGGACTTCAGCACTGGCTCAGTCCAGCTTTGAGGTGAAGAAGCCACAGAATTCTGGTCACAAAGGGGAAGGCCTGCAATTCCTGTTATGAACAAGGCCACCTGACATGCTAGTGAAGCTAGCGAAGCCTAGTGAAGCGGGGGCTGGTCTAACCGAAGGCTTCAGGAACTGGGACTGCATCACATTTAACTCTTGCAGTACCAACTTGCTTTCCAGGAATGGAGTAGGCTGCCACTGAAAAGGGCTTATTGAATATGACCCCCAGTTCCCACGCAGTCATTTTGAAGAGTGCTGCTGTCTGTTCGTCCCACCAGAGGCAGTTTGCTGGTGGAGTGTGACCACTAGCTGGGGCATTCCCTGGTTAAATGGCTCCCATCCATGGCAAGTGGGCCAGTGACTATGGCAGGGCCCTGCTGGAGCCAACCTTAAAGCCAGTGGTGGGGGAGGTGGGGCATCAGGTTGCTCAGTTCTGACCCAGAGAAGGCTTGCTGAGGGTCTGGAGGTGGCATGTTGCAGTCTCTAAGACATGCTTGGCGCATTGTGGGCAAGGCTGAAGAAGGCACGCCTAGCCCCAAGAACACGCAGAAACCGATGCTTTCCCTTCACTCAAAAAAACTATCTGCCCTTTCTAAGCGCTCCTTGCCAGCTCTGCTTTTCTTTCCTGCCCACACATGGCCCTGAAGCCTGGCTGTCCCCGAGGGCCACGCCTGTGGCAGTGGAGGGCCAAGCACTCCCCTGGAGGAAGCCTGCACTTCCTGCACTGGGTGGTGGCCCCTGGGCCTGGGCCTGCTGCCCCCCGCCCAGCGCAGGAGGGCGAAGGGTCACTCCTTAGGTGGTCCCAGTGAGGCTGTGGGCAGGGGCTGGACCTGGGCCACTGGGGTGACACTTGTCTAAGTGCTCCTTGTAGAGAAGGCCTTCATGTACAGCAGCGCTGACGAAGAGGGTGGAAGGACACCCCTGCCTCTGTGAAGGCCTGGCCAAGGCATCCCTGCTGTGGCTCGCCTGGAAGCCCTACTGCTCCTTGGCACTGAGTGGATGGGACTGGCTGCAGGAAAGGCTGACGGTGCCAGCTGTGGTCAAGGCTGGAGCAGAAACAGCGGCTGATAAGGAGCCGGTTTCCCTGCAAGCCAAGGCAGAGCCGATTGCAGGCTGGTGTGAAGTGGGGAGCCAGGCAGGTACAGGGAGGAGCAGGCTGGACACCAGGCAGGCAGAAAAGGCCAGTCAGGTGACCAGAGCTGGAAGATCCACCAGAAACATAAAGGGGTCAGCCAGGCAGGAGAACAAAGGGAAGAGGAAATGGATGCTCAGGTCCATGCCTGAGCCTGCGGGATGTTTTCTGCCAGGGTGGAAACTAAGCCCTGGGGAGGGCCTGCGGGAGAACCAACGGCCTGAGAAGGTGCATGATGTCATTTCAGCTGTGCATAACTGAAGGCAGTTTCAAAGATGAAAATCTGATAAGAAAAAAATCCTTCTCGTGCTCCCCCCTGCTCATGTTACAATAAAATCAATTGCTTCTGTGTAGCCCAGTGGGCCCCATTCACCGTCTCAGCATCCTGCCCCCTTCCCTGGGTGATGGGTGTCTTTCCCAGCTGCTGTGCTGAAGTCAGGGCACCTCGCTCCCACCCTGCCTCTGAGCCTTTGCACATGCTGTTCCTAGTGCCTGAAATGGCCTTCCTATCACTCAGCACCTGGTCCAGCCCTGAGTGCCCTCTGCAGGGTTGCATGCCCCCTCCTCTGTGTCCACAGAGCCTGGCGCCCCCTCCAGGACAGCCCTTTGCCTTCGCAGCGGTGGTCCCGGTGCACGTCACACTCCCGTGAGACTGCAGGCCCTAGAGGACAAGCTCCCGGTGTGCTTTTCCCTGTCCCCTGGGGCCTACTCCCCAGAGGAATGATGGTGCAACAGCAAACCTCAGCCAGGCTGGTGACCAGGGCAGGGGCCAGGACTCTCCATTGTGGCCAGCAGTGTCGCCTGCTGGGGCCTCTGTGGACGGGCCACCTGCCTGGCTGCAAGTCACACCACATTCATTAGCTTGCCTCTGCAGGGTAGCCTTGGCAGCAACCCTAACTCCATGACAACCGTGAGCTGCTGGTCCCAGGGTACCTGGGCTTAAAAGCACGGACTCTGCCTAGACTAAGGACAACACAGCTAACAGCTGGGGCAGCCCTAATGACCCAGCAGGCTGCAGCCTGTCAGATTTGACCTGGATTTGTGGGTTTGGAGAGGTTATCCCTGGGCTCTCTGGAGGCCCATTGACAAAGTTCCAAAAGACACCAGAATGACCTCTCAGGAGCTGAGTGGGGTCAGTGGGAGGATCCTGTAATCTAGACCTTTCCTTAGCTAAAAGAATCCTGGCAGCTGGGCGCAGTGGCTCACGCCTGTAATCCCAGCACTTTGGGAGGCCGAGGTGGGCGGATCACGAGGTCAGGAGATCGAGACCATCCTGGCTAACATGGTGAAACCGTGTGTCTACTAAATATACAAAAAAAAAAAAAAAAAATTAGCTGGGCATGGTGGCGGGTGCCTGTAGTCCCAGCTACTCGGGAGGCTGAGGCAGGAGAAGGGCGTGAACCTGGGAGGCAGAGCCTGCAGTGAGGGGAGATGGCGCCACTGTATTCCAGCCTGGACGACAGAGCGAGACTCCGTCTCAAAAAAAAAAAAAAAAAAAAAAAAAAAGAATCCTGGCTGCCCAGAGCTCAGCCCTGGGGGTCACAAGCAAAGGGCTGAAGAAAACATCAAGCAGACTGTTCCTCTTACAAGCCTGTATGGGACCAGCTCTCCTGCAGGTCTTGGCAAGGGGCCGGAGCCTGGTGGACGCACTCAGGCCACGTGCCTATGCTGCTGAAAGCACCCCCTGAGAACGCATGGTGCACAGGGAAGGGCAGAGCCCCAGCTCTGGGGCAAGGCCGACAGAACCTGCTTAATCTTCTCTGGAAATTAACGGTGGCTATGGAACAACAGAAAAAGACTTGACTTGAAAGTCCCTGAGGATTTATCAGGAAACTTCCCTGCTCCTGGAGGGCTTACTATGCAGTCCACAGTGCAGGGAAGAGGGGGCTGGGTGGAGACACTGCGTTTTGAAACCAGACAGCCCTAGGCTCCTAACCTAGTGCTGCCAAATATTAGCTGCTTGACCTGGGGCAAACGACCCTGCCCCTCTCTGTGCCTCAGTTTCCCCCTCTGATCAGACTGTGTAAGACTCTGGCATACAGTGGGTCATTAGATACCCCTCCCCCACCCAGTACGGCCTGTGAGGAATGCAGTCTGTCAACTGACCACAGGGCTCCCAGGCCATGCTGGACTGACTGAAGGGATCCTAAGGGGAGTGCAGCAGGGGCCGTATACTCTTCCTCATGGTGTGCCCACCATCAAGCCGGGTTCAAGGACCCCGAGAGAGGCTTTCCCCAGCAGAGAGCCACCCCAACTGCAGGGGACCAAGGCAGGGACACTCACTCTTTCCGTTGGTCAGCCAGTGAGCTGCCCCGTGTCAACGCAAACATGTCAAACTCATCTTCCAGTCGACCAGAGGCCTCCAGAGACTGCAGGCCAGCTCTCACACTGCTGGAGCCCAGGTCTGCAGGGACAAAAAGGCCACCTGAAGGACCCATCCACATGCCGTCCTTGTGTGCTGAGCTGCTGCTGAGCTGCCTGCTGCCAGGCCCAGGGCTTGGTGCTGGGAAGCGGCATGTGGGTGGGGGAATGTGCGAGGCAGGCCACCTGCTGGCTGTGCGGCTTTGGGCAAGCGGCTTCCTCTTTCCAGCTTTAGTTTACTCACCCCTCCTGGGGCTGCTGTGAGCATCAGAGAACAGGCAAAATGCTATCCACTGATTCTGCTAGGGGAAGTGGCTGGGCAGGAGGACAGTAATCAGATGGGTAGTCGAATGGTTCAAAAAGTATAGCATTAGTGACTCAAAATGGGATGCTAATGATTTCCTAGGGCTTGGCATGAAGCAGACAATAAATTGTATTAAAATCTATCACAGTGATAACAGTGACAATGGCCAACTACTCAGCTAGAGTGCAACCTGGGCCTGGCATGGTCTAAGCGCTTCTCATACACGAGCTCCCTACTCCTGCTTCAGAGGAGGAAAGGGAGGCTCAGGAGGTTTAAGGAACCTGCCCAGGCTCACCCGGATGATGGAAGCCATGGAGCATTCAGTGTCGAGGGCCAATACTAGGATGGTGGGATTTCTGAGATCCAAGGTGGCTCAGGACTTGTGGGGCTGCCAGGGGCAGTTACCCTGAGTGCCCCATCTTGCAGCAAGATTCAGCCTGGGACCCCAGCAAGGTGGTCTAGATTGACATTCTGCTGTGGGTGTATAACAAGGGCACCCCCCAAAACTGCAGGGGTGCCAACAGTACCATAATGTACCCTCAGCTGGAGCCCTCCAAACCACACTTACTCATTCCTGCCAGCTGGGATGAGAGGTTGCCGGTGGCTGCTGGCTCAGGGCCCATGTCGATCAGGTCAGCTGCCGGCTCAGCCTCACTTGGGGCCTGGTGGGAAGGGAGATGCCCTGATCATGCCCTCTGTCTATGGCTTCGTTCCTTTCTATCCCAAGCACTGGGGCCTGCAGGCTTTGCCCAAGGATCTGTCACCATGGCTCCAGTAGCTAGGACTGGGCGTCAGGGGATTTCCTTCCTCCCCTCTGGCTCCAGCTTAACTGGACTCCCTGGGAGGTTGGGGAGACCCATCATGGGCATCAGGTGGTGGCGGAGCCTTATTTTCCTTAAAGAGACAGGGGCATAAAAAGTTAGAAGGGGATTTCTCTCTAGGCCTGGATAAAACAGCACCACCCTGTCCGGTTTACTGGGGGAGGGAGTTGGGAACGGCATTCCTTCTTCCCATGAACATGGCTTGATCTAGTCACAGAAAAGAAGCCTTTTACCTTGGTGGTCTGGCCTGTTCGGAACCGTTCAAACCTACAAGATAGAAAAGACACCAGTTATGGAGACAGACTGAGACAGGCCGCTGCCGCATGGCCAGGAAGAGCTTTTCAAACTGTGGGTCTCAACATCAACACAGTGGGTTATGATCAGGGTGATGATACATTTGGTGTGCCCTGGACAGATCCAGTTCATGCCTGCTATCTCTGGATAACTAGCGGTGCTCCTCTTTCACTTGCAAAAGTGTCCCAATTTGGATGACCAATTATAAGGCAACCTTAGTCATGAGTAGCATGAAACAAATAAACAGGAATAGGGACAGCAAAGAAAGCAAATAGAACAGCAAAGAAAACAGGAATGCACTGGGCATGGTGGCTCATGCCTGTAATCCCAGCACTGTGGGAGGCCAAGGTGGGCGGATCACCTGAGGTCGGGAGTTCAAGACCAGCCTGACGAACATGGAGAAACCCTGTCTCTACTAAAAATACAAAATTAGCTGGGCATGGTGGCACACGCCTGTAATCCCAGCTACTATGGAGGCTGAGGCAAGAGATTCGCTTGAACTTGGGAGGTGGAGGTTGCGGTGAGCCGAGATCGTGCCATTGCACTCCAGCCTGGGCAACAAGAGCAAAACTCCGTCTTAAAAAAAAAAAGCAGAAAATAGGAATGCATGGCACACAGTAAAGGTAAGGGCTGTTTCATGAAACTTGTTTCAATTACATATTTGTGTGTGTGTGTGTGTGTGTGTGTGTGTGTGTGTGTGTGTGTGGGTTAGTGGCTCTCTTCAGGGGTGTAAGAAAGATACATGTATCTCTAACCTTGCTTTATGGAGCTACTTAGGGGTCGGTGAGGTAGATCGAGAAGACTTTAGTCTGGGGTCTGTTCGAGTTGTGGCCTTGTCACTTATCACATGACCCTGGGTAAATTATGTTCCTTCTGAACTTTAGTCTCCTTGTCTAGTATCTGCAGGCACCTGCCTCCCAGAAGTGGTGAGGCCCAAATTAGGACACAGGTATAAGTGACTATGAACTTGAAAGCACTGGCAGACATTAAGCCTAATGACTGTGGGTATCCGAGAGTACCAGCTGCTACCAGATGGGGCCCCTCAGCCGGGCGCGGTGGCTCAAGCCTGTAATCCCAGCACTTTGGGAGGCCGAGACGGGCGGATCACGAGGTCAGGAGATCAAGACCATCCTAGCTAACACGGTGAAACCCCGTCTCTACTAAAAAAAAAAAATACAGCCGGGCGCGGTGGCTCAAGCCTGTAATCCCAGCACTTTGGGAGGCCGAGACGGGCGGATCACGAGGTCAGGAGATCAAGACCATCCTGGCTAACATGGTGAAACCCCGTCTCTACTAAAAATACAAAAAACTAGCCGGGCGCCGTGGCGGGCGCCTGTAGTCCCAGCTACTCGGGAGGCTGAGGCAGGAGAATGGCGTGAACCCAGGAGGCGGAGCTTGCAGTGAGCTGAGATCCGGCCACTGCACTCCAGCCTGGGCGGCAGAGCGAGACTCCGTCTCAGAAAAAAAAAAAAAAAAAAAAAAAAAAAAAAAAAAAAAAAAAAAATACAAAAAACTAGCTAGGCGAGGTGGCGGGTGCCTGTAGTCCCAGCTACTCAGGAGGCTGAGGCAGGAGAATGGCGTAAACCTGGGAGGCAGAGCTTGCAGTGAGCTGAGATCCAGCCACTGCACTCCAGTCTGGGCGACAGAGCGAGACTCCGTCTCAAAAAACAAAAACAAAAACAAAAACAAAACCAGATGGGGCCCCTCAGTCACCTCACAGCCCAAACCCCAAAATGGCAGGGAAGAGGACTTTCATTCCACTGGGCCAATGAGCGGAAGAAGCTAGGCAGATGTGACCTGCAGGGCACCCCCTACTCTCCACGGATTTAGAATCAATCAGTGAGTGTCTTTTGATGGAGAATGACACAAAAAATGAACAAGGGGCTGGTGGAGGCTGGAATAACTCGTGTCATTTATTAGACACCCTGGACTGCTAAGTGCTTTATAAGCACTGTTTCATGGACTCTCAGTTATGCCACAAGCCTCATTTTATAGATACAGAGGAGGTGTGATGGGCACGCAGTTTCTGCAGACCCAGCAGTCCTTCTTCTCTTTCCTTTTCTTTTTTTTTTTTTTTGAGACGGAGTCTTGCTCTGTCACCTAGGCTGGAGTGCAGTGGTGTGATCTCGGCTCACTGCAACCTCAGCCTCCTGGGTTCAAGCAATTCTCCTGCCTCAGCCTCCCAAGTAGCTGGGATTACAGGCGCCCGCCACCACCCCCCCGGCTAATGTTTTTGTATTTTTAGTAGGGATGGGGTTTCACCACGTTGGCCTGGCTGGTTGCAAACTCCTGACCTCAAGTGATCCTCCCGCCTCGGCCTCCCAGAGTGCTAGGATTACAGGTGTGAGCCACTGTGCCCAGCCCTTCTCCTTCTTTTGTAATAGCACCCAAGTGCTCTTTAGAGGAACTGCTCCTCCCCCATTTCACATCATCCCGGTGCGGCTGCCATCAAAGGGCCCTCTCCCCCACCCCAGCTGGTAGGCACAATGAAGCTAAGCCAATCCAACTCTCTCTTGGGGATGTGACTTTTGAACAGAATGATACAAGGTGGGCAGGCGGGTGTGGTGGCTGATGCCTGTAATACCAATGCTTTGGGAGGCCAAGGTGGGGAGAATTGCTTAAGGCCAAGAGTTGGAGACCAGCATGGGCAACACAGTGAGACCTCTGTCTCTGCAAAACAACAAAAAAAAAAAAAAAGAAGAAAAAAAATTTAGCTGGGTGTGGTGGTGCATGCCTGTAGTCCCAGCTACCTGGGAGACTGAGGTGGGAAGACTGCTTGAGCCCAGAAGGTTGAGGCTGCAGTGAGCTGTGATCATGCCACTGCACTCCAGCCTGGGTGACAGAGCAAGATCATGCCTCAAAAAAAAAAAAAAAAAAAAGTGGGCAGATGTTTGTGAACAAGTGTTTGAGCTGATCCATTTATTGAAGGCAGCACCCTGGGGACATGGTCCAGAAGTTTCTGCTCCTGAGACATTTGAGCTGCTCTGGGATCTGTCTTTCTTGCTGTGTTGGGAGATGTCAGTTTCACTTTTCTCTGGATTCTGAAAGTTACCCATTTAATAAAGATTATTATCCTAACAAATTCTTTTTCTGCCTAAGTTAGCCAGAAATGTTCTGTGTAGCTTGCAGCAGTGAAGTCACTTGTCTAAGGCCCCAGACCCAGGAAGTGGTGGAGTGAGCAAGGACACACCAGGCCGGTCTGGCTGCAGGGCCATGCTCTCAGCTGTGACCTGTGACCATCTCCCAGGGCTGGACTTGGGCACAGGCAGCAGGGCTAACCCTTGGGGGGGATGCAGGGTGGGTGTAAGGACGGGCCCTCAAAAACATCCTGGAAGAAGACAGCTGAGGGTACTCGCCGCTAGGAGCTGGCCTTGTGTTTGAGAGGAGGACGAGAGAAGGCTCAGATGGTATGAGACCAGGAGAACAAGGCAGAACGGAAGGGAGAGGGTTGGGGCAGTTGGCCAGAGGCCAGGGGAGGTGCTGGGGCTACCGTTCATGGCGCAGGAACACGTTGTTGAGATTGTCATTGACGATGAGCAGCTCCTCTGTCAGCTGCTCATTGGCGATCTGAGGGATGAGCTCCAGGACCCGCTGCTGCATGGCTCGGCACGTGCGGTTGAGCTCCTGCCAGGAAAGGAAGTGAGGCAACCACAGTCACGTGACTCAAGAGTGAGGCCATCTCTCATGCACCGGCCTCCAGCCCCTGCACAAGCCTTGGAGGAGGGAGAGGTGTCCAAACTGGACTTCAGGGTTCCACGGAACAGCTTTTTGATTAGGCACACATGAACCTGAACTTCACTTCCAAGTGTCAGATGCTAAAATTTAATCCACAGGAAACCATCAACATGTCCAACTGTGCTGCCAGTTTAACTTGGCTTTGTGCAGATTCCAGAATAAAGGTTGTGCCACCTTCTTTGCTTAGTCGGAAAAAACTGAGTCTGCAAAGGCTGAGGCTGAACAAACTGCAACTTCTGGAAGTATGCTGTGATTTTTGCAACCAAAGCATACAGAATGAATTAGATGACTGTGACCATTAGCCACAAACCTCGATTTCGAATTTTTCCCTCACTTTTCTCACTGGCTGATTTTTTTGTCTTTTTATTTTAATTTATTTTTATTTTTTTTTTTTTATTTTTTTTTTTTTTTTTTTTTTTGAGACGGAGTCTTGCTCTGCCACCCAGGCTGGAGTGCAGTGGCCGGATCTCAGCTCACTGCAAGCTCCGCCTCCCGGGTTCACGCCATTCTCCTGTCTCAGCCTCCCGAGTAGCTGGGACTACAGGCGCCCACCTCGTCGCCCGGCTAGTTTTTTGTATTTTTTAGTAGAGATGGGGTTTCACCGTATTAGCCAGGATGGTCTCGATCTCCTGACCTCATGATCCGCCCGTCTCGGCCTCCCAAAGTGCTGGGATTACAGGCTTGAGCCACCGCGCCCGGCCTCTTTTTTGTCTTTTTAAATAAACGTTTAACTTCGGAATAATTTCAGATTTTCAGAAGAGATGCAAAGATAGTACCACAAGTTCCCACATACCCTTGACCCCAGCTTCCCCTTAGTCTGGCATTTGTCAAAACTAAGACATTAAAACTGGTAAAACAGGCCGGGCGCGGTGGCTCAAGCCTATAATCCCAGCACTTTGGGAGGCCGAGATGGGCGGATCACGAGGTCAGGAGATCGAGACCATCCTGGCTAACACGGTGAAACCCTGTCTCTACTAAAAATACAAAAAACTAGCCGGGCGAGGTGGCGGCGCCTGTAGTCCCAGCTACTCAGGAGGCTGAGGCAGGAGAATGGTGTAAACCCGGGAGGCGGAGCTTGCAGTGAGCTGAGATCTGGCCACTGCACTCCAGCCTGGGTGACAGAGCGAGACTCCGTCTCAAAAAAAAAAAAAAAAAAAAAAAAAAAAAACTGGTAAAATAATATTCACTAAACTGCAGACTTTATTCAGATTTCACTAGGTCCTTTGTTTGTTCTAGGATCCCACAATGCATTTAGTTATCACGTCACTGACTTTTAACCAGTAACCATCATATTTAAACTTACGAAAAAGAAAAATATTGGCCAGGCCCAGTGGCTTGTGCCTATAATCCCAGCACTTTGGGAGGCCGAGGCGGGTGGATCACCTGAGGTCAGGAGTTCAAGACCAGACGGGCCAACAAGGTGAAACCCTGTGCCTACTAATAATACAAAAATCAGCCAGGCGTGGTCATGTATGCCTGTATTCCAGCTGCTTAGGAGGCTGAGGCAGGAGAATAGCTTGACCAAGAGGCAGAGGCTGCAGTGAGCCAAGATCGCACCACTGCACTCCAGCCTGGGTGACAGAGCGAGACTTCATCTCAAAAAAAAAGAAAAAAAACAAAACAAAACCATAAACATATGGGTTTTCATTTTTAAGATTGCTCAATTGTTTCTTTAGGTACCTGTCACCAGGTGAAGGTGCCTGGGTCAGGGCAGGTGCCTGGGTCCTGAGGTCCAGGGAGCTGCCCGGCATTGCCTAATGTGGCCTCACGCCAGCATGCCTTTCTCCTGGAGGCAACGCTGAGGCTAGGCACTGCCCAGTGTTGATTTTGGCTGTCATGTGGACCCTGTCCCCCGCCCCCTCCAAGGTCAGGCCTCTGGGATTTCCTCATTGCCCTTAGCACGGGGGCAGGGCGGGTGCCTTTCAACATCCTGTGGGCTCCCCTCCTGCTCTCATGACTAAGCACAGGGCGGCTTTGCTTCTGCTTCCCTGCTGGCTCCTCTCAAGAGCAGAAGAGCAGCACTTGGAGCCAGGTTCAAATCACAGCTCTGCTGTTTACCAGCCATATAACCCTTGACGTGTTATCTGATCTCCCTATGCCTGTTTCCTGACCTGGAAAATGGGGGTGGTGAGGATTACGTGAGTGATGTGAAACAAGTGTCTACATACAGCTCGGGGCACGGGAAGTGCCCAATGCATGGGAGCTGTCTCTGCGTCCACCTTGCTCAGCCTTCTGAGTCCCCAAACTGCTCACATCTCACGGCCTTGGCTTGGGGCGTACGAAGCTGCCTGCGCAGTCTTCTCTCTTCTGGAGCCCTTACTGGGTTTCCAGTTTGCATATTCATTCGACTCCCCACCCTGCACCACCAAGTGAGGACCCCTGCACAGTCAGCTCGGTCAGGCACACAGACACGGTGGCTAGGAAGACACAGCGCTGCCCTCAAGGAGTCTGAGGCCTGGTGGGCGAGCAGTAGGAACCCGAACAATTACACAAAGCAACTCCTCTGTCCCCTCACGAATTCTGGTGACTCCTGGGCCTTGGGGATTCCTAGCTTGGTGCCTCTATGACTGACCTCCATGCGGAGGGTGCCTTTCGCCAAATACAGTGCCCCTTCTGTTCCAGTGACCCCCAATCTGGGCTGGAGCCGTGGGAATACCACGTGACACACGGGAGCAGGAACCACTAGCTCCACCTGCCTCGGCTCCCCAAGACCAGTGGCTGGCGCATCTCAAGGCTGGCACCACCCTCTCACACCTGCCTGCTGAGTCTCGGATTCTGAATGGTGAAAATCTCACCTTCCAGCTTTTTCTCAGGACCCCTTTACTCTGTACCAGGGACAAGCCTGGGTGTTTTTCATGCAATGCCTTATTTAACTCTCACATCAAACTTGTGCCATAAAGGTTATTGTTAGAGCAATCTTACAGATGAGAAAACTGAGGCAAGGGGGGCTTTGTTCAAACCGGAAAGTGGTAGAGCTGCGATCTGATTCCAATCTGATGGCGTCCCAAGTCCCTGGTAGTAACATGGCCCCACTGTGACCAAGGAGTATGGAGTAAGCCATATGAAGACCATCATGAGGACTGGGGAAGAATGCATGTGGGCAACTGGGCGGGAGTCATCTGAGTCCCAGGGAGTGGTGCCATCTGCTCACCTGCAGCAGCTCCAGGTCTGCAGGCTCGGCCTGGGTGGGGACCAGCTCCGTCAGCATCTCCGACATTACCCTCACGTTCCCACTCACCATCTCCAGCTCACTGCGCAGCTTCCCAATCTGAAACACACGGTTGGTCATGATGAGAGAAGCCAAGGGTCTGGAGCCCATGTCACTCACAGGGACAGAACCCAGTACCACCAATCCTGGGTGCAGCACCAGGGAGCCGACCTCCTAGCAGTCTCTCTAGGCAGCCTCCCTCCTGGCTCCCAAAGTGACAGCCCTGCACTAGAGGCCTGCCCCACCCCTCCTACAGACCCCTCACAGGGGCGCTACCAACCGTGACCATCTCCACACCGGGGAGCCTCGTGCAGGGAGAAGCTGAAAGGAAATGAGCTGAGGGGGAATGAGCCACCAAGTGTGGCTGGAAGACTCCAGCATCTGCTGGGTCTAACACGGCAGCTAACGAGGCCCTGGAGGGTGGCTCCCCACAAGGGGAGGAGGGAGGCTGCAGGCCCTCTCTCTCTCTCCCCCTAGAGGACTGGGATTCTGCCCTCTCTCCTCCTCAGAGGACTGGGATTCCGCCTTCTCTCCATCTCTTAGGAGGACTGGGCTTCTGCCCTCTTTCTCCTCCTGAAGGACTGGGATTTTGTCTTGTTTCTGTCTGTTTTGGTGTCTCAGGCTCTTCTAAGGATAGTCCTTGCCGTGTCCCTCACCTTGAATATGAAACTCAGATTTAGCACTTGTTCCAAGGGATGTGGGCAGGTTTTCAATGGTCAAAGGGTTCCAAGGAGTTGGGCTTGGGGAAACATTTTCTTTTTTTTTTTTTTTTTTTTTTTTTTTTTTTTTTGAGACGGAGTCTCGCTCTGACACCCAGGCTGGAGTGCAGTGGCCGGACCTCAGCTCACTGCAAGCTCCGCCTCCCGGGTTCACGCCATTCTCCTGCCTCAGCCTCCCGAGTAGCTGGGACTACAGGCGCCCGCCAGGTCGCCCGGCTAGTTGTTTGTATTTTTTTAGTAGAGACGGGGTTTCACCATGTTAGCCAGGATGGTCTTGATCTCCTGACCTCGTGATCCGCCCGTCTCGGCCTCCCAAAGTGCTGGGATTACAGGCTTGAGCCACCGCGCCCGGCCGGGAAACATTTTCAATAAAGCTGTAGTCTCCTCAAGGAGGTTAGGTTGGGGAAGGCCATTGGATAAGGATCTTATGCTGTGGGACCTTGTAGTGTGTTTTTTTTGTTTTTTGTTTTTTTTTTTTTGAGACGGAGTCTGGCTGTGTCGCCCAGGCTGGAGTGCAGTGGTGCGATCTCGGCTCACTGCAAGCTCCGCCTCCCGGGTTCATGCCATTCTCCCGCCTCAGCCTCCGAGTAGCTGGGACTACAGGCGCCCGCCACCACGCCCGGCTAATTTTTTTTTTTTTGTATTTTTAGTAGAGACGGGGTTTCACCATGTTAGCCAAGATGGTCTCGATCTCCTGACCTCGTGATCCGCCCGCCTCGGCCTCCCAAAGTGCTGGGATTACAGGCTTGAGCCACTGCGCCCGGCCGTAGTGTGTTTAATACCCTCATGCACACTGGGCATGCCCGGGAAAAGATCGATATGAAAGCTTCCAAGATTTATTTGACTGAAGAACCTTTTTACGTTTTGGGAAATGCTGGTACATTCTAAATCATGTGGCTGAGTTATAGTTGATTTCAGAGTGCCACTATATACACGCATGATTGTGATAGCAGCTACCATTTATAGATTACCTAGTAAGTGCCAAGCATTGAACATATATTGCTAACTTAATTTTTTGCCATAGGTAGACATCAATATCCCTGCTTTTACAGATGAAGAAATGGAATGTAGAGACAAGCAGTATATCCACTGTGGTTCACTGACACCTTCCAAAACCTGCAAAATGTTTGATCTATTTGGCTTACTTAATGAATACTCTTGGTATGAGTGAGTGGAAAAACTACGGATCACAAACCCCCTGCATCCAAATCAGACTTAATTACAAAGGGGTCTGGGAGTCACATCACTGCACACCTGATGTCTTAACATGTCCCAAGAGACAAAAGAGGACTCTTGAATTAAACAAAGATTAGTTTTGTTTAGCAAGCACCTTCTTGCATTAGGAGTAATTAGCGTCTTAATCCACACAGATGCTAGACTTCAAGCAACTGGTTAAAATCGTAACCGAGTGAGACAATTTTTTGGATCACAAGGTGCTTTTGCAATTTTTTACACACTTTTAACCCATTCAGAAAAAAAAAGTGCAGCTCGCTGTCAGCACTCATTTAATTTTACATACACATGTTCTTTGAGGCTGAAGTAAACCTGACTATTTTCAACACGAAAATAAAACATAAAATCTGTTCTTGGAGTTATTTCTTTTTTTTTTTTTGAGACGGAGTCTCGCTCTCTCGCCCAGGCTGGAGTGCAGTGGCTGGACCTCAGCTCACTGCAAGCTCCGCCTCCCGGGTTTATGCCATTCTCCTGCCTCAGCCTCCGGAGTAGCTGGGATTACAGGCGCCCGCCACCTCGCCCGGCTAGTTTTTTGTATTTTTTAGTAGAGACGGGGTTTCACTGTGTTAGCCAGGATGGTCTCGATCTCCTGACCTCGTGATCCACCCGTCTCGGCCTCCCAAAGTGCTGGGATTACAGGCTTGAGCCACCGCACCCGGCTCTTGGAGTTATTTCTAAACAGAACTGGTCTCCAATCCTAATGTAACAGAAATGTATACGATGTTACATTAGGATTAGAGACAAGAGTATCCTTGGGGTAAAGAGGTAATGCGTTAATAATTTTGTCCAGTTAGCAACATTTTCTTTTTTTTTTTTTTTGAGGCAGAGTCTCACTCTGTCGCCCGGGCTGGAGTGCAGTGGCCGGATCTCAGCTCGCTGCAAGCTCCGCCTCCTGGGTTTACACCATTCTCCTGCCTCAGCCTCCCGAGTAGCTGGGACTACAGGCGCCCACCACTTCGCCCGGCTAGTTTTTTTTTTTTTTTTTTTTTTTTTTTTTTGAAGCGGAGTCTCGCTCTGTCGCCCGGACTGGAGTGCAGTGGCCGGATCTCAGCTCACTGCAAGCTCCGCCTCCCGGGTTTGCGCCATTCTCCCGCCTCAGCCTCCTGAGTAGCTGGGACTACAGGCGCCGCCACCACGCCCGGCTAGTTTTTGTATTTTTAGTAGAGACGGGGTTTCACCGTGTTAGCCAGGATGGTCTCGATCTCCTGACCTCGTGATCCGCCCGTCTCGGCCTCCCAAAGTGCTGGGATTACAGGCTTGAGCCACCGCGCCCGGCATGCAACATTTTCTAGTAATATTTGTAACTCTGGGGGGGTGATTTCATAACTTGCTAAGAGAAAACAAGTCACGGAAGTTTCTCTTCAAATAGGTTAGGGTTACAATGAGTTCAAATGATACATAAAGCGGGTCATGAGGATGCTTACTAGGAAAGTTAAGCTTCCCTTTTTTTCCCCATCATATATCCGTGTCTTCCTCACCAGCACACTCAGCAGCTCCGCCTTTAAGCTCCACTGATGTGATGGGTCTGATGTGTGTACAACACCTCTAATGTGGGTGCTCCCACAGTGTGCAGGACTCTGCCCCCACCCCAGCAGCCAAAAGTCTAGAATGACAAGCCCCCAGCTCTACGAGTTGGTCACGGCTGTAGAAGTCACTCAGCAGATACAGCAGCCATGGCACTCCACAAGCAGCTCATGGCCCAGTGGGCAAATTGCCCCACTTCAAGCCACAGAAGGAACAGAGATGCCCAGGCTGCCTCAGTCAGGGTGCCACCTGCTCTGAGGTGGGTAATCCTTCAAAGCTAGCCACAAGGCTGGGAGAATCTGCCCCCTAGAATCTCATACTAAGCCTCAAACCTTCTTGGCTGGGCCAGTGGTGGCTCATGCCTATAATCTTAGCACTTTAGGAGGCTGAGATGAGTAGATCACTTGAGCTCAGGAATTCGAGACTAGCCTGGCCAACATGGTGAAACTCCATCTCTACTAAAAATACAGAAAATTAGCTGGCCATGATGGTTCATGCCTGTAGTCCCACCTACTCAGGAGGCTGAGGCAGAATTGTTTGAACTTGGGAGGCAGAGGTTGCAGCGAGCCTAGATCGTGCCACTGAACTCCAGCCTGGGTGACAGAACAAGACTGTCTCAAAACAAACAAGAAAGTCTCAAACTTTCTTAAGACTTCATGGGAAGCAGCACGGTACAATGTTCATGTGTTTTTTATTTTTTGCACAGATGTTTTAAAACTTTTCAGGCAGAACCTCTGTTCAAATGAAGCCTTTTTTTTTTTAAAAACAGGTCTATGTTGTCCAGCCTGGTCCCGAACTCCTGGGCTCAAGCCATCCTCCTGCCTGAACCTTTGAGAACTGAGATCACAGACGTATGTGACTATGCCCAGCTCAAATGAAAGCTGTGAGTGCGTAAGAAACCACACAGGTGGAGCTGGCCTGGTTGAAGGGACCACCTACAGGACACCTCCTCTCCATGCTGTCAGAGGGCCCCGCAGAAAACACAGGTTGGAAAAATGCCAAGGTACAGGGCAGTGCCTGCCAGGAGTCAGACAGACGTGAGCTTGAATCCCAACTGTCTCCGATGACTGTGTGCTCTGGGCAAGTGAATGGACCTCTCTGAGCCTCACCGCTCAAACAGGAAGAATCACACATAGCCTGTGGGCTGCTGTGAGGAAGAAGGGGAGGCTCCGTGGACGGTAAATTCTGACAGGGGGCCCTCTCCCTGACGTGTGTGGCCCACCTGCCTGGACTTGACGGTTCTGACCCCAGGCTTGCGTACCTGCTCCGGGGTTGGTGCTATGGGTGTGTCACCGGAGAGCATGGGCGGGGTGGGCAGAGGGGCAGTGTGCTGGCCAGAGTCCTCTTGCTGGCTGGCGTCAGAGCCCACAGAATCCTGTCCTGATTGTGTCTCTGAGTTGAACACGGTCTAGTGGGAGGAAAACAAGATCAGTGAGGGGTCCTGGGAACGCCAAGAGCCCAGGAAGTCAGGGGCCAGCCTGGTGATGTCCCTGGGGATGAGTCCTGCCTCCCTTCCCTTGGTTCCCGGTGCGGCAATTCTCTCACCCTCTGGGGTGTGTGGATGGGAGACAGCATGTCCAGGTCAGTCATGGGGAACTCCAGGCCTTTCCTCCGCAGGTCCTCATAGATGGTGACCACACCTGTCAGATCGGGCGAGCTGCGGAACGCGTCAGCCCAGGACTGAGAGGGGACAAGGGGACACAGCCGGTAACCACAGCTCACCCGTGAGCCTACCCACCTGACTCCCAGAGAACAGACATTCCTTCCCTGATTTTTTCCTTTTTTTTTTTTTTTTTTTTTTTAACTACATCTGCCCTGCCCACTCCACAGCAAAGCACACAGTTGGCAAGCCTCCCTCC
This sequence comes from Rhinopithecus roxellana, assembly GCF_007565055.1. NCBI lineage: Eukaryota > Metazoa > Chordata > Mammalia > Primates > Cercopithecidae > Rhinopithecus > Rhinopithecus roxellana. The sequence goes on from NC_044561.1 coordinate 14,097,011, forward strand.
CCACAGAACATCCCACCAGCAGACAACCGAGACACCCCAAAATGAGAAGTGAAGCCTGAGACAAACACGATGGCCTCAAGCTCTCCACTGGGCAGGACGCTCCTGCGCTGACAGCTTTTCCTGGCCCTGCCCTGTCCTGGCACTCACCTGGATGAGGTTGAGCACCTTGTCATGCACGATGGTGGGTGGGTTGTTCTTGGGCAGGATTGTCCTCACCAGCACACTCTCCACGAAGTCCTGGCTGGCCACCAGCACGTGGAAGCGGTGCCCGCAGTTCTTGACACAGGTTTCTAAGACCTGGAGGGCCGAGAGGTGCTGTTAAGCACCTTGGTCAGAGGAGAGGCGGTGCCCAGGACCGCCACCCTTGTGGCTCCTCCTGTGTCCCAGAGGGGAGGTCCGGAAGAGGAGATGGGACTTCCTGGAGTGAGACCCTTGAATGTGGAGGACTGGGACAATGCCAGGACTGGGGGACTTGTTTGCTGGAGGGCACGGCCTAGCGTGGGCAGAGGTGTGGTGTGTGGGCTGGACTTCCCTCCCTGACTGGCGTCAGTGCACACAGAATCCCAATGCTGTCTCTGAGCTGAACACGGTCTAGACAGAAGGGGCTCTCCAAGAGGAAATCAAGAATCTGAGGTGTCAATTGACTGGTAAGCCTGTGGCCCAGGGAAAAGGCACTGAACTTCCCTCCCCACTCTCCACTTCCCACTGCAGGAATTGCCTTTGCTTTTTGCTTAAGCCAATTCACCTGGATATAAATGCTCCTTGTGGAGGAGGGTGGGACAGCGTTTATATCTTCCCCAGCCAAACCCATGCTGACAGCTAAGAGGCCCACGCGTGTCTGGCCGTCCTGAGATCTGGGCTGGTTCAGTGGTGTGGGCAAGACTGTTCTCAGCCACTGGTATTTATTTTACATTCATTTTCCAGAGCACCAAAGTGCTGGGCAGCACCCAACTCAGTCTGCCCGCCTCCCTGCCCCCACGGAGGCCTGGGTTTACTGAGCTTCAATGTCACCCGCAGGTCCTTTGGCCCAGGCTCTCCCTGCCAGTGGTTCTGGAGTGATGTAAGCATCTGTTCCCATGCTGGGGGATCGGGGAGAACCTTTCCAAATGGCTTCCTGCCATTCTGCATCCGCCTGCGGTGTAGACAGGACAGTGTGTTGCCCACAGACCTTTCCTTTCCAGCACTCAAATGAGGAGCTCAGGGGAGGCTGGGAGTCCTGCTGGGTCTGAGGGGAGGTGACTTTCAGTGGACTGCAGTCCTGCCACAGGACGGACAGATGGGGCACTCACTGTGAGAGCCAGCATCACCTCGTGGAAGTTCTTATTTCCCACGATTCTCTTCTTTACTGCTCGGAGGGCATCTTTGGGACTAAGAAGAAGGACAAGAAAAAGGGTGGGCTTAGGAATAGAGCCCTCTTACCCAACACCAGAGGCCCTGGAGAGTTGGAACAGCTCTTGTTGGCCCATCCTCCCTGTGCCCCACCTGTTTTGTGTATCCAGTCAGGTTCTGATCATATCAGAATCTTCCTAGCCCACTGCTCAGCAGGGACTCACAACCTGTGGCCCCTGGACCTCCTGCAGCAGAGTCACTTTGAGAAAAGGTGAGAGTGTTTTGCTAAAAGTGCAGAACCTGGCCGGGCGCGGTGGCTCATGCCTATAATCCCAGGACTTTGGGAGGCTGAGGCAGGTGGATCACTTGAGGCCAGGAGTTCAAGACCAGCCTGACCAACATGGTGAAACACTGTCCCTACTAAAAATACAAAAATTAGCTGGGCGTGGTGGTATGAGCCTGTAATCCCAGCTACTTGGGAGGTTGAGGCGGGAGAATCGCTTGAACCCAGGAGGCAGAGGTTGCAGTGAGCCGAGATTGCGTCACTGTACTCCAGCCTGGGCGACAGAGTGAGAGCCGAGATCACACCACTGTACTCCAGCCTGGGCGACAGAGTGAGAGCCAAGATCGCACCACTGTACTCCAGCCTGGGCGACAGAGTGAGAGCCGAGATCGCGCCACTGTACTCCAGCCTGGGCGACAGAGTGAGAGCCGAGATTACACCACTGTACTCCAGCCTGGGCGACAGAGTGAGACCCTGTCTCAAAAAAACAAAAGACATTAAAAAAAAAAAAAAAAAAGCAGAACCCCAGGTCCCCACACTATATACCACCTGAACCAAATTCTCAGGAAGTGGGGCCCCTGAATCTGAATGCTCTCATGCTCCCCAGGGGTTTCTTATGCATGCTCAAGTTTAAGAACAAATAACCTGGAGGCATAGTGTTTTCATTACAAAAACAGAGATGGGGTCTTGCTATGTTGCCCAGGCTGGTCTCGAACTCCTGGGCTCAAATGATCCACCCACCTCAGCCTCCCAATGTGTTGTGATTACAGGCATGAGTCCCTGAGCCCAGCCAGCATAGTGTTCTGATGCCCTGTCCTGGCCAGCTGCTCTATCTGCCCATTTATCCTTCCACTCAGGTCTTTTTTTTTTTTTTTCTTCTGAGACAAGAGTCTCACTCCGTTGCCCAGGCTGGAGTGCAGTGGCGCAATCACAGCTCACTGCAGCCCGGAACTCCTGGGCTCAAGTGATCCTCTTGCCTCAGCCTCCCAAAATGCTGAGACTACCAGTGTGAGCCACCATGTCTGGCCCATACAAGTCTTATTAAGCACCAATATGTGCGTGGCACCATGCTAGGTGCTGGGGAGACAGTGGTAAACGAGACCATATGGCCCTGCCTCCTCCCCACCTTGCGGGGAGACCCAAAGAAGAGCAGGGAATAAGCTGGTCCTGGAAAAAGAGCAAAGGTGAGGATGGGGGTGGTCAGCTCTGAGTTGGGCCTAGAAAGATGGGAAGGACCAGCCGTGGGGAGTGAGGGCAGAGCAGTTTGGGTCAAGGTCAGAGCCTGGACCAACGTCTTGGGTGCAGAGGAGCTTGCTGCCTTGGAGGAACTAAGAGGAGGCCACATGAGTGTGGGGGAGGTCGGGGAGGGCTGAAGAAGCCTAGGGGTCACGGTGGTGGGAGGCCCCTGGAAGCTGGGCTGCCAGTCTGCTCTCCCTGTCCCCTCCGTGATTCCCACCACCCTCCACCCTCGGCCCTACACAGGTATACTCAGTGCTGCACTGACTGCTCTTGTCTAAAAGCCTTTGTGGGCCCCCACTTGCACCCTGAAGGCTCCTGACCTCCACATCCATGAGGTGAAGTCTCAGCTAAAATCCACCCCATCCACGACACTTTCCCAGGTCCTCCAGTCTCCCTGGCCTGTTCCGCCCTGCCACACTGAACTGGGGGCCTGCCCTGCGTAGAGAAGAAGCCTGCTACAGGGCAGGGATGGTGTTCTCTTTGGACACCTTCCCTTCCTAGAGCCCAGCACGCTGCTGAAGCATAAGTAACATTTCCCAGCCTAGCCAGTGGCCACTGGGGCCCATCCTGCTGTCTGCCTGGCTGGCAGTGCTGACCCCATCCAGGACTAAGGCAGGAGAGCCTGGAACGCTGGCACTGGTTCTCAGCAGGAGAGAAGGCAGAGGCAAGGCTTCCTAGGGACGGAGGCTGCCTAGGGACTGGAGCTGTGGAGACGGTCAGGCCTGGGGTGGAAGGGACATGGTGGGGAAAGGGATGGTGGCCCACCAAGGGGGGTCCTGGCCCAGAAGCCTGAGAGCAGTTTCCAATCCTTGCCTCCCTGGGCAGCCCCTCACCCGTCCCTGGCTCCTGGTCTTGGCCTGACCACTGACCCATGGGCTACTTCAGTGCTTTATAGGGACTTGTTTCCACCTCTTCTAGGGTGGCCTAGAGACAAGGGAATCAGAATCGTTCCCTGGCGTGTTCTGCCATGTGCCACTGACCTGGGGGCCCGCCCTGGGAGAGAAGAAGCCTCCTAGAGCACAGGGACAGCATCCTTGTTGGACGCCTTCCCTCCCTAGAGGGAAGCACTGGGAATCAGAAGGTCTGGCCTTGCCGCTGCTGTGGGCCCATGATGTCCAGTACTCTGCTAGGAGCATGTATGACAAGGAGGCCACAACCCAACGGGGGAGACACTTTAGTAATGAGGCTAAGTTTAGGTGCCATGCTTGGTGAGGTCAAGTCACGCCTGCCTTTGATCACTGCTGGGTCCCTAGTGCCTCCTGTGATGCCTGGAATGCACAAGGTGCTCAAATAAACAGCAACGCACCTGAACGACGCTGAGCCCATTCCTCCCATGTTTACAAGGGACATGGGGACTTGCTGTCCCCAAGGATACTGCAGTGACTTGCAGCTGCAACGCCCATGAAGCTGCCAGGCCTGTCTAGAAGCTTGGTGAAGTTTTCTGCCTCCTGCTTTCTTTCTCCTGACCTCTGCCCACCACTCCTTCCCTCACCCTCACTCTCATGAGTCCTTGGTAAGACCAGGGAGCCAGGCTGAGGAAGACACCAGCAGGTTCCTGGCAGCCAATGCCCTCTCCTGACTGGGCCTTGACTGTGTGACTCAGATGCCCATAGCCTCCTTCCAGCTCAGAGCTGAGCATTCCCTGCCCTTCACCTGCGTCCGGCCTGCCCCTCGCCACACAAAGCCCTCCTGGGCTGAGGAACCCTGCACTGGCCACGGGACAGCTGGATGATCCCAGTGAGAACTGGAGAGGGAAAGGAGGGTCCACACCGATTTCTCAGGATGGAGGCCTCGCCTGGCAGCACTTCCTGCTGCCCATGGCCCCCACACCTCTCCCCATCCTTTGCTGGGTTTTCCTGAGAGGACAGGGACCCTCGCATCCCCTTTCTGTTCCCTCCGGGGACTCGGGGTTATTGCTGGAAGGATCCAACAGAGCACCTTTGAGGACAAAGACCTAGAGAGAGAGGTAAAGTGACTTCCGAAGTTCACATGTCAGGTCAGTGACAACAAGTCAGCCATCGGAGGCCAAAACCCCAATCCCTCCCCCACACCACGTGCCTTGGCAGGGCTCCTTGGCACTGAGCAAGAGGATACCATGACCCCAACACCAGAAATGCCTGGCAAATGCCAGTGCTGTTCAGGCTCACGGTTCAGCTTCACTTTCCCTGCCATCCTTGTGATCTCCCCTACACTCAAAGCTGGTTTCAAATCTTAAGGAAATGGAAGTCTGTTTTTGCTCGCAGAAAAGCCGGAGTCTCTCTAGCGCATACTCCCGCCTGCGGAATGCAGATGGCGCTTGGGGTCAACTCCTGATTGTAAGAGTCTCCAGCTTGCCTCGTCCTAGGGAGACACTGCACACAAGGCTGGGCTTCCAGATCCGTGTGGAATCTGCAATGCCACTAAGAGAGGCGGGGTGGGGAGGCAGCCCTCGGGGGCCAGCTGTACTGCTGTGAATGCCTACCTTGGATGGCGCTCAGGTACTAGGGGCTCAGATGGCCTCTGCAGCCAAGTGGGGTGGGTCAGACTTGGTGGCTATGGCAGCAATGGGGCTGGGGCTCCCTGGCAGGGTGCAGGTGTGTGCTGTGTGGTGGATGGCCGTCTCTGCCTGTGCCCCACAACCTCTCCTTGGGGGTCCTTACCCTTCCTCCGTCTCGTTGATGATGTCACAGATCTCCATGTTGAGGGCCCAGTCCTCGCTCTGCAGGGAGCCATCTGTGGCTTTCTCTGAGAAGAAACCATGAGTCATAAAGGAATGTGGGGGTCCCGAATGGATAAACCCAAACCGTGGGTGGGAGGGGAGCGGGGTGCAGGGCCAGATGAGATGGGGAGGAGGAAGATGACAGATGCTTCCTGGGCACAGGGCCTGGCCCTGTGTGAGACTGCTCTACACACACCATCCCATCCTCACTAGATTTTTGCAGCCACTGAGGCTGGGAGTACCTCTGTCCTTCAACAGATGAGGAAACCATGGCCCTGAGTGTACCAAAGGGATGCGCCAGAGGGGAATCTAGGTGGGCCTCCGTGTGCTTGTTCCTGACACGATATAATATGGTGACAATGCTTTGCTTCATTTCTGTAGATAAGACGTTCTCCCTTGACTTTAGAATTATCTTTTGAGCTGGGCGTGGTGGCCCATGCCTGTAATCCCAGCACTTTGGGAGGCTGAAGTAGGTGGATCACCTGAGGTAAGGATTTGAGACCAGCCTGACCAACATGGTGAAGCCCCGTCTTTACTAACTACAAAAAATTAGCCGGGCATGGTGGCACATGCCTGTAATTCTAGCTACTTGGGAGGCTGAGGCAGGAGAATCATTTGAACCCAGGAGGCGGAGGCTGCAATGAGCCGAGATTGAGCCACCGCACTCCAGCCTAGGCAACAAGAGCGAAACTCCATCTCCAAAACAAACAAACAAAAAAAAAAGAATTAGTTTTTGAGTTGGTAACCATTCACAGGATACAAAATCTAAAAGTTCTCAAGTGGTAAACAATGTAGCTAGGTAAATCTATCTCTGCCCCTGCCCCAGCACCCTCTTCCTAGAGGCATCCCCTGTAACCAGTTTCCTCGAGAATCTCACAGAGACCTTCTTTACCTAGGAAGCAAAGGCTCCATTCCTAATAGGTCACCCTGCCCTCCTCCACCCTTCTGAGGCACCCACAGAAGGGACCGATGCCAAGCCACCCGGCAGAACTGCCCCAAAGACAGGTGATGATTCATGCAAGGTATCAGCACCGTATGGGCCCAAAATAAACACTCAGCAAGTGGTGGCGGTCCTTTTTTAAAAAAGTTGAGGCGAAGGCCGGGCGCGGTGGCTCAAGCCTGTAATCCCAGCACTTTGGGAGGCTGAGACGGGCGGATCACGAGGTCAGGAGATCGAGACCATCCTGGCTAACACGGTGAAACCTCGTCTCTACTAAAAAATACAAAAAAACAAGCCGGGCGAGGTGGCGGGCGCCTGTAGTCCCAGCTACTCGGGAGGCTGAGGCGGGAGAATGGCGTGAATCCGGGAGGCGGAGCTTGCAGTGAGCTGAGATCCGGCCACTGCACTCCAGCCTGGGCGACAGAGCGAGACTCCCGTCTTAAAAAAAAAAAAAAAAAAAAAGGTGAGGCGAAAGTCACATAAAATAAAACTAACCATTTTTCCCGTGTATAATTCAGTGGCATTTGGTACATTTGTAATACTAAATACAACCACCACCACCTCTATTCAGTTCCAGAAAATTTTCACTTTGTGGCAGTTCCGAGGGTAAGATTTCCAGGCCAGGAGTCGGCTGCAGGGTTCTGGAAGCCCATCAGGGCCATGGCCTGGACCACTGGCTGCAGGTACGCATGGTGGCAAGTACCGGCCTGGAAGCCTTTTGTAAACTCTAGTGCGGGAGGCACCAATTGGTATGACATGAATGATGAACTTGGGAACTGGCAATGCCAGCACCTTTGTAAACAGTCTTCAGGAAAGGGAGGTGCCGCATGGCTTGTTTTTTGTTCTCTGCGCCTTCCTAGATGCCATCTTCACGCAGACCAGTTCAACCACGTGCACACAGGAAATGTGCCGTTTCTTGCAGGTAACGTTCTATTACACACATCACTCTAGCTGGTATGTATTGTGACTACATGGAGGACTGTGTGACGAGACAGGCCTTGCTCAGCATTTTAAGGGTGAGACCCTGTTCTGACGCAGGGACTACCCAAGGCTCTCTCCCCGGCAAGAGTCACACGCGGAGTACTCATCCGCCTGCTGTCCTCTGCAGCCATCCTGCCGGCCTTGGCACACCTGCTGGCTGGCGGGCCTGGCACTTGGGCACAGTGCTGCTGGCTGTCTATTATCTATCAGGAGTGTGTGCCTGAGTAGGCATGTAGAACTTGTTATTCCACGTGATGTCATGCTGTCCTGCAAGGGAGGCTCTCTCCTCACGGCTGTGCCCCAGCTCAGACAGGGTGGGTGACTCCTTGCTTGCTACACAGCTATTTGTAAGCCAGGCCGGTTCCAGGCACTGGGAGACCATGGTGGACACGGTGGGTATGGTCCCTGCCTTAGGGTGCTCAAAAGAAGCTACAGTCCATGCCAAACCCAGTCTGCCGGAGGACAGAGGAGGGCAGTGGTACTGGACAGGGCCCTCTTCTAGCCAGGCTGGCTCGACCAACTCTAAAACTGGGGCTCTGAGACCTTGGTTTTGCAACTGGCCCAACTTCAGTTCCACCCTTAGGTCCTGAGCCAGAAGGATGCCAGGGTGGCCCAGGACATATGCCAGGCGGCTGAGACAGAGGGCGGTTGCTTTACCCCCAGATCAGGCCTGGAGGAGGGGATGAGGAAGGCTCCTCTGACAGGGCTGAAAGACAGAGTCGTCCATCCTGCGAAGGTTTACTGAGCGTGGCTTCTTTATACCACACCCCTGCCCTTGGGGGTTCCACACTTAAAGAGCCACATGGGAAGAACAGAGCGGGCTGAACAAGTGTCCCTCTGGGCAGAGGGCCATGTCCTGCTTAGGAGGGTTTGGGGGCAGGGGTTAGTCATGTCAGCGTTAACCTACAGAACCTGCTCCTCTGCCACAGGCCACATCTCAGCGAGCCCCAGTCACATGGGCCAGAGGATTAGTGTCATCTCCCTCCCCGCCCACATCTAAAGGCCACGAAGTCCTGCCAAGTCAGCTCCCAAATCTCTGTCCATCACACCATCCCCTTCTCACCACCCCTCTGCCACTGTCCCTGCCCCAGCCCGGCCACCATCCGCCCACTAGACCACCGCCTCAGCTTCTTCCTTCCTCCTGCCTCCCTCCTCCCACCCATTCTCCACGCTGCCCAGAGGGAACTTTCTGAAACCTGAAAATGACAGTGTCCTTCCTGCCCAAATCCTTCCGCGTCTCCCTAGTCTTTGGCCTGGCCTGCGTGCCCTTCCACAATAATATTTTAACTTTCCAAGTTATATGCCATAGAATATCAAGCAGCATTAGCTGTTCACATGAAGAATGAGATTCAATTTTCACACGCTGTAAGGTGTGCATTATTGCCCTCATCTCATGAGGAAACTGAAGCACAGAGAGGTCACCAACTTGCAAAGGGCACACAGAGTAAGGGCGGGGCGGCCGCTGAGGCTGTGGCGCAGGTGCCTGAGGCGTCTGTACCATCCGCATCTCTCGGCGGGGGCGGGGAGCTCTGCTTTCCCAGAAGTGTCCTTCCCGACCAGGCAGGCAGTTGGCCCTCTCCTCCCTGAGCTCCCCTGGCAGGCCTCTCAGTGGTCGCCTCCATCAGATCCCCTTCTGTCCCTAGTACCCCCTGAAAACGATGGGCACCTCTCATCTCCTGGAGGAGAGAACATCAGGGTTTCAGGAGAGGCTGTGGTTGTTTTGGAAAGGCAAGCAAGTGGCTTTTAAAGGGAAGCGGGGACATTGATAAATAAGAGAAATCCCATACCCAGGAATGAGGTGGGTGCAGAAGGACCGCGCCCATCCCCGGCCCCGCCCTGGTGCATGAGTCTGATGTGACCCAAGCAGCGCAGGCAAGCTCCTTAGCCCTGAGTGGTAGCAGGCAGCAGTGGGCAGAGCCAATCAGAAGATGAAGGTTTTCTGTGGGGTGGGAGGGGACATGTGGCCTAAAAGAGAAAGGGGAGAGAAAGAGGAGGAGGAGTAGACAAAATTGGGACAAGGCTGATCTGTGCTCAGTATAGCTGTTGGGAGGCTGTGGGACACATCTGCCCAGACCATCACTTGCCAACCCCTTCTAGGTTCCTCCAGGTTCCTCCAGGTCCAGGTGTGGACGACAGAACTGGTGAGAATCATGGATTTCCTTCAGATGCCCACAGGGTAGGCATATTCCATCAGGGCAGAATTTTAAACCCACAGGAACCTGGCAATATTTGCTTTGTTTTTGTTCTTAACCACAGAAGTAATTCAGCTTGCTATTTTAAGAAGGGGGAATAAAAATACTGACAGTGGTTACCAGTTACCAAGAGAATGACAACGGATTCCCCGACCTCGGAGCTGTTGCCAGTAAACTTCAAGGGCCTCTGGGTAGCAGCCGTGCTCTTGTCTTCCAGCTCCTGTCAGAGCCGGGGCCTGCAATCCTCTACCTTTCATCAGGCGGCTTTGCGGTTGTCTATGGCTGGCAAGTCTGTGGCTTCGGATCACTGAGCACCTGTGCATCTGTACGGCAGTCTGTCCTCTCCCTGTTGGGTCTGGTGCAGATACCACCTCCCTGGAGGGCTCCAGATAATCTGCCTGGCACGATGGCAAGATCCACCCGCCCCTCATGGAGATGAGGATGGAGTGGTACGAGTTTGGCCTGACCTAACTCAGAGACCATGGGCAAAGAACCAGCCCCTCTGAGTCTATTTTTGCGCTCGTAAAATCAGGATAAGACTGCCTGCCTCACAGGATGTTGTGACCTTGCAGCCAGACAATGTCAGTATGACATCAGGAAAGGCTAGCAATGAGTAACTGAGCTACAACGACTATGATTTGGGCCAAGAGAAAGAATGAGCTCACAGACTCCTGGGGGAGAGAGAGAGAGGTGGAAACAAAGAAATCGCCCAACAGACCAAAGACACGCCACACCACGGGCAGCATCAGAGATGGGGGCCATGATATGGTATCACCCCTTTCTTTCTTTCTTCCTTTTGGGAGACAGTCTTGTTCTGTCACCCAGGTTGGAGAACAGCGGCACAATCTTGGCTCACTGCAACCTCTGCCTTCTGGGTTTAAGTGATTCTCCTGCCCCAGCCTCCCGAGTAGCTGGATTACAGGTACCTGCCAACACAGCTGGCTAAGTTTTGTATTTTTAGTAGAGATGGGGTTTCACCATGCTGGCCATGCTGGTCTCGAACTCCTGACCTCAAGTGATCTGCCCGCCTTGGCCTTCCAAAGTGCTGGGATTACAGGTGTGAGCCACCGCCCACTGTGTCTGGCCAATATCACCCCTTTCCACGCCAGCCTTCTGGGAAGCAGCGTGGAGCCCTCTTGCTCCCACCCTGCACATTCCAACAGTCTCATGATCACTGAGACAGCTCTGGCTCAGGCTGCCACCTCCCCAGGCCTGGACTGTCACCTCCACACTCTACTCAAACATAACTCCAAGCACGACTTCCTTTGTTTAAACATTGTCCATCATCCCCACTGCCTGACGATTGAAAGCCTGAACTCTCCAGGGACTGGTGTCAGACACAGTCAGCTGTACCCCCTCCCTCTATGTGGCTTGTCCTCTCACGCCTCTGAGCTCCTGTCTGCAATGCCACTCCTCATTCAGTCAGGCTCATCCCGTTCACATGCTCATCTGGCACTCAGCATGCACCAGGCATGGGACTTAATAAGCACGTCACACCCTCAGTTACCCATCACCACAACCTTTAAGACAGAGGATGAACTGAGGGGCATGGAGAAGTCAGCAATTTGCCTGCAGTCACACAGTTTGTGAGACGCAGAGCAGATTCAAAGCCAGAGAAGTGTGGTTCTCAAGTCCATATTCGTAACTACTATGCTATGTGCTTCTCAGACATTCTCCACACTTGTCTTCCAGGCTACAGGGAGGCGTCAGTGAGAAAATCCAGCAAGGTCCTGCCTCAGCGATGGTTTGCAGTCCAGTGGGAGGCCACGACTGACAATTCCAAAAGGTCAAGGTTCCATGGCAGGAAAGACCAGGTGCTGAGACAGTGCCAGGTGTGCTGATGAAGAGGAAGCATGAGTCAGCTGAACTCCTGAACTTCCCTCATCTTTTTTTTTTTTTTTTTTTTTTGAGACCGTGTCTTGCTCTGTCGCCCAGGCTGGAGTGCAGTACATGATCTCGGCTCACTGCAACCTCTGCCTCCTGGGTTCAAGCAATTTTCTGCCTCGGTCCCCCAAGTAGCTGGGATTACAGGTGCCTGCCTAAGTTTTTTGTATTTTTAGTAGAGACGAGGTTTCACCACCTTGGCCAGGCTGGTCTTGAACTCCTGACCTCGTGATCCACCCGCCTTGGCCTCCCAAAGTGCTGGGATTACAGGCGTGAGCCACCGCGCCCGGCCAAACGCCCCTCATCTTCTAATCCCCACCCAGGGTTGGCTCCTCAGTGGTGCCTCCTTCTGGGCAGACCATGTCACTCCTCATCCTGCACCATGACAATATCATCATGGAGAACAATGACAAACAGCATCATTCAGTGAACAAGTGTCAGCCTGTGCGGGATGCTCGGTGGCCCACCTTTTGTGTCACCTCCCTACACCCCTGACTGTCGTGGGGTCAGCCAATGTGCAGAGATGTGTGACTTGCTCGATGCAAAGCCAGGCCTGCGTGCTCCAAACTCGTGTGCCCTTCACTCTGCTCTGTCCCCGTGAAGATTGCCTCTGCCTGCCTGGGGCAGACACTTTTGGGGCTCACCTTCTGGTGGGACAGAGCAGAGGGGGGCATTACATACTTCTGGAATGACGGACTGAGGCTCCAGACTGCCCAGGTGCTCAGTTTGAAGCTGACCGCCCCTGCCTACCCCACCTTCCCAGAACAATATTTACTGTATTTCACTGATTAGCCACCAGGCTAACGACAGAACAAGAAAGAGCCTGCGTGTTTTGAGACATCGTGGAGCTGTCAAACCCACTCTGAAACTGCAGACCTTCAGGCTTCTTGCTAGGTAAACAAAGTGCGTTGTTGTGGTGGTTTCATACTCTGCTGGATGGGTTTCCTGTTACCTGCAGCTCAGAGGATTCATGATTAATCTTCCTCTTTAAGGAGTGAGGCCCAGCTGCCCTGGCCTTCCCATGGGACTGCTCCGCAGTGGACAACTATGGCACAGACCTGAAGGCACCGGGCTCCACTGAAGCCCTCGGGAGCCGGCACTGAGACCTGGCCTAGTCCTTCCTCCCACTCCTTCTCATCACCAGCTCAGCTGACCACCTGCACCTGCCCCATCACCCTCCGCAGGCTTCTGTGCTTCTGAACATGCTGCCCTTCTTCCAGGAAGAAATGTACTCCTCACCACCTCAACTCATGCTCCTAAGCCCAGACCAAAGGTCAGGTCTCCTGGTGGAGTCTGCCTTGACACCCCCTCAGGGCCTATTCCTTCCAGCCAGCGGCCAATAGCATTTTCCACAGACCACAACTCTAAGCACTGCTTAGTGGAGTGATTAAAGTAACTCTGTTGGGTGATAGAGATGTAGATGTGTTTCTACATCTCTCTTTCCCAGGAGTCTGTGGGCTCTTTAAGGGTGGAGGTTATAGCTCACGAATGGTCCAATTGTCTACCCCAGAGGAATCTGGCCCATGATAAACCTGCAGTACCTGTTTGCTGAATGACGGAATGAAGTATGAGGCCATATTCACCAGCACAGTAAACCTTTATAACAATGTAAATGAAATAAAATACCTCCACACTTTGGCACTCATTGATCCTTTAGAAACTATTGTGTGGAAATCCTAATCTTTCTTCCAACTTGCAGTCCTTTGAATACCTTTTTTTTTTTTTTTTTTGGCGGTGTCTCACTCTGTTGCCCAGGTTGGAGTGCAGTGGCACCATCTTGGCTCACTGCAACCTCTGCCTCCTGGGTTCAAGCGATCCTCCTGCCTCAGCCTCCCAAGTAGCTGGGACTACAGGCATGCACCACCATGCCCAGCTAATTTTTGTATTTTTAGTAGAGACAGGGTTTCACCACATTGGCCAGGATGGTCTCGATCTCTTGATCCGCCCGCCTTGGCCTCTCAAAGTGCTGGGATTACAGGCATGAGCCACCGTGCCCCTTTGAATACTTTTTTTTTTTTTTTGAGACAGAGTCTTGCTCTATCGCCCAAGCTGGAGTGCAGTGGCTTGATCTTGGCTCACTGCAAGCTCTGCCTCCCGGGTTCACACCATTCTCCTGCCTCAGCCTCCTGAGTAGCTGGGACTACAGGCACCTGCTACCACACCCGGCTAATTTTTTTTTTTGTATTTTTTAGTAGAGACGGGGTTTCACCATGTTGGCTAGGATGGTCTCGATCTCCTGACCTTGTGATCCATCCGCCTCAGCCTCCCAAAGTGCTGGGATTACAGGCGTGAGCCACCGCGCCCCTTTGAATAGTTTTAAAATGTACCGCATCCCTCCTTAATCTGTCCTCCAACCTAACATCCTCAGGACCTGTGACCACTCTACTCTGGTAATGATCTCCAGAGCCTTCACTATTCTGACCGACCCCTCTGGATATAGGCCAGCTGTGCTGTCCATCTGGAAATGCAGTGTGGGAACCCACACGCACACTTATCTGTCCTTGTTAAGATACTGTATTTCTATTATTGCATCCAGTGACTATGTGAAATTTTTATTAACCCCACCATATGGAGCTGACTCCAATAGTTGTGAAAGATGATCCCCCTGGACCGACAGCATTTAGCTTTTCTAGACACTCTTGCAGCTAGAAGTGGCCGTGGGACTTATGGCCACTGAGACGGAAGCGGATGTCTCTTGCGTGGCTCCTGGGGAAAGTTTTGCTTTCTTGGTAACAGAGACACAGACAGTTGGTACCTTCACCTGTGCTTTCTACCATGAGAATGCAAGCACGAGGATGAAACCAATGTGGTCAAGAAGGTTAGGCAAAAATACAGAAGGAGTCATTACTGAACGAATTCATTCCAGATGGACACAGATGTTTTCACTCAAAGGGAAACCCAGCACGTCTCTTTTAGTTCTTTTTTTTGTTTGTTTTTTTGAGATGGAGTCTCCGTCGCCCAGGATGGAGTGCTGTGGTGCGATCTCGGGTCACTGCAACCTCTGCCTCACCGGTTCAAGCGATTCTCCTGCCTCAGCCTCCAGAGTAGCTGGGATTACAGACACTCACCATCACGTCCAGCTAATTTTTGTATTTTTAGTAAAGATGGGGTTTCACCATGTTGGCCAGGCTGGTCTCAAACTCCTGACCTCAGGCGATCTATCTGCCTCGGCCTCCTAAAGTGCTGGGATTACAGGCGTGAGCCACCGCGCCTGGCCTCTCTCAGTTCTAAGGGAGAATCAGTGAGATGGAAGAGTTGGGAGGATGGGATGCAGACACAGACAAATCCTGCCCAGACTCAAGCACCTACGAGCTCTGTGACCCTGGGTGACTCCTCCTCGGCCTCTCTGTGCCTCAGTTCCTCCTCCACAGAATAAAGATGACCAAAGCACTCACCTTCCAGGGATGTGTGAGGACAGTATACATTTCAAGCACCAAAATAAACGCTATCCTCTACAAACATATCAACCACAACATGATTGAGAATTTCAAGCACTCCTATAAGAGATTTTTAAATCGCCAATATGCAGAAGCCATTTTTTTTTTCAGCCAGAAACTTGTCTTGAAAACTATTTTCCAAAGGAATAACTCTTTCCAGACCCAGCGTGGAAAGTTCCATCCACCTCCTAATTTGCTGAGCCGCCCTTCCTCAAAACTCTGGCTGCCTCTCCCGTGTTATTTTTTTTTAACCACAAACCACAGAGAAACCCTAAAATACCTTACAGAGGGTATTGCTTCGGCAACCTACAATCTTTAAGTCGAGGTAACTAACTATAGTACCTAACAAAAGGAAATGTCAGTGAGATAAAGAAAGGTTTTCTAAAACTTCCCAGGTAAGAAGTGAGGCTGTGAAGGCAGAGGCTTGAAGTGGCTGGCTGAAGTATAGATGGCAATTGTTTTCACTCCCCACTTGCGAGCGTAAAAGGTGTTGGTGACAATCTGGATGGTCAGGGGTGGAGTGGGGTTTGTATTAGTCAGGGTTCTCCAGAAAAAAGGAACTAGGCCGGGCGTGGTGGCTCATGCCTGTAATCCCAGCACTTTGGGAGGCCAAAGCAGGTGGATCACGAGGTCAGGCGTTCAAGACCAGCCTGGCCAACACGGTGAAACCCCGTCTCTACAAAAAATATAACAATTAGTCAGGTGTGGTGGCACATGCCTGTACTTCCAGCTACTCGGGAGGCTGAGGCAGGAGAATTGCTTGAACCTGGGAGGTGCAGGTTGCAGTGAGCCAAGACTACCCCATTGCACTCTAGCCTGGGAATAGAGTGAGACTCCGTCTCAAATAAATAAATAAGAGAAAACGAACTAACAGAAAGAAAAAGAGACAGACAGACAGACAGACACACACACACACACACACGAGAAAGAGAGAGCGAGCGAGCACTTAAGGAACTGGCTTATGCAGTTGTGAAGGCTTTTAGCAAGTTGAAAATCTGTAGGGTGAGCTGACAGGCTGGAGATCCAGGGAACAGACACTGTCCGAGGGCAAGGGGAGTCTGCTGGCCAAATTTCCTTTTGTTCTGGGGAGGTCAGTCTTTTTCTATTCAGACCTTTAACTGATTGGACGAAGCCCGCCCACGTTATGGAGGGCAATACGCTTTATGTGAGTCTAGTGATTTAGGTGTTAATCTCATCTAAGACATACGTTCACAGAAACAGCTAAAATAATGTTTGACCAAATATTTGTCTCCCCTGGCCTAGCCAAGTTGACACATAAAGTTAACCACTACAGGGTTTATACTGCACCAACACAAACAAGTTCAAACAGCAGACCCCTCTGTCTGTCCCTAAATTCTCTGTCTGTCTCAGCCCCTGCGGTCTGGCTGGTTCTCCTCCTCCCTTCTCCCCTGGCTCTGTCCTTCCCTTCTCTACCTGCCCCAGCAGGAGTGAGGCCTAGTTCCTCTCCTCAGGTCTTGCACCGTGCTTTTCCACTGCACGTTGCAGTGCTCGATCAGCTTCTAAGTTGCCCATGTCCCTTGAGGTGGAGACCTGGGGGACACAGCCAGGAAGGGGTGGAGCTGGCACCTGAACCCAGCTCTTCTGATGCAGAGACTAAGCTGTGACCCCATTTCAGGCTGCTTAAGTCCCAGCGATTAAAATGCGCTACCTGGGATCATGCCAGGTGGGCTCATGGGCAAACTTAAAGACATTTTTAGAGGGACGTATTTACTTTAATGCAGGATAGGAAAAAAACACGAACATCAAAGCCATGATTTCATGGATATAATTACATAGGATGAGGTCAAATTTTAACAGATAAGCTAATGAAAAGAAAACCCTATGAAAATAATAATGAAGGTGGTGTGGGGGTAGACACAAATCATAAAGGAGCTACATGAAAGACAGAAGTTTGGAGGGCACCGGCCTAGATCAAGATCTCCTTAGTAAGGGAGTAAAGAGTTAACCTGTCCTGAATCCCCCTGCTTCTCACGGGGTGATGGCCTCAAGCTAATTAGGAGACACTGAGGGTTTGGGTTTTTTTTTTTTTTTTGAGATGGAGTCTTGCTCTGTCGCCCGGGCTGGAGTGCAGTGGCCGGATCTCAGCTCACTGCAAGCTCCGCCTCCCGGGTTCACGCCATTCTCCTGCCTCAGCCTCCGGAGTAGCTGGGACTACAGGCGCCCGCCACCTCGCCCGGCTGGTTTTTTGTATTTTTAGTAGAGACAGGGTTTCACCGGGTTAGCCAGGATGCTCTCGATCTCCTGACCTCGTGATCCGCCTGTCTCGGCCTCCCAAAGTGCTGGGATTACAGGCTTGAGCCACCGCGACCGGCCAAGTTTTTTTTTTTTTTTTCTAAAACCAGAAGAGTGGAAGTCTGGGACCTTACTCTTATTTCTTTGAGCTCACTAAGGTTAAGAATAAAACCTATTTGCCAGTTCTATCCATAGGGGCAGGCAAAGGCCTTAATTTCCAAGTAAGAATCCGCTCCTCTCCACAGCCTGAAACCTGACCTGTCTGTGAATGTGGCGGCCACCCAGCCAGTGACTGCTCATTTGCCAGGGACACAAAGACCATCACAAAGGCTGCACTGGAGCCAGAATCCTGGGCTGGCACTTAGCTTGGCTACTAACTTAGACTGTGTCCCAGGAATGATAACATCAGTGAGAAATCACAACAGCTAATAATTACAGACATTTCCTGTCTGGCAGGAAGTGCTTTACAACACAACACAACAGCCCTATCTGATAGGTGCTATTATTATCCTCATTGTACAGATGAGGAAATTGAAGAACAGAGATGTTAAGTAACTTGCTTCAGGTGACAAAGCTGGTGAGGACTGAACCAGGACTCAGACCATTCAGTCTGACTCAAGCTCACCCTGGACTCTACTCATATGTGTGCAGCTGATACAAAGCCCTTTCTAGACAAAGCTCTGTCATCCTTAAGACAAAAACTTCGGGCTCTAATGTGGGTCCTGTACTTACGGATCAGGAACCAGAAGCTTCAAGGTATTAGGGCTCCCGCAGGCACGCTGTGGGGATAAGTACCCTCAAGCATCCCCAGTGTGCGTGCTCTGGTACCCCACTTTGAGGAACAGTGTGCTTCATCATTCTGCCTCTGGCCAGCTGCTCCGATTCAGGAGTCAGCAAACTATGAACCCACATGCCAAATTCAGACCCACCTGTATGGCCCTTGAGCTATAGGTGGTCTTTATATTTTTATATACTTGGAAAAAAAAAGCTGAATAATAATAATATTTCATGATATGTGAAAATTACATGAAATTCAAATTCCATTGCCCATAAATAGTTGTATTGGAGCACAGTCACTCTCATTCATTTACCTATGGCCTATGGCTGCTTTTGTGCTATAATGGCAGAGCCGGGTAGTTGCAGCAGAGACCATCTAGTTCAAGAAGCCACAGGTATTTACTTAATGGCCCTTTATAGAAAAAGCTCACTGACCCTGGTCTAGTCCACTCTGCTAACTGACGCAGGAATCCCCTTTCTAGTTCTCCCTCCCCACCCCGGCTTCTGCCTTCATAGCTCCAGTGGTGGGGAGCTCACTACCGAATGAGACAGCCAGTTCCATCTTTGCAAGGCTCTAGGGATAACTATTTATACTGAAACCGAACTGCTTATTCCTGTAACCATACACTCTGCCCTTGGGGCCTTGCACAATCAGTTCTATCAGTCCTCCCCAGCAGCCATCAGTTTTGCTTTGTTTTGTTTTTGAGATTGAGTCCCGCTGTGTCACCAGGCTAGAGTGCACTGGCATGATCTTGGCTCACTGCAACCTTCGCCTCCTGGGTTCAAGCAATTTTTCTGCCTCAGCCTCCCAAGTTGCTGGGACTACAGGCGCGTGCCACCACGTCCAGCTAACTTTTGTATTTTTAGTAGAGACGGGGTTTCACCATGTTGGCCAGGATGGTCTCGATCTCTTGACCTCGTGATCCACCCGCCTCGGCCTGCTAAAGTGCTGGGATTACAGGCGTGAGCCACCGCACCCGGCCCGCCATCCGTTTCTTTCTTCCCTCTGGCATCAACCCTTCCCTGTCCCTATATATACCCTCTGTTGTTCATTACCAATCCTCTGGGAAGCAGAGGGAGAATGACAGCACCTCTGTGTTGCCAATAGGGGAGACAGGCAATGGAGAGGGACCATGACATAGTGAGGAGCAGAACCAGAGCTGGAACCAGGTGTCCCACCTCCCAGCCTGGTGTCTCCTTGACATCGCTTAAGTGTCCACTTTTCAGCCCATCATTCCCCAGCTGGCCCCCCAGGGGCCTGAAGTGGTCTCTCACTTCTGTGATTCCTTCCTGTGGCTCCCCTGGCTTGGCTTTTGTGGATTCAAAGACAGCTCTCTTTGACTTTTTCACTTTTCCCCTCCAGGGCTCAGTCTTCAGGCTCTGGGCTCGTCTCCCCTCACACACAGCTCCTACCACCCCAACCACTGAGGCTCATCCCCAGGGACTGCTCACATTTACCATCTCTGTTGTTTGCAACTTGCTCTCGGCAATCAGCTAGGATTTGGACTCCAAGTGCTTCGGGGGTAGGCTGATAGCCAGCAATTGGGATTCTTGGAAACTGGGATTCTTGACATCTGTCTATAAAACAGAGCCAGTAAGATGTGTCCGCAGAGAACACCTGGAAAGGGTTTGAAATCCTTGAAAGAAGAAGGCTGTGACAACACCAGCTGGTACAAAGGATCTGGAATCCTCTCAGCTATGGGTGCTGCCCTTGGGAAGCTCCCCTACTCATCAGTAAGGGAGAGGGACCTGCAAGTGTGGGATCCATGTGCATGTCCTTATCTGGGGGTAGAACAAGAGTTGTGGATCCTGGAAGGCTGGATGGACATCAATTCAAAAGAGGCACTGGGCAGCTCGAGGCAGTGTGGTGAGGTCCTCTCTGGACCCCAGTCTCTGCCAGTGTAAAATGAAGGGGATGGGCTGGAACAGCATTAGCATGACCTGGGAACTCGCCAGAAATTCACGTTCTAGGCCGGACGCGGTGGCTCACGCCTGTAATCCCAGCACTTTGGGAGGCCGAGGTAGGTGGATCACCTGAGGTCAGGAGTTTGAGACCAGCCTGGCCAACATGGAGAAACCCCATCTCTATTAAAAATAAAAAAGGGCCGGGCGCGGTGGCTCAAGCCTGTAATCCCAGCACTTTGGGAGGCCGAGACGGGCGGATCACGAGGTCAGGAGATCGAGACCATCCTGGCTAACACGGTGAAACCCCATCTCTACTAAAAATACAAAAACTAGCTGGGCGAGGTGGCGGGCGCCTGTAGTCCCAGCTACTCAGGAGGCTGAGGCAGGAGAATGGCGTAAACCCGGGAGGCGGAGCTTGCAGTGAGCTGAGATCTGGCCACTGCACTCCAGTCCGGGCGACAGAGCGAGACTCCGCCTCAAAAAAAAAATAAAAAATAAAAATAAATAAATAAAATAAATAAATAAAAATAAAAAGGAAGGCCTGGGTCTGGATACTGACCTTGAGTAGCTGTGGAACTCTGGAAAGCGATGCTTTCCCTTACACTGACTTTTGGTGAAATGGGAAAAAAATAGCAAAACTGCACAGGGTCACCATGAGATTAATACCCAGGACGCTAGCAGAATACCTGGCAGAGTTATTATGACACAGTTCGCTCACAAAATGTTACTTTCCTTTTCTCCCTTCTTCCTTCCTGCTATGTGCCAGGCACCGTGCTAGGTGCTGAGGGTCTGGAGAAATAAGGCACAGTTCCTGCTCTCAAGAAGTTCAGCCTAGCTGTGGAGACAGACATGCACAACCACTAAGGGAGTGGGATGGTGGCATATTAGTATGATGAGGGTAGAGATAATAAAAACAGGCTAGGCGTGGTAGCTCACACCTGTAATCCCAGCACTTTGGGAGACTGAGGCGGGCAGATCACTTGAGGTCAGGAGTTCAAGACCAGCTTGGCTAACATGGTGAAACCCCGTCTCTACTAAAAATACAATAATTACCCGGGCATGGTGGTGTACAACTCTAATCCCAGTTGCTCGGGAGGCTGAGGCAGAAGAATTGCTTGAACCCGGGGGGTAGGGGTTGCAGTGAGCTGAAGCTGTGCCACTGCACTCCAGCCTTTTTTAAGACTCTGTCTCCAAAAAAAAAAAAAGAAAGAAATAATAAAAATGATGATGGTGGTGATGATGACGGGAAGAGCTAACGTTTCCATACACTCACACTGTGCCAGGCACTCTCAGAGGACTATCTTGTTTCATTCTAGCAACCACCCTGTGAGGCAGATGCTGTTAGCAACACCGTACCAAGGAGGAAGCTGAGAGTTAGAGCCCAGAGTCATACGGTAAGGGGGTCCGAGGACCTGGGATAACGGGAGAGTAAAAGAGCAATGTTGGGCTTGGGGCAGGCCTCAGGGAGGAGGTGATGATACCCTGTACTTTGAAAGGTGATCTGGAGCTCCTCAGTTGGGGCACACGAGGAAGCAACCCAGGCAGAGGGACCAGCAAGCACAAAGGGGTGTGTGTGTGTATGTGTGTATGTGTGTGTGTGTGTGTGTGTGTTGGGAGGGGAGGTGAATGAGAACTTTGTGATTTAAGTGCCTGATACTCATTCCTGATTAGCATCATTAGAACCCGCCAGCTGAGGGATGTCAATTCCATATGGCTCTACAGCTCTCCTTTCAACAAGGGCATGGGAGTCGGCAGGCTTGAGAAGAGATGGTACTCCTGCGGCAAGGAGGGGCCTGGTTTACAGAATTATAAGCAGCTATATTATGTCATCAGTAATCACAGCCAGTGAGCAGTACTTCCTCCGCCTCTTTATCTAAAAGAATATGGGATACTGAGGGGATTAACTCAAACTCTTAATTCTACTTTTGGAGCCTCTTCAGCTTTGGTTTAAATTTCAATGGCTCAGTTTCGCTGTCAATTCACTGGGGTCTTGGGTGAGTCACAGCCTCCACTTTCCCCTCTCTGGACCCCAGTCTCTGCCAGTGTAAAATGAAGGGGATGGGCTGGAACAGCATTAGCATGACCTGGGAACTCGCCAGAAATTCACATTCTAGGCCGGACGCGGTGGCTCATACCTGTAATCCCAGCACTTTGGGAGGCCGAGGTGGGTGGATCACCTGAGGTCAGGAGTTTGAGACCAGCCTGGCCAACACGGAGAAACCCCGTCTCTATTAAAAATACAAAATTAGCTGGGTGTGCGGTGCGTGCCTGTAATCCCAGCTACTTGGGAAGCTGAGGCAGGAGAATCGCTTGAACCCGGGAGGCGGAGGTTGCAGTGAGCCAAGACTGTACCATTGCACTCCAGCCTGGGCAACAAGAGCGAAATGCTGTCTCAAAAAAAAAAGAAAAAGATTTTCACATGCTAGAGTCCCACTGCAGACCTAGAGGGTCAGAAACTCTGGAGTTGGGGCCCAGATATCATTTGCTTTAACATGCCGTCCTAGGAATGCTGCTGAGAACCACTGGGTTAGAAAATTCCAAAGGTAAAGCTCTTACAGCTGTAAAATTCTATTTGTGCTCTAAGGTATGATCATTTAGTAGCATTCTCTTTGCATGGAAGTATGTCTTGCCCAAGAAAGGTAACCCTTCAGGGTAAGAAGAGAAGCTTGCTTTGACTAGCTGAAATCCAGAACCCAGGTGAGCTATTCCAGAAAGCCTTAAGAGTATGCGGCTGACTTTGAAACCGGGTCTTTTATTTACTTGTTTATTTTTAAGTAGTAAGTCTTAAACTTGGCATGTGATAAAAGCAGTGGTTTCTGTAGTCAGAGAAATAAAGATGAGAGGAGAGCTGCTTGCTTTTCTCAGCTCCAAAAACCCATGACTCACTGTGGGGTGGGTGTGTCTAGGGGAGGTCAGGGGTCCTTTGAGAGGGCAGTTCCTCTCCCTGGTTCAGGAGCTTCCTGGTGTGTAAATCCTGGACTGCCACCTCCCCCTTGGAGAGCACTGATGACAAAACCTCGGAAGAGCCACCAACAGCCACGGTGGCGATTACAACACAGAGCCGGGTCGACAAGCTTTCGTGAGGTTTGGCAAGACAGTAAGAATGGAAAGAATGTCTCGTCTTAAAGTTTTCCCAGTATGGACTTAAGACGAAAAGTCATCATCAAAAAAGCATAAAGAGTGATTTCATGGAAATGTGATGATGGTTTCTTCATGCAAGAATGGGGAACACCCAGACCATCCTCTGGAGAAGTGTGGCCGTTTGGGTCAAGGCATGTCGGTTCTCACGGTGTTGGTGTCCAAGAACGAGCACCTATGAAACCTACTGCCCAGCGATTTCCAGGGATTCCTAACCTCCACTTGGTGGTATCTCAGGAACAATGTGGGTGTGTAAATATATACATGTATGTATGTGTATGTATATGTACATATATGTATGTGTATATTTATATATGTATGTGGGTGTGTGTATGTATGTATTTCAAGAGATGGGATCTCCCTGTATCGTCCAGGATGGAGTACAGTGGCGCCATCAGGGCTCATGCAGCCCTGACCTCCCAGGTGCAACCAATCCTCCCAGCTCTGCCTACCGAGTGACTGGGAGCACAGGCACACGCCCGGCTAATTTCTGTATTTTTTGCTTTTTTTTTTTGTAGAGACGGGGGGGTCTCGCCATGTTGCCCAGGCTGGTCTCGAACTCCTGGGCTCAAGCGATCTGCCCGCCTTGGCTTCCCAAGCGCTGGGATTACAGTCGGGAGCCACTGCGCCCAGCCCAATGCTAATAAATACTACAACTGTTTTTTTTTATATGGCACTGGCCACGTACCAGGCATTGTTCTAAGTATTTCACATTTATTAAGGAATTTAATCTTCACAACAAGCCCACGGAGGTAAGGACCATTATTACCCGCCCATTACAGGTGAGGAAACCTCCGCCCAGGGAGGCTGCGTCATAGAACTATAAGTATCCTGTCACCAGGGTGCAAAGAACCACGGACCAGCGCCCAGGCGCCAGGTGCCCTGGGCTCGGCTTGGCTTGAGCGCCGGGCTGCCCTACCTACGGAGCACCGAGGTGGGCTGACCGGGAGGGTTTCTCCGACCACTTTCTGCTCAGGTTCTCAGAGTCTGTGCGGGTCCATTTGAGTCGAGATAAGAGCCCAGGCGGACACGTCCTGAGATCCGGGTCTGTGAGGCCTGGCGGCGGGCTGTCTGGCGCTGGGTCCCCTCTGGCCAGTCGCCCCAAGACGCCAAGTCCCGGGCTTCGCGGTCCTGGGAGAAGGGACTTCTAGCCTTTCTCAGGTGTCCGTGTCCGGAGAGCCCGGTGAGCCAGAAAGGAGCTGGCCAAAGCCCAGGCGGCGGGACCCAGCACAGCTGCCCAGCCACCGCCAACCACGCAGTCCCTTTAACCCCGAAAACTTTCTCCCTGGATTCGGGACCCCAGCAGACACACATTGGCTGCGCGGTGGGCATCCGGACCCGCCCTCTCTCCTTATCTACTGGCTGTCGTATACATCTATCACAAGCCAAGGCTTCCTAATGGCCCAAGTTCTTGTCAATCAAGAGTGGGAGGAAAGCTGGGCGGGGCCAAGTCGGAGAGCTACACGCCAGCCTCATTGCCCTCCCTGCCTCAGTGACTAGGCACCCGGAGGCTTGCCAGGGGGCCGAAGCTGGGTGCGGAGCACCAGGGCGGAGGTGTGGGGGGTTCCAGGGACTCACCGATGCGCTGTCCCACTGGAGAACTGAACGGGTTCCCCAGGAGAAAGTCCATCGCTGCTACCGCCGCTGCCACCAACCCGGGAATCAGCTGACAGCAACCGCCAGCGCCGCCAACCCGTCACGTGACGCACCCGAAGGCCGGCGAGGAGGCGTGGGCGGAGCGGTGGCAGAGCGGAGCTGGACCACAGGCCCCGCCCTGACGCGCAAGGGTCCCGCCCCCGAGGCGGAGGGCGATGACCTCATCGTCGCTTCGTAGGCGGCGGCGGGCGTCACGCACGGCGTAGAGCCTGGGGGCGGGGCCCGGGAAGCGCGGTCCCCTTTAAGCCACGCCCCTGACCTTTTAGGGTGAGGTGTAAAGGACCTTTCACATATTTGGGAAACTGGGTCGTAGACCAGGGAACTGACTTGGGTGAGATTACACAGAAGCCGAGACTCTTAGTGTCACAGCCCTTAATCCTTGGGATCTCACTGTGACTGCACACCTACCCTAGGTGACAGCCTCTCTGGGCTGCTTTCTCCTTGCCCCGATAGGACTCTTCCTGTTTGATGTCAAGGTCTCCCCGCTCCAAGATGCACCCTGCTTGCAGCCCAAATTATCTTACCTTAAAGATGTAGTCACGAGTGGGGCTTTGATACCCGTCTCTGCCATAAATTTACTGTGTGAGCCAAACACAGCTCCTATTTTCTCTAGATACTGGAATTAGATCAAGGACTCGTAAGCGTTTTAAAAAAATATTTTATTTAGGTCACAGTCTCCTTTGAGAATTTGGCAAAAGCCATGAGCCTTTCTGAAGAAAAAAAGCAGCAATAGAATTTTGCTTATAACCTCAGGGAGTTTCTGGGGTCCCTGAAGTACAACCGTGGACCCCAAGCTAAGAATCTCAAAGGCCTTTTCCAGCGTTGAGATTCTAATCTCTTCAGCCTTCCTGGCTGTGTGTGGTGTGTCTGCTGACCCCACACACTAGATACCTATCTATGGGTTATGACCTTTTCTTCTGATACGTACTCCAAAAATACAATAACCATGGCCTTAGTAGTCTGGCTACTGTGGGTATTTTAGTATTTATTGTAATGTTTGTGGTTTTTAAATCTGAAAGACTAGTAAATTGACTGCACAAATTCTGGATGATAGAAAACCTAAATTAAGCGAGGCGCGGTGGCTCACGCCTGTAATCCCAGTACTCTGGGAGGCTGAGGCAGGCAGATCATGAGGTCAGGAGATTGAGACTATCGTGGCTAACATGGTGAAACCCCGTCTCTACTAAAAAATAGAAAAAATTAGCCAGGCGAGGTGGCGGGCGCCTGTAGTCCCAGTTACTTGGGAGGCAGAGGCAGGAGAATGGCGTGAACCCAGGAGGCGGAGCTTGCAGTGAGCTGAGATCCGGCCACTGCACTCCAGCCTGGGCCACAGAGTGAGACTCCGTCTCAAAAAAAAAAACAAACCAAAAACCAAAAAACAAAAACAACTCCATGCAAAATGATTACTATATAGCTATTCAAACAGAAATGGAACTATATGGATTTATTTATTTATTTATTTTTAAAGACATACTGTCACCCAGGCTGGAGTACAGCGGTGCAACTGTAGCACCGATCTCCTGGGCTCAAGTGTTCTCCCACTTCAGCCTCTCGAGTAGGTGGGACTACAGCTGCATGCCACCATGCCTGCCTAATATCTTTTAGTTTTTGTAGAGAAGGGGTTTTGCTATATTCCCCAGACTGGTCTCGAACTCCTGGCCACAAACGATCCTTCTGACTTAGTCTCCCGAAGTGCTGGGATTACAGACATGAGCCTCTGCCTCTGGCCAGTATATGGATTTTATCAACACAGTAGATAGGGATGTAAATGGCAAACATTAAGTTAGTACAAAACTGATTAAAACTGTCTTAAAAAAGAAGTGTGCTAATAAGGAACAAACTCATTTAGTAAAATGTTTCAATTTACTTTTTCAAGAGTTTTAGTAATATTAATATCATGCCTTACTGAGGGTTAAAATGTTCAAATTTCTTAAGACTGACAGTCTGCATAAATGTAATCTATTAAATCCTTTAAGCGCTTACAGACAAAAATCAAGATAACTTTTCCTTCAAAATTTAAAGACAATAGTATGACAAGAGTGAAAGCCAGCTAGATAGCTGAACAATGCAAAGATTTCAGATGGCATTCCTACAATCACATTTGCTCGGGACTTGAGATAATGGAAAGCATTCTGATGAATTATATACATGATTTAAATCTGAAAGTAGCTTGGGGTAGAAAAGAGCCTAAGGTTTGAGGTCACCTGTTCCACTGTTCTTATTCTGCCTTTGCCATTTACTAGCAGTATAAACTTGGGAAAAGTACATTTTCGCATCTATAAAGGGAGATAACATTCATAAGGCTTTGTGGGGGGATGAGTGAGACAAAGTGTGCAAATCACTCTAACAGTCACTCAGTGATATGGTAGTCTCTTCCTTGCTGCCTTTCCATAAGACATTAGCCTTTTAATTAATCATATTATTTCACTATTTATGACTTTTAACACCTTGTGTTTGCACTGAAATTTTTACCTTGAAAGGTCTTATCTCCATATATCCAATGTTCATATTATTAAAACATTCATGTCAGGCTGGCTGGCTGCAGGTCTAGAGACAGGGAAGTGACTTTAACACTATTCTATAGATGGGACTTTGGAAGCCTATCAAGATTAAGTAACTTATCAACAGCATTACTGACTAAGCCAGGACAGTACTGAAACATATCATTTAGCACATGATTCAGACGCAACCCTTATATAAGATTAACGAACATTTTCTTGATTTAGGCCAACACCATAATGCACATAGTTTTGTTTGCCAATAAATGGAGGTGCAGTTATCAGATTCACTAAATTTGCAGTCTGCAAAAGAGAAAATGAGAGCCTCTACAATGTTAAAATTAATAGAAGCAGAGTAAGGAGTATATTAGGAAAATGGCTAAGATTAGAAATTTAATCTCCATTGTGGGTTGATTTTTTTCTTAAGAAAATAATGGTAGAATAGAGTGAAAAACAGGTTTCATAATTTCATAGCAACTGTGATTATCATGATTAGGGAAAAGACAGCTGAGACTGGACTACAAATATTAAAAATGTGATTTTTAATAATATAAGTACAAAATTTTATTTCTTTATACAACTGTAATGGGATTTGGATCAAACCACTAGAATTTATTTAAAAAACAAAATAAAACAATGATATAAAAACTGCAAGAAGGTCTGAATCCAAAGTTTTTCCTCTAATAGTACCAAATACCACAAGGTACAGATTATTATACAAATGTGTACAAATTTTAAATACAAATACAACAGGGCTGGGTTTCAAAGGAAAACAAACAAAAAGCAGGTCCTCATCAGGATTTCATTAATGTATATAAATGACAATGCTAGGATTAATGTCTTCCTGTACTATCCATGTCTTCTCCGCCCCTCCTAGATACCCTGTGTCAAACAGGAAACTTCCAGATGGAGAAGAGGCATGGTACAATATTCTTTTTTTTTTTTTTGAGACTGAGTCTCACTCTGTCGTGCAGGCTGGAGTGCAGTGGCTGGATCTCAGCTCACTGCAAGCTCTGCCTCCCGGGTTCACGCCATTCTCCTGCCTCAGCCTCCCGAGTAGCTGGGACTACAGGCGCCCGCCACCTCGCCCGGCTAGTTTTTTTTTTTTTGTATTTTTTAGTAGAGACGGGGTTTCACCGTGTTAGCCAGGATAGTCTCGATCTCCTGACCTCGTGATCCACCCGTCTTGGCCTCCCAAAGTGCTGGGATTACAGGCTTGAGCCACCGCGCCCGGCCCAATGTTCTAATACATGAAATCAACTTAAGATTTCTGTTCCTCTTGATTTTGGTTCCCAAACAATCCTGTTTCTTTCTCTGTATTCCCAATTAAATCTCAAAACTGCTCTGAGCTGAGAAAGGGATTCAGCAGCCAGAATACCTTTAAGCAACATAGCCCTGTGACAACACTGGTGGGGAGAAGGGAAGAAATTAAATAGGATGCAGACGGGCTACACTGTCCCCGAAGATCTACTTTGATGCTGCAGTGCTGTCTAGGCCAGGAGAAGCAAGCACAGTTAGCTCAGAGCTTGGTGCTGGCAGAGAATCTCACACCAGATTTAAAAACCATCCTGAAGGGCTCAACTGTCTTCTTTCCAACTGGGAAGCAAAAGTCTGGTTCTCTGGAAATAAGGGCAGCTGGGGATGGTAACATTCCTCTTTATTTTACTTTCTAGACATTATTGAAGCCCATGAAGTTCTTTGTAAAGAATTAGAATCCTAACACAATGATTCATTTTTGAGGTAAAATACCTTAAAATGTAAATGATTCAGTTTTTGGAACAGATCAGGAGGAAGGAAGGACAGAGGGAAGGAAGGAAAGAAAGAAAGAAGGAAAGAAGGAAAGAAGGGAGGGAAGGAAGGAGAAATGACAAATCTGTATCTTCCACATGCTGTTGCTGGTGGAGGCTTTTGTTATTAAATTATATATACAGAAATTTACAGGATAAATTAAAATCTAAGAGATTTTAAAGAGTTAAATACACATAATTAAAATACACATTCACACACATAAATAAACCTACAAGAGAGTGAGTTTTGTTTTGTTTTTGCAATTCACTTACATGTGGAATGCAGAACACTGTGTATCTGCCCACCAGGGGAACCGATAAGATGAATCCAAAAATCATGCTGGGCAAAGTTTATCCATAACCACCAAGTAAGTAAGCAGCACGGCTTGTGAGGACTTGGTGGTTAACTTCATGCCGCCAGTGAAAGACACTAGCTCTTAGTTCTGCAGACTAAATATTCTGGGTTAGCTCAGAATGTATGGAGGTCCAACTGGTGGCACTGACAGCTTCACCCTCCAAGGTGTTATTTGCTGCCAGGGCTCACAGAACTCCTTAGCCTCTGTTGAGGCTGCCAATGGTACCAATGATTACAATAAATTTTGAGACATGGACACCTATACAGTAGGAATTGGAATGAACCCCCTACTCAATTCACCTAAGCCACCTTCATAACTATAATGGGAACAAATTTTATCACCTCCCACCTGGGTCACTTCAAATTGAAAGGCTTTGAATTTTCAGTCAACTGGCATCTTCCCGTTATCTTTCCTATTACATATTTCAGACTAAGACAGGTAAGGCAAATGGTCAGTGATGGGTCTGGAGGTCCAACTGAGTTTGGAAAATAATCACATTTTAGCTGTCCATAAAGAGATGCGCTTGGCACCCAGAACAAGCCCCCAGCCCCCAAGTTACATTGATTTTTAAGGCAGATTTATCCACCACAGGAGAAAAAAGAATCCCAAGCCTGTATTCATGCCAAAATTTCCTCTTGGCTAAACCTTTGCCATTTCATAAAATTATTAAAAGCAAAGTAGTTACAGTCCTATGTATATATTGTACATTATATATATATGTATATATGTATGTATAGATATAAAAATTTAAAACCTACACCCAGAGGCCAGTGAAGGAATCTGGAACAGTCATATATACACAAACCAGCAATGGTGTAGGATAAGGTTTCTGTCCCAGGATTCTTTGCTGTCACAGTCCAGGCATGATGTAAGCAATGTTGTCTAGTGTGTTTGACTGCAAAAAAAAGAAAAATGTTCAACTGAAGAGTACTTTACCTTGGTTTCCTGACATGTTTCTCTGTTCAAGGAGAGAGATAAAAAAAATCAAATGTAGTTAGAAAAACAGGTGAGAATGAAGACGGCATCCTGTTGTTTGTTATGCTAGGAACTTTTCTGCTGACTTCTCCCATTAATCCTAGTAAAAAAGAGGGAGACAATTCCTGTACCGTCTTTGGGTGTAGAATAGCAAACAGGAAACACAGGAATTGCAGTACCTCAAGGGCTAGAATGCTTCTTTCTTAAGCACTATTTTGGTAAATGGCTTGTTTTCTAGTTTCAGTGAAAGCACAGCATGCATTTGATAATATAGCATCATGTTCCATGAGCTAACAGATGAAGGAAGCACTGTGTGTCACAAAGCCTTATGAGCCTGTGTCTGACAGTGTTCATTAAGGCAGGGCATCTCTGATGCCCAATGGGTCTGACCCTAAAAATCCAGGGAAAACTCACCAAGACCTGTTTGGGACAGCCATTCAATTCAGGTAGTTGTGTGGTGAGACATGCCAAGGGGCCAAGGGCACAGATAATGGAATCCAGAAGCACTGACAAACTGCCAGACACAGCCACCATACCCTGAAAAGGAGAGGAGGTTGTTGCTTGAGTCACACTCCTGATGCGCTTCCTGTGTTCGGGCTGACTTCCTCACACAGCACTTTAAATCCTAGGCAGTTCTAATCTTACAATTCGAAACTTTATAGCAGAAATGGAAAGTTTACTCTGATAACTCTGTAAGTTGTTTAGAAAGAAAACTTTTACAACACATTCCCAGGTTTCCTTTCTATAATCCTAGCTCATCTTACCTTCTATGTGACCTTGGGGAGGTCAAATACTTAACTTCTGTCTCTTTAACAGGAATAGTAAAAAATGCTTTACTTACTCTGGAGAGCTGTTGGTAAGATTTGTGATTATGTATGCAAAGTATATCTGTTATAAACTCCACAAATATAGCTCAGATGTGATTACTATGAGAATCCTATAACCCTACATGTATGTAGCTTTTGATAGCTGATGATATAATTTTTCTAGGTTGAGTTGTTCACTCTCAAAGAGAGGTGAATTTGGTTCAAATTTTAACATTTTATGTAATTCATATTGTCTAGATATTTGTGATTCAAAGAGATAAGAAAGACTGTTGCTACTGCCCAGTTCTTGTATAATTTGCTTTAACTAGAAGCACTGTGAGGATATGTCATGTTGGGAAACAGCACAGCAGAGTCCTTAAGAAAATGAGCTCTGGATTCAAGACTGCGTGGGTCCAGATCCTGGCTCCACTATTTACTGTTCTGTACCTGGGCAAGTTGCTTACTATGCTGTGCTTGTAAAACACTAATAGCATCTGCAGCAGATGGGATTGATGATAATAGATATAATATACTTGGGATGGTGCTTAATACATGGTTAAGTACTCAAAAAATGTCAGTAATTATGACTATTATTACCAACATTTTGATCTTCAAAATTGCATTTCTGGCTGTCTTTTGGGTCTCTCCTTTTGGATATTTCTCCATCTCAACATGCTGTAAGGAAGAATAACCTTCCCATCCAAATCTAGCCCTCCTTTTAGCATCCATTTCTCTGCAAGTCACCATCATTCACATAACTGCCCAGTTTCAAGGCCTAGCCATCACTGACTCTTCCTTTCCCTCATCCTCCTTGTCAACATCTTCCCTCTATACTTTCTGAGGGCAGCAGTACAGTAAGAGGTTAAGAATCCGGACCTTGAGGTCACATTCCAAATTCAAGTCTCTGCTTTACCACTTAGGGGCTGAACTCTAGAGAAAGTGACTTCACCTCTTCAAGTCTGTTTATTCTTCTGTAAAATAGGGGGAACAAAAATTCTGTCTTACAAAGCTGCAGTGTGAATTAAATGATGTAATTCATATTGAGCACTCTGAACCAAAGTTGGGTAAGCATTCAATAAAATGTTAATATATAGGGAAGATAATAGCTAAAACCCCCAAAATATAAGTAATTAGCAATATTATTCCATTACTTTTGCCCTATAGTTATTTATAGCTAATTTATCTTTGTCACATCTAGACTAGGATTATTGTTATAACTTCTCCCCACTTCTGGTCTCTTTTCACTTCCAATCTAAAATAAAAGATATTCTCAGAGAAAAGTAAATGAGAGCTCTGATCTCATCCCTTTGCACTCTAAAAACCCCTGTAGTTCCCCAACAGTAAAGTATACACACTTCAGAATGTCTACGAAGTCCCTCTGCAATCTGGGTTCTAGCCTTAACTTTCTTAAGTTACATATATATATATATATATATGTATTTTTTTATTTTTATTTTTTTGAGACAGGGTCTCACTCTGTTGCCCAGGCTGGATGGTGAATGGAGTGCAGTGGTGTGATCTCGGCTCACTGCAACCTCCACCTCCCGGTGGAAGCAATTCTCCTCCCTCAGCCTCACAAGTAGCTAGGATTACAGGTGTGCACCATCATGACTGGCGAATTTTTGTATTTTTAGTACAGACAGGGTTATGCCATGTTGGCCAGGCGGGTCTCAAAACTGTTGGCCTCAAGTGATCCTCTCATTTTGGCTCCTAAAGTGCTGGGATTACAGGCATGAGCCAGAGTGCTCAGCCTCTAGCCTTAATTATCTAACTTATGCATTGTATGTTCTAGTTTTACTGCTAAAATGAACATTAATTTACTGTTGAACATATTATTTTGATAATTATATGTCCATTATGATGTACATTAAAAAAATAGAATATAATCCTTGAGATGTCATGAATGTCATATAAAAGCATAGACAAGTTTATTTAAATAAAACTGTAAAGTAAATAATAGTGTAAGTGGTATGTGGAAATTGTAAAATTACGGGGATCTATGCAAATGATTAAATTCAGGCCAAAAGTGGATTAGAGGGAGAATGGGGAAAAACTGCTAATGGGTACAGGGTTTCTTTTAGGGGTAGTAATATGTTCTGCAATGAAATAGTAGTGATTCACAATTCTGTGAATATACTAAAAATCACTAAATTCTGCACTTTAAAGGGGTGAACTTTGTGCTTACTAAACTAAATGGAAATATCTGGGAAAATTCAGAATATGCTTAAAACAAATCGTTTTTACTTCTAACTTCTTATGAAATTAAGAATGATTAAATATGAAAAATAAGGTCACAGAATATTTCTTCTGGAAATACCTATATCCATTCAGCTATCGAGCCTATATGAAAGTGCTGAAGTTCTTTTGACTCCTGCTAAATTTTTTAGAAACTAGCCAAAGAATTTAGATACAGCTTCAGCTCTTGTGGCTTTTGGCATTTTATTTGTTGAATAATTCAATTTCCACACTGAAGCAAGTGATTAGTTTTACATTCCTACACTAATTTCTTAGCTTAAAAATGGCTTTAGTAGCTTAGACTGGCTTCTTTGCTGAAATGTCTTACTAGAACTTGGTAGAAAGCGGAATTACTATACTACTGAGTTAGCTAAGGGGACAATACAGTTAGAAACTGAGTATGGTGATAGAAACAAAACACGACAGCTGTGCAGGTTAAGTGATTTTTTTGAAATCGAAGCTTAAAAGGACAAAAATCTCCTTAGGGCACATAGCACTGTATAATTTAAGTGCAGAGTACTAGAGAGCTGGGAACCTTAACTTCTCCATTTGCTACCTATTTTCAAAATAGAGGAACTCTTAATCCCCTATACAATTGAATCTATTCAAGACTTTGCTGGAAATGCACAGAAAAATGCAAAGTCTCTTAGAAGTAGATAGAAGTAATCAAAACTGCTATGGAATTTGTACTCATCGTTTTTCTTGCCTTTTTGTTTTTGTTTTTTTAAAAGAGATAGGGTCTTGCTCTGTCACTCAAGCTGGAATGCAGTGCAGCAATAATAGCTTACTGCAGCCTTTGAGCTCCTGGGCTCAAGCAATCCATCTGCCTTAGCCTTCCAAGTAGCTGGGTCTACAGGTGTGCACCACCATACCTGGCTAATTTTTAAATTTTTTGTAGAAATGGGGTCTCACTATGTTGCCCAGGCTGCTCTCCAACTCCTGGCCTCAAGCAATCCTCCGGCCTCAGTCTCCCAAATTGCTAGGATTACATACATGGGCCACCGTGCCCAGCCGCCATTGCATTTCTTCTTTTTTTCTTTGTGATGGAGTCTCACTCTGTCGCCTAGGCTGGAATACAGTAGAGCGATCTTGACTCACTGCAACCTCCGCCTCCCAGGTTCAAGCGATTCTCCTGCCTCAGCCTCCCGAGTAGCTGGGAACACAGGCGCGCACCACCACGCCTGGCTAATTTTTGTATTTTTAGTAGAGACAGGGTTTCACCATATTGGCCAGTCTGGTCTCGAACTCCTGACCTTATGATCCGCTGGCCTCAGCCTCCCAAAGTGCTGGGATTACAGGCATGAGCCACCACGCCTGGCCTCATTTTTATTCCTTTTAAATTTTTTGAATATATGTATTTTTTGAGATGGAGTCTCACTATGCTTGCCAGGCTGGTCTCGAACTCCTGGCCTTAAGGGATTCTCCCAGCTAGGCCTCCCAAATGAGGAGCCACTGTGCCCAGTCTCCACTGCATTTTAAAAAAATAAAAATAAGTTACAGGGTATTCCAATTTCTTTTTGTGCCATTGTTTCAATAGGATATCATTAGTGAAACTTTGAGAGCTAATAGGTAGACTGAATATCTCTATAGATATTTCTGTTATCATTATATCTTCTATATCACTGCATCCTGAGTACCTGGCATAATTTAGCATAAAGTAGATGCTCAATACATGTATGTAAAATGAGTGAATGAATCCAAATTATATGGGAAACTGTAGTCATGCTGCTGATAGTTGTATTCACCTCAGTTTCCTGCAGACGGTGTCCAATGAGGCTTAGGGACTCTCCCAACAGCTGAAGATGAGCAGCAACATCAATGGGCTCTGTCTCAGGGGCTTTGGCTGGTGAGGCTGGTAAGAGCATGGTGGTGGGTGGGGATTTCTTCTGGGGTGACAGTACTCCTACAGAAGAGGCTGAGAACAGAGCAATGAGGCAGACAGGTAAAACTTGCCTACAGCCTTGAACAACACAAAATTGTTCTTCCTGATTTTCCCTTTTTATGAACTATACCAGGCATTAGCAAAATTGTGGCCTGTGGGCTAAATTCAGTCCATGGTCTCCTTTTTTTTTACGGTCTGTGAGCTAAGAATAGTTTTACATTCTTAAAGGGTTATAGAAAAACAAAGAATATGTGACAGAGAATGTGAGAATGCATACAGCACACAAGGCCTATAATATTTACTCTCTGGACCTATTTTTTTTTTTTTTTGAGATGAAGTTTTGCTCTTGTTGCCCAGGCTGGAGTGCAACGGCACGATCTCAGCTCACCACAACCTCCACCTCCCGGGTTCAAGCAATTCTCCTGCTTTGGCCTCACCGGTAGCTGGGATTACAGGTATGCGCCACCATGCCTGGCTAATTTTGTATTTTCAGTAGAGACAGGATTTCTCCATGTTGGTTAGGCTGGTCTCGAACTCCCGACCTCAGGTGATCCACCCACCTTGGCCTCCCAAAGTGCTGGGATTACAGGCATGAGCCACCTTGCCTGGTCTACTCTCTGGACCTTTTTTTTGAGACGGAGTCTCGCTCTGCCGCCCAGGCTGGAGTGCAGTGACCGGATCTCAGCTCACTGCAAGCTCCGCCTCCCGGGTTCACGCCATTCTCCTGCCTCAGCCTCCCGAGTAGCTGGGACTATAGTCGCCTGCCACCTCGCCCGGCTAATTATTTGTATTTTTTAGTAGAGACGGAGTTTCACCATGTTAGCCAGGATGGTCTCGATCTCCTGACCTCGTGATCCGCCCGTCTCGGCCTCCCAAAATTGCTGGGATTACAGGCTTGAGCCACCACGCCCGGCCTACTCTCTGGACCT
Source organism: Rhinopithecus roxellana (assembly GCF_007565055.1). Lineage (NCBI taxonomy): Eukaryota > Metazoa > Chordata > Mammalia > Primates > Cercopithecidae > Rhinopithecus > Rhinopithecus roxellana. Next base: position 14,133,191 of record NC_044561.1, read on the forward strand.
TTAAAGCAAAAGTTTGCTGACTTCTGCTTTACATTTTCTAAATTTGAACATCTCTTTTTGGTAGCCTGTAACATTCAGTAAGAATACCTGGGAATCAAGGTCCACTTCTACTATTGCAAGCTTTTCTCCCAGTTTCTTAGCAAGGAAGCAAAATTCACATGCTTTAGAGAAAAGCAGGAGGGGGATGTGGTTACTACCTTTGACTTTCATGGAACCTTCTGAGCTGGATGCTTTCCTTTTCACAGTTGTGGCTTCTGCTTTGTTCTGTTTGTGCTGCAGATACTGAGCTTTTTGCTTCCAAATCTGTAATCACATCAGTGAACATTAAAATAAATTTAAAAGGACAAAAAAGTAAAAGGAAAAGAAGTTATGAAAGAACAAAATGGAGAAAAGAAAGGCGATAATAGGAGGCAGGCAGACAGAGGGTTAATGCTAACTTTTAAGCTGGGGGTCACTGAACTGACTTCAGACAGCTAGCTACATTCACATCTTAGTAGAGGACGATAAACATTCCTCAATGCTAATGGTCAAATCTCGGCACTGATTTTTAGATCACTGTAAGTTGAAATGCAAAATCACAGATTAAACATCTGGCTCAATATAATGTCTCTGTGGTTCTTCTAACCTGCTGGTTGGCAATACCAACACAACAGCAGGATAACAACAACATGGAAAACAAAAACTAAGGATAATCTATCTGGGTGAAAAATAGTTGTTCATCTAGATGACATAGTGCTCCTATATGACCTTCATATCATAAGTCTCAATGATTCAGATATGACTGTTTTTTGTTTTTTTTTTGAGATGGAGGTTTGCTCTTGTTGCCCAAGCTGGAGTACAATGGCGAGATCTTGGCTCACTGCAACCTCTGCCTCCGGGGTTCAAGCGATTCTCCTGCCTCAGCCTCGCGAGTAGCTGGGATTACAGGCATGCGCCACCAAGCCTGGCTAATTTTTTGTATTTTTAGTAGAAACAGGGTTTCGCCATGTTGGCCAGGCTGGTCTCGAACTCCTGACCTCAAGTGATCCACCCGCCTCAGCCTCCCAAAGTGCTGGAATTACAGGCGTGAACCACCGTGCCCAGTCCAGATATGACTGTTTATCAGTGTCTTACTAGCTTCTTGATAGTAGGGTACATTATTTGGTAATAGTTGATGAGGATAATGACCTTGAACCTGGTTACCTAGTAAGCACATTCTCATGTTTTTATTGTCTGCAGTGACTGCTAAGTGGATAACTTTCCTCAGTTCTCAGACCATGACTGATTACTAGGTGTTTTCAGTAAAGGGCTCTGATTTTATAATTTAACACTTTAGTTATGCCTTAACTTAGATCATCTTTTGGCTCAAATGTAACACTGTTGGAAAAAACTAGACCAGGTTAGAAAAGACAGCCTTGCTATAGCTAAATCCTCATGTACAGTGAACTGGCACTAACAGTGTTAATGTCCTCTGCTAAACCATTTTCTATTGATTTGTAATTTTCTTTGCTATTTTCAGTGCTGTCTGGCTGGCTGGTCTATGGAAGAATTAGGTATTTTGGAAGGCAAGAAGCACTGAAAAATATGTTTATAAGAAAGTGTACTTACCAGTTTGTCTTTTTCTGGCAATTGCTTCCACACCTCAGCCAGTTTTTTACTAAGTTCCCCAAAATCTGGCATAAAAGAGTAAAACACTCAATACAGTAAAGGGTTAGCTATTAACAAAACAGAAGATTGGTGAGAGCGAAAACTGTGAAAAGGGTTTTGAAGGTCAGATTTAAATATTGCAAGATTTTCTGAGAAAACCAACCCCAATCCCATCGCTTTTGATTTTTTTCTATAGGGAAGGGGATGTTTTGATGGTCACAAGACAGTCTCAACTCCTAACCCATCTACTCCCTAGGGATTTACTCCTTAAGCATCTTTCTAGTGTCTTTTTTTTGAGACTGAGTCTGGCTCTGTTGCTCAGGCTGGAGTGCAGTGGTGTGATAATGGCTCACAGCACCCTCAACCACCTGGGCTCAAACCACCCTCTCACCTCTACCCCTCAAGTAGCTGGGACCACAAACACAGGCTACCACACCTAGCTAATTTTTTTTAAATTTTTTTTTTTTTTCTTTTTGAGATGGGAGTCTCGCTCTGTCGCCCAGGCTGGAGTGAAGTGGAGTGATCTCGACTCACTGCAACCTCTGCCTCCTGCTTTCAAGCGATTCTTCTGCCTCAGCCTCCAGAGTATCTGGGATTACAGGTGTGCACCAAAATGCTCAGCTAATTTTTGTATTTTTAGTAGAGACAGGGTTTCACCATGTTGGCCAGGCTGCTCTTGAACTCCTGATCTCATGTAATCCACCCACCTCGGCCTCCCAAAGTGCTGGGATTACAGGCATGAGCCACCGCGACCGGCTATTTTTTTAAATTATTATTTGTAGAGATGAGGTCTCATTATGTTGCCCAAGTTGGTCTCAAAACTCCTGGGTTCCAGCAATTCTCCTACTTCAGCCTCCCAAAGTGCTGAGATTATAGGCATGAGCCACTGCATCCTCCCTCTGGTTTCTTTAATTTGATCCCACAATACAAGGCCTATCAACTTAGGTTAAAAAATATGTGTAGAATTTGAAAAAAGATGTTAGGTTTTTACCAAATTTCTGAACAATTAGAACCAAAGAAGGATTTCCCTAGAGCAGCTCAGAAGCAATCCTCTAGATGTGTAATCTTACCCTTCCACTATATAACGGTTTTATGCTTTATAAAGCATATTCATGTGTGCCTCACTGCAGCCTTTTGGAGTTGATAGGGCAGCGATTTTACACATTAGGCAAATGAAATCTGTAGCGGTTAAGTGACGTGTGTCTCACCTCATTAACTTCTAATACAGAGACAAATACAGACGGTCCCAGGCCTATGATGGTTTGACTTTTGATTTTTCAATTTTATGAGAATGCAAAAGCAATATGTACTCAGTAAAAACTGTACTTCTAGTACCCATACAACCATTGTTTTTCACTTTCAGTACAGTATTCAATACATTACACAAGATATTCAACACTTTATTATAAAACAGGCTTTGTGTTAAATGACTTTGCTCAAGTGTAGGCAAATGTAAGTGTCCTGAGCACATTTAAGGCTCACCTTAAATGTGTTCTGTAGGCTAGGTGTATTAAATGCATTTTTGACTTACAGTATTTTCAACTTTCAATGGGTTTATCGGGATGTAACACTATCGTAAGTTGAAGAGCATCTTTACAACAATATAATACAAGACATCTCATTATAACTTTATATCCAAGGGCAGTTTAAAGAAAAGGCCAATTGTAGAATCTTGGAAATAAACAATTGTATATTTTTGTGCATTTATGTATGTGCTTTATAACATTTATTTTTACGTAGGTTCCCACCTTATCAGTTTAAGAGATATGTATAGAAAGTTCATCTCTTTTACAGATCAGGTAAACTAAGGTAAAATCTAAAGTGATTTGCAGAGCTGAGGAAAGAAACAAGATTATCTATGCTCTAATGCTACAGGAAGAAGAAATTAACTGCACTGCTTCAAGATATAAATGGAAAGCAAAAGCGCTACAGATCAGCAAAGTTCTTACCTATACCTGGATGGTCAGCCACAATGGTCACGCGATACTCTTTACAGAACACCTGGTAGGCCGACATGTTCTTCTTTTTTGGCTAGTGCCACATAGAAGATACAACAGGGTAAGACTTGATTAGAACCCAAGTTTAGTAACCCTGAATCCACAGTAATAAAATAGAAGGTTACCTAAACTTTTTCATCAAGGGAAGAGTTCCAAACTACTAACCAGCTTTCCTAAACAGGATAATAATTTTTTTTTTTTTTTTTTTTTGAGATGGAGTCTCGCTCTGTCGCCTAGGCTGGAGTGCAGTGGCGCAATCTTGGCTCACTGTAACCTCCCCTCCTGGGTTCAAGCGATTCTTCTGCCTCAGCCTTCCAAGTAGCTGAGATTACAGGTGCCCGCCACCACGCCTGGCTAATTTTTGTATTTTTACTAGAGATGGGGTTTCACCAGGTTGGCCACGCTGTTCTCGAACTCCTGACCTCAGGTGATGCGCCCACCTCGGCCTCCCAAAGTGCTGGGATTACAGGCGTGAGCCACCGTGCCTGGCCAAGAAAATACATTTTTAATCCATGTTACTTACAACTCAGAGATGAACATCAGTTTTAATTTTAGTAGGTAAAAACCACATGCTAAATTATTTGTAAAGACCTTCCTTCTCCCTATATACAATCCCATGTTACATATTTCTTTCAGAATTCAGTGTTAAGAAAATCTTTATCACTCCTGGGGTATCTATTTCTCTCATCTTTGAAAATCTGAACCGTATAATTTCCTTTTAAACTCTGGAGCCAGAAACGCAAGAGCCAAATCTATGTTCTTTTTGCTTCTCTGGTTTTGATTTCATATCTTGTAATTTCCATCATCCTGCTTTTATTGTCATTTGTAGCTTCTCATTATTGGACTGTTAACATTCTTTGGGTTCAAGGTAAGAAGTGAATAAATAACTGAAGACAATTCTTTGGTAGTCACTGTCAGATGAAATGTCTTCACTTCAACAAACTGCTCTGTACTACCTGAGGCATGTTTGTTCTTCACTATATTCTGACCTAATGCCAAAAGGAATATATGGTTTTTGAGAAACAAAATCAAATTATTTTTAAAGTCAGTTCAACAAGAGACATATAAAACAGAAGATTATATTTCTATGCATTCCATTTTACAATTATACATGGTCTAAGGGGAAAAAATTTTTTGTTTTTTTTTAATTTTTTTTTTTTTAATTATACTTTAAGTTCTAGGGTACATGTGCATAACGTGCAGGTTTGTTACATATGTATACTTGTGCCATGTTGGTGTGCTGCACCCATCAACTCGTCAGCACCCATCAATTCATCATTTATATCAGGTATAACTCCCAATGCAATCCCTCCCTCCCAAGTTTTTTCTATCTAGAAAGAGACATACAATTAGATTCATCTATCCAAATTTTTCATTGTAAGGATGGGGAAAAATAAAGTCAGAGAAACTGTAACTTGCTGAGGGTACCATCACTAAGCTAGTAGTAACACTAGACCCTGGCAGTTATAACCACAACCCAGGTAGACCTGACTTTCAGGGCCATGCATTATGGGCCCAAGAAAGAACATATGTTGCTCCCCTACAGAAAAAGTTAGTTATTTAAGGTAAAGAAAGGGTTATCACTTAATAATCTTAATCTAACAAACAAATATTTTCAGTATGGCTTTCCGCAAAAACTCATCTGGAAGCATCAAAATGTGATTCTCAGTCTTTCATCTATTCCTAGTCCTTTCTGGCCCTACAGTTATTAAAATGACATGAATGTGGCCAGGCACGGTGGTTCAAGCCTGTAATCCCAACATTTTGGGAGGCCGAGGCGGGCGGATCACGAGGTCAGGAGATCAAGACCATCCTGGCTAACATGGTGAAACCTCGTTTCTACTAAAAATACAAAAAATTAGCCAGCGTGCTGGCAGGCGCCTGTAGTCCCAGCTACTCGGGAGGCTGAGGTAGGAGAATGGTGTGAACTCAGCAGGTGGAGCTTACAGTGAGTCAAGATTGTGCCACTGCACTCCAGCCTGGGCGACAGAGTGAGACTCCACTTGGAAAAAAAAAAAAAATGACATGAGTGTTTGGTACTTTAAATGCCCTTGGGAGCTTTTGTTTGCCTTAAGAGTGAGATTTTGGGATGAAAACCAAACCAGTCAGTCACACAGTCCTGTCTCATACCTTCAGAGTTGTATCTTGCTTTAAACAAAGCTCGATCGTGCACTCTGCCTAGCTCCCTTAGTTCTTCATGTTGTTCCTACAAAATAACGACCCTCAAAGGACAAAGACTGACTGAGGCTGATGGCAGTAAAAAGCTCATGTGATGACTCTGACTTTAATTCCAAAAGCAATTCTGAAATCATTTGATGAATGGAAATATTTCTAGAACACTTTCCAAGGTAACTGCTTTGAATGAGATTGCACTTATTTGAGATAAAATTTGTGGTATGTTTGTTAAATTTCATACTAATCTTTTAATCATGGCTTATCTATATGCCTGACATTTACTAGAATACATGATGAAAGAATAATTTGTGGAAGTCTATACGCTGCCAAATCTTTCCCAACTGTACAATCAATCTCACTGCTAAATACTGAGAACATTAGAAAACACATATGCTTGAGAGATTTCATAGCTTGTTTGGCCATATTATAAAACTTACAAGGAAGGCATTTAACAACGTTTTCTCAAACACAATATAATACCGTAAAAGGTTAATGTTCCTATTCTATAAGGCTATCCATAGCTGTCACACTAATCACAATTCTTGGCTAATATACTATAGATTCAAATTCACATACTGAAGAAAAAGGTTTCCTTCATAACTCTTATAAAGGACTTTATTCAATTATGTAGAAAATAGATTAGCGTTTATTGAGTACCTGTGCTGGGTGGTGGTATAGCAAGTAGTTAGGAGGATAAGCTTTTGAAGACTAGATCTAATTATAAGGAAGTTAAGCTGCATAAAATAGTGGAAAACACATGAAATTTACAGTTTAAAGACCCACAATCTTGTCTCATTTTCGCCATATACTAATTATTTGATCCTGAATAAAACACATGGGAAGTGGACAGCTTTTCTAATAAGTGATATTAAAAGTATTTCAATGGCAATGAAGGAAAAGCAGAGACTAAGATTTCAAAGGTAGTAGAAAAAAAGTAACCCATTAAAGTATTCTACTATTCATGTATTAATAATATTTACTGAGTATCCATATGTGCCAGACACTGGGAATACAGATAAAGATCAGATGTAGAATCTAACAAATGAGGCAGTTAAATATGTCATTGTAATAAAACACAGTGCTATTACAGGGAAAGCATTTGGTGCTATGGGAACATGTAGTAGGAGTGCGTTCCCAAGTTAGGGAGTCAAAGAAAGCCTTCTGGAGGAAGTGACATTTAATCTAAACCAGAGAGATGGGTAGAAGTAGGCAGATGAAGGGTGGTTAAGAGTGTTCTAGGCAGAGGAAACAACATGGAGGCACATTTATCAAAGAAGAGAGAGGTAAGAGACGATGTTAGAGAAGCAGGCAGAGCCCATCAACTGAGGCCATGTAACCCACATTAAAATGTATGAATTCTGTCTGGAAGAAGCCATTCAAGTATTTTAAGCAGGAAGTTATACAGTCAGGGTTACACTTAAGGACTATGGAGAACAAACTGGAGAAGAACAAGAGCAAAGGCAGGAAGACCAATCAGGAGGCTGCTGCAGGAGTGCGGGGAAGGGATGAATGATCATGACCCACAATCAACAGTGGGTTGGGAGAAAAGCAAATAAACTGGGAAGGAGGAAGATGTGACAGGATTTATTAGTGATAGTGTGGCAAAAATGGCTTTGAAGATCAGCAAATCTGCGTTAGAATCCTGACGATGCTATTTACTAGTTACGTGAATTGCTTCATTTTCGTGACATTTCGTTTCCCTACAAGTAAAACTCGGATAACACCATTTAACTCAAAGGTGGGAATTACTCCATTGGTGTGTGGCACTTCAATAGGTACTCAATGTTATTTCTGTGGTAAGCAGAATTATAAGATGGCCCCCAAGACCCCTTCTCCTGGGTTTGCATTCCCATAAGGGTGGGCAAGACATGGTCATGTCATGTTATATGGCAAGGGGATTGTGCAGATGCACTTAAGGTCTCTAGTGAGTTGACTCTGAGTTAGTCAAAAGGGAGATTATCCTGACTGGGCCTGACCGTAGCAGGTGAGCACATAAAAGAGACAAGAAGCCCAGCGAGCTGTTTTGAAGACATCAACTGATGCTAAAGTTGATATGAAGAGGCCACAGACCCAGAATGGACAACACAGTATTGAAGAACAAAGTCGGAGGACTGACACTACCCTACTTCAATATTACTATGAAGCTACAATAACCAAGACAGTGTGGCACTGGCGTAAGAATACACAAATACATCAACGGAACAAAATAGAGGGCCTAGAAACAAAGCTACCTAAATAAAGTCAATGAATCTTTGACAAAGGAGCAAGGACCATATAACGAAGAAAAGACAGGTATTTTCAACAAAAGATGCTGGGACAATTGGATATCCACATGCCAAAAAAAAAAAAAAAAAAAAAAAAGGAATCTAGACACAGACCTTACCCCCTTCACAAATTAACTCAAAATAAGTCTCAGACCTAAATGTAAAGTACAAAACTATAAAACTCCCAGATGGTAACACAGATGATCTTGAGCTTGGCAATTACCTTCCAGAAACAGAAACCAAAGACATAATCCATGAAAGAAGGTACTGATAAACTGGGGTTCATTAAAATTAAAAACTTCTGCCGGGCGCGGTGGCTCACGCCTGTAATCCCAGCACTTTGGGAGGCCGAGGCGGGCGGATCACGAGGTCAGGAGATCGAGACCATCCTGGCTAACACGGTGAAACCCCGTCTCTACTAAAAATACAAAAACCTAGCCGGGCGAGGTGGCGGTGCCTGTAATCCCAGCTACTCGGGAGGCTGAGGCAGGAGAATGGCGTGAACCCGGGAGGCGGAGCTTGCAGTGAGCTGAGATCTGGCCACTGCACTCCAGCCTGGGCGACAGAGTGAGACTCCGTCAAAAAAAAAAAAAAAAAAAAAAAAAAAAATTAAAAAATTCTGCTCTGCAAGACACTTAAGAAAATGAAAAGACAATCCACAGACTGTGAGAAAATATTTACAAGGGGCATAGCTGATAAAGAACTATTATCCAAAAATCTCTTTTTTTTTAAGACGAGATCGCACTCTGTCATGCAGGCTGGAGTGCCTGGTGTGATCATAGCCCACTACAGTCTTGAATTCCTGGATTCAACTGATTCCCCGGCTTCAGCCTCCTGAGTGGTTAAGACTACGAGTGCGTGCCACCATGCCTTTTTTTTTTTTTTTTTTTTGTAGAGATGCAGTCTTGCTATGTTGTCACAGTGAGACTCCAACTCTACAAAAAATTAAAAAATTAGCTGGGTGTGGTGGTGTGTGCTTGTAGCCCCAGCCACTCAGGAGGCCGAGGTGGGATAATCGATTGAGCTCAGGAGTTCGAGGCTGTAGTAAGCTAGGATTGCACCTCTGCACTCCAGCCTGGGTGACAGAGTGAGACCCCATCTTAAAAAAAATAATAACATTGACCCGCCGTCATGCCCCTGGCCGTGCCGCCCGCGCTCCTGCTGCCGCTGCTGGGGCTCGCCGCTGCTGCCGTCGTGGACTGTCCTTCATCTACTTGGATTCAGTTCCAAGACAGTTACTACATTTTTCTCCAAGAAGCCATCAAAGTAGAAGGCATAGAGGATGTCAGAAATCAGTGTACTGACCATGGAGCAGACATGATAAGCATACATAATGAAGAAGAAAATGCTTTTATATTGGATACTTTGAAAAAGCAATGGAAAGGCTCAGATGATATCCTACTAGGCATGTTTTATGACACAGATGATGCGAGTTTCAAGTGGTTTGATAATTCAAATATGACATTTGATAAGTGGACAGACCAAGATGATGGGGAGGATTTAATTGACACCTGTGCTTTTCTGCACATCAAGACAGGTGAATGGAAAAAAGGAAATTGTGAAGTTTTTTTTGTGGAAGGAACACTGCAAAACAGCTATTCCATACAAAAGGAAATATTTATCAGATAACCATATTTTAATATCAGCTTTGGTGATTGCTAACACAGTAATTTTGACAGTTTTGGGAGCAATCATTTGGTTCCTGTACAAAAAACATTCTGATTCTCGTTTCACCACAGTTTTTTCAACTGCACCCCAATCACCTTATAATGAAGACTGTTTTGGTAGTTGGAGAAGAAAATGAATATCCTGTTCAATTTGAGTAAGTTTTTGGTAATCTTGCACTAAGACATCAACAAAATGCCCTGGCAGAGATTCTTGGGAAAAATTTTAATATAAAACTTGACATTGGATAAAAAATAATAATAATAACAATAACATTAAAAAATACATAAAATTTAAAAGCCCCAGACCCCAGGTGGTAGTTTGGAAGGGGCTTAATGACATTTCTTGGGTAGACTCATTCCTAAGAATATTCAGTCACTCATTCTTTGAGGCAAGAAATATTGAAGGTATTGGGGACTCAATGGCAAATGAGACAGACCCAGATCCTTGTCCGAATGGGGCTGAGATCCCATGGTACAGCCACTTTGGAAAACAGTTTGGTGGTTCTCAGAAAACTAAATGTTCTTAACATATAATCTATCAGCTGTGCTCCTTGGTATTCACCCAAAGGGAGGTGAAAACTGATGTCCACACAAAAACCTGCACTTGGAAGTTTATAGCAGCTTCATTCATAATTGCCAAAACTTGACAGCAACCAAGACGTCCTACAATCAGTGAATGAATAAACTGTAGTACTATATCTAGACAATGGAATATTATTCAGTGCTAAAAGGAAAAAAAGAAAGGTGTTGAGCCATGGAAAGACATGGAGGGAATTTAAGTACATATTACTAAGTGCAAGAAGCCAATCTGAAAAGGCCAGATACTGTATGATTCCAACTATGTGGCATTCTGGAAAAGGCAAAACTATGGAGACAGTACAAAGTTCAGTGGCTGCCAGGGAGGTAATGAATAGGTGGACCACAGGATTTTTAGAGCAGTGAAAATACTCTGCCTGAGACTGTAATGGCAGATACATGTCATGATACATTTGTCCAAACCCAAAGAATGGACAACACCAGGAGGGAGCCCCAGTGTAAACTACGGACTCTGGGTGATAATAATGTGTCAGTGTAGGTTCATCAGTTGTAACAAATGTACTAGTCTGGTGGGGGATGCTGATAGTGCGGAAGGCTGTGCACGTGTGGGATGGGGGATATATAGGTTACCTCTGTACTTTCCTCTCAATTTTGTTGTTAACCTAAAGCTGCTGCTGCTGCAAAAAAATAAAATCTTGGAAGAGTTTCCTGAACAAATTTCACATGAATAGAAACCACACTGGCTGGGCGCGGTGGCTCACACCTGTAATCCCAGCACTTTGGGAGGCCAAGGTGGGTGGATCACCTGAGGTCAGCAGTTCAAGACCAGCCTGGCCAACATGGTGAAACCCCATCTCTTCTAAAAACAGAAAAATTAGCCAGGCATGGTGGCACGTGCCTGTAGTCCCAGCTACTCGGGAGGCTGAGGCACGAGAATCACTTGAACCTGGGAGGCGGAGGTTGCAGTGAGCTGAGATGGTGCCACTGCACTCCAGTCTGGGCAACATAAGTAAAAGTGTCTCAAAACAAAAACAAAAACAAAACACCCCCCCCCCCACATCAAACCAACATTAAGAAACACAGAAACAAAATGAGACAAGAAGGCACGACAGTCTCTGACTGGTCTCGAATTTTTAGAAAACAAATTGCCATGAGTCCTACAACTATAAGGGACTGAAAGTGGCCAACAACTTGAATGAGCTTGAACCTTGGAAGAGAACCCAGCTCTAGTGGACACCTTGATTTCAGTCTTGTGAGACCCTGAGCAGAGAACCCAGTTGAGTCCTCCAGGAGGACTTTGATCTACACAACTGTGAGATAGTAAATGGATATTGTTTTAAACTGCTAAGCTTGTGATAACTTGTTATGCCACAAGAGAAAACTAATATGAATTCTTTTCTATTCCCTGTGCATTTTCCAAAATAGCCATTGTGGCACCCAAAAGGCCAACACAAGCTTTTTAAAAAATAAAAATTGTGGTGAAGGAGGATAGGGTGAAATCATTTGACCTTTATCAGACAAATGGCATCAAGTCCTTTATTTTAAAATTTTTCACTGAAACAGCAAACCAAACTAAAAATACTAAATTTTAGTATTCTTCTGGTGAAGCCAGTTCTGTTTAGAGATGATAAAGCAGTATATTGTGGGTGCTGGATCTCATTTATTAATTTAGTATCAGCTTTTTATCTCCTAATGTCTTAAGTGTTTTAAGGATCCTCTCTTTCAAATCCTCCTTTATTGGGCCTAAGATACAATGGAGAGGCACCACATGCACACCCAAACACATACACACGCTCGCACATGAGTTCATGTAAGGGGTGCTCGTGGCCATTTGGCGGGGTGTGGGTTAATTAGTCTGGGTGTTCCACCTGCCACTCATTCCACTCTAAGAACCTATACCTGGAGTGAGTGGGACAGGAGATATAAATCTATTCTCCCCAGATAGTTTCTGTGTCTCTCTCAGTGTGGGCAACTCACTACACAAGTGTGATTCTGATGTTTGTAGCTAAGGTAATTTAAAAAATGGAATAAAATCGTGGTTCCTGAACAAGGCCAATGACTTCATCTGGTGGTGGAGAGAAAAATCTAGCTGCACTGGAATGACGTTCTGTTGAACTGAGACTCTGTCAGCCTTCAATGTGGAGCCTTCCTAAAGGATTTTCAAGGGAAACTCTGACTACTTACACTGTTCGCTTTACAAGCTGACTTAAAACCTAACCACTGTGTAAGATGCAACTCTAGTTTGTGGACCTAAAGTTCAGATTTCAAACTTAAGGGTTAAAAATTTTCCATGGTACATTTTTATGAATTAAAAATATACAAATAAAGGATGATCTCTATAAATACAAAACATTTCCATGAGATTCCAAACGCAAGATCAGTAATTCCACTCTAAATTTTCTCATGAAAGAAAACATACAGGATGGCAAGTAGATTACAGCTGGGATACACAAAAGCTTCTTTAATGAATAAAATGTTAGTATTTTAAAATCTTGGATACTTTATTATTAGTAGCAAATTACTTGCAACAAGTCTACTTAAATACATGTGACTCATGAGGTTACCGTTTTACTGCCAGGATCTCCTTTTAAATATTTGATGAGGTATGTCACAGTATCAAGAATATTAAAAAAGCAACTTCTTTTTAAGCAACAGGGTCTCGCTATGTCACCCAGGATGGAGTGCAGTGGCTCATTATGGCTCACTGCAGCCTTGAATGGGTTTAAGTGATCTTCCTGCCTTGGCCTCCCAAAACTCTGGGATTACAGGTGTGTGCCACTGCTCCTGGCCCAAAATGCAACTTCTTAATACTCTTCATAAAGTGTCCTGCTTAACTCTTTTGGGTCATAGAACTCCAAGAACCTGATGAAAAATCTTTCCTCATAATTCTAGTTTAAGATCCTATTTTAAAGAATACAATATTTGGGAGTTAAAGCACAATACTGCTTATGATTTTTTTTTTTTTTTTTTTTTTTGAGACAGAGTCTCGCTCTGTTGCCCAGGCTGGAGTGCAGTGGCCGGATCTCAGCTCACTGCAAGCTCCGCCTCCTGGGTTCACGCCATTCTCCTGCCTCAGCCTCCCGAGTAGCTGGGACTACAGGCGCCCGCCACCTTGCCCAGCTAGTTTTTTTGTATTTTTTGGTAGAGACGGGGTTTCACCGTGTTAGCCAGGATGGTTTCGATCTCCTGACTTCATGATCCGCCCGCCTCGGCCTCCCAAAGTGCTGGGATTACAGGCTCGAGCCACCGCGCCTGGCCCTGCTTATGATCCTTAAAGGTGAAATTTGGTGGCTGGGTGCGGTAGCTCGTGCCTGTAATCCCGGCACTTTGGGAGGCCGAGGAGGGCAGATCACCTGAGGTTAGGAGTTCAAGACCAGCCTGGCCAAGGTGTTGAAACCGTTTCCACTAAAAAGACAAAAATTAGCTGGGTGTGGTGGCCAGCACCTGTAATTCCAGCTACCTGGGAGGGTGAGGCAGGAGAATCACTTAAACCCAGGAGGCGGAGGTTGTAGTGAGCTGAGATCGCACCACTGCACTACAGCCTGGGCGACAAGAACAAAACTGCGTCTCAAAAAAAAAAAAAAAAAAAAAAAAGAAAAGAAAAGAAAGAAAAAAAAAGGAAAGAAAGAAAGAAAGAAGGAAAGAAAGAAAGAAATTTGGTGATGTTAATACTACGTAGGAGCCACTGTTACAAGACATTTACCCATAGAAATTCCCTTAAACCTCATAACAACCCTATGAAGTAAGTTCCATCATTCCTGCCAGTGTAAAAATGAAGAAAGTGAGATCCAGACTCACAACTCCATGGAGTGGTAGGGCAACTAAACACAGACAGCCTGGCTTTGGAGCCTGGACTAGTAACCATTTTACCACCTGATGCTCTTCTGAACTAACTTGACTGACATACCCAAATCTGATCTGGCTAAAAGGAAAACTAGCAGGTAAGTAAGGTTTCCATGCCAAAGTTTTTATTTTAACTAGACTGAATGAAAATCTTTCCACATGTACTCTATACTTCCACTATCTCTCATACCACATCAATGAATATAATTTAACCACTTTCTGTATATTGAAATGAGCATGGCTCTTGTAGTCAGAAAAACCTGGGTTCTAATTCCTGTTCTGCCACTAACAGGTATGTCCTGGGGCATGCTATTTCATTTATTTAAGCTTATTTCTGTGAAACTGAGATGACAATACCTACACCTCATTGGGTTCTTGTGAAAATTCAGTGATATACAGTAGATAAAAAAACTAGTGCAGTGCCTAGAACATACGGGGAACTCTACATGTACAGCTGTTAGGACTGTGCTTTGCCAATTCCTACTCAGTTCTCCTGCCCCTTCCTAGAAGGCCAGTCTGGCAATTCTTCCTGCCTTCTACATACCTTTTGCTGGCTTTGCTTCAGTCATATCAACTTCCTGGGTTTCTCTAAACATCCTGTGCCCTCTGGTGTCTCAGGGCCTTCACAAATATTTTCCATTCCGTAACTGAGGTGCCTACTCCTATTTTCCACCTGATAATTCCTACTTGGCCTTAAGATTTGGTTCCCATGACAGCTCTCCCGGGAAGCCAGCCATTCCGGGCTTTCCTTGCACTCTCTCAGTACTCCGCCCATGCCTCTGTTGAGGTTTAACACACCAAGTCCTTCCCAACCTCTTTTACTAGACTGAAAGCTCTTTGAGAGCAGACACTGTATCTTCATCTTTGTGTCCTTACCACCTGGCAGGATGTAAGAGCAGAGTAAATATGTACTATTGAATAGCAAAGTCTCAGAACTGTGCGTGAAGAGGCCAAGTGTGTATTCATGTGTAGGACCTCATCTGATTTCCACAACATCCTTGTACGTGAAGTAGGCTGGGTGCTAGCTCCCCACTTTAAGCATAAAGGAACAGAGGCACAGAGGTCACAGGACTCACCTCACTGGTCCTTCTCCAGTGATGATGAAGCTCTCCAATGAGCTGTAGGTTTTGTAACATCTGCTTTTGCCCCTTAGAGGCCCTGTTTTCTTTCTGGTTCTTAACTATTTTCCAAATATGTGACGTAACCACAGAGTTTGGTTCCTAAAGGTGGGAGGTTATATTAAGGTAGGGTATTATATGCATAAAACATAGTCTCCTTGCTTAGTCTAATATGTGAAATGAGTGGCTGAAATGTTTTCAAATATATTTTGTGCTTTTGAAGAACTTAAGATGTAAGCGAAAGTAACTGTAACAGCTGACATTTACTAAGCCATGCCCTGTGCTAAGCATGTTACATGTACCACCTAATTTAATCTAACCCCAATTTACAAATGAGCAGAAGTGAGAAAGCAATCTCAGGAGAACAGACCTAGTAAGTAGCAGACCAGAGTAAGAATCCAAGTCTGCTGAATCTGAGTCAAAGATGTATCATGGCACCAAGTAACCATGTCTTAAAGTTGTAGAAAGGCATGTGGCATAGTGGAGAGATTACAGCTTCTTCCTCTGTCAGTGAGGCAAATGATACTACTTATTAATCAAGAGTGGTAACATTCAGAAAATGCCTAGGAGAGCCTGGCACCTAGTGGCCACTCAGTAAATGGTAGTGACTACTTTCTACCATTTATTGTTGCTGTTACTTAGCCTCAGGTTTGCCAGAGAGAGAACTAATGTAACAGCATCACAAGTCTAGTTATGTTTCAAACTTTTATTAGTAGATCAATTAGGCTACCTAGCCCAGTCTTAGGTTTAGAGAAAATGTGCATATTTTGGAAACATACAGATAACTAAAGGTGTGTCTCTGAAATGGCAACATTACAGGATTTTAATTAATTAATTAATTAATTTATTTATTTTGAGACGGAGTCTCGCTCTGTCACCCAGGCTGGAGTGCAGTGGCATGATCTCAGCTCACTGCAACCTCCGCCTCCTAGGTTCAAGCGATTCTCCCGCCTCAGACTCCTGAGTAGCTGGGATTACAGGCGCGTGCCACCACGCTTGGCTAATTTTTGTATTTTTGGTAGACATGGGGTTTCACCATGTTGGTCAGGCTAGTCATGAACTCCTGATGTCATGATCCCACCCACCTTGGCCTCCCGAAGTGCTGGAGTAGTATAGGTGTCAGCCACCGCACCTGGCTATTGACAAAAAATGGGCTTTTATTTGGGGTAAAACCAAAAGTAAGGTATATTTAAAATGTAACTGTATCCTGCTCCTCCTATTTATTTATTTATTTATTTATTTATTTATTTATTTATTTATGAGATGGAGTCTCACTCTGTCGCCCAGGCTGGAGTGCAGTGGCGCGATCTTGGCTCAGTGCAAGCTCCGCCTCCCGGGTTCATGCCATTCTCCTGCCTCAGCCTCCGGAGTAGCTGGGACTACAGGCGCCCGCCACCTTGCCCGGCTAGTTTTTTTGTATTTTTTAGTAGAGATGGGGTTTCACCGTGTTAGCCAGGATGGTCTCGATCTCCTGACCTCGTGATCCACCCGTCTCAGCCTCCCAAAGTGCTCGGATTACAAGCTTGCTGTTCCAACAAAAGCCTTCCAATCCAATGAGATGATTTTTAGCGGGAAATTATCAAGATATTACCACACGATTTCTCTACTCTTCCTTAGAAAGCAGGGACTCAAAACCAATAAAACCAACCAACCAACCAAACAACAAAAACCACCTCCGAAACAACTGAAAGGCTACTTTCACCCAGGAAATAGTGCAATTTCCCTTCTTTGTGCCGGTAAAAATTCTCGAGTAAGAGCCCACCGCTGCTACGTTCACTTCCACACTGCTCACTCTTTCCTCAACCCCCAATCCAGTTCCATTCCTACCTGCTGCACTTGAACTCCTTGGCCTCTCTAGCATGAGATCAGTCTACTCTTGAAACTGTCTTTCTCCTGCCTTCTGTGTTTCTCCTCCAACATAGCTGTTCTATAAAATTCTGCTCTGAGCTCAATTTCCTCTTATCCATTTACCTATTCCATTTTTCACATATGAACAACCCAATTTCTCACCCAAGTTCCAGCCAAATTCTAGGTCTTGAACTTCCATTGCCACTGAGATGATTAGAGTATTTATTGAATGCTCACTAATGTGCTGAGCATTGTGCAAAGACAAAGTTCTCCAATGTTCTTGGTTCACAGTGCTTATATGGGTTTTCAATGTGGTAGTTGCTTTTTACCTCTAGAGCACACACATTTGGCTTTGAAAAGATATGGCACTACTGAAAAGAATGTAACGTACATCGTTGAAATTGGGAATTACTTTGAACTAGTAGTTCATAAGGTATCTGAGAGATGTCAAGTATTGCTGTTTGTCTCAAAATGTATTTAAAATATCAAGCATTATCCTGGTGAGTTTGATGTCGCATCCCAGAGCACCTTGGCACACCGAGGTCCTAAACATTTTTGCATGTATTGCCTCATTTAATCCTCACAACCCTAGGAGGTAAGTCTGTTATTATCCTCAACTTAGAATTGTTCTGTAACTTATCCAACATCACACTGTTTCTAAGTGGTCAAATAGAGCCAGGAATTGGATTCAGGTGGGCTCCACGCCTATGCTCTCAACCACTTAGCTATGCTGAATCTCCTGATCTAAATCTAACTTATCCTCTCCCAAAACCAGCTATTCTTCTCACCTTCTCTATTTTTATTAGAGTCCTGATCCTAGAATCGAAGGTAGAAGGGGCCCGCAGAGGCCTGTGGCATTTCTACCAGTTGTTTCTCCAGTCTCTGTTCACTGTAGGTTGAAGAAACACTGCTCCTAAATCATTCTTTTCTATCTCTGGGTGAACTTCGTCCCTGACTTTTTATTTATTTTTTTGAGACAGAGTCTTGTCATATTGCCCAGCTAGCTGTGAGCTCCTGGGTTCAAGTAATCCCCCTGCCTCCCTCTCCTAAGTAGCTGAAACTCAGGTGTTTGCCACCATGCCTGGTTAATTAAAAAAAAAAAAAAAATTAAGAGCTAGAGTCTTGCTGTATCACCTAGGTTGGTCTCAAACTCGTGGACTCAGGTGATCCTCCCACCTCAGCCTTCCAAGTAGCTGGGATTACAGGTGCATGCCATTGCGCCTGCTTGTCCCTGACTTTTATACAGTTCTTTTCTACACTGAAACACAACCCAGGAAAATATATTTTTAAAAAACTTTACAGGAATTTTTATGCACAAATCAGGTTTAAAAACCGCAGTATATACACCATAAATATTTGTTGGACAAATAAATGATTAAATTCAGATTATGACTACTTCAGATTTTTTGGACAGCCACAATCAAATATTAACTCTTAATAAGGTTTTTGCTATAAATTAAAATTCATTTTTCACTAGCAACTGTTAGCCACATGGGCAAATTATAGATAAGTAAGTCCTTAACTTTGAAGAGCTTATTATTTTTCCAACGTATCTAGGTTCAAAGCTGAAGAGGTATTTCTTAGACTCATTTATATTTCTGGCTTCCCAGATACAAGCCCACTAGGTCAGCAGTCCCCAGCCTTTTTGGCACCAGGGACCGGTTTCATGGAAAACAATTTTTCCATGGACCTGGGGCAGGGGCAGGGGTGGAGTTTAGGATGATTCAAGTGCATTACATTATGCACTTTATTTCTATTATTATTACATTGTAACATATAATGAAATAATTATACAACTTACCATCAGGTAGAATCAGTGGGAGCCCTGAGCTTGTTTTCCTCCAAATAGATGGTCCCGGGGGTGATGGGAGACAGTGACAGATCATCAGGCATTAGATTCTCATGAGGAGCCTTTTGGGGTTTGTGACAGGGTAGAGCATGACAGGGTTTGTGCTCCTATGAGAATTGAATGCTCCTGCTGATCTGACAGGAGGTGGAGTTCAGGCAGTAATATGAGCGATGGGAGTGGCTGTAAATACAGATGAAGCCTCTATGGCTTGTCCGCCGCTCACCTCCTGCTATGTGGCCTGGTTCCTAACAGGTTATGTACGGCTACTGGTCTGTGGTCTGGGGATTGGGGACCCCTGCTCTAGGTAGATCTTGTCAATTTTTCCTTCAGAGCCTCTCCTGAATCGATCTCAATTTTATTTCTCTCAAGCTTTTTTTTTTAAATTCTTTTTTAAAAAGACAGGGTCTTGCTCTGTCAACCAGATTAGAGTGCAGTGGCACAATCAAAACTCACAGAAGCTTGGAACTTCTGGGTTCAAGTGATCCTTCCACTTCCACCTCAGGAGTAGCTGGGACTCCAGTCATACGTCACCACACCTGGATCTTGCTAGATTGCCCAGGCCAGTCTTGAACTCTCGGACTCAAGCGATCCTCCTGTCTCTTAGGTTTTTATTACTAACCTTCTGGACTATAATAACTCTCTTGGTTAAAGTCTCTCCCTAGTCTAATCCACCTTGTACAACTCTTATCATTTTATTCTTATCATTTAGATCATAACTAAACCTTGCTTATAAACCCCACACTGCCCGCTGCCAAGTCCTTTATTTTGGCATTTAAGATTCTCTACAATTTGCTCCCGACCTACCTTTTCAGTACTATGTTTTCATCCACACATTCACTCATTTGACATATACTTACAAAGTGCTTACTAAGGACATTGAGGAGTTGAAGATACTATAAGGTGGTAAAGGAGCTTATGTTCTGCCCCAAGCAGACAGCGCTGCGAAGTTAAAGAAATTGGGTATAGCCCCTTCTATGAATTCTATTTTGTTTGAGACGGAGTCTCACTCCATCGCCCAGGCTGGAAGTACAGTGGCACAATCTTGGCTCACTGCAGCCTCTGCCTCCCAAGTTCAAGCAATTCTCCTGCCTCTGCCTCCACAGCAGCTGAAATTACAGGCGCATGCCACCACACCCAGCTAATTTTTGTATTTTTAGTAGAAATGGGGTTTCACCATGTTGGCCAGGCTGGTCTCGAACTCCTGACCTCAAATGATCTACCTGCCTCCGCTTCCCAAACTGCTGGGATTACAGGTGTGAGCCACTGCACCAGTTCCTTGTATGAATTCTAAGAACCAGTCTTCCGTTATAGTCTTTAGTAAAGGAAACAGAATATGTACAAAGATAATGCCAATCAATACAAGGAAGAAAATAAGTGCAATAAGACAGCAAGGTAATATGAGAGTTTAGATGTTAACTCTAATGGGGGGTGTTCAGGATGTCTTAGAAGAGGTGGCATTTGATTAGGTCTTGCAAAGAGGGCAGACCTTCAATATGTAAGAAGAGGAAGGTCACTGTAAAAAATGAGCAAAGGAATAGAGATAAAAATGTATGGGAAACAAGTCTGATTTCCACACAGTGTAGGCACAATAGACATTAATAAGAGGTAAAGCTGAAAAGGGAGGATTAGGCTAAATCCAGACACTTAATGAATGCTTGGCCAAGGTTTGAACTTACCTGATATTTACTCCTTTGACAAGTATTTACCGACTGTCTACAATAGGCCAGATGGCAGGTTAAACACTAGGGATAGCAAGACAGACGTGGTCCTGGTCCTCTTGGAGCTTAGAGTCTACCATAAAAGCAGTAAGAATCCACTGAAGATGCAGAACACAGGAGTGCCATCATCAAGATGCTACTTAAGATTAAGATTACTCTGGCATCAATGTGTGAGATTAACTGCACGGTAGAAGAATAAAAAAACAAAACAAGGCCACTTATTACAGTAAGTTTAGAAAGGAATGAGGCCTAAGACAGTGGCAGTGGTAATAGAGGAGCTAAAGGCTTGAAAGATATTAAGAAGGAAGACTGTCAAGCTTAATATTTGTGCAGAAATAGTTGGAAGGGAGCAGGGAAGGGGGAAATGTAAAAGTGAACCATGAGACTGGAAAAGAATCCGAACAGTTGTTGGCTCGGGGATTGGGGATGGATTGGAGAGGGGTATGAGAGAGTTCTCTGGGATGATGGTTATATCTGTATCTTGACAGAGGCTTCACCACACAGGTGAGTGCATCTATCAAAACTCATCATATACTCAATATCTATGCATTTCACCATATGTAAATTTTATCTTTATGTTTTTGAGACCGAGTCTCGCGCTGTCGCCCAGGCTGGAGTGCAGTGGCATGATCTTGGCTCACTGCAGCACCTGCCTCCCGGGTTCAAGCTATTCTCCTGCCTCAGCCTCCCTATATGTAAATTTCATATTTACAAATTCCTGAAAACAAATATTAAACTCAAGTTAATGATATGTAGGCTGAAGTGTTTAGGGGTGAAGTGTATGTTACCTGCAGTTTACTTTGAAATACATTAAGAAAGATAACATGGACTGGTGGATGAAAAGATGGGCAGATATATGATAAAGCAAAAAGAAAATATTAACTGTAAACTCCTGGTGGAGAATATGCAGTTTTCATTATACAATTCTTTCAATCCTTTTTGTTTGAAAAATTTCATAATAAAATGTTGAGAAAAGCGATAAGCATTCAGTTTTGAGTTTGGGTTGACTGGTGGGATACTGGCAATACGGAGGATGTAGGTAGGTTATGTCCATTAGTGACATAAGGGTTTGAGGTACCCAAGGCATTCGAGTAGAAATATTTACCAGGCAGCTGGAATTGCACAGGTAGAGTTATTTTACTCTGCTGCTTCCTGAACATCTCTCTGCCTCCATGTGTCCACTTCCACTGAAAACTTTTCCTTCTTCAAGCTTTCCCTGACTACCCTGTGCTCGGACATTCAGCATTGGATGATGAGTTCATGGCATTATCACATCACTAGACTGGAAATTCTTAGGATAAACAGAATCTTATAAAGAACACATAGTGTTTATTTCATAAAGCAATTTTCAAATAAACAACTGAATAAAACCTGACTTAGTATTGGAATATCCAGGTCTTTATGTTCACACTGATTCCTGGCTCTGAGGTAGAGTCCTGTTTTTTCTGAGACAGATATAAACAGATATGTGTATATATATATATACACCAATAGATATAAACAGATATAGATCTATAGACATAAACAGATAGATATAAACAGACTTTCTTAAAAGGCACCCTTTACAGCAGAGAATTCCCATTCCCAGATTCTCTTTTTTTTGAGACAGGGAGTCTCACTCAGCTGTCCAGGCTGGAGTTGCAGTGGCAAGATTATAGCTCACTGTAGCCTCCACCGCTGGGCTTAAACAATCCTCTCACCTCAATCTCCTGAGTAGCTGGGACTATACATGTGCACCCCCACAACAGGCTAATTTTTGTGTTTTTTTTTGTAGAGACTGGGTTTCGCTATGTTGCCCAGGCTGGTCCCAAACTCTTGGGCTCAAGTGATCCACCTGCCTCAGCCTCCCAAAGTGCTGGGATTACAGGTGTGAGCCACCGCACCCAGCCCCAGATTCTTAACATATTTGATTTTCTCGTTCTTAGTAGCTTTTCTTCCAGATTTTCACATTGCATTTTGCAGAACTATAAATAAAAAAAGAAACCTTTAATGACATAGTTATGAGACCCTAAAGTTCACTGCTAGAAATTGTTGAATTGTGAGGAAAGAAATCAAACCAAGGTGACTGATTCATCATTCCTCTCTCTCTAATCAGCAGTGAGCTCCCTAAAGTCAACAACTATGTCCTGCTTGTTTTTTTACTTCCTGGTACTATCTACACCATTGAGCTTGGCATACAGTAAGCACTCAGTAAAATAACATACATTCGACACTGAAAAGAATACCAGAAAGTAGCCAACACCAGCTGGTGGAAAGTCATTAGCTATTCTGTTAACTTGATTGCTCAGTGTTCTACCAATTTTGATAGTCTATTTTTCAAAATGAACTCAAAGAACACCTTTTGACATCTCCCAACTGCCCTAAGCAGACAGTGATGCTAAGTGAAAGAAACTGGGTTTAGCTCCTTCTATGAATTCTAAGAACTAGTTGGAATAAGCCACAGTGTAACTAAACCTATTCCTGGCACAATGGGAGAATAACTCTATTAAGAAACCCTAGGCCGGGCATGGTGGCTCATGCCTGTAATCCTAGCACTTTGGGAGGCAGAGGTGGGAGGATCATTTGAGGTCAGGAGTTTGAGACCAGCCTGGCCGACATGGTGAAACCTCGTCTCTACTAAAAATACGAAAAAAAAAAAAAAAATTAGTCGGGTGTGGTGGTGGGTGCCTGTAATTTCAGCTACTTGGGAGGGTGAGGCATGAACCTGGGAGGAGGTTGCAGTGAGCTCAGATTGCACCACTGCACTCCAGCCTGGGCAACAGAGTGAGATTCCATCTCAAAAAAAAACAGATAAATAAAAGAAAAAAAAGATTGCTCCTATTTTTGTATCAGACAGACTGGGGCACTGGTAATATTTTATACTTTATATCATTCCAACATATCCCCCAAATGTGCTTAATTCCCAGTGGTTTACCTCAACTGCTTAACTTAAAAGTCCATTGACTATCCAGGAAGAACCTGCTTCATCTCTTATCCCCACCACACTTAAAAGATGCTTTACCTTTTCTCCTCTCTCTCTCTCTCTGTCCTTCTCTTCTTTTTTCTTTTTTTTCTCACTATGCCCATCTGTGTGGAGGCCAGGAAGTGGCGGGGGAGGTGCTGCTGCTCCAGCGTATGGGATGCTGGGAGGAGGGCCAGGTGTCACTGTGACCTCTCCCACTGGCAGAGCAGAAAGTCCTGAACTTCTCTTGGATTTGGAGTGTCGCTTCTCTTTATGCTTCTCCTTGTCTTTCTTCTTTTTGCTCTTCTTTGACTTCTTTTTCTTCTTGATTTCCCGGTAAGAATCATCTATCACTAACTCCCCAGCCTCTAGTTCCCCACCAGAGGATGAGTCTGATTCTACCAGAATAGGTTCAAGCCCTGAAAGATCAAGGTTGCCACTGTGGGACTCTGGGAACTGGGGGGCATCAGACCCACAGCCTTCAGGGCCAGGAGATGAATGTGGGTCTGAAGATGACTTGTGCTTTTTCCGGGCTGTTTTCAGAAAGCTCTGTAACTCATGTCCTAGGAGTAAAGCACCCTGCTCATCCCGAGCTGATTTCTTTGAGGATTTTTTCACAGTTGCTTGTTGAGAGGGATACTGAAAAGACTCCTCATCAACAGAGCTGCTTCCCTTCTCCTTTGGTGAAAGAATAAGTTTCATTTTTAAACCATCAGGCTCCCGAAGGGTCAATGTCTCTGTGTTCACATACAGAGGCTTCATTTTTTTGGATTTGTGGGAGGCACCATCCTCCAGGGGTAGTTCCCCGCTGCTTCCACTGACTTTCTTCCTGTGGTGCTCCTTTTTACTCTCCGAATGGCTTGAAGAGCCAGAGGATTTCTCCCCAGTCTTTTTGGAGGGCTTGGAGCTTGCTGCCAGTGGGGAAGTGATAGCTTTCAACAGGTCCATAGCTGTATCGGTAGACTGTGGGCTGGACTTTTTCTTTTTCTTCTGTGATGATTCCAAAGACGAAATGTCTAGAAATAATCAGGAGAAGTACTGTCAATATGATGGGAAGCAACTTCTAACAAGCTTCCTCTCTCATCAAAAGCACCTAGCTAACATGACAAAGAGGCTAACAGGAATGATCTGAAGGGAGACCCTTTAACTGATTCCTAACATTAAGAAATGATGCCCTTGTGCTTCTTGGCTTGGTAGATTCTGCCTCTGACCCTGGACACAGTTCTTGCCACTAAAGTTGTTTCTCTTCACTGAGTCTTCAGAAGCAACCAAAGAGCACATACCCAGAAGAACTGACTATAGCTGTGGGATTATGGGAAGTTAACAATTCAGAAGAACTGACTATAGCTGTGGGATTATGGGAAGTTAACAATTCAGAAGAACTGACTATAGCTGTGGGATTATGGGAAGTTAACAATTCAGAGTGCAGACAGAATATCATTTGTTTCTGTGTTCAGGACAAACCCATTCTGGGAAAAGTTGAGTCTCATCAGCTATGTGCATAACACAGCTAAGAAAACTGGTTCTGTGAGTGGATCTACACTGGTTGAGAAGTGACCCACAGGTGCAGGCCAGAGGACTACATATGGCAAAAGGGATGCTAGATAACAATGGGCACAAGATAAGTGGATGATTGGGGGGAGAAGGAACCTGGTACCTGGTGTATCACAAATGCAGACTGTTCTTCTATGCTGAATCCTCCAAAATACCAGCCCTCCACCTCTCTCCTCCTTCACACTGGTTTATCGGCACTCAGAACAAGAACCACTGTCCTGTTAAATAGGCCACTGTGTCAGCAACATCTGGATCCCTTTCCCCTACCCCGACTCCAAGAACCAGCGATGTGTTTATCCCACCTGTTGCCCATTCCCATCCTCACCTCCATAGTAGTAATCATCAGAGGAGTGCTTCCTCTTCTTCTTGTGTGTGTCCGTCCCCAAGAAGTAAAGTTCAGTATCCTATAATTAAAGAAGAAGAATTGACCAATAATAAGATGATGAGGCAAATGCAGTTTGGAACCACTCTTGTCTTTGATGATTTCTGACTTTGGGAAACAAAGTACAAGAAATAATAAAAACAGATGCGCACAACATTTTATTTTTCTTTTCTAAAGTTATTAAAAAACACTTCCTTCTTCAAATATTAGGAAATATGGTAAGAAGTAGTTTAAGACTTTCCTGGTACAGTGGCTCAGGCCTGTAATCCTAGCACTTTGGGAGGCCGAGGCAGGTGGATCATTTGAGGTCAGGAGTTTGAGACCTGCCTGGCCAACATGGTGAAAACCTATCTCTAATAAAATAGAAAAATTGGCCGGGCATGGTGGCAGAAACCTGTAATTCCAGTGACTCGGGAGGCTGAGGCAAGAGAATCGCTTGAACCCGGAAGGTGGAGGTTGCAGTAAGCAGAGATCATGCCACTGCACTCCAGCCTGGGCCACAAGAGCAAAAAAAAAACTCTGCATCATACAAAAAAAAAAAAAAAAAAAAAAAGAGTAGTTTAAGACTTTCCTAATTTAAATTTTCAGGACTTACCTTCAACTTCTTCTTGGAAGAATTCCTGACCTGAGCAGCAATTTCTTCCTCTTCCCTTAAAAAATCTTTGTAAGAACGTTTTTTCTCTCGTTGGCTTCGGCCAGCTGCAAGTCCTATGTCCTCAAAGGTATGATCACCATCAAAACAATCTGAGAAGCACAGGTTTATTTGGGAAAGGAAATGAGAAAGTCAAGTAAGTAATGACCAAATCACCATGCAGGTAATGCAACAGTTCCTCTATTTCCAAATTAAAACAATGTTTCAATCAAGTCCACTGCAATACAGGGCTAGACCCAGGGGAACAGAATATTTCTTGATGACCTGGCTGCAAATACAAGAATCAAACCTGAAGAAACAATGTTTCCACGCTATGCAAAGGCCCCATGTGCAACCTCAGATATGATTTCTTAGTTGTGATTTGGTAGGTGGACACAGACTTGCAGACGAAAGGCTGAAAAGAATAAGGATTCATGATTCATGTGCTGTGCTGCTCTCTGTGGGAGTCCAGGATGTGATTCCTATCCCCAGACTCCTGCACACTGGAGCTGGCAAGGACCAAGAGTGCTGCAGGGGATCACCCCAATAAACTAAGAGACTCATATTTCAGACTCTCATGTTGGAACCCCTGTCCTGGTTTTCGTTTCCATGGGCCCAGTCTGGGGATGGCGTGGAGGCTGAGTGTCATAACAGTGCTCTGGACCATCACTTGGGAGTCCAGGCTGTGGTGCCCAGTCCTGGTCTCTATATCCATGGGCTGCAAGGATTGAAGAGGATACCCCCTTTGGAATGCTTCTCAGATTATGGGGTCATACCTTCTTTCTTCACGGAGTCATCATAAGCCATGGTGGTCCTGCAGGGCCTTTGAGAATGTGTCACTGTGTCCAGGCTCCTTCCCGTCTACAGGACCAGGTCTGAGAAACAAAGAAGGAAAACCCTCCTGTAATGCGAAATCAGAGGAGACGCAACCTTCCAGATGGAAATGTGTAGTGATCCAAGGGCCGACTGGAAGGGCAGCAAGAAATAAAGGAGTGTCTTGTCACCTCCTCATTCTCTTTGTAAATATAGTGGGGTTGATACTGCAGGAAGTACACTAGGCTTAATTAGATTTCAGTCATGAATTAAAGTTGTCATTTGGGGAAGTATATAAAATACCTCCAATACAAAAAATATTTTCAAAATTAATGAGAATTTCTGAAATGCCAACAGGACTGACAACACTGAGACAGGGTAGAAACCAACATTAAGTTAGAGGGATAGGTTCAATCATGGTTATAAAATACACAGGTAAAGCAAGATGCAGAGAAGATAGATCACACCAAACATTTGAAGACCATAAAATCCTACCAACTGGATTGGTGAACTAGTAACATCTATTGCATTGTAATTTAAACAGAAATGATTAACTGTATAGGAATATTAAATATCTTTAGAGCATAATCTCTTTTGCATTTTTGGGAGGGTTACATGAATTTGTTCAAATTTATGTAATTGTAAAAGCAGGTACACTCCTTACATCAGTTGACCATGTGACAGCTGTCACCACCACCAAGGCTTTCTTAAAGGCTAGGTGAAAATAGGGAGATATTTATCATTTGTCCACTGGTCAT
This sequence comes from Rhinopithecus roxellana, assembly GCF_007565055.1. Taxonomy (NCBI): domain Eukaryota; kingdom Metazoa; phylum Chordata; class Mammalia; order Primates; family Cercopithecidae; genus Rhinopithecus; species Rhinopithecus roxellana. Next base: position 14,160,912 of record NC_044561.1, read on the forward strand.
AAAACTTTTATGATTAATAAGATCTTCACTAATAAGAATTGCTACAATTTAAATGTTCTAGATATTGTATTGAGTTTTATTGAATTTTTACAATCTTTTTTGGCATTTGAGTTTATATGTCCATTTTGACTTTGAAGATAATACTATAAAATGCACTGTAAGTTTTTTTTTTTTTTTTGAGACAGATTCTTGCTCTGTCGCCCAGGCTGGAGTGCAGTGGCAGTTTCGGCACACTGCAACTTCTGCCTCCCAGGTTCAAGTGATTGTCCTGCCTCAGCCTCCCCAGTAGCTGGGATTACAAGCACCTGCCACCACGCCCGGCTAATTTATGTATTTTTAGTAGAGATGGGGGGTTTCACCATCTTGGCCAGGCTGGTCTTGAACTCTTGACCTCATGATCCACCCGCCTCAGCCTCCCAAAGTGCTGGGCTTACAGGTGTGAGCCATGGTGCCCAGCCAAGGTAAAGTTCTTTAAAAGTTTTAAGAACAAGTAATGTCACAAGTCCTTCAGGAAATTTAAAATTACATATCAAATATTTTGGCAGTGTTCTCATCCAATTAAGTCAGATGCTTACAAAGTTAATCTAATCGATCATTTATTTAAATTTAATTTTACCTTCATTATTATAAGGGGATTTAGAAATACTGAAGGACACTTAAATGACACATTACTAATTCCTCCAGGTAGCTGTGGACAATACTGAAGCATGGAACTTTTGTGAAAGAAAAGATGAATTTGATTAACAAGGGGAGCTTTCGTAAGTTACATTAAAAAGACTTACTTGCACAAATCAGATAAAATACAATGTACAGGTAGGCCTAAATAGGAAAATGAAGCATTACGAAGAATGATTTATAAGAAAAGAAACATACAAAAGCATTTCTTCACTTCTCTGAGAAGTGAAATAAAGAATGGATTTGGTCAAAGTAAGAGAAGCTAGAGGAATGAAACTCCATTAACTGGATTGTTCTAAAGATAAACTGGAGAACTGCCTGTTCGAAGGGCCTTTTCACAGGAAACGAAGGGGACGTAAGGTCAGGCCTCAGATAAAAATGTGAGGAGGCAAGATACATAATGTAGCCAGTTTTTCATGTTCCAGCATTTAAGGATGAAAGTTTCTCAGTGGAAACTACTGTCCTCCCCTTTCCACCCAAGTGGTGCTGACTCCAAAAGGGGTGCAGGTAGGAGAAGGGAAATATAGGGAATTATATCCATTTATTTGAAAACAGCATATCCTCTCAATGGCACTAAAATACTGAGTGTATAAGAAAAATATACAGATTATATTGGTTTTCATAGGCTGATAACGCCAAGAACCACTGGAGACCCCAAATTAAACACTTTCCGTGCATGAATTTTCATGCATGAATTCTGGCAAAGAATATTTGAGAAATAATGGCAAAAAACTTAAATATTCAATGTCATAAATAACAGTCATCAATGTTTTGTCAACAACAAAATGCACTTGTAAATGTAAGCAAAGGCTGGTCCTGAGACTTACAAACAGGCCTTCCCTTTGGTAACATCAAAATCAACATAAAACAGAGTTGGGCAACTAACAGAACAGAAATAAGTACCTCTGAAAACAGAAAGAAAGATGACTGTATCGTGGTCTCGTTACTGGCTGCTTTAAAAAACTTGTGGATTACAAAGTTGTGTGAAAGGGAATAGAAAATTAGGAACTGCTTCTCAGAGGCACAGGCCAACACAGAAAATGTGTTAGCATGACGTATTAGATTAGGTCTGCCACTGTTTACATTTTCTTAAAAACACTGAAGAGCATTTTATAATTTACTGGATTAAATAACCTGAAGAAAAAAAAGGAATGAGGCCTGAAGACAAGTCCAATTCACTAAAGAACTGGGGCAGCCAAGAGGTTGGAAAACTAAAATTAAACACAATGGACTGTTATCATTCACAGCTTGGGCAGATCATGGGCCTTGAATTTCTACATTCTTTAAAATCAGGATATTATTGCAGCTCAGGGTTTAGTTTTGGTTGCTGACTCATAGAAGAAACCAGATAAATCTCAAGCAACAGTGTGAAAGAAAGGCAGAGTTCAGGCAACATTTATATAAGATCAGACGAACCCCTGGTATTCCTTCCAGGTCTTGAATACGATCTGTGAAAATTCAGAGTTCAGGGGTAGAGAGTAGATTGTGAGGATTAAAGAAAATGAAAAATATTAGGTTTGATTTTCACATTAGAAAAGGGAAGTCATAATTATATGAAATGTTGGCAAATGTGAAACAGGTGCTAACCCATTCTCAAGTCAATAATTTGGGAGTTTATAAAATTCAATGTTGTCAACTCCACGAGGCAGGAATAATTTTGTTTGTCTCAGTGTGCCAAGATATGACAACATAAGTTCATTATTCCATACTGTTGATACAAGTAAAAAACTGGTACCATAAAAATGTATACTTATGAAATGCACAAATTGTTAAATAGCTCTTCGGGGACTTTTCTTTAGGATATGAAAAGGAGGCGGCAGAGTTGCTTTTTCCCTTGCAGACAAGTATACAAGTTATGTTCAGGCATAGGCCTTTGGGATGACCAAAGTAATTAGGAGGAAAAAAATCCTCACATATAGTACTTTATTATTTCGCAACTTCAAATTATACTAAAAAAGAGGTTTCAGATGTTTGTTTTTTTGAGGTAACTTTAGCTCCCGCAATCAACAAGCTTCTTCACCCCATAATGTAAATGAGCAGTGAAAAAAAGGCAACAAAGTGAGTCCCGCAAACGGGCAGTAAGAGAAATTCTGAAATCCAGGTCTGTTCCAGGATGACAGCCAGGTCCAAGATTCTGCGTTCTCTTCTTCCAACACTCCTTTCAATAACTCAAAATGCCAGTCAGTGCAGGTAAAGGAAGAGGCACATCCGCCGGTTGCCAATTTTGGAAATTTTCTTGTTACTTCTAGGACACAGGCAAGTGATGCCTTCTCATCTTCGTCCAGGTTTCCTCCAATCTCCGAACACAGCGACTCCGAATCCTCTTGCCACTCCCTTCTCCAGGGACCTACCTAGGCAGCACTCCCAGCCCCTGCCAGCTCTGGAAGCTGCAGAGATCCCGACAGTCTGGGATGGGGATTGAATCCTCTCATTGCAGTGCAATTAAGCGGAACCACGACCACCGCACAGATCGGCTGACAACACACATTCCCTACGACCAGCGATAGAAATTTTGACAAGCCTTGTCCAATCAACAGGCTTTATTTGGGATTCAGTTTTTTAATTTGTTCTATTAGGAGGAAATATAATCAGCCACCAGCGTAGCCCTCAGCAAGAGGGGACAGAGATGTTTCTCCGCTTTTGCACGCTATAAAGTGAATCTACAAGTAGTAGTTAGTGGAGGGAAAATGGGCCTGCATGGAGAAGGCTCCCACCACGAAGGCATGGCCAAGCCGGGTTGCACGCAAAGAATACACACAATACCCGGTGATTTACACAAACAGCCCCCACGACCACCATTTTTGTGGTCTCCACGGCAAACGAGTGGGATTCTCCCGGCAGTTTTGCGGCAACAGCTAGTTCAACAAAGCTCTGTGAAGAGGAAAAGAAGAAAGCTCCTCGTACCTTCTCCTGCCAGCCGCGGCCCCAGCCCTCCCGTGGCCGCGGCCACGAGCGCTTTCCCCCTGACAGCCCGAGGGACCCCCACATCGCGGGTTCCGAGCCGCACAGCTCCACCTGGACCCGGGTTCCCGCGTCCCCGGCGGCCTTACGGCGCCCCCGAGGGCGGAGACGGCCCGGGCAGGGGGAGGGGCGGCCCGGGTCCGCAGGCCCCCGGGGCGGCCGCACGCCCCCTCCCGGCCCCGCAGCTTTCCCGCCTTCCCCGTTTGAACAGCTCCCGCCCGCCCTCCTCCTTCTGCCCGCTCCAGCCCCTTCCTGGGGACGGCTGCGGCCGCTACTCCAGTCCCCGGCTCGGCCCCTGGGGTAGGCCGCGACGGGCCTGGGGCACCCCAGAGGTGGTGTCGCGGGCCCAGGGCGGCAGGTGGCGGCGGGGCGGGGCTGCTGCCGCCTCAGGGTGGGGGCCCAGCCCGGTCTCCTGGGGTCTCCGCTCGCCGCTACCTTCACTCGGCTCGCCCGGATCCCGCCTCAGCGCCGCCGATCGCCGCCATCTTGGAGAAGGAGAGAAAAGCGCGAGAGGCCAGGGAGCCTCAGTCGAACCCAGAGCGCAGACTCGGGCTCCGCAGGGGGAATCCCGCTCGACCAAGAGCGCCGAGCGCATCGAATAAAACTCCGAGCTTGCTGAGCGCGGGAGCTGGCATTTATTTATTGAGAATTTGCTATGTTCCCAGCCTTGCGCTAGAAGCTTACAAACATTATTTCACTTGATCCTCACTGCATTCCTGTCGCATTTTGCAGAAGAGAACCAGACTGAGAGAAGTGACGTGCCCAAGGATACACAGGTAGTTGGAATATGAGACCCAGTATTACTCCAAGTCTTCTGATTCTGAATGCAGTGCTTTCCCCAAAATACTATGCGGTTTCTTTGAAGATATTTTTATACAGCAATTCTCCTCTTTGCAAAACCTAGATCTATGCAGATTAATAGCAGCGTGATTATTTAGACTTCAGCATCTACATTTGAACATTTGGCATATTAGGGGTGAGGTGGAAGAAGAACTTATCTTTGTAACAATGTACAGTAACGTAATTTTCATGGCGAATCATCTACATTTTTTAGTTAGAAACAGTCTTCAGAGAGAGAGGAAGAGATGTCATTTACAGGCGAGAAACAAGTTTTCTGATTTGCCTTGGAGAACTTGGACCAATGAGTAGAAATTACAGTGTATAGAAATTGGTTTAATATGAAGAACGCCGCCAGGGGCGGTGGCTCACGCCTGTAATCCCAGCACTTTGGGAGGCTGAGGTGGGTGGATCACCTGAGGTCAGGAGTTCGAGACCAGCCTGGCCAATATGGTGAAACCCTGTCTCTACTAAAAATACAAAAAATTAGCCGGGCGTGGTGGCGCGCACCTGTAATCCCAGCTACTAGGGAGGCTGAGGCAGGAGAATCGCTTGAACCTGGCAGGTGGAGGTTGCCGTGAGCCGAGATCGCACCACTGCACTCCAGCCTGGGGGACACAGCGAGACTCCATCTCAAAATATATATATATATATGAAGAAGAACTTATTTTTCTTGTACAGTTCAATAGTACAATAGGCTTCCTTATGAGTAGTGAGCTCCCTTTCACTGGAGGAGCGCTCAAGCAGAAGCTGGTGTTACTGTAAAGCAGAGAGGTTAGAGATGTAGATTGGCTTCTAGAGTTGTGAACCCCATGCAACGTAAAATCATGTGCGCAATGTGTGTTTTCCTGGGGCTCAGGCCCCATCAAAAATTAAGAACCCCTGTCCTAGCAGATTTTCCATTGCAGAGTTGGGTGAGTGCTTGAAGACGAGGTAGTCATGAGACCAATAGAAGCAAGGTGATTTTTCTAAGACCACACTGCTAATCAGTGATCAGATAAAGATGAAAAGCCAGATTGTTGGACTGTTGGTTCAGTGCTCTTTTTGCTCTATCATGCTCTCTCCCCCGTGCACTGAGTAGAAGATTGATTCTGTTCCTTACAACTGTGAGATGCTGAGATGTTAAAATACTTGAGATAAAGTTGCTGAAATCATGTGCAAAATGTAACTGCAAATACTTAATAAAAGTAGAACGGCCTTTTTCTCCACAGCTCCTATCCTACTCACCAAAAAGACTGGCGATGAGTTTCACCAAAAGGTGTTAGATTGCATTTCTGGGACACCTTCCCTGATGTTAGGCTTTCCTCTGAGGCATTTAAGAGCCCTAATGATGTATTTCCTTTTTGTTCTTCAGAGCCCTAAATCCATTGGTCAGGATGATTTCAGTTGTGACAGAAACCCATTTCCATGTGGTTCCCCAGAAGAGGGGAATGTATTGGCTCACATGATTGAAATTTCCAGTACTGCAGACATGGTCACATCCAGGGAGATAACTCAAGCTGGTCCCTTGACATCTCTGTGGTGCTCTCCTCTGAGTTAGCTTTATTCTCAGATTCAGGTGATGACTCCAGCAGCTCCAAGCTTCATCATCTTTCCTGCTAGCAGTGTCCCTGTGGAGGGAGGTTTTGTTTGTTTGTTTGTTTGTTTTGAGACAGGGTCTTGCTCTGTCACCCAGGCTGGAGTGCAGTGGCACGATCACAGCTCACTGCAGCCTCGACCTCCTGGGTTCAAGCAATCCTCCCACCTCAGCCCCCGCAAGTAGCTGGGACCACAGGTGCATGCCACCATGCCCAGGTAATTTTTGTATTTTTTGTAGAGATGGTTTTTTTACCATGTTGCCCAGGCTGGTCTCAAGCTCCTGGTCGCAAGCAATCCACCTGCCTTGGCCTCCCAGAGTGCTGGGATTACAGGTGTGAGCCACCATGCCTGGCCCTGGAAGGAGTTTCGTTTTCCCTTTTGCTTTGGCAAAAGTCATGGGATTGATTCTCCTTGCCTGAATTGGATCATGTGTCCAGACAAAAAGCAATCGCTGTGAGCAAAGGTGCGGGGTCTGCTGATTGGCCAAATTAGGTCACCTGCTTACCTCCAAAAGTAGGTCGGGGTAGACATCAGGAAAATCAGGGGTTGCTGTCAGAAGAGTTAAGTGCATGTTAAGTAGGCAAAAACAGTAGCTGTCCACGCAATGTACCACTAGCTTGGACCTAAAAGTGTGATGAGTCCTATTGGTCCCATTTCTTCTTTTAGTCCACCTGAAGATGGAGCATATCAAGTTCTTGCTCATTTTAAGCTCCTGGAGACCTGAAGTCAGATCTCTCCTCAGCCTACTCTCTCAATCACAAAATGCTATTCACTTGTTCCCAGTCTTAGATCATTGCACCTCCATTTATTAAACAGATATTTGTCGAAAACACAGCATGTGGCGGGCACTGTCCTAGGTGTTGGGAATAGAACAGTGAAGAGAACTGAGAGCCCCTGGCCCCGGGAGCTTACATTCCGGTTGGGTTGGGGGACACAAAATTAAGATATGAATACTACATTCAGTGATAATCAGAGGTGGAGAAAATAATGCCAGGTTGGCTAAGAGAGTACCAGCAGGGGATGAAGGTAGGAACAACTTGTTCTTTAAAATAGTAATGAGGGAGGCTTCTCTGTTAAGGTGCACACCGGAGCTAGCTCAGCCAGAAGTGGGTTGGTGGTGGGAGCCAGGAGGTCATAGTTCCTTGAATGGATTCAAGTGCTTCCTCTGTACCTTAATAGAAAAGTATTCCTTGTTGAATATCTTTTCACAGTTCTCTTGCATTTTTGAAACTTGGAAAGAGAGAAAGGAGGATCCCCTGGGCAGGCCTAGTCATGGTGGGGTTTGTGAATAAGAATGCCTTTTCCCATGGCAAGTGAGGATGGCATCTAGGATATATGAAGAGGGGGCACTCCCTAAGTGTGGGGCTGTTCTCTGGTCCACCTGACCTAAGGAAAACTGCCCGGTGCATGGCAGCAACAGGTGGGGCCTATCAAATTGTGCTTCGTTTGGGCATCTCCTTCAGACGGTTTTTCTGTGCTCTTCTCTTTCCAGATGTATTTTGAGCAGCTTCTTTGTGTTAGGTCTGATGGGAGGATGCCATCCTGGGTACATACATTAGGCCAGGGCCTTTTGCCAGAAGTGACAGGACCTAATTAAAACTACCTTAAGAGACAGGCAGAGGGACATACCACAGATACTTAGTCTGTGTGTGTGCCCTAAATTGCAAAATAAAAAAATAAAGAGACCAGTAGAAAATATGTAACTCGTGTAAAAAACAAAACAAAGCAAAACAAAACAAAAACCCACTCAGAGCCAGAGAGAAGCAGGCCCTCTGGACAGCTGGGTCCGGGGATTCAAATCCTTCCCTCTTACCTGTTCTCTCAGGCTGGCAGTTCTTAGGGGCCTGGAATCATGGCCACAGGTAGCTCAGGCTTACATCTTTATAGTCTCCTGACCAGAGAGGAAAGAGCGTGATCCCGCATCAGCAACACACACACACACACACACACACACACACACACACACACACACACGTGCACGCACTAAATCCAAGAGAAGAACTCCAATTGGCTGGGATAGGGTCATGTGATCATTTAGTATTGTGATAGACAGTTCCTGGCACACCACAAAGTTGTAATAGGGCATTAGTCCTTCCACAAAGGAAAGGGGATCTATTCTGGGAAGACAAATAATAAATGTCCCCTATGGTGAAGCAATGATACTTGTTTTCCTGCTTTTGAGCAACTTACTATCTTCTGTGTATGTGTTCTGTGGGCAATGTAAAACAAGTTCAAGTCCATAATTACCATGGTACAAATGTAAAAGCAGGATGTGCCCCAGTAGATGGACCATCTCTCATTGGGCTATTACAATAGCTTCCTAATTGATTTTTATCTTCAGGGCCCCCTCCCCACTTCCAAGTCCATCTGCCATTGCCATCAGGATAAAGCACTGCTAACATGAGCTTATACTCCAGGTAATAACTTTTTTCTTTCTCTTTTTTTTTTTTTTGAGATGGAATTTTGCTCTTGTCACCCAGGCAGGAGTGCAGTGGCGTGATCTCGGCTCACTGCAACCTCCGCCTCCTGGGTTCAAGCGATTCTCCTGCCTCAGCCTCCCGAGTAGCTGGGATCACAGGTATGTGCCACCACACCCAACTAATTTTTGTGTTTTTAGTAGAGACGGGGTTTCACCATGTTGGCCAGCTGGTCTCGAACTCCTGACCTCAGGTGATCTGCCTGGTTCAGCCTCCCGAGCTGGGATTACAGGCAAGTGCCACCATGCCAGCTAATTTTTGTATTTTTAGTAGAGATGGGGTTTCTCCATGTTGGTCAGGCTGGTCTCGAACTCTTGACCTCATGATCCACCTGCCTCGGCCTCCCAAAGTGCTGGGATTACAGGCATGAGCCACCCTGCCTGGCCACATTTTCTTGTCTCTAATGGGTCCCCCACACTCCACCACTTTTGCCAGCTCATGCATCTAGCTAGCACCATGCACCTAGAAAGCGCCTATTTATTCTTCAAGATCTAACTTGATATTGACAGATAAATACTTGATACTGACAAATGTGGCATATACATACAGTGGGATATTACTCAGTCTTAAAAAGAGGGAAATCCTGCCATCTGCGACAACATGGAAGGACATCATTCGAAGTGAAACAAGCCCATCACAGAAGGACAAATACTGCATGATCCTACTTCTATGAGGTCTCTGTAATAGTCAAGCTCATAGAAACAGAGAATTCAATAGTTGCCAGGAGCTGGAGCATGGGGGAAATGGAAAGTTGTTGTCCAGTGGGTATAAGGTTTCGGTTATGCAAGATGCCTACGTTCTAGAGACCAGCTATACAACATAGTGTGCACAGTTAGCAATACAGCTTGTGAACTTCAAAATATAAGACGGTAGATCTCATGTTAAGTGTTTTTTGTTTGTTTGTTTTTTTTTGAGGCAGAGTCTCTCTCGGCTGCCTAGGTTGGAGTGCAGTGACACGATCTCGCCTTACTGCAGCCTCCACCTCCTGGGCTCAAGTGATTGTCCTGCCTTAACTTCCCAAGTAGCTGGGATTACAGGCATGTACCACCATGCCTGGCTAATTTTTTGTATTTTTAATAGAGTCGGGGTTTCACCATGTTGGCCAGGCTGGTCTCTCACTCCTGACCTCAGGTGATCCACCCTCCTTGGCTTACCGAAGTGCTGGGATTACAGGAATGAGCCACCGCACCTGGCCAAAACTACCATGTTAAGTGTTTTTTTAACCACCAAAACCAAGCCAAACCAAAACACCAAAAACAAAAACAAAGGGACCCAGGGAAACTTTGGGAGGTGGCAGACATGTCTATTACCTTGATTTTGATGATGGTATCATGGGTGTTTGCATATGTCCCAGTCATCAAATTTTACACATTAAATATGTGCACTTCTTTGCATATCAATTATACCTCAATAAAACTGTTTAAAAAAGATTAGATACAGCCACAAAAAGAATCTAATTTGAATGCCCCCTCTCCAAGTCATCTTATTTTCCCACACACCTAGTAACATGTATCTATTACTGCACTTCCCATATTGCATTGCAACAATCCTTTTACACACCTTGTTCCCCTGTTCCTCAAGGACATGGCCTGTTTCTAAGTCATCTTTGTCCCTCTGGGCACATGGTAAGCACAGTATTCAATGAATCCTTTTGATTAGATGTCACTGAATGAAGAGTGGGACAAAAAACTTTTCTTGGGACTCAGAGGAGAGAGAAGAGAATTGTTTTGGAAAGTTACAGGAGTTTTAGGCCGGGCGCGGTGGCTCATGCCTGTAATCCCAGCACTTTGGGAGGCCGAGGCGGGCGGATCATGAGGTCAGGAGATCGAGACCATCCTGGCTAACACGGTGAAACCCTGTCTCTACTAAAAATACAAAAATTTAGTTGGATGTGGTGGCTGGTGCCTGTAGTCCCAGCTACCTGGGAGGCTGAGGCAGGAGAATGGCATGAACCCAGGAGGTGGAGCTTGCAGTGAGCCAAGATTGCACCATTGCACTCTAATCTGAGTGACAGAGCAAGACTCTGTCTCAAGGAAAAGAAAAAAAAAAAAAAGAAAGTGACAGGAGTTGTATTGGCAATTGGTTTGGTTTGCCCAGTCCATCCCCCATTGTCTGTAGCAGAAAAGGCCACTGCCCAGGCTACAGGAGTGAGCAGATAACTCCAGCCAAGGTAATCACAATACATCCACTTGAGCTTTCCTTCAGGTGTTTGAAAACTTCAGAAGGAGGCAAAAGGCCCTTTGTAGCTCTCATCAAGTGGTGAGGATTATGAGGAAAATTGAGGCTGCCCCAAGCCATGTGGGGAGAGACTGTGAAAATGAGAAAGACACAGAGAGAGGCTCAGAGATGCTCGGTACCTGTCTCAAGTCATCCCTGAGGTCCCTGCCCCTGCCCCTTCCGTGTTATGTCATGTGAGCCAAGCATCTCCCCCCTCTCCCCTTTGTGTAAGCTGGCTGGTTTGCTCCTCTGTCATTTGGAACCAAGAGGACCTCCCAGTTGATAAGGTGATATGGTTTGGATGTCTTGTTCCCTCCAAATCTCATGTTGAAATGTGACCTTCAAGGTTGGAGGTGGGCCTAATGGGAAGTGTTTGCGTCATGGGGGCAGATCCCTCAGGAATGGCTTGGTGCTGTGCTCGTGTAATGAGTGAGTTCTCACTCTAAATATGCATAATGAATGAGTTCTTGCTCTATGAGTTCATGTAAGATCTGCTTGTTTAAAAGAGCCCGGAACTCCCTCCTCTCTCTCTTGCTCCTGCTCTCTCCATGTGACACGCTGACTCCCCTTCTGCCATGATTGTAAGTTTCCTAGGCCATCACCAGAAGCAGATGCCGACACTATGCTTCGTGTACAGCCTGCAGCACTGTGAGCCAAATAAACTCCTCTTAATTGTAAATTACTCAGTCTCAAGTATTCCTTTATAGCAATGCAAATGAACTAGGACATGCAGCTTCAGGGAAGAGGGGGCCTTTGAGCTGGTCCTTGTCTGTGGGTTGGAGTGTGGTGGGGTAGGATGGGAGGACACTCCTGATGGGAGAAACTGGGTGGAAGGAGGGAAGGAGGGTCAGTACTGCCTTGTGTCTTTGGAATGACAAGCTGTGGCATTATCTGGTCTGTGGTGTCAGTTTCTGAGAGTTCTCAGGGAAGGTTGGGACAATGTTGAGGGTTTATACTTAACCTAGAAGGACCTGGACCAGCCCCTACCTTCTCCTCCAGAACTGCTGCCTCTCCCTCCCATGGGTACATTTGTATCTCATGGTGACTCTCTCCATTAAAATAATTTTTTCTTTTCTTTTTCTTTTTAGGGGTTTTCTGGTGAAGACCAGAAAACCTGCTAGACAAATTATAAAATAGCAGTAACATTCTCCATTTTTTCTTTCCCTTCTTTTCACAGAACAGTATTTAAAAATTCTAAGATATTTCAAAGTTCAAACATCCACGTACCCACCTCCCAGACTGAATAAATATTAACATTGTTCTACTATAATGGCTTCAGATTCTTTTTTTTTTTTTCAAATGTTTTAGTTAAGAAAACACATGAACACAGTTTAGGCCCCAGCCCTATCCCCAGCACCCTTCTCAGAGGAACAGAAATTGGTGTGTCCTTCCTGTCCATGTTCTGATCACCTATTTGCAGGAGAAGCAGTGTAGCCCATATTTAATTACATGCAGTATAAAATATTGGTAAAAGTCAAGAAGTTAAAAAAATTAAAAAGTTTATAAAGTAAAAAAGTTACAGTAGTAAGGTTAATTTATTATTATTATTATTATTATTATTATTTTTTTTTTTTTTTGAGACGGAGTCTTGCTCTGTCGCCCAGGCTGGAGTGCAGTGGCCGGATCTCAGCTCACTGCAAGCTCCGCCTCCCGGGTTCACGCCATTCTCCTGCCTCAGCCTCCCGAGTAGCTGGGACTACAGGCGCCCGCCAGGTCGCCCGGCTAGTTTTTTTTGTATTTTTAGTAGAGACGGGGTTTCACCATGTTAGCCAGGATGGTCTCGATCTCCTGACCTCGTGATCCGCCCGTCTCGGCCTCCCAAAGTGCTGGGATTACAGGCTTGAGCCACCGCGCCCGGCCAATTTATTATTGAAGAAAGAAAATTAAAGGCCGTGTGCAGTGGCTCACGCTTGTAATCCCAGTACTTGGGGGAGGCTGAGGTGGGTGGATTACCTGAGGTCAGGAGTTCGAGACCAGCCTGGCCAACATGGTGAAATCCCATTTCTATTAAAAATACAAAAATTAGCCTAGGTGTGGTGGTGCATGCCTGTAATCCCAGCTACTCAGGAGGCCGAGGCAGATTTGCTTGAACCTGGGAGGTGGAGGTTGCAGTGAGCCTAGATCATGCCACTGCACTCCAGTCCGGGCGATAGAACAAGACTCTGCCTCAAAAAAAAAATAAAATAAAATAAAATAAAAAAGAATAAAAAAATAAATTTAGCATAGCCTAAGGGTATAGTGTTTATAAAGTCTACATTAGTGTATGGTAATGTTCTAGGCCTTCACCTTCATTTACCACTCATTCGCGCACTCACCCAGAGCAACTTCTAGTCCTGCAGGCTCCATTCATGGGAAGTGCCTGATACGGTTTGGATGTTTGTCACCTCCAAATCTCATGTTGCAGTGTAATCCCCAGTGTTGGATGGGGCCCGGTGGGAAGTGATTGGATCATGGGGGGATCCTTCATGAGTGATTTAGCACCATACCCTTGATATCCCCTTGATGATAAGTGAGTTCTCGTTCAGCTGGTTCACTAGAGATCTGGTTGTTTAAAAGTCTGGGACCAGCCAGGCAAGGTGGCTCATGCCTGTAATCCTAGCACTTCGGTAGGCCAAGGAGGGCGGATTGCCTGAGCTCAGGAGTTTGAGACCAGCCTGGGCAACATGGTGAAACCCTGTCTCTACTAAAATATGAAAAAGTAGCCAGGCATGGTGGCGGGCACCTCTAGTCCCAGCTACTCGGGAAGCTGGCAGGAGAATCGCTTGAACCCAGGAGGTGTAGACTGCAGTGAGCCTTGATTGCGCCACTGCACTCCAGCCTGGGTGACAGAGTGAGACTCCATCTCCAAAAAAAAAAAAAAAAAAAAAAAGTCTGGGACCTCCCCTGCCCATTGCTCCTGCTCTCGCCATGTGACACGTTGGCTCCCCATTGCCTTCTGCCATGATTGATTGTTCACTTCCTGAGGCCTCACCAGAAGCAGATGCCAGCACCATGCTTCCTGTAAAGCCTGCAGAACCATGAGCCCATTAAACCTCCTTTCTTTACACATTACCCAACCTCAGGTATTTCTTTGTAGCAATGAAAGAACTGACTAACACAGTGCCCTATACGGGTGTACCATTTTGCAACCTTTTCTACTGTATTTTTATTGTACTTTTTCTATGTCTAGATACTTTTAGGTACAATGGTATTTGTGTTATAAATTTGTGTTACAGTTTGTGTTACTTTTAGATACAATGGTATTTGTGTTGCAGTTGCCTACAGTATTCAGGGCAGTTACATGCTACAGACATTTGCAGCTTAGGAGCAATAGGCCATACCATGTAGTCTGCTGTGTGATAGGCTATCCCATCTAGGTTTGTGTAAGTGCAGTCGCTGGTGATTGCACAACAATAAAATCACCTAATGATGCATTTCTCGGACTGTGTCCCTGTTGTTAAGTGACACGTGATTTTGTTAACAATTTGTTTTTCTCACTTAAAATTATGTCTTTGGGAGACTTTGCTTCTAGCTAAGTTGGAGTAACAGGGACCAGATTTCCCCTGCTGCCTGAGATAATAATAATAATAAAAACAGCCAAAAAAAGTCTAAAAGTGGTTTTCAGACATTACACATCGGGCAGTACAAGAGAGTGACCTCCGAGACAGGGAGACAAACAAGGTGAGCCCTTCGGCTGCCTTGGCTTACTGCCTGGAGAGTTTCCAGAAAAGTTTATTGAGGAGTGACCTCTTTGGAGCCCCATGGTGTCTCTGAGTTGAGGAGATGGAGTGGGGAGTTTGCGGAGGCCAAAGTGGCTGGCATTCACATGCAGAACATGGAAGAGGAGAGCGCTAACTGGAGAGAGACAGTTTCAGCTCTTGTGAGAGTCCCTCTTGCATCTTCAGCAAATACTGATCAGCTAATGCATGCAAAGATAGCACTCAAGGCTGGAGAAGGCCACCTGAAGGACTGGAGGGAACAATCTCCATAGCTCGTGGCGTGCTGGAATCATTTGGGTTCCCATCAGCCAGGACGGACATCTGGTGGTGCACTCGGGAGTAGGGGAAACTAGCCCTAGAGTAAAGGCCTCTCTGATCCATCCAACAAGGCTTAAAAACAAACCCTGAAGGATCAAACTGTTTTTAAGTATCTTCGCTGCGTCACAGAACAAAGCTTAAGATAGTCTGTAGGAATACAAATATCCAGTGTCCAAACAAGGTAAAATTCACAATACCTGGCATTCAATAAGAAAATCTCCAGGCAATGAAAAAAAGCAGGAAAATGTGACCCACAATGGGGAGGAAAATCAATCCACATAGACAGACCCAGAAAATACACAGATGACAGAATTAGAAGACAAGGATAATAAACACAGTCATTTTAACTATATTCCATATGTTCAAGAAGGGGGAGGGAAGATTAAGTGTGCCGAGCAGGGACACAAAAGATGTAAATGGGACTCAAGAAGTCATCTAGTTCCAGGAAGATGACATGGGTGTGCTTCTTTCTATCCTTGCTAAGTATAACTGAACACCTTGAACCTTACATACAAAACAAATGCAAGATGATACTTCAAGGTGGGGAGAAGGCAGAACAGCTGGGGACCTCAGGACCTGAAGAAGTTCCTTGGGGTCTCTTTTTGCCTGATATATACCAGATGGGGTGCTGGAGGAGTGGGCAATGTATAAGAGCCAACAGGGGCACACAAGGCCCAACAGAAGCGCACTCTTTCTAGCCAGCCACCAGAAAAGTGGCAGCCTAGCAAGACAGAGAACTTTGAGAAAATAATTGCTCCACTCCAGTCAAACACCACAGAATAGGTGGTGGACCCACACCACCTGTGCCAGCAAAGGCTGAGTGGGGAGCCCAGACTTCCACCCTCTTCGAGCACCTCAACCCTGCCCTCCTGCACCCCCTTCCCATCCCAGGTGGTGTCAGGGAAGGTTAGGAGGAAGCTGGCTGGGGTAGTGTCAGAGGAGGCCAAGGAGAGAGTCAGGACTGCCACCACTGCCTGGCAGTAATGAGGTCACCCTGGACCTGGTGTCAGTGGGACCCTGTGGGGATCAATAATGAGGCACTCCGGCCCCTCCCACCCAGGAGAGAGCAGTAGAAGCCTAGCAGAGGGCTGAAGCTCCCACTCTTGAGCAGCAGTCATGAGGAACCCCCCTCTGGTGTCAATGGTGGCAACCTGGACTTCTACCCCCAGCTAGCAGTAATGAGGCAGCAGCCCTCTCTTCCCCCTGCTGGAGTGGTATCAGGAAAAGGTAACTAAACTGAAGGGTTAAGTAAGATCCAGAGTCTCCTAACATAATACCCCAAATGTGCAGATTTCAATCAAAAAGCACTCATCCTACCAAGAACCAGGAAGATCTCCAGCAGAATGAAAGAAGACAATTGATAGATACCAACAGCAAGATGACAGAGACGTTACATTTAACTGTTAAAGATGTTAAAGCAGCCATCATAAAGATACTTCAGTGAGCAATTATGAACATGATTTAAAAAAAGAAAAAAATTCTTAAGAGGGCTGTAGGCAGTAAAATAAAAAACTAGAATATAAATACAAAATATTATAAAGAGAGAAAAAAGATACTCTCAGCAAAAAAAAAGTAAGTTTCATAAAATAAAATAAAAGATGAAAAGAAATAAAGAATATATAGAAGAGCTAACAAAAAACCTAATAGATGAGCTCAACAGCAGAATGGAGGCTGAGCAGAGGAAGTAGAGGGACAAGTGAACTCAAAGACAGAATATTATAAAGTAACGAATATGGGCCGGGCGTGGTGGCTCACACCTGTAGTCCCAGCACTTTGGGAGGCCAAAGTGGGTGGATCATGAGGTCAGAAGTTTGAGACCAGCCTGGCCCACATGGTGAAACTCCATCTATACGAAAAATAGAAAAAGTTAGCTGGGCGTGGTGCCAGGCACCTGTAATCCCAGCTACTCGGGAGGCTGAGGCAGGAGAATCGCTTTGTTTGAAATGTTTCTTCCCTGGTGCTGTAAAGAAATAGTACTTGAACATAAATTTAATGTTCTCAGTAAGGTCATTTTTATACTTTTTGTAGAAAGGGTACAGTTGCCACCAGTTTTGTTACAAGAGTATGCTGAACAAAGGAGACAGGGTCATTTATAACCTGACGCCTGACGTGTTTACCCTACTGCTATGTCCAGTTTCCATTGGCTGGAATGGTACCTCGTATTTTGTATTTGTCCCGATTGGCTAGCAACTTAGAACTTTTTAAAAGAGTCAAAGGCAGAGGAGAACAAAGGAAGGAGGAGGTAACTTGTGGAATGCTGAGAAAGGTAAAAACACCTTGAAGTAAGGAAGAGGAACAGGCTATGACCTAATGCTTGCTTGGACCAGTTATAAGTATGCCAGGGCAAATATTTAGGCTAAATTGTGGGAGTTAAGAACATAAAGTACATTGATTTCTTTATTACGGCTAGTAGATATTTAAGAATGTTAGCACAGGTCTTTGAATACATTTTGTTTTTAAGAGAAGTTACTATTTATTCTTAATTAGATGGGGAGGACCGTTTTTGAAGAGGAACCTCTATGTTACTTCTTACAGCTTGAACCCAGGAGGCAGAGGTTGCAGTGAGCCAAGATCATGCCATTGTACTTCCAGCTTGGGTGACAGAGCAAGACGTTGTCAAAAAAAAAAAAAAAAAAAGGAAATTAACCAATATGAACAATAGAAAAAAAATAGACTGAAAATAAAATGAGCAGGGTCTCAGGAATTCATGGGACTACAACAAAAGATCCAACATTCCTTTCATGGGTCTTAGAGAGAGGAAATAAAAGGGCAGGACTTGAAAAGTATATGAAGAAATAATGGCTGAAAATTCCCAAATTTGGCAAAAGACATAAGCCTAACTATTCAAGAAGGTGAACACATCCCAAAATAGATAAACGCAAAGAAATTCATTCCAAGACACATCATAACTAAACTTTTGAAAACTAAATACAAAAAAAAAAAAAAAAAAAAAACCCTTGAAAGCAGCTAGGGAAAAATGTTTTTCTTATACAAGAGAAACAACCTGAATGAGAAAAAAGTTTCTCATCAGAAATCATGGAGGCCAGAAGGAAGTGGAGCAATATTTTTCAGGTGCATTAAGGAAAGAACTGTTGGCCAGGCACGGTGGCTTACACCTGTAATCCCAGCACTTTGGGAGGCCAAGCTGGGTGGTTCACTTGAGGCCAGGACTTTGAGACCAGCCTGGACAATATGGTGAAACCCTGTCTCTACTAAAAATACAAAAATTAGCCAGGTGTGGTGGCACACGCCTGGAATCCCAGCAACTTGAGAGACTGAGCCACAAGAATTGCTTGAACCCTAGAGACAGAGGTTGCAGTGAGCTGAGATCACACTACTGCACTCCAGCCTGGGTGGAGTGACACAGAGTGAGACCCTGTGTCAACAACAACAACAACAACAACAACAGCTGTTAAATATCTGTGACAGTTCATTTACTTATCGACTTGACTGAGTTAAGGGATCCCCAGATAGCTGGTAAAGTGTTATTTCTGAGTGTGTCTGTGATGTGTTTCTGGAGAACATCAGCGTTTCTTTTTTATTTTCTTTTAGATGGAGTTTCACTCTTGTCACACAGGCTGGAGTGCAATGGCGTAATCTCGGCTCACTGCAACCTCCACCCCTTAGGTTCAAGCAATTCTCCTACCTCAGCCTCCCAAGTAGTTGGGATTACTGGCGTGAGCCAACACACCTGGCTAATTTTGTATTTTTAGTAGAGATGGGGTTTCACCATGTTGGCCATGCTGGTCTCAAACTTCTGACCTCAGGTGATCTACCTACCTTGGGTGCTTCTAAAGTGCTGGAATTATAGGAGTGAGCCACCACGCCTGGCCCTATACATTCTTTTCAAGTGCCAACAGAATATATGCCAAGATGGACTACATTCTGGGCCATAAAACAAATCTCAACAAATTTAAAAGAAATCATACAGAGACAATTTTGTTCACAGACAAAAATGGAATCAAACTAGAAATTAATAATAGAAAGATAATAGTAAAATCTCCATACACTTGAAAACTAAGCAACACACTTCTATAGAGTCCTTGAGTCAAAGAGGAAGTCTGAAAAGGATGAACAAGTACCTTAAACTGAATGAAAATGAAAACACAACATATCCAAATTTATGGGACACAACTAAAGGTGGGCTGAGAGGGACATATATAGCACTAAATGAATACATTAGAAAAGAGGTCTAAATCAATCATTGAAGCTCCCATCTCAAGAACCTGGATAAAGAAGAGAAAACTAAATCCAAGGCAGAAGAAAAAAATTATACAAATAAGAGGCAAAATCAGTGAAATTGGAAACAGGAAAACAATGGAGAAAATCAGTGAAGCAAAGGGCTAGTTCCTTGATAAGACCAGAGAGAGAGAGAGAGAGAGAGAGAGAGAGAGAGAGAGAGAGAGAGAGAGAGAGAGAGAGAGAGAGAGAGAATGCACGAGAGAAAAGATTACTATTATCAGTAATGAAACAGGAGATACCACTACAGAACCTGCAGACACCAAAATAATAATAAGGGAGTATTTTGAACAACTCTACACACATAAATTTGACAACCTAGATGAAATAAATCAATTCTTCAAAAAAACATGAACATTTAATACCACAAATAGATCTTTTTACTAGCCCTATAACTATTAAGGAAATCAAAATTATAAATTTAACAACCTAGATGAAATGGATCAATTCTTCAAAAAACACACACTATCACAAATAGATATTTTTACTAGCCCTACAAACTATTAAGGAAACCAAAAATTTTAATTTGAAATTTCTCAAAAATTAAATCTCCATGCCCAGATGATTTTGCTAGAGAATTCTCCTAAATGTTTAAAGAAGAATTTTTAAAAATCTATAAAATATATTCCAGAAAACAGAAGAGAACACTTTCAAGTCTATTTTATGAAGCTAGTAGTATTACCCTGAGAGCAAAACCAGAGGAGACAGTGTAAAAAAGGAATCTACAGATTAATATCCCTTGTGAATATAGGCACAAACATTCTTAGTAACCTAGCAATACAAGGGATCATGGCGGACAGGAGGCAGGACTAGATTGCAGCTCTGGATAGAGCAGCATGTGGAGGCTTGCATTGTGAATTTTAGCCCCAGATCGACTGCAAGAACAAACCAGCAATCCTGAGAGGACCCACAGACCCTCTGAAGGAAGTGGACTGCTCCTGCAGGACCTGGGAGACACCCCAAATACTGTGAGTGCCCCCATTGCAGAAGTGGGAAAGGGAGACTCTCCTCTCCTGAACACACACCCCCAAGGGAGAAACTGAAGGTCTGTTTGAGGAAGTTCTTGACTTTACCTGGAGCTGAGTCAAGTTAGAGAGCTGAACCGAGTGAAATACAGGGGTAGAGGAAGCAGCAGGAAGGCCCTGGGAGCTCAATGGATCCCCAAGCAGCCCATTCCTGCCTGGCACCACCGGGATCCATCAGGAGGGTGGCCAGAAGAGTAGGGAGTGAAACTCCACAGGAGCAAGGACTTTTCTAGCTGAACTTTGTAACAATTTGAACGGGGCAAGAAGTCTCTCGGCCAGAACTCGGGGGAGGGCACAAATCTGGCTTGCAGACTTCACAGGCAGGGGAAGAACTAAAGGCCTTTTCTTTCCCAATTGGGAGGCAGAAAGCCTTGGGGCAAGTTTTCAAGCTCAACTTACCCTCCGCCTGGAAACAGATTTGGGGCTGTTGCAGGGGGCACGGTGGGAGTGAGACTGGCCCTTGGGTTTGCATGGGGGGAGTTGGATAAGCCCTGTGACTGGCTTTTCCCCTCTTCCCTGACAACCTGCATGACTCAGCAGAGGCAGCCATAATCCTTCCAGGTACATGACTCCAGTGACCTGGGAATCTCACCCCCATCCCCCATAGCAGCCAGAGCAAGACCTGCCCAAGGTGAGTCTGAGCTCATACATGCCTAGCCTTGCCTCCAACTGATGGTCCTTCCCTACCCAACCTGGTAGCTGTAGACAAAGTGTGTCCAGAATTCATTCCTTCCAGTGGGTTCTTGGTCTCACTGACTTCAAGAATGAAGCCGCGCACCCTCGTGGTGAGTGTTACAGTTCTTAAAGATAGTGTGTCTGGAGTTTGTTCCCTCAGATATTCAGATGTGTCCGGAGTTTCTTCCTTTGGGTGGGTTTGGTGGTCTTGCTGACTTCAGGAGTGAAGCCGCAGACCTTTGCAGTGAGTGTTACAGCTCATAAAGGTAGTACAGACCCAAAGAGTGAGCAGCAGTAAGATTTATTTTGAAGAGTGAAAGAACAAAGCTTCCATAGTGTGGAAGGGCACCCGAGTAGGTTGCCTCTGCTGGTTGGGGTGGCCAACTTTTATTCCCTTATTTGGCATCACCCATGTCCTGCTGATTGGTCCATTTTACAGAGTGGTGATTGGTCCATTTTACAGAGTGCTGATTGGTCCGTTTTTACAGAGTGCTGATTGGTGCGTTTACAAACCTTTAGCTAGACACAGAGCACTGATTGGTGCATTTACAATTCTTTTTTTTTTTTTTTTTTTTTTTTTTGAGACGGAGTCTCGCTCTGTCGCCCAGGCTGGAGTGCAGTGGCTGCATCTCAGCTCACTGCAAGCTCTGCCTCGCGGGTTTACGCCATTCTCCTGCCTCAGCCTCCTGAGCAACTGGGACTACAGGCGCCTGCCACATCACCCAGCTAGTTTTTTTGTATTTTTTTCAGTAGAGACGGGGCTTCACCGTGTTAGCCAGGATGGTCTCGATCTCCTGACCTCGCGATCCACCCGTCTCGGCCTCCCAAAGTGCTGGGATTACAGGCTTGAGCCACTGTGCCCGGCCACATTTACAATTCTTTAGCTAGAGAGAAAAGTTCTCCAAGTCCCCACCCAATCCAGAAGCCCAGTTGGCTTCACCTCTCAATCCCCCCTCTAAACAGGACACCCCAACTGCTATTGGGAATTGGGTGATGACTGCTCTAGCTACTTCCTGCTCAATAGGGGCAAAGAAGTGGCCCTACCGTTGTAGTGTCCTCCAGAGGGGAACGCTTTAGGCCAGTGAAAGGGCCAGCGGGTCGGTTCAGGGGTCCTCAGTAGAAGTTGTCAGTTGAGCTAACTAACATTTGGGGTTCCATTTGTAAGGCCATCTGTAGCTTGATGGCCCCGATTCTAGAGGAAACAAATTTGACAAGGAGGTTAAAAATACAGGGACCGAAGGCAAGTAATAGCAAGATGGCTGCCACGGGACCCAGAAAGAAGCCATGTTGCCCAACTCCAGAGGTTCATATAAGAGTTTGAAAGGCGTTGTCTGATTTCAGAAGCCTTTTCCTATAAAGGCCAGGTGGCATCTCGTACTATCCCTGACTGGTTAGTGTAAAAACAGCACTCTTCTCCTAAGGTGCAGAGTCCTCCTTTCTCAGCAGTGAGGAGGTCTAGGCCTCGGTGGTTTTGGAGAGTCACTGCTGCCAAAGAGTCTATTTGGGATTGTAGAGTAAGGATAGATTTCGTTATTTCTTGCATACCGTCTGAGAAATCCTTCGAGAGTGTGTGGTACTAGGATAATGAAATAGATAAACTGGCTATTCTGGTTCCTGTAGCAGTAGCCATTCCTAACCCTATTATGTAGGGGTATTAGCTGTATGGCTCTGTGCTGACAGACTTGAGCTTTGAGGGGTACTAATAGGGTCTGATTTCCTGGGGCAATGTTAATGTTGGGACTTAGAAAGACTAAGGTGCAGGTGCCTGTCCAGTTAGTGGGGAGGCAAATATAGGGTGACGTTCCACATAAGAAGAATATACCTTGGCCGGGTAGATAGAACTGGTTGTGTATGTTAAAAAGGTGTGTGAGTTTGTTGTTTTCATTTTCCCATACTCCTAGAGTACTTGCCAAGGTAGCTTTGGTGAGTGACTGGAAAGGGGTGTTGGGAGCAAACTGAATGGCTCCCTGTGTTCTATTTTCCCATTGGTGAAAAAACCATTTTGTATTTACTAGGAACCATTCGAGAGAGTTGGAAGAGTGATGCCTTTTGTCCTCACTTGTATGACTAGGAAGCATACAATTTTTGAGGCTCCCCATATCCTAGCTTCAGGAATAGCTTTTGTTAGGCCTGCTTGCCTGAGGAGGGATCCTAAACTTCCAGATAGTCCCCTTTACGATGGGGCTTTGGGCAAAAATTATGTCTTTCTGATTGGTGAGCCTGGGTGCCTAAAGAAGGTGACAGAGTCCTGAAGTTTATACTAGAAATCATTCTTATAGGAGAAACTAGAAAAGCACCAGAGACAGGGAGTTTTTTTTTTTTTTTTTTTTTTTGAGACACAGTCTCCCTCTGTCGCCCAGGCTGGAGTGCAGTGGCTGGATCTCAGCTACTGCAAGCTCCGCCTCCCAGGTTTACGCCATTCTCCTGCCTCAGCCTCCTGAGTAGCTGGGACTACAGGCACCCGCTACCTCACCCGGCTAGTTTTTTGTATTTTTTAGTAGAGACGGGGTTTTACCGGGTTAGCCAGGATGGTCTCGATCTCCTGAGCTTGTGATCCGCCCGTCTTGGCCTCCCAAAGTGCTGCGATTACAGGTTTGAGCCACTGCGCCCAGCCGGGAGTGGTTTTTAGAAGTGGGACTAGAATCGGAGAAGAGAGGTGAGAGGAAGTTTGTCTGGCAGGCATTAGGATCCAGGAGGCAAGGGTCAGGATAGATAGGACAGATGGGCGAGTCTCTCTTGGACGACATGACTTTGAGAGTTCTGCTAATGGCTGCAGGGTCAACCAACTTGTTGTGAGGACCCCAGAGCTGAATGGCTTTCCTTTCTGTCGACCCTCAGCTCAGCCCAGTACAGGAAAAGCGGAAGCTGGTTCCAGGAAAACCAACACTCCCAACTCTGGAGAGTCAGGGGTTGTTAGAGAGCCCTTTCCCAGAAAGCCTGACACCTGTGTCTTTAGTCCAGTGGCTGCGCTATTCACTTTTAACTGGCTGACAAAAGCCCGGTATTTAGCCCCTGAATTCTAAGGAAAAATAGGACAGAATAGCAAGCAAAAGGGGTCTGGTGGTACTCACCGCTTGGTGATAGCCCCACATTGGGCACCAAAATGTGTCCAGAATTCTGGTGGGTTCTTGGTCTCGCTGACTTCAAGAATGAAGCCGCAGACCCTCGTGGTGAATGTTACAGTTCTTAAAGATGGTGTGTCCAGAGTTTCTTTCTTCCGGTGGGTTCGTGGTCTCACTGACTTCAGGAGTGAAGCTGCAGTGAGCGTTACAACTCTTAAAGGTGGCACATCTGGAGTTTTTGTTCCTCCTGGTGGGTTCATGATCTCGCTGACTTCAGGAGTGAAGTTGCAGACCTTTGCAGTGAGTGTTACAGCTCATAAAGCTAGTGTGGACCCAAAGAGCGAATAGCAGCAAGATTTATTGTGAAGAGTGGAAGAACTAAGCTGCCACAGCCTGGAAGGGCACCCAAGTGGGTTGCCGCTGCTGGCTCAGGTGGCCAGCTTTTATTTCTCTTATTTGGCCCCGCCCACATCCTGCTGATTGGTCCATTTTACAGAGTGCTGATTGGTCCATTTTTACAGAGTGCTGATTGGTCCGTTTTTACAGAGTGCTGATTGGTGTGTTTACAAACCTTTAGCTAGACACAGAACACTGATTGGTACATTTTTACAGAGCGCTGATTGGTGCATTCACAATCCTTTAGCTAGACAGAAAAGTTCTCCAAGTCCCCACCTGACCCAGAAGCCCAGCCAGCTTCACCTCTCAAAAGGACATATAATCTTGGGAGTTCTAGGGCCCTGCCCACTGCCGGTTCCTCTCCACACTACTATAGCTGATGCTTTCTAGAAAGTACCACCTCCTGGCAGGAGGCCAACCAGCACAAAAATAGAGCATTAAACCACCAAAGCTAAGGACCCCCACAGAGTCCACTGCACCCTCCGCCACCTCCACTGCAACAGGCGCTGGTATCCATGGCTGAGAGACCCAGAGATGGTTCACATCACAGGACTCTGTGCAGACAGCCCCCAGTACCAGCCCAGAGCTGGGTAGACTCACTAGGTGGCTAGACCCAGAAGAGAGACAACAATCACTGCCGTTGGCTCACAGGAAGACACATCCACAGGAAAAGTAGGAGAGTACTACTTTAAGGGAACACCCCATGGGACAAGAAAATCTGAATAACAGCTTTCAGTCCTAGACCTTCCCTCTGACAGAGCCTACCCAAATGAGAAGGAACCAGAAAACCAAGTCCTGGTAAGATGACAAAACAAGGCTCATCAACACCCCCCACTAAAATCACACTAGTTCACCAGCAATGGATCCAAACCAAGAAGAAATCCTTGATTTATCTGAAAAAGAATTCAGGAAGTTAGCTATTAAGTTAAACAAGGAGGGACCAGAGAAAGGCAAAGCCTAATGCAAGGAAATCCAAAAAATGATACAAGAAGTGAAGGGAGAAATATTAAAGGAAGTAGCCTAAAGAAAAACCAGTAAAAAAATCAGGAAATTTTGGACACACTTTTAGAAATGTGAAACGCTCTAGAAAGTCTCAGCAATAGAACTAAACAAGTAGAAGAAAGAAATTCAGAGCTTGAAGACAAGGTCTTCAAATTAACCCAACCTAACCAAAACAAAGAAAAAAGAATAAGAAAATATGAACAAAGCCTCCAAGAAGTCTGGGATTGTATTAAATGACCAAACCTAAGAATAATCAGTGTTCCTGAGGAAGAAGACAATTCTAAAGGCTTGGAAAACATATTTGGGGGAATAATCAAGGAAAACTTCCCTGGCCTTGCTAGAGACCTAGACATGCAAATACAAGAAGCACAAAGAACACCTGGGAAATTCATCACAAAAAGATCTTTGCCTAGGCACATTGTCATCAGGTTATCCCAAGTTAAGACGAAGGAAAGAATCTTAAGAGCTATGAGACAGAAGCACCAGGTAACCTATAAAGGAAAACCTATCAGATAAACAGCAGCTTTCTCAGCAGAAACCCTATAAGGTAGAAGGGATTGGGGTCCTATCTTCAGCCTTCTCAAACAAAACAGTTATCAGCCAAGAATTTTGTATCCAGTGAAACATCCCTCATATATGAAGGAAAGATACAGTCATTTTCAGACAAACAAATGCTGAGAGAATTCACCATAACCAAACCACCACTACAAGAACTGCTAAAAGGAGCTCTAAATCTTGAAACAAATCCTGAAAACACATCAAAACAGAACCTCTTTAAAGCATAAATCGCACAGGACCTGTAAAACAAAAATACAAGTTTAAAAAGCAAAACCAAAAAACAAACCGAAAGTATGCAGGCAACAAAGAGCATGATGAATGCAATGGTACCTCACATTTCAATGCTAACATTGAATATAAATGGCCTAAATACTCCACTTAAAAGATACAGAACCACAGAATGGATAAGAGCTCACCAACTAATTATCTGCCGCCTTCAGGAGATTCACCTAACACAAAAGGACTCATGTAAACTTAAAGTAAAGGGGTGGAAAAAGACATTTCATGCGAATGGACACCAAGAGAAAGCCGGGGTAGCTATTCTTGTATCAGACCAAACCAAACTTTAAAGCAACAGTGGTTAAAAGAGACACAGAGGACATTATATAATGGTAAAAGGCCTTGTCCAACAGGAAAATATCACAATCCTATACATATATGCAACTAACACCAGAGCTCCCAAATTTATAAAACAATTACTAATAGACCTAAGAAATGAGATAGACAACAAAACAATAAAAGTGGGGAACTTCAGTACTCCACGGACAGCACTAGATAGGTCATCAAGATAGAAAATCAACAAAGAAACAACGGATTTAAACTATACATTGGACCAAATGGATGTAACAGATATATACAGAACATTTCATCCAACAACTGCAGAATACACATTCTATTCAACAGCACGTGGAACTTTCTTTAAGATAGGCCATATGATAGGTCATAAAATAAGCCTCAATACATTTAAGAAAATTGAAATTATATCAAGCACTCTCTCAGACCACAGTGGAATAAAACTGTAAATCAACTCCAAAAGGAACCTTCAAAGCCACACAAATACCTGGAAATTAAATAACCTGCTCCTGAATGAGCATTGGATCAAAAACAATATCAAGATGGAAATTAAAAACTTATTTGAACTGAATGACAATGATGACACAACCTATCAAAACCTCTGGGATATAGCTAAGGCAGTGCTAAGAGGAAAGTTCATAGCCCTAAACACCTACATCAGAAAGTCCAAAAGAGCACAAAGAGACAATCTAAGGTCACACCTCAAGGAACTAGAGAAACAAGAAAAAACCAAACCTAGACACAGCAGAAGAAAGGAAATAACCAAGATCAGAGCAGAACGAAATGAAATTGAAAGCAACAAAAAATATAAAAGATAAATGAATCAAAAAGCTGATTCTTTGAAAAGATAAATAAAATTGATAGACCATTAGCAAGATTACCTAAGAGAAAAAGAGAGAAAATCTAAATAACCTCACTGAGAAACGAAACAGGAGATATTACAACTGACAGCACAGAAATACAAAAGATCATTCAAGGCCACTATGAACACCTTTACGTGCATAACTAGAAAATCTAGAAGGGATGGATAAATTCCTGGAAAAATACAACCCTCTTAGCTTAAATCAGGAAGAATTAGATACCCTGAACAGACCAATAACAAGCAGCAAGATTGAAATGATAATTAAAAAATTACCAACAAAAAAAGTCCAGGACCAGGTGGATTCACAGCAGAATTCTACCAGATATTCAAAGAAGAATTGATGCCAGTCCTTTTGACACTATTGCACAAGACAGAGAAAGAAGGAACCCTAATTCATTCTATGAAGCCGGCATCACCCTAATACCAAAACCAAGAAAAGACACAACCAAAAAAGAAAACTACAGACCGACATCCTTGATTAACATAGATGCTAAAATCCTTAACAAAATACTAGCTAATTGAATCCAACAATATATCAAAAAGATAATCCACTGTGATAAGTGGGTTTCATACTAGGGATGCAGGGATGGTTTAACATGTGAAAGTCAATAAATGTGATACACCACATAAATAGAATTAAAAACAAAAATCACATGATCATCTCAATAGATGCAGAAAAAGCATTCAACAAAATCCAGCATCCCTTTGTGATTAAAACCCTCAGCAAAACCAGCATGCAAGGGCTTAATGTAATAAAAGCCATCTATGACAAACTCACAGCCA
This sequence comes from Rhinopithecus roxellana, assembly GCF_007565055.1. NCBI lineage: Eukaryota > Metazoa > Chordata > Mammalia > Primates > Cercopithecidae > Rhinopithecus > Rhinopithecus roxellana. The sequence continues at coordinate 14,188,848 of NC_044561.1, forward strand.
ACATAATACTGAATAGGGAAAAGTTGAAAGCTGTTCCCTCTGAGAACAGGAACAAGACAAGGATGACCGCCTTCACCACTCCTCTTCAACATAGTACTGGAAGTCCTGGCCAGAGCAATCAGACAAGATAAAGAAATAAAGGGCATCCAAATCGGTAAAGAGGAAGTCAAACTGTCACTGTTTGCTAACAATATGATCATTTACCTTGAAATTCCTAAGGGCTCCTCCAGAAAGCTCCTAGAACCGATAAAAGAATTCAGCAAAGTTTCCAATACAAGATTAATGTACACAAATCAGTAGCTCTTCTATACACCAATAGTGACCAAGCAGAGAATCAAATCAAGAACTCAACCCCTTTTAAGATAGCTGAAAAAAAAGAATAAAATACTTAGGAATGAAAGACCTCTACAAGGAAAACTACAAAACACTGCTGAAATAAATTATAGATGACACAAACAAATGGAAACACATCCCATGCTCATGGATGGGTAGAATCAATATTGTGAAAATGATCATACTGCCAAAAGCAATCTAAAAAGTCAACACAATCCCCATCAAAATACCACCATCATTCTTCACAGAATTAGAAAAAAAATTCTAAAATTCACATGGAACCAAAAAGAGCCCAGATAGCCAAAGCAAGACTAAGCAATAAGAACAATTCTGGAGGCATCACACTACCTGATTTCAAACTATACTATAAGGCCGTAGTCACCAAAACAGTGTGGTACTTGTGCAAAAATAGGCACATAGACCAATGGAACAGAATAGAGAACCCAGAAATAAACCCAAATACTTACAGCCAACTGATGTTTGACAAAGCAAACAGAAATATAAAGTGGGAAAAGGACAGACTTTTCAACAAATAGTGCTGGGATCATTGGCAAGCCACAAGTAGGAGAGTGAAACTGGATACTCATCTCTCACCTTATACAAAAATCAACTCAAGATGGAGTAAGGACTTAAGCCTAAGACCTGAAACTATAAAAATTCTGGAAGATAACATTGGAAAAATGCTTCTAGACATTGGCTTAGGCAAGGATTTCATGACAAAAAACCCAAAAGCAAATGCAATAAAAACAAAGATAAATAGCTGGGACCTAATTAAACTAAAGAGCTTTTGCACAGCAAAAGGAACAGTCAGCAGAGTAAACAGATAACCTATGGAGTGGGAGAAAATCTTCATAATCTATACATCTGACAAAGGACTAATATCCAGAATCTCCAACAAACTCCAACAAATCAGTAAGAAAAAAACAAACAATCCCATCAAAAAATGGGCTAAGGACATGAATAGACAATTCTCAAAAGAAGATATACAAATGGCCAGCAAACATGAAATAATGTTCAACATCACTAAGGATCAGGGAAATGCAAATCAAAACCACAATGCAATACCACCTTACTCCTGCAAGAATGGCCATAATAAAAAAACAGTAGATGTTGGTATGGATGCGGTGATCAGGAAACACTTCTACACTGCTGGTGGGAATGTAAACTAGTACAGCCACTATGGAAAACAGTGTGGAGATTCCTTAAGGAACGAAAAGTAGACCTACCATTTGATCCAGCAATCCCACTACTGGGTATCTACCCAGAGGAAAAGAAGTCATTATTCAAAAAAGATACTTGCACATGCATGTTTATAGCGGCATAATTCACAATTGCAAAATCATGGAACCAACCCGAATGCTCATCAATCAACGAGTGGACAAAGAAACTATGGTGTGTGTATACATGTGAGCCAAGATGCTGCCACTACGCTTCAGCCTACACAGTGGGAGAAAATATTAACAAAGCACATATCTGAAAAAGGACTAGAATATAGAATACATAAAGAACTCTCAACACTATATGATTTGCAAATATTTTCTCCTGTCTGTAGGCTACATTTTGATTTTGTTGATTGTCTCCTTTGCTGTGCAGAAGCATTTTAGCTTGTTATTCCACTCAATTGTTTTTGCTTTGGTTGCCTGAACTTTTGTTGTGATATTCAAAAAATCATTGCCACGGCCAGTATCAAGGAGCTTTCCCCCTGTTTTCTTCTGGGAGTTTTACAGTTTCAGGTCTTATGTTTAGGTCTTTAATATATTTTGAGTTAATTTTTGTATATGGTAAAACATAAGAGTCCATTGTTATTCTTTTGCATGTGGATCCTGTTTCCCCAGCATCATTTATTGAAGAGACTCTCCTTTTGTGTCTTCTTATTGTCAAAAATTAGTTGACTGCATGCTTTGGTTCATTTCTGGGCTTTCTATTCTTGTTCCATTGGTCTATGTGTTTGTTTATGCCAGTACCATATGTTTTGATTACTATAGCTTAATATAATTTGAAATCAGGAAGTGTGAAGCCTCCAATTTTGTTTTTCTTTCTCAACATTGCATGAGGGGTTAATATCCAAAATATTTAAAGAACTCACACAACTTAATAGCAAATAAACAACCCAAGTAACCTGATTAAAATATGGGCAAAGAACCTAAATAGATATTTTTCCAATATAAAAATGGTCAACAGATATACAAAAAGGTGCATAGCATCACTACTCATTAAGATAAATGCAAATCCAAACCACAAGTAGTTATCACCTCAAACCCATTAGAACTGCCATTATCAAAAACAGAAGAGCTAACACATGTTGGTGAGGATGTGGAGAAAAGGGGACCCTCTTATACTGTTGGTGGGAATGTAAATTGGTACAACCATTATGGAAAACAGTGTGGAGGCTCCTCAAAAATTAAGAATAGAATAAAAGGTTAGAAGTTGTCAGGGATTAAAGAGGGAAGGGTGTCAGGAGGGAAGTCAGTATGGCTATAAAAGGACAATATGAGGGATCTTTGTGAAGATGGAAATATTCTGAATCCTGTCTGTATCAACGTCAATATTCTGGTTATTATATTGTACTCTCATTTTGCAAGAGGATACCAATGGAAGAAACTGGGTAAAGAGTGCATGGAGCTCTCTATATTATGTCTTACAACCACACGTGAATCTACAATAATCTCAAGATAAAAAGTTTAATTAAAAAGTCTATCCATTGCTATAAGGGACATGATGGTAATAATTGGCAAAATCAGCACATGGTCTATAGATATAGTAACAGTGTCGGTATTATTTTTCCTGAATTTGATAACTGCACTGTGATTATGTAAGAGAATGTCCTTGTTTCCAGAAAAGAAATACTGAACTATTTTGGGGTAAAGGGACATGATGTATGTATTTTACTCTCAAATGGTTCAGAAAAATGAATATATATGGAGAAAGAAAGGGAGATAACAGCAAATATGGCAAAATGGTAAGGAAAGAAAAACCTTTTGGGTGTGATTAAATATGTCTATTATCTTGATTGTGATCATTGTTTTATTGATGTTTACAAATCCATCAAATATCACACTTTAAATATATGTCAAATATACTTCAATAAAGGTGTCAAAATGTCAAAAAGGGACTCAAATTAAATTTCCGGAGATGAAAGCTACAATGCCTGACATGAAAAATGCACTAAATGGAATTAATAGCCATTTAGACACTGAAGAAGAAAAGTATTTTTTTTAAGATACAGTAATAGAAACCATCCAAAATCAAACATAGAAGAAAGACCCCTAAATGAAGAATTTTAGTGAGCTGTGGGACAATTTTAAGTTTAATGTAAGTGTTATTTGAGTACCTGAATGAGGAGAGAGACTTGGGTGTGTAGTTGCTTCATGGTGTCAATGGTGTACTTAAGTGTACACCACTTTTGTGGTGTACGCTTTTGTGGTGGCTGGTAATAGTTTTTAATTTCCATATTTAGCACTTCCTAAGGATCTCTTGTAAGGCAGGTCTGATGGTAACCTAGGAAATACCATTCTAGACATAAGCCCTGGCAAAGATTCCATGACAAAGACACCTAAAGCAATTGCAATAAAACCAAAAATGGACAAATGGAACCTAATTAAACTAAAGAGTTTCTGCATAACCTACAGAATGGGAGAAAATATTTGCAAACTATGCATCCAATAAAGGTCTAATAACCAGAATCTATAAGGAACTTAAACAAATTAACAAGCAAAAAACAAACAACCCCATTAGAAAATGGGCAAAGGACATGAACAGACACTTTTCAAAAGAAGATGTAACACACAGCCAACAAGCATACGAAAAAATGCTCAATATCACTAATCATTACAGAAATGCACATCAAAACCACAGTGAGATACTATATCACACCAGTCAAAATGACTAATATTAAAAAGTCAAAAAATAACAGATGCTGGCGATGTTGCAGAGAAAAGGAAATGCTTATACACTGCTGGTGGGAACGTAAAGTAGTTCAACCACTGTGGAAAGCAATTTGGAGATTTCTCAAAGAACTTAAAACAGAACTACCATTTGATGCAGAAATCTCATTAATGGGTATATACCTGTAGGAGTATAAATCATTCTACCATAAAGGTACATGTATGTATATGTTCATTACAGCATTATTCACAATAGCAAAGACATGGAATCAACCTAGGTGCCCATCAATGGTAAATGGGATAAAGAAAATGTGGTACATTTACACCATAGAATACTACACAGCCACAAAAATAACAAAATCATCTTTTTTTTTTTTTGCAGCATGTATGGAGCAAGTGGTTATTATCCTGAGAAAATCAATGCAGGAACAGAAAACCAAATGCCGCATGTGCTCGCTTACAAGTGGGAGCTAAACAATGAGTACACATGGACTCAAAGTAGGGAACAGTAGACACTGGGGCCTATTTGAAGGTGTAGGGTGGGAGGAGGGTGAGGATCAAATAACTACCTAGTGGGTATGCTTATTACCTGGGTGATGAAGTAATCTGTACACCAAACCCCTGTGATAAGCAATTTTCCCATGTAACAATCACGCACATGTACCCCAAACCTAAAATAAAAGTTGGAAGAAAAAATAGAGAATGAATACTAAAAAAAATTTGCAGAAATAATGGGTCAAAAATTTCCAAACCTACAAATGTAAAGAAAACTGCATTAAGGTATATCATAATCTAATTGCTTAAAACCAATGATGAAGAGAAAATCTCAAAAAACAGCCAGAGTAAAAAGATCTATGTGTAGAAAAAAGTAAAGACTGCTGTCCTTAGAAAAGGCTACTTGTAGGTTTGGTCCTCGGCTGGTGTCTGGGAACTCAGATTCTGAGAGACAAATTTTGTTTCCCCCTTTCCTTCTGTCTGAAGGCTGATAACTCAATTGCAATGACCAGGGATTCAGGGAATGTACCTGAAGTTCTCCATTCCCTGGACTCAAGCACAGTCTCCTATAGAAGCCTGTTCCAATGGCAATAGCTCTGAGCCCTCAATTAATTTACTCAGAAGGGGTCCAGCTTTCTCTAGTTCCCCAAATTTTCCCAGGTGCCCAGAGGTTCTTGCACAGTCTCAGGATTTGGCTTTCAATCTGCCTCTTTGCCCGAAGCACCCTTCCCTGATGACCTTGTGATCTTCAGAACATCTGCACTGATATGGCTCCAACAGAGCTGCCCACCTCCTGTGAGCGCAGCTTCACCTTCCTCAGCTCTTTGCTTATGCTTAGTTAGGGGAGTCACCTGGCAAGCACATGATCACATGACAAACATGGTCCCCAAGTGTCCCAGGAGCTCTTCAGTGATGAGCTCCTTGAGGAGGATGGACGCCATATCTTCTTTCCAAGGCATGACCACAGTGCCAGGTGGCTGGACCATGAATAGGTTATGATGGATCAGAATTCTCTGAGGACAGAATTCTCAGGGCTGATTCCTGGTTACTTGTCCAGGCTCCTATCATCACGCCCCTAAATTCCCAGCTATCCATTCCAGGGCAAACTTCCTCCCAGGGTCTGTCCTGTCCTTTCCAGCAATTGGGCTCCAGTTGAGGCTACCCCAGACCATAAAGTGTATTTTAATGATTTTAAACTTCAAAGGGGAGAGATCAGAGTTCTCTTCCCTCTTCTCTTTGGAGGAACTTATCATATGTAAAACTATGGTTGCAAATAAATAAGTAAAAAGCAAATGGTGTGATGAGGCAGGGTTGGTATCCCATTACTTTTCTGCTGGTCTCTCAATTCTAGCTGCTTGCTTAGGGTCAGCTGTTTGTAAATGTTCATTGAATGAATGAAATAAAGGAGGTTAAGATGATTAGGCTGTGTCCCCACCCAAATCTCATCTTCACCTCTACCCCCCAGGGGTTGAGGGAAGAATCTGGTCGGACTGAAAAGAGGTAATAGTGGAATGCATTGCATGATCTTGGATTTTTCTTTTGGATAGATGACATTATTGGGATCAGTTGGTAAAATCTAAATAGGGTTTGTGGGGTAGATAATGGTATTGAATTTATGCCAAATTCCTGATTTTGATAATTGAATTGTGGTTATATAAGGGAATGTCCTTCTTTTTAGGAACTATGTACTGAAGATTTGGGGGCAAAAGAGGACCACATCTGCAACTAACTGGAGATGGTTCAGAAGATGATGCATACACACTCAAGCATATTGAGAGAGAAAGGGGCAGAGGACACAGAAGGCTCTGAGTTTAATGTGTATGTTTTGGGGAATTTGGAGGAAGAGCCCCTGAGAATTCATAATTTATTATTCTTGCAACTTTCCTCTAAATCTGAAATTATGTCAAAATATAAAGTTAGAAGAAAACATAAAGAGTACTCACTTAGTATTCATTCATCTCACACCAACATTGTATCCTCTCCAGACATTCATCCATGAAGTGACTTTTCCTGTGATGGACCATGAGCCAGGGATGTGCTGGGGGGAATGGGGAGATGAATAAACTCCCACCTCACTCTTTGGGGGTCTGTGGGTGATGGATGAGACAGATACACACCTTGTCTCTACCCTGCACTGTGTAACTGGGCCTTGTGTGGTCCTTTGTGAGCGTGTAGTAAGGGTAATTTCTTCAGAAGAGTTCATGCAGAAGCAGAAAAATATGGCCAGGTGAATACATTTTCCTTAAAAAATAACTTACATGGTGAAACCCCGTCTGTACTAAAAATACAAGAATAATCCAGGCGTGGTGGCATGCACCTGTAGTCCAGCTACTCAGGAGGCGGAGGCAGGAGAATCGCTTGCACCTGGGAGACGGAGGTTGCAGTGAGCCGAGATCGCGCCACTGCGCTCCACCCTGGGCAACACAGCGAGGCTCCATCTCAATAATAATAGTAATAAGAAAAATAAAAAAAAAAATGACATATCAAAGTGCCCTTTGTATAAAGCACTTAGAAGTGAGTCTTTTTAAAATTTATTTTAGAGACAGCATGAAAGTGAGTTATCTAATTTAATTTTTACAACCATCCTCTGAAGTAGGTACTTATTTAATCTTATTAAGGCGCAACTTATTTGCAGGAGAGGAAACAAGCGTGGAAGGGTAAAGTTACGTGCCCCAAATCAAGGAACTACAAGGAACTGTCCATCTGGACGCTGAGCTCTGAGCTTCTAATAATAATTGCATACCTCTAGGTTTAGGAAGGGCAGGTCTATGGGCTGATGAGAAAGTGTCTAGGAAGCCGATGGCCGAATTTACCTGCTTAGCTTTGCGCTGCCTGCGTGGGTTTGTCCGAAGCTCGGAGCTCCTTGAGGCCTTCCTCTGTGGATCCACTAGAGGGCGCTGTTGGCCCAGTTCAGAAGTACGTTTTTGTGCTTGAATTCAGGTGTGGTCAGGGAAGGAACTGCTGTAAAAGCTAAAGAAGCTTAAGCTTCAGGACTTCTCACCTGTACAGACCCCTTCTACTTTTGTACCCAACTTTGCATTTATAATTTTGTATAATTTCCCCATAAGAGAGCTTCCTGAAGGAGCTGCAGCCTCCTCAAATCTGTAGTCCCCCCTGCTTATGTCAATACTTCGGTAACTCAGCCTGGAGGACTGGGACACTGACCGTCTTGAGCATCATGAAGTGTAGATTTCCAGGGCATCTGGCTGTCCCTCTTCCGGCTGTGGACTCCCGGAGAGCAGGGGCTCTGCCCTGTTTGACCTGGACTGTCTGCTATGTAGAACAAGCTGTTTGTAAATGTCTGTTGAATGAATGAAACAAAGGAGGTTGAGATGGTTAGGCTCTGTGTCCCCCACCCATACCTCATAGTGACCTGTACTCCCCAGGTGTTGAGGGAGGAACCAGGTGGGAGGTGATTGGATCATGAGGGCGATTTCCCCCATGCTGTTCTCGTGATAGTGAGTTCTCACGAGATCTGATGGTTTTATAAGAGGCTCCTCCCCCTTCACTTCCTTCACAAGCGTCCTCTCCTGCTGCCGTGTAAGACGTGCTTGTTTGCCGTTCCGCCATGATCGTAAGTTTAGTGAGGCCTCCCCAGCCACGTGGAACTGTGAGTCAATTAAATCTCTTTTCTTTATAAATTACCCAGTCTCAGGCAGTTCTTTATAGTCTGTGAAATGGACTAATACAGAGGTAAACAGCCGCTGCTTCAATCTTCTCTTTGGGTCTCAGTTCCCCAACTTTAAAGGTGTGGGCGGGCATTGGATTAGAGTTCATCTCTAAGTCTCTTTCCAGTCAGATGTTTACTCTAGGATTTGTTCCCTGTCCATCCCTTTCTCAACTCTACCACCCGTCATTTCATTTTATTTCTCTAGTTCTGTCCTCTTCTGCAGCCCATGCCTTCACACGGCTAGAGCCTCCTTGGCTCTGCTAACTCCTTTAGGTGCTGGGATTACATGCATAAGCCACAGAATCTGGCCATGGTATAGAACATTTTTACCACGCCAAAAATCTTCCCCATGCCCCATTGCTTCTCCAGTCTCTGGCTTCTGGCAACTACTGATCTGGTCCCTGGCACTGTGCTTTGCCTTTTCTAGAATTTCATATACATGGAGTCCTACAGAGAGTAGTCTTTTGTGTCTGCCTCCTTTCATTCAGCTTAATGTTTTTGTGATTCATCCAGGTTCTGTCATGCACCTGTCATTCATTTCTTCTTGTTACTGACTAGTATTCTATTGCACAGGTATACCATAATTTACCTTCCAGTTGATGAACGAGGCACCAAAATGAAAATGGCCCGAGTTTGAATTTAGACTCTGCTATGCATTGCCTGTATGATCCTGAGCAAACTGTGTAGCTTTTTCTTTAGAGGGAGGTCTTGAGCTCTCGGTGGGGAGTGGTTTTCTGGATTTTTGTGTTTGAGGAACCAAGGATAGCACCGTGTGAATGCAGTGGGTAGGGGAGAGGGAGCTAGCTCAGTCTGTCTGTCCTCAGCACTGGAAAGGGATCTGCTCCCTTCCTCCCTGATCCATCTCTGCTGCTTCCATTAGTTCTACCCGTCTTCCCACCCTGCAACCAGGCTTTGCAGGCCACATCAGCCTGGGAAAAGCCAAAAACTTAGATAACAGCCCCCAGCTCACTTCTTGGACACTACTTCTGATTTTCCTTCCACTGCTCTGATGTTTTTTTTTGCAGTCTCCTTCCTGAGTTTGCACCATAAATGTTTGGGCTCCGCAAGGTTGCACCCTCCTCTCCTCTGCCCTTCTTGCCCTTTGAACTCTAGTAACCGCATTCACTTCCCAGGTGTCTCTCATAGACATCCCTAGGACTTTCGCATCTCTGCAGCCCACATGCCTTCTCTGAGCTCCACGCCCATCTCTGCCATCATATTCCCCTGAGACCTCCAACACAAGGCATCCAACAGTTTTATCAGCTCTATGTAGGCAAAAATTTATATAAAATCAGTCATTTTAAGTTTTGACAAATGCATACTGTAGTGTAACCACCACCATGATCATGACATAGAACATATCTTTTTCAATGGGGGTTTCACTCTGTTGTCCAGGCTGGAACACAGTGGCATGATCATAACTCCCTGTAACCTTGACCTTCTGGGCTCAAGTGATCCTCCTGCCTCAGTCTCTGGAGGGGCTGGGACTATAGGTGCACACCACCATGCTCGGCTCATTTTAAAAATTATTTTTTGTAGACCCAGGGTCTTGCTGTGTTGCCCAGCCTGGTCTTGAAGTCCTGATCTTGATGTTTAAGATCTTTGGACATGGAAACTGCTCAAGCCTTGGTCCTTCTGGTGTTCTCTCTGCCTGTGGGAGACTCATGCATGTTTGCCATGCTATAGTGGGAGGGCCTGCCACTGCACCTCCACCTGCTACCCTGTGCCTCGCTCCAGGTCTTTTCTCCCCTGTTCTGTTAGACTTAAGGGGCAGATCAGAGAGTCTATTACAGAAACACAGATCTAGGGTCCTTTTCTTTCAGGCAGCCCCTAGCAGATGCTGGGCCATGGGCGATGTCTCCCACCTACGTTCCTTGTCTCTGCTAAAGTGCTCACTGGCTAACCTCCAGGGCAGCCCCTGTATCTCTTTGCCTGAGGGCTTTCTACAGTGGCCAGGCCCCCAGCCAGAGCAGTGAATCTAAGTACCAGGAAATTAACACCGCAGCAGCAGCCCTCCATGTTGACCGGTGAGTGTTGGCGTGTATTAATAAATGCCCAGGTCCCTTGCCCCCTGGTGGGATGACTCTGAGAGTCATGTTCCTCACTGGCTCCCAGCGTTTCACAGCAGGATGAATTCCCTGTCATCCACAGTAGTCACTTCTGAACAACCACACCCTTTTCACTGTCGTTCTTTCTCCAGCCCTCTTTCTTATTCCCCTCCTGGAGTTTCCTTGGATAATCTCTCAAGTTAGTCACTTGTCCTCGGATTCTTGCCTCAAGGTCTCCTTCTGGGGAACCCAAATGATGCCATAACCCTAATCTTTGCAGATGGCCTTCTTGAAGTTGGCTTGGGTGGGGGCCAGGGCTGTACAGCAGGAAAGGAAGAGACACAGCGCTCTTGCCATAATTCAAATACTCCCTTGTCTCGTGAGTCCTCTGGAATTCCTCCAGGTGTTTTGCTGATAGAAGTTGGAGGGGCTTGGGAAGGGGTGATGGCCGTGGAGCAGAGGTGCGTCTGTCCTTTCTTGGCTCATCTTGCATGGCTATGTCACTGTGCTCTTTAGAATATGAGAGGATTTCGTGTCCATTGTCCATAGTTTGGGGGTTTATGCCCAATTTTGGGACAATAGGGAAAACCTCTTTTCTTAGCAATGCACAGCATTTACGCATTGGTCTGCTCAGGCTGCCCTAATGAAATACCATAGACGGAGTGGCTTAACAGACATTGATTTCTTGCAGTTCTGGAGGCTGGAAGTCTGAGATAAGGGTGCAGTGTGGTTGGGTCTGGTGAGGACCCTTTTCCAGGCTTGCAGAAAGCTGCCTTCTCACTGTGTCCTCATAAGGCAGAGGGAGAGCTCTGGTGTCTCTTTCTCTTCTTATAAGGGCACCGATCCCATCACGAGGACCCCACCCTCATGACCTCATTAAGCCTAATTATCTCCCAAAGGCCCCAGCCCCAAACACCATCTTATTGGGAGTTAAGGCTTCAATAGAGGAATTCGGGGGAACACAACATGGTCCACAGCAGCTTATTGACATGATGATGACGCACCTCTGATTTTACCACTGAAACCTGTTTCTCCTGCTGTATTCCTTATGTTGGGGAAGACATTCTTTCCTCTCTGACTCCGTTGACTTGGTATGAGATGGGAGCTGACTGTCCGCCAGACACTTGGGTTTTCTGGAGATTCCCTTGCTGCCCTTAACTCCCATCCTGTGCCCCTGGGCACTGCTGCCCCACCAACTGCTGGATTTTCCAGAACTCACTCACACAGACGCAGAGACCCTCTCAGTTGGTTGAGATCCCCTGACTGGCACACTCAGGGGCTGCTCCTGAGATGAACGTTTCATGGACAAGTGGTGTATTCAGGAGGTGCTCCCAGGAGAAAGCTGTGAGCAAATTGGGACAGAAGGAAAGGGAAGGGAGAAGGGCCAAGCAAGGCAGTGACTTCAGTGAAGCCCCAGCGTCAGTCTGATTCTGTGTGCAGCTCTGCGGTGTATATTAGACCTTGGAGTTCGTTCGGACTCAGTGAGGTTTCAGGCCTTTCATGTTCCCACACTACCCAGTCATTGGCTCAGGGCTGCACCCAGGGCCCTGTGAAGGTGCCCAAGGGCCGGCTTCCAGAAACACTCAGCAGCTGCAGTGTTTAGAAGCAAAGGCACACAGGACCCAGTAAGAATCATAAAAAGGCCAGGCACGGTGGGTCACGCCTGTAATCCCAGCACTTTGGGAGGCTGAGGTATGCGGATCACTTGAGGTCAGGAGTTGGAGACCAGCCTGGCCGCCATGGTAAAACCCTGTCCCTACTGAAAATACAAAAATTAGCTGGGCGTGGTGGCACACGCCTGTAATCTCAGCTACTCGGGAGGCTGAGGCAGGAGAATTGCTTGAATCTGAGAGGTGGAGGCTGCAGTAAGCCAAGTGCACCAGTGCACTCCAGCCTGGGTGACAGAGCGAGACTCCATAGACCCCCACCTCAAAAAAAAGAAAATACAAGTAGAGCACCTACAGTGTCCCCAACATCATGCTTATTGGGCTCTGGGGGCTGTTTATTTTATTGTCCAAACTTGTTTTTCCAGTGACCAGCTCCTCCTGTTTGCCATGCTACAGTGGGAGCGCCTGCCACTGCACCTCCACCTGCTACCCTGTGCCTCACTCCAGGTCTTTTCTCCCCTGTTCTGTTAGACTTAAGGGGCAGATCAGAGAGTCTACTACAGAAACACAGATCTAGGGTCCTTTTCTTTCAGGCAGCCCCTAGCAGATGCTGGGCCATGGGCGATGTCTCCCACCTACGTTCCTTGTCTCTGCTAAAGTGCTCACTGGCTAACCTCCAGGGCAGCCCCTGTATCTCTTTGCCTGAGGGCTTTCTACAGTGGCCAGGCCCCCAGCCAGAGCAGTGAATCTAAGTACCAGGAAATTAACACCGCAGCAGCAGCCCTCCATGTTGACCGGTGAGTGTTGGCGTGTATTAATAAATGCCCAGGTCCCTTGCCCCCTGGTGGGATGACTCTGAGAGTCATGTTCCTCACTGGCTCCTAGCGTTTCACAGCAGGTAGCTTTCTACCTCTAAAACTCCTGTCTGAGAGGCTAAGGCCAGCTGCAGTGGGAAGAAAAGGGTATACAGAGAGTGTCACTCTTTCTGAGGCCACCGCTATTCACCCCCCATTCTGCCCCCCGTTCTTCCGACATCCATCACAACTCATCACCATTCACATAAACTTTGACACACACTTTGTGTATTTCCATAATGTCAACTGCCCATAGAGCATCAAGAATATATTTCCCCATTCTAGAGTGCTGGTAACTCAATTTATAGCAATTTATTCCACAAACGCAGACAGTAACTCAACTGGTGAGAGGAGAAAAAATAAAAAAAAGGATCCTACCAAACCACCACTGTCTCAGCACTGGAAATCAAAATGGTAATGCATGGAATAGATTTCTGCAAGTAATAGGCTTGGTCGGCAGACGTGTGAGCTGAGTTAAATGCCTTCTAAGTAAATCTCAGCATGAGTTATCTGTTCACTTAGACATGCACGCGTGGAGACTGGAGCCTGTGTGGACAGACAGCACATGCTTCTAACTTCCATATCCCACACTGAGATTCTTTGTGAATAGCCACAGTCAAAGGAACTGGGTATTTCCTGATCACTGTGATAGGTGGCTAAGAGTGTGAGGGGAGGCATTCATTCATTCCTTTATTCATTCATTCATTCTTCAAGGCTTTGTGAGGCCCCAGATGTACCAAGCATTGTGCGGGGCGTTGAAGGTGCAGAGATGCAGAGATGAATCAGACAAGGTCCCTGCCCTGTGGACTCAAAGTCTGGTGGTGGGGACAAGAGCAGCAGACAGGTCAGGTGGTGAATGTTCACATGCTGCAAAAGCAGGCAAGGTTGCAGGCTCTGCAGCCAGACCAGCAGCGTTGGAATCTGGGCCCTGCCACTTACTTGGGTGGGGAAGATGCTTTACCTGGGTTTCCTCATTTATGAAATGGGGCTAGAAATACTGTCTGCCTAAGGGTGGATGTGAGGTGACATAGTGAGGATAAAATGCATAGCAGAGGCCAGGCGTGGTGGCTCACGCCTGTAATCTCAGCACTTTGGGAGGCCGAGGCGGGCGATCACTTCAGGTCAGGAGCTCGAGACCAGCATGGCCAACATGGTGAAACCCTGTCCCTAGTAAAAAATACAAAAATTATCTGGGTGTGGTGGCATGCACCTGTAGTCCAACTGCTCAGGAGGCTGAGATGGGCTTGAACCCCGAGGCGGAGGTTACAGTGAGCCGAGATCACATCACTGCACTCTGACCTGGGTGACAGAGTGAGACCCTGTCTCAAAAAAAAAAAAAAAAAAAAAAAAAGCATAGCCGAGAGCCCAATTATAGTAAGTGCTCAATAAATATTAGTTGTTGCTACCACTGTTACTGATATCCATACAGAGCTCAATGTAAGGAGTAAGGAATGTTTTTGCTATACATACATCAGGTGGGTGACAGTCCAATGACCACAACAAAGGAAGATTTAACATGGGAATTTCATTGCTTGCGACAAGGAAGGAGGACATTGGAGACGGTGTCCAAAGCAGTGTCTCCCCAAACAAAGGTGAAAACAGGGCATTTATTAGGCTGATTAGCTGAGTCATTATATGTACAGGTGCAGTTGCCGAGCATGCTTCTAGGGACATTGCATCCATAGAAAATGGCCAATGGCCAGGCGCAGTGGCTCAAGCCTGTAATCCCAGCACTTTGGGAGGCCGAGACGGGCGGATCACGAGGTCAGGAGATCGAGACCATCCTGGCTAACACGGTGAAACCCCGTCTCTACTAAAAATACAAAAACTAGCCGGGCGAGGTGGCGGGCGCCTGTAGTCCCAGCTACTCGGGAGGCTGAGGCAGGAGAATGGCGTAAACCCGGGAGGCGGAGCTTGCAGTGAGCTGAGATCTGGCCACTGCACTCCAGTCCGGGCGACAGAGCGAGACTCCGCCTCAAAAAAAAAAAAAAAAAAAAAAAAGAAAATGGCCAATAAGCTTCTCCCTGGGTGGGGTTTTTTACTGTGGCGATGAGGAGAATTCCTCAAAGTTCATTCGAATTCAGGCATCTCTGGAGCCAACCAGTTTTTGTTTTGCCAGGGTTAGGCTTCTTTTTGAAACTTTTGAAACAACAAAAACTGAAAGTGCAACAGTTACAAGTGGGTACTTTTTCACAGTGAGTATCCCCAAATCCAGGGACCCTGGGTTACATTTTGACAGAGGAGGAGGTGATGCTCATTTAGAGATTTGAGCAGTGTTGGTGCACCTGAGTCAGGAAAGGGACTGAAGTGCAGAGGAGGAAGGATGAGCAAAGGCTCAGAGTGGGCAGAAGCTTAAACAACAGACATTTATTTTCTCATGGTTCTCAGGGTTAGAAGTCCATGGTCAGGGTTCAAGCCAATTCCGTTTTGGTGAGGGCTCTCTTCCTGGCTTGCAGACAGCGGCCTCTTGCTGTGTTCTTGCATGGCCTTTCCTCTGTGCATGTGCAAACAGAAATTGAGATCTCTGTGTCTCTCCTCTTCTTTTCTTTTGTTGTTTTTTGAGACGGAGTCTCACTCTGTCACCCAGGCTGGAGTGCAGTGGCCGGATCTCAGCTCACTGCAAGCTCCGCCTCCCAGGTTCAGTTGACTCTCTTGCCTCAGCCTCCCAAGTAGCTGGGACTACAGGCATGTACCACCACACCTGGCTGATTTTTGTATTTTTAGTGGAGACAGGGTTTCACCATGTTGGCTGGGCTGGTCTCGAACTCCTGACCTCAGGTGATCCACCTGTTTTGCCTTCCAAAGTGCTGGGATTACAGGCGTGAGCCACCACACCCAGCCTCCTCTTTATCTTTTTTTAAAGACAGGTCTCACTCTGTTTCCCAGACTGGAGTACAGTGGTGCAACCACAGCTCACTGCAGCCTCAAACTCCTGGACTCAAACAATCCTCCCACCTTAGTCTCCTGTGTAACTAGGACTACAGGTGAATGCTGTGACACCTGGCTAATTTTTAAATTTTGTATAAAGACGATGTCTCACTGTGTTTCCCAGGCTGGTCTTGAACTCCTGGCTTAAGTGATCCTCCTGCTTCAGCCTCCCCAAAGTGCTGGGATTACAGGCATGCACCATGGTGCCCAGCCTCTCTTCTTATAAGGAAACCAATCCTATCAGATTAGGCCCTGCCCTTATGACCCTAATCACCTCCCTAAAGATCCCATCTCCAAATATAGTCACATTAGGGGTGAGGGCATCAACATATGAATTTTTTTTTTGTGGGGGGGACACGAACATTCAGTCTATGACAGAATCACTGGAATACTCAATCTATGGCATGTTTCCCTACTTAGTAGCTGTGTGACCTTAGGATCTGTAAAATTAGGTCAATAGTGGCTGACTCTTGGGACTTTTGTGTGGATTAATCCAGGGAATATGTTGTGTTGGAGTGACAGGAAATGTTGAAGCCTGGGGTTGTTTAGGAAAATGATAGAGCAGGACACGGCTCACAGCAGCAGGAGGAGAGCAGTGGGGGTGCAGGAGCATTTTTGGCACCCACGAGTGAAGAGGGTGTTTGTCCCAGTGACCCACAGAGTCTCTGGAGCAGTCAGTACTCAGGTGTGTACAGAAATTTTAACTGAACCTGTCCAAGACTTCTACTTCTGTTGCTGTGGACAGCCCATGCTGCAAGAGCTGTGGGGGCCTTTTGTATCAAAAGATGTTATATGTGCCACCAGCCAATCGAAATGAGACATGACTAATCTCATCAGTCCTTTCTCAGTTGAGTACATTCTGACTCCTTCCTTAGCAAGAGTATGAATGCAACATGAAAAGGAAAATTGGATGAGCCAACAAGGCTGGACAACAAGCCGACCGTAGATCCATGAACCTCAGGAATGGTCTTTAGTGGCTCGGGTTTACAGCATGGCAGTAGTCGTGTATGGAACGGTCCCATCTTGCACAAGACTGGCATCTCAAATCTATTGCTTCCAACTGACTATTGACAATGTTAAAAAATTTATAACTCATATGAATTGTAGGTCACCTTGTGTCCAGGCTCAACACAAATCTCATACTGCAAAGAAACCTCAGTCTAGAAAGCAACTGAAAAGGCAATTTAATTTTTTAGTATAGTCCTTTTAAGAATGGTGCAGGAGGCCAGGCGTGGTGGCTTGCACCTGTAATTCCAGCACTTTGAGATGCCAAGGCAGGCGGATCATGAGGTCAGGGGTTCGAGACCAGCCTGACCAACATGGCAAAATCCTGTCTCTACTAAAAATACAAAAAGTAGCCAGGCGTGGTGGTACATGCCTGTAATCCCAGCTACTCAGGAGGCTGAGGCGAGAGAATTGCTTGAACCCCGTAGGCAGAGGTTGCAGTGAGCTAAGGTTGTGCCATTGCACTCCAGCCTGGGTGACAGAGTGAGATTCTGTCTCAAAAAAAAAAAAAAAAAAAAAAAAAAAAAAAAATTGGTATGGGGAATTTACATAAAAAGGCAAAGAAAAACTTTAAACTCCTTTATCCTTCTTTCTCATAGTTTTAATATCTCCCCCATACAAAGCCTTCTTAACTTCATCCTCCTAGCTGTCATTATTCTTGCTTCCCCCTTCTGTGTAGTTAAACTACTCATTCATTTAAATTTGTATTGTGTCTCTCCTAAGTGCCAAGATGTGTGATGAACATGATGACGTAACAGAGTTATGGTTCTTGCTTCCTCAAGTTTATATCCTTTGAAGTTGTGGGTATCTAGTATCTTTTCCACCCTCCCCTGAAAGATTCCTAAAAGCCACTGGTCTTACATGAAATTGATAACTTGGAAAGGATCATCAGGACAAGAAAAACAGATCTTATATTTGTTTATATTTTATTTTATTTTGAGATGGGGTTTTGCTCCTGTTGCCCAGGCTGGAGTGCAATGGTGCCATCTTGGCTCGCTGCAACCTCTGCCTCCCAGGTTCAAGTGATTCTCCTGTCTCAGCCTCCCGAGTAGCTGGGATTACAGGTGCCCACCACCATGCCCAGCTAATTTTTGTATTTTTAGTAGAGATGGGGTTTCTCCATGTTGGCCATGCTGGACTTGAACTACTGATCTCAGGTGATCTGCCTTCCTTGGCCTCCCAAAGTGGTGAGATTGCAGGAGTGAGCCACCACACCCAGCCTGATCTTACATTTGAAAGGAGCTTTGGAGGTCATCTGGCCCAGTATCCAGGGGTCTAGACTGAGAGGACCCCCCTCTGCAGTCTTCCTGGAATCACCTAGGCTTTGCCTTGGCTTATCCAGCCTATCATCTGCAGGGACAGTGGCCTTTCCCACACTGTTCACTGTAGTAACCCCCACATCTGGACCATGAGGTGCTCAGTGAACAATTGTTGACTTTTGGATGAATGAGGAACTCTTGATTCTAGGAGGCAGCCTGTGCCATGATTGGACAACTGTAACTTTTAAAGAAAATCCATGACATTGAGCCCAAATCTGCCTTCCTATGTAACATAGCTCCATCGTTCTGAGCCCTACCGGCACAGAATGGCAGCTCCCAACAAAGCCGTCCTCTCCAGGTCGGATTCTAAGACAATTGCTGTAGTTCCTTTTAGGAATTGCTTTTTGGTGTTTATTTCTGAGTCACACCAAGGAATCTAGCTTGGTGTTTTTTCTTAATTTAGTGTCTTGGAGACTTTTCTCAGTGTTGGGATTTGTAGTGATCTCGTATTTAGTTAGACCAAGGGAAACTCAGAGGTCTAGGGAGGGCATAGTGGGGCTGCAGAAATCATATGGTAAGCTGACTATCTCTCAGGGCTCATCACTGTCCAAGCTACAGATTTAAATTGGATGTATAAATGTTGTTGCTAGCTGCTAGATTTTTTCATTTATTTATTTATTTAATGAATTAGTCATTCAACCACTGATTTATTCAACAAGCATTTAACTAGCATTTACCACATGTCAAATTCTATGTTAACAACGTGATACTGAGATGAATGGGGAACCCCTTTCTCAAGAAGCTCTTAGCCTAGTGGGGGGAAACAGACAAGAAGATGAATAGTTGCAACATACTGTGATTGTGTCCTACAATAATCATCTTCCTAAGGAACAATGGGTGTTCCGGGTGGGGGTGGGGCAGGGTCCATTCTGCTTAGCGGATGGCATCAGGGGAGTCCTTACTGAAGAACTGATACTTGCTGAGCTGAATTTTGGAGGTGGAACTGGTAGATGGCATCGAAGAAGGTGTTGGGAGACATTCCCCGGTAAGGGAAGAGAAAATGCAAAAGCATGTGGGTAGGGCGTGAAGGAGCCTGGTCTGTTTGGGAAACTGGGTGTGTATTTGGATGGTAGGGTTGGAGCCTATGTGTCGCAGAGCCACAGTGGAGGGGAGGCAACGGCAGACCTCAGAGGGCAACCCCCTCCTTAGCTCAGAGCCACTTTGATGTTTGCAACATACTTTCCCTTAACTCCCTATGTTTAATGTGGAGTTATCTGCTCTATGCTGATCAGAAAAGTGTAGCCAGATATTTTTTAAAAATCATAAAAAATGTGAATATAATTAACAGTTGAGATAGTACAATGCATTTATATATCCATCACTCATATTAAATAATTACCACATTTATTCTATTCATTTTTTTCTTCTTCTTGGCTGAAATATTTGTGGTCATTTTATGCAGCAGTAGATAACTAATACAGACAGGCTTGGCTGCAAGTAACAGAGAACCTGCTAGCAGTGGCTTAAAGAGTAGGGAGGTTGATTGTTAGTGAACAGGAAAGTAGATACTTCCAGAACTGTTTCAACCACTCAGTGATGTTGTCCTAGACCCAGATCTTGATCTGTCTGCTCCATTATTCTCAGCACGCAGGTGATTTCTTCTAAGTGAGGCATCAGGTCCTCACCACAATGACCCAGCAGTAAGGAAGAGGGTGTCTCTCTCTTACTAGGGAGAAATAGCTTTCCCAGAAGCACCGAGCAGACTTCTCTGAGCATCTCATTTTCCAGAACTGGGTCAAATGCTCATACCTGGACCTAGTATCTGGGAAAGAGAGAGAAGATTGCATGACTCTTTTGGGCTATATCACAATTCATATCCTGAGGCTTGCTACTGGAATAAAACTGATATTTTCTTAACAAGAAAGAAGGGAGAAATGACAACTAGAATGGTCACCGTCAGTATCTGCCAGGTCAATACTGCATGTCGACAGGGGGTTATGTATGACCTTTTCCACACATTAAGCCTGCACATCAGGCCTCTTACTTCAGCCTGGCAGGAGCTAGAAGGAACTTTTTCTCCCTCTGGCTGACAGCTGTCATCACCATTGATTCCCACTGCATTGTGGAATGCAGTGCAGTGCCTCTGATGATAACAGATACCCAATTCTCAGGGCTGGGACCCCTTTGAACATGTCTTTTTCCCCTAACTCAAATGAAAAGAATGCATATGTGTTATAAAAGGATAGTGGACCTCAAAATAATGAGTCAGTCGATGTCAAAATCTGGCCTGTCATTATCTGCAGCATTACACTGGGAAAAGAACTGAACTCTGTGAGCTTCAATCGCCTTATCTGTAAAACGGGGATAATAACATCTACCTCATATGGTTATTGTGAAGACTGAATAAGAAACCACATGCTAAGCATCTAGCAGAGTGCCTACTGTGTAGTGAGTACTTCCTACAGTAGTCAGGCATCTGCTGAAATAATGCTGAGTGATGAACATTCCCCCAAACTTGCTGGCATACAGCCACAAGCATTTACTTTTCTTGCATGGTCCTGTGGGTCAGCTGTGGTTTTGCTGGGCTCTTCTGGTGTTAGCTGGGCTTGGCTCCAGGTTCAGGCCTGTTGCACATGTCTGTTCTGGGACTAGCAGCACCAAGGACATGCTCTTCTCAAGGCACTAATGGAACCCGAGAAGCCAAGCCAAGCCATGCAAGTATGTTGAAAGTCTGTCCATTTCATGTCTGCTCACATTCCATTGGCCAAGGCAAGTCACACAATGAGACTGAACATCAATGGGGTGGGGAAATATACTCTATAGGGAGGCCCTGAGGAATCACACGATAAAGGGCTTGCACTTTTATTACAGGGAGAGCATGAAGAATTGTGAACAATAATCTAATCCATCTCAGTGGAATAACACTATTGTCCCTTGTGTGCAAAAAATAAATGCTTAATAAAGGCTCTGAGTTTTGGAGTTAATTGTGCAGCTTTATTGCTGCAGAAACATGACTAATCCATGCTTTTTCCTCCTTCCTGTAACATTAAAGCAGAAAAATGTGTACTCCTCATTTTCTTTCCCCTGAGCCCCGCTCAACAGTGTGACAGTTGACCCCAGTGGAGGGATCCCTGGTTCACAGCCACCCCTCCTAGACACACTTCACCACTTTGCATTTTTTACAGTAGCCAGTCACATGAGACAGAAATTCAGTTCGAACTAGTTTGGGCGAAAAAGGAATATTTGGCTCAGATGACCATAAGGAGCATAGGGATTCGGTTGTACTTCAGGAACAATAGGAGTGGGGGTTTTGAATGCTGCAAGGAGTCTCTCCCCATCCCATCTTTGCTGCATTTTTTTGTCACTTTCATTCCTCAGGCTGGCTTCATCCCCATCGTAGGAACCGTCGTTGCTTAATTTCACCACCAGATGGGCTGAGATTTGTTTTCTCTGCCCAGAATCCAGGGGAAGGGTTCTGATTGGCTTGGTGTGAGTCAGAGGCCAACTCTGGGCCAGTCCCTGACTGAGGCCAGGGCAATGGACTCCTACATCTGGCCCACCTTGAGTTATGGCAGGAGCAGAAAGGCTGAGCAAGTGGCAGCTCCCATGGTTGGGTGGTATGGAAACATCCTCCAGGATGTAGCTGTGATTTCAGACAAAGTAATGTGTCCCTACCCACTATCTCCTGAAACCCTCAAGCTTAAGAGTGCATTGAGAAGTGGGAGGACCATTGTTATCTTTGACTTGTTGGCAATACCCATTTGATTTTTTTAAAAAAAGTTTCTTCTTCTAAAGCTAATGTTTGAGGTTTTCTAAAGGACTATGCAAGTGTGTGTGTGTGTGTGTGTGTGTGTGTGTTTTTGACGGAGTTTTCGCGCTTGTTGCCCAGGCTGGAGTGCAATGGCACGATCTCGGCTTGTTGCAACCTCTGCCTCCCAGGTTCAAGCAATTCTTCTCCTCAGTTGCTTCGTGAATAGTTGGGATTACAGGCATGCGCCACCATGCCCAACTAATTTTTTTTTTTCTTTTTCTAGAGACAGGGTTTCTCCATGTTGGTCAGGCTGGTCTCAAACTCCTGACCTCAGGTGATTCACCTGCCTTGGCCTCCCAAAGAGCTGGGATTACAGGTGTGAGCCACTGTACCCCGCCAGGACTATGCAAGTGTTTTAACCAGGGGACTCCTGGGTACTTCAATTGGGATTTGCTGCCAAGGACCTGTACACTGCACTTGGAAACTGAGGCCTGAAAACCCACTTTCTACTACTGACAATTCTCTCTTTTCCTTTTTTCCAGAAAGGACAACTCACATTTTCTTTCTAGATGATATCTGGTGTGTGGCTTCATGCTATGGTTCAGTCCAGAGAATGGTTCAGACTCTCTCAGTAGGGTTGGGAGCCAGATGGACTTGTTAGCAAAGTCAAACCTGGTGAGGTTTAGCTGGGAAGGGACAAGAATGCACACTGAGCTATTGTAAACGGGCATGCCAAACTTTACACATCCACATGAACTTACTGCTGTCAACTGAGTGTTTGTGTCCCACACCCCCGCATGACCCCTGCCAACTGGAATTAGTGTTCTTATCAAAGAGATGCCAGAGAACTCTCAAGTCTCCTCTGCCATGTGAAGATAACAGCGAGAAGACAGCCGTCTAGGAACTGGGAAGTGGGTCCTCACCAAACACCAAATCTGCCCACGGTTTGATCTAGGACTTTCCAGCCTCCAGAACTGTGAGAAATACATTTCTGTCATTTATAAACAACCTGGTCTATGGCTGTTTGTTATAGCAGCCTGAATAGACTAAGATACATCTCCAAAATGCCCCTGTGGAAAGGGACATGTCTTAGGTCCCAGCTGGGCCTGTCTTGTTTTCCTAGAGCAGCTGATAAAGGCAGACATCTGGAAGCACAGCCTCTGCTAAAGTGAAGTCTTCACTGGATGTAAGGACAGGTGTGGGTGCAGGGGCTAGGGCGATGTCTACAGACCAATGAGTCTCAAATGCACATTATGATCATTTGGGAAGTTTATGAAAATCCCAATGCCCCAGCTGAATCCCATACCAGCTACACCAGGGTCTCTAGGAATTAAGGTCCAGACATCAGACATGAGACATCAGATACCAGACATCTCTAGGGGTGGGATCTAGACATTAAAACTCCATAGGTGATTCCAATGTACAGACACATTTGAGAACCTGTGATCATTCTAGACAGAAGTCAGCAAATATCTTCTTGGTGAAGGGCCAGATAGTAGATATTTTTAGCTTAGGCCATGAAATCTCTGTTGTAATCACTTAACTCTGCTGTTGTTGTGAAAACAGTCGCAGACAATGTGTAAATAAATGAGTGCGGTTGTGTGTGTGTGTGTGTGTGTGTGTGTGTGTGTGTGTGTGTTTGAGACAAGGATCTTGCTCTGTTGCCCAGGCTGGAGTACAGTGGCTTATTGCAGCCTTGACTTCCCAGGCTCAAGCAATCCTCCCACCTCAGCCTCCCAAGTAGCTGGGACCACAGGTAAGTGGCACCATGCCTGGTTAATTTTTTAATTTTTTGTAGGGACAGGGTTTCACTATATTGCTCAGGTTGATCTCGAACGTCTAGGCTCAAAGGATTCTCCCATCTTGGCCTCCCAGAGTGCTAGGATTACAGGCATGAGCCACCATGTGCAACTGAGGTTGTGTTCTAATAAAACTTTATTTACAAAATGGGCGACAGGCTGGGTGTGGCCTGTGGAATCTAGTTTGCTGACCTCTGTCTGTTCTAGACCCTGCTACACAGTTTGGGTTACAAGCATCACCTGGAAGCTTGTTGGAAGTGCAGAGTCTTGGACTCCATTCAGACCTATGGGACCAACATCTTCATTTTAATGAGATACTACAAACTGATTTATATGCACATTGAAGTTTATAAAGCACTAATCCAGACCAGCAGTTCTCAAAGTGTGGTCCCTAAGTCAGTACCATCACATCACCTGGGAGCTTTTTAGAAATGCAGCCCTCAGGCTCTACATCAGACCTGCTGAATCAGAAACTGGATGACTCTGAGGTGCCTTAAACGTTGAGAATCACTGATCTAGACAAGTGGTTCTCAAACATTAACTCATTTGAGGAGATTTAAATAATCCCCAGGCGTAGGCCTCACCTTGGACCAATTATCACAATCTCTGTGATACAGACCTAGGCATCAGCATTAAAAAAATTATCCAAGCAATTCCAAGGTACAGGTGAGTTTGAGAACCAGTGCTATGGGAAGAATGGGTTTATCAAGAGTGTGGTCCCGCAGCCCCAGAAGCTGCTTTAGTGCAGCAGGCAATGTCAGAAAGGCACACCCTGGGTAGCAGGCCTGTGGCAGACACTGTTGGCTGAGGAGCCAACAGCTTCTCCTATCTTATTTTCCTTCTCAGAGAAACCATGTGCTTTAGTAGTTGCTGGGTCCTTTCTCAGCCTCAGGGAGGAGATCAAGATTGGCCAGGCTAGTGAATGGTTTAGGCAAGGATGTACGAACCAATCCTGGCCCAAGGAACTGAGAGGAAGTCTGCTGTAGGGAACTCCCTTGTTTTTGCTGGATGCAATATGTGATGCCTAGAAGAGCTGTAGTCTTTTTATGCCCATGAGGCCTCCTGAAGCTCACAGAGCAGAAAGAAAGCAAGTACCTGAGTCCTTTAGCTGGTGTCAGACCACTGAGTTAACCAACCCTGGACTTCCTTGGACAGCTTGTTACGTGAGATGATGAATTTCTTATCATTTGTATTAGTTTGTTTTCACACTGCTGTGAAGAAATATTTGAGACTGGGTAATTTATGAAGAAAAGAGGTTTAATTGATTCACAGTTCTGCATGGCTGTGGAGGCCTCAGGAAACTTACAATCATGGTGGAAAGGGAAGCAGACATGTCCTTCACTTGGCGGCAGGAAGGGGAAGAATGAGAGAAGTGTAGAGTGAAGTGGGGGTGAAAGCCCCCTCCCAAACCATCAGATCTTGTGAGATCTCACTATTATGAGAACAGTTCCCATGATTCAATCACCTCCCATGAGTTCCCTCCTCCAACACGTGGGAATTACAATTCAAGATGAAATTTGGGTGGGGACACAGAACCAGACCATATTATTATCTAAGCCACTTTTAGTTGGGTCTTCTGTTACCTGTAGCCCAGAGCATTCTAACAGATTTGGGGAATAATCACTGGTTTGTGATGTCAAGATTATAGAGGTTTGTCTGAAGGTTTGCCACAACCATCTATGGGTGGGTCAGTGAAGAAGAACTAAGATATATTGAACACCTACCTTGGGCCAACACCTTTTTCTTATGTGATCTCATAAAGTCCTGCAACGGAGGCTTGTTGTTTCCATTTCATAAGTAGGACACAGGAAGTTTGCAGTTTACTTCAAGCAAATTCAAACTCAAGTCTTTTAAATCTCAAAGTCTCTCCATGATCTATACACCACAGCAGCATCCTTTCTTTTCTGATGAGATTGTAGGATTTTAGACTGAGGCTCCTGGTCACAGAGAACCTAGGCTGGTAGGCAGCCCTCCCAAACCCTGCAAAAGCATTTAGTCACAGGGAACTTTGCAGGTATATAGTTACCATAAGTAGAATGCTGGTAGGAATTTATCTTGGAAAGTAGGCAATACTCTAGTTACACAAGTCAGCAGCGGGGAAGGTTCAGGCAAGGCGTGTGGGCAACTGGAGGTTGCATCCTAAAATAAGGCTGGAGGCTGCTGTCTCTTGGGCATTCCCTGGGCATCTCATAAGAGTGCAGACTCTGGTTCAGAAGGTCAGGGATTCTGTAGTGCTAACAAGCTCCCAGGTGATTCTGATGCGGCCAGTCTAGGGACTACACTGAGTTTCAAGCGCTTACGTCCTCCCTGCTGAAGCTCTGTTCTTACTCCGTGTCTGTTTTGATGGGGGCTGAACTCACAGCAGGGGCAGAATTGTGGAAAGAGGAGAGCCCTATGGATTGGGACCCCAGCAAGAAACCAAGACCTGGTTTTTTGGTGGAGCCCCAGGACTAATCTCATGCCACCATCGAAAATGGTTTCTGGAATTCCTGGTCAGGGAATCACCTCCAATCCAGTTCAGCCATCTCAGCTGGGGGACGTGAGAAGGAAATTCAGAGAAGGGTCCTTTATGGATGCTTTCAGAAGTAGTATTTGCCTTGGGGGCAGCGTGAAACGTTGAAAAATATGTATGTGTTGGAGGCGTATGTTCATGGATGCAGGTGTGCACATGCGCACTCAAGCAGGCATTCGTGTGCAATGGTGATGTGGCAGGGTCCTTCTAGGTCTCTGGCTCTAGCCTTGGACAACCCACTCTTATTTTTCTGATTCTTCATTTCCGCATCTGTTAAATGGGGGTGAACATAATGGTCACCTCTTGGGCTTCTTCTAAGGGTTAGATGAAATCTAAGGCAAACTGCTTTTTAGACTATAAGAAGCTACCAGGAATGTGGGGGAAGATTACATATGTTTTCTCATTCACCACGCCCTCCAGATCCTTCTCCTCGGAGCCAGCAGTTCCTCACCAGGTGTTCCTAGAAACAACTTTGGCAGGAGACGCTCTCGGAACTTCTGACTCATGGCTGACCATGTGAAACTGTACAGCCTTGTTGCCTTCCAGCTGCTGAGGGCATTTTGTCTTTGTCAGGTGGATTCCTCGGCCCTTGTGCAGGGCTGCGATAATGAGTTGGGGGAAGGAAAGAAAGCTGCTGAGGCTGGCTGGACCTGTTTGTGCTGGGAAGAGAAAGAAGCACAGAAAGATAAAGCTCTTAAGGAAGAGATTTTGGAGGGACACAAACATCCTCTTAAGGAAAAGATTGCACTTAAAATGAAGGCATTCATGGCAGACTTGGAGCACTGCCTCCTCACAGTCAGTGTCTTCCCACCTCTTCTCTTCTTAGAGCTTCCAGGCTTTGCTCAAGGGACCTCAAGCCCAGGTGCTTCAGGTCCCTTCCTTTACTGGAGGAGGGGCAGGAAATGCTGATTGGTATAAACAGAACACAGAATTCCATTCTCTTGGCCAATGATGGGTTGAGGCACAGGCATGTGACACAAACTGCCCAGTGAGGCTGCTGGGGGCTACTGGGCAGGTTTTCTTCATCTCTCTAAAGGGGCAGAGGGCAGAGACTTGTCCTTCCTGTCCTAGGGCATTGTCACATGAAGGTGCAGTGCTTTGGGTTGGGGCAGCCATCTCACAAGCATGATGGGAAAGCCAGGAGAACCACAGAGAAACCTCACAGCATGGAGCTGCTATTTGATCCAACATAGAAAGCCACTTTTATTTTGGCATCTATTAGTTTGCCATTCATCATTCCTTCAGTAGTTCATTTGTGTGGGAAATACTTGTCAAAGTCCCACTATGTATCAGGACCTTCCAAGGGTTTGGGATAAGGTAGTGATGTCTCTCCCTCCTGGAGCCTACTTTCATGACATGGGAGGCAGAAAGGGACAAATCAGTAAGGCATAGAGAATTTCAGATGGGGATGAGTGCTGTGGAGAAAAATAATGTCAAGAAGGGGATCCTGGGGGTGACCTCTCCTCTCTGTAAAACTGAATGAGGATGAGTCCAGAGGAGGAGGCTACCCTGGAAGTCCTGGGCTGCTCACCAGGGCTGACACAAACAGGGATCGAGGGCTTGATGGGAACAGTCCCCCCAGGACTGTTCCTGGGGATCTCCAGACAATTGGTAGTCTAAGGTGGTGTTGGGCCAAGGGAGAAAAAAGTAGGGGTCTTGTCAGGAGCCTGCATTGTTGCAGGGCCCCCTCTTTGCTTCATGGGAATGTGTAGCCTAGAGGGGCCGATGGAGCACAGCAGATCTCCAAAGCTTCCTCTTGACTCCCAAAGGCATCTGAGTGATACTACGTCCGCATAAGAAATGTTCCTGTCCCTTCCACCTTGGAACTGAGTATGGCCCCAAAGGATTAGGCTTCCAGAAGTCCTCAAGTCAGTGTGTTGGTGTTTTGTCATCTGGGAACCTATGGCCATCATCCCATTTTCCTTCTGCTTCTGTAGATTGAGAGAAGCAGAGGGGACTGTGGGGCTCAGAGTCTCCCTTCTTATACCCCATTACCAGCTGTCTTGAGCCCTGGAACAACTGGTTGCCGCAGAGGTTGAATCATGGTGTTAGTCAACCTCTGGTCATGATGCAGCGCTTCAAAGACCATTCCCCCACTCCCAGGAGTCCCCACAGGAGCAAAGCCCACTCAGTATGCCCCTCCCAGGCTCTTCTTGACAACACAAATTCCAGAGTTAGCAGGAAAGACAAGTAGGGTGAGCATTGATTGGCTTTCTGGAACCTGCCATGCTGGCAAGGGTTTATATAGAGCAGCTCCAAAGATGAGGAGCCTCCCAGAGGCCCCTGCCTGGGTAGACTCCTGCATGGCATGGTATTGTGGAAGAGCATGGCTCTGACTGAATGCTCCATTCAAATTTGGCCTCTAGCTGAGTGCCTCTAGCACTTAGCAGCAGTTACTTCAGATGAATCACATGATGTCTCTGAGACTTGCTTTTCTGTAAAAGATGAGGATGATACATACCCCTGCTGTGGCCTGCATGTGTTCCTTAGAGAATTCATAGGTTGAAACCTAAACCCCAATGTGGTGATATGAAGAGCTGAGGCCTTTCAGAGGTGACTAGGTCATGAGGGCGGAGCTCTCGTGAATGGGATTAGTGCTCTTTTTTTTTTTTTGTATTTTTTTAGTAGAGACGGGGTTTCACTGTGTTAGCCAGGATGGTCTCGATCTCCTGACCTAGTGATCCGCCCGTCTCGGCCTCCCAAAGTGCTGGGATTACAGGCTTGAGCCACCGCGCCCGGCCAGTGCTCTTATAAAAGAGGCTCAAGTGATCTTGTTTGTCCCTTTTTGCCCTTCTTGTATATGATGACACAGAAGGCACCATCTGTGAGGAACGGGTCCTCACTGGACTCTGAATCTGCTGGTGCCTTAATCCTGAACTTCTTGGCATTCAGAACTATGAGCAATAACTTTCTATTGTTTATAAACCACCCAGTCTATGGTAGTTTGTTATAGCAGCAGAAACAGACTAAGACCAAAATTGTTATTGAGAAGTGGAGTGCTACTTTAACAAATACCTAAAAATGTGCAAGTGGCTTTGGAACTGGGTAATGGGTAGAGAATAGAAGAAGGTGGAGGTGCAAGCTAGAAAAAGCCTAGATTACTGTGAATTGAACATTAAGGGCGATTCTCGGGAGGGCTCAGAAAAGGACAGCTGTGGGGAAAGCCTTCTTTTTAGAGATTACCGAAGAGGTAGTGACAGAATGCTGGTAGAAACATGAATGGTTAAGGGCATTGTGATGAGGTCTCAGATGGAAATGAGGAACATACTATCAGAACTGGAGGAAAGGCCATCCTTGTTATACACTGGCAAAGCATGAGACTGAATTGTGCGTGTGTCCTAGTGCTTTGTGGCAGGTAGAACATCTGAGTGATTGATATGGTTTGGCTCTGTGTCTTCACCCAAATCTCATCTTGAATTATAATTCCCATATGTCGAGGGAGCGACCCGGTGGGAGGTGATTGGATCGTGGGGGTGGTTTTCCCCATGCTGTTCCCATGATAGTGAGGGAGTTCTCATGAGATCTGGTTGTTTGATAAGTGTCTGGTGCTTTTCCCTGCATACTCTCTCTGTCGCCTGCTGTCATGTAAGAGGTACCTTGCTTCTCCTTTGCCTTCCACCATGATTGTAAGTTTCCTGAGGCCTCCCTAGCCATGCTGAACTGCGAGTCAATTAAACCTCTTTCCTTTATAAATTAACCAGTCTCAGGTATATCTTTTTCTTTCTCTCTTTTTTTTTTTTTGAGACAGAGTCTTGCTCTCTTGCCAGGCTGAAGTACAGTGGTGCGATCTTGGCTCACTGCAACCTCCGCCTCCCGGGTTCAAGCAATCTTCCTGCCTCAGCCTCTCAAGTAGCTGGGACTACAGGTATATGCCATCATGACCAGCTAATGTTTGTATCTTTAATAGAGACTAGATTTCACTCTGTTGGCCAGGATGGTTTCCATCTCTTGACCTCGTAATCTGCCCACCTCGGCCCCAAGAGTGCTGGGATTATAGGCATGAGCTACCGCTCCCGGACTAGGTATTTTTTTATAGCAGTGTGAAAATGGATACTTAGTAGAATCAATCTTCAAGCAAAGTGTTGAGGATGTGGCATGGCTTCTCTTGACTGCTAATAGTAAAATGCAAGAAGAGAGACACATATTAAAGAAGGAATTTATAATCAAAAGGGAAGCTGAACTTAAAGATTTGGAAAATTCTTATCCTTACCATTTTGTAAAGAATGAAAAAGCATGTTCAGGAGAGCACATGGAGTGTGTGGCCAGGGGTGTCATTTGATAGGAGATTACTATGATTCAGAAGAATCCAGGTGCTATTCATCAAGACTGTGGAAAAAATGACCCTGAAGATATTTTGGAGATCTCCGGGGCTACACTACCTATCTCAGGTCCAGAATGCTAGGACCTTAGGGGCAGAATGATTTCAGGACTCTGCTCCCTGCATTCTGGTGCAGCACTCCTTGGAAGCCTTAGGTGTGCCTTGTTCCCTCTCTACAAAGGGCTCAGGTGGTAAACCTTATAAATGTCCACATAGTGCCACGTCTGCTGCCACACAGAGTGCACAAACTGTGGCAGCATGGCTACCTCCTAGATTTCAAGGGATTCCCTAGAGAGACTCAGGGCCAAAGCAGAGAACCGCTGCAGAACAATACCTGTGAGAATCCCCACTAGGGAAAAGCCTAGCAGAACCATGGGGGTGGGGCTGAGACCCCAGACCTCCCCCCGCCCCGCTAAAAAAGAAAAAGACCAATAGAGTCACTGGCCAGTGATTCCAGTCTGGGAGAGCCGTAGGCATGCAACTCCAATCTGAGCTGCTGCATGAGCTGTACCCGGCAAAGTCATGGGGCAGGACCACTTGGAACCTTGGGAGCTCAACCCCTGCCCCAATATGTTCCAAAGGCACGGAGTCAAAGATTCTTCTCCAGCCCTAAGACTTAATGTTGTTGGTCCTGTTGGGGTTTGGACTTACATTCGACAAATTACCCCTTTTTGTCTTGCTATTTCTCCTATTTGGAATGGGCATGTCTGTCCTATGCTTGTCCCGCCCTTGTGTTTTGGAAGCACACAACTTGTTTGATTTAGTGAGCGCATAGCTGGAGAGATACTTGCCGCAGGATGAATTATACCTTGAGTCTCACACAGATCTGATTTAGATGATAATTAGATGACACTTTGGACTTCAAGTTCAAAGTCGAAGCTGGAAAGAAGTAAGACTTTTGGGGCTATTGAGATGAAATATATTTAGCATGTGAGAAGGACATAATTTTGGGGGCCGGGGTGGAATGCAATGGCCTGATGTTTGCGTCTCTCCAGAATTCATATATTGAAACCTGAACCCCAATATGGTGGTATTAAGAGGTGGGGCCTTTCAGAGGTGAATGAATCATGAGGGTGGGGTCCTTGTGAATGGGATTAGTGTCCTTATTAAAGAGGCTCAAGAAAGCTTGTTTGCCCCTCTTTGCTGTTCTGTCATTTGAGGATATAGGAGATGCCATCCAAGAATGGGCCCTCACCAGACATGGAATATGCTGGTCCCTTGATCTTGGACTTCTCAGCCTATAGAACTATGAGAAATACATTTCTGTTGTTTATAAATTACCCAGTTTAAGGTATTTTATTAGAGCACCCTGAAAGGACTAAAACAACCTTCTAGGGTTACGATGGGAAGAAGGATAAGCAGGATAACGGCAGAGTTTCTGGAATGGGTAGAGGATAAAATGTTCTGTTAAGAACCTGGGCTGTTGGTAAGAACCTGAGCTGAACCCCAGCTCCTCCACTTCCTAGCTGTGTGAGGTCAGGCGAGGGCATGATGTGGAGCCTCAGTTTACCCATCTATCGGATGGGTGTATTAATAACACCTACATTGTGGGATTGTTGGAATCTGAGAAGATTATGCTGGTGAAGCTCTTGCATAGTGTCTGGTGCATAGCAAAGTTTCATTCAAAGTTTGCATCATTATTGTTATTACTATTATTTCAGGTTACATGACTTTTGATTGGAAGACTGTATTCTGGACCTGCTCAAAATCTTAGGCCAAGGAAAGATAACCCAGGAATCTTGATCCCTCAGTCTCTCTTATGGACTTAACTCCCTTCCTCTCAAACTAGGTGGTACCAATGAACTGGGCTGCCAATTCCAGAGGAAGGAGCAGGGGAGGAGCTATTTTAGACAGGGTGGCCAGAGGCAGCTTCTCCAAGGAGGTCACTCTTGAGTGGAGGCCCCCATGAGGTCAGCACGGTCATTTCTGTAGAAGTCATAAACTGACTCAGTGTCAGAGAGATAGTTCATCTGGTTCAGTGCTTCCCATTTGACAGGAGAGGCAACTGAGACTCAGACCAGGATCGTGGACCTAGATGGTAGAAGAGCCCAACTGTCTGCCTCCTGGATCAGTGCTCTTTTCACTCCCCTGCACTGTTAGCTGGCTAATCCAGCAGACTCTCCCCACTTTTTCTCATTTGATAACTAATTTAGAGTGCAGCTTGGTATGTTAACGTGACCCCATTTTGGCCAGTGGGATGTGAGTGGAAGTCTGCTGGGAGGTGAGGGTAGGGCTTCTGAGAAAGATTTTGCTTTACTGG
Source organism: Rhinopithecus roxellana (assembly GCF_007565055.1). Classification (NCBI taxonomy): domain Eukaryota; kingdom Metazoa; phylum Chordata; class Mammalia; order Primates; family Cercopithecidae; genus Rhinopithecus; species Rhinopithecus roxellana. The sequence continues at coordinate 14,221,571 of NC_044561.1, forward strand.
TAAAAGGGATGGGTGGATTTGTCTTACCTCTTTGCTCCCTTTCATTCTGCCTCAGTGTGATATCTGGAGCTATAGTGACCATCTAATAACCATGCGGGAAAGGCCAAGAGGATTGGCGGGACGCTGCCCTGACATCACTGAGCTGCTGAATCGACCTGTGAGCTCCTTGTTTGTATTAGTCAGACGTGCTGTTACTGGCAGCAGAAAGCATTCCTAACTGCTAGAGCCTCTCTGCCTTTCCCTTTGTGAGCTCCATCTTCCAGGAGAAACTTCAGATGGGAGAGGGAGCCTGCCGTTTTCTTTTCTTATTCTTTTTAGAGTCAAGCTCTTGCTCTGTTGCCCAGGCTGGAGTGCAGTGGCAAGATCATAGCTCACTGCGGCCTCACACTCCTGAGCTCAAGTCGTCCTCCGGTATAGCTGGGACTACAGGCATGCACCACCATGCCCAGCTAATTTCTCTCTCTCTCTTTTTTTTTTTTTTTTTTTTTTTAAATTGAGATGGGGTCTTGCCTTGTTGCCCAGGCTGGTCTCAAACACCTGGCCTGAAGGAATCTTCCCACCTCGGTCTCCCGAAGTGGTGGAATTACAGGTATAAGCCACTGTGCCTGGCCTGATCTAGCCATTTTTAGAAGCAGCTTTCGGTTCTCACTCACCTCAGGGGCCTCATTCCAGCCTGTGACTTAGGGCTGAAAGCTCAGTTACCAGTTAATAACACAGGCTGCTGCAAGATAATGCTTGCAGGCCCTCCTTGCTGAACAGTGGGCTATGAATACACAGCATTATTATTAACCCTCCCCTGGCCCCCTGAGCCTCCAGGAGCCAATAAGAATGAACTGTTTCACTTGTCCAAGAGATGGTGAGAGAAATGTAATTTTGATTTAATTCTTGGCTCCTCTGAAATGTGCCTATACACTGCTCAGACGTTGGGGGCGGAGAGAGTGAGGCGAGAACACTTCTCATGAATGGAAAGGAGAGAAATGGCAGTTTGAAGGAGTATCAGGCTCCATTTAAAGGCCCATTTACCATGTGACACTTTATAAATTATTTCAAATATAATCTTGAATATAATCAACAGTTCCTTTCTGCCTCCTCTCTGCACACCCACCTCTTCCCACATCTCTTTTCAGAGGAAAAGATCTTAGGGAAGGCTGCCTTTCCATCGATTCTTCTGAAGTTGCAGGAAGCTGAAATTACAGCGTAAATTACCTCTTAGCTTGAATGAGGGTAAATAAATGTATGCTGACCAGAGAGGAGACAAAGTAGGTTTGAATTCTGTGGTCAGACTGGCTCTCTCTCCCTCCCCTCAATTCAATGAATGATGCATTAATTTATTAAGCACTTATGTGCAGGGCACTCACACTATTTCATGTTCTGGGCTACTCGGAGAGCAGTGGCTCTGCCTTTTTTTTTTGTAACCTCCATGATGCAAAGGCCATTTAGTTAGTGATTAAGTGACAGATGGTGTACCAGGTGTCCTGTATCCCAGCCCTGGCTCTGCCATTTAGCTGTGTGACTCAGGGCAAGTTAATTTGCCTCTCTGTGCCTTAGTTTCCTCATCTGTAAACCAGGAATAATAATAATACTTACCTCCTGAGGTTGTTAGGAAGCTTAAGTGAAATGATGTATGTAAAGCTCTTAGCTGTAGTACTTAATGTGTTAGGACAAGGAAAGAGAACCCAGGAATCTTGATCCCCTAGTCTCTCTTATGGTCTTAACTCCCTTCCTCTCAAACTAGGCTCTAGAGTCTCCAGCCTACCTTAGTACCAATGAACTGGGCTGCCAATTCCAGAGCAAGGAGCAGGGCTCTTGTGCCATGCCTGGCACAGAGCTGGGGTATGGTTAATGCCCAGGAAGAATGACTACAGTAGAAGTAGTAGAAAGAACAGCTAACAATTATTGAGCCCTCACCTTTACCAAGGCACTTTGTTATGCTTCTTCCACCCAGGGTTTCAACTAATTCCCAAGCTGACACTTCATTCCTTCATTCACTCCTACTCATTCATTCACCATGGTTATCAGAAGCTCTGGCTATGCCAGGCGTTGTGCAGACAGTGGAAAATCAAACAACAAGGTCCCTGCTATGAGCCAGTGACTTCAGTTACGTTCTTGTGGGGAGAAAGATGATAGGTTAACAGAGAAGTAATCTAGAGTGACATGTTGCAACGTGACAGGAAAGGTACTCTGAAGAGAAGCTGGTGGCCTGGGAAGAAAAGCATCACTGGAGGAGCTATTTTAGACGGCGTGGTCAGAGGCAGCTTCTCCAAGGAGATCAGTTTTGAGTGGAGTTCTCCATGATGGGAAGAAGTGAACCGTGCTCCCAACTGGACTGGGAGGGTTTAGGCAGATGTTCCTGCTCTCATGGGGCTTCTGCTTTTGTAGGAGTCAGATGTGCAGCCTGGATTTAGAATGAAGGATGACATAAATATTCAGAGGAAAAGTGCAGGGTGCTCTGAGGACACACAGCAGGGGGGCTAGACTGGGTAGGGGCCAGATTGTCTTTCCTCTGCAAATGACAGAAACCCCACTCAACTGGATTAACCAAAAGGGGTTGTTGCTGGCTCAGGTAAGTGACAAGCTGGGGTTGGGGTTGGCTTCAGGCATGGCTGCATCCTGTTGTTCAAATTGGTTTTAGCACGATGCCTCTGCTCAGTTTGCCCTTGTGTGAGCTTTGTTCTCAGCAGACTGTCAAAGTGGCATCATCAACCCCACACTGATGACCTGGTCAGGAGGATGGTCAGCATGCTCTGATTGGCCAGGTGGAGTCCTGTGCCCACTCCCAGAGAATGAAGAGTAGGTTTCCCAAAGGAAATTCAGGCTGGCATTACAGCAGAAGGACTGCTAGGCAGATGGAACCAGCAGGTGTTCCCTGCAAGCTCAGAGGACCGAGGACAGGGCCCCTGGTGGAAGGAACATTTAAGCAAGTCTTGTAGGATGACAGCTGAAGAGGCTAGAGAGGTGACATGGTAGCGAGGAGAATCACAGAGTGTCAGAGTTGAGAGAGGCCTTACAGTTAGGGGTCCATATCATTTATTTCCCATTCTGGGACACTTCCAGGAAGGAAGGTAGCAGTAATGACAACTACATGGGGACAACTACATGGGGACAACAAGCATAACAGGGCCTGTTGGGTGAACTGCAATGTAGGATCACTCTACTTAAAGTCATCCTTTTTGAACCTCCTCTGACACTCAGCTCTCTCTCAGATCCTTGTTAGATGCTGCTTGGGCTTTGGCTGGCATGCCTCCAAGACCAGAACTCTCATTGCTTTCTGCATAAGCCCACTGTCTTGGAGTTCAGCTCTGCTTATTTCTCCATCTGTTGCATCCAAATTTGCTATTCTGAAGCTTTCACCCATTGGTCAAGGCTCCAGATTCAACACTTTGGAGTGCCACAAACTTTATTCTTCTTCTATGAGCAGTGAGTTAATTGTCTGAAGATGAAGACAAGGATTGAATCTCCTAGAAGTGTCTGCTCTGCAGGCTAAATCCAACCACTTCATCCTGATGAAATTTCTTCATCAAGAAACTGTGGATGGTGATGATCACTGCCCCTGCTGAGTCAGTGGACTAGCCAGGGATCAGAGACGATGCTCATGGCAGAACTCTCTCCCTCTTTGCCTGCTCCCTCTCCAAATCCTACTCCATCTTTGCAGTGTGGGTTACAGCTTACTTTCCCCAGGAAGTATTCTCTGACTTGACTCATGCAAGCCGAGACCTCATCTCATACCACTCCCTCTTTGTCCCTTGCTCCAGTCACACTGCCCTTGACTCTGACCTTGGACACCAAACTCATTCTAACCTCAAGGTTTTTGCATTGACTACTGTATTAGTCTGTTCTCACACTGCTGATAAAGACATACCAGAGACTGGGTAATTTATAAAGGAAAGAGGTTTAATTGTCTCAAAGTTCCACATGGCTAGGGAGGCCTTACATTCATGGCAGAATAGGAAAGGATGTCTTACGTGGTGGCAGGCAAGAGAGAGCTTGTGCAGGGGAACTCCCCTTTAAAAAACCATCAGATCTTATGAGATTTATTCCCTATCACGAGAACAGCATGGGAAAGATCTGCCCTCATGATTCAGGGACCTCCCACCAGGTCCCTCCCATGACATATGGGAATTGTGAGAGCTACAATTCAATATGAGATTTGGGTGGGGACACAGCCAAACCATATCAATTACCCGGACACAGCCAAACCATATCAATTACCCTTCCTGAAATGCTCTTCCCTTAGAACTCTTCTTGGCAAGAGGATCGCTTGAGCCCAGGAGGTTGAGGCTGTAGTGAGCTATGATTGTGCCACTACATTCTGGCCTGGGCAAGAGTGAGACCCCACCTCTAAATAAATGAAAGTGTGTAAAGCACAGAGTGTGAGGCTCATGTGAGATCATGGGCATGAAAGCATCCTGCAAAGTGAAAATGCTGTGCAGATATTAGAAAATGAGGTTGCTTATAGGTAAGCTTGCATTGTTAATTATGGAATTACCAATATTTGGCCATTTTGACCAGCTGTATTAGTCTGTTTTCATGCTGATGATAAAGACATACCCAAGACTGGGCAATTTACAAAGAAAGAGGTTTAATTGGACTTGCAGTTCCACGTGGCTGGGGAAGCCTCACAATCATGGCAGAAGGCAAGGAGGAGCAAGTCACATCTTACATGGATGGCAGCAGGCAAAGCGAGAATGAGGAAGACACAAAAGTGAAAACCCCTGATAAAACCATCAGATCTCATGAGACTTATTCACTACCAAGAGAAGAGTATGGGGGAAACTGCCCCATGATTCAATGATCTCCCACTAGGTCCCTCCCACAACATGTGGGAATTGTGGAAGTACAATTCAAGATGAGAATTGGGTGGGGACATGCCAAACCATATCACCTACTAAAATGGCAATTTCATATGATTTAATCTAATATTTTTCCACCTAAAAGAAGGTTTTGTATCCCTTGCCCCACCCCATAACTAGAGTACTCTGGTAAGTTCTTTGAGGGCAGTCATTATATTCTTCACCAAGCTTAGCAGACTGCTCTGCTTACAGTAGGTGCTTGCATGTGTATATATATATATTTTTTTGAGACGGAGTCTCGCTCTGTCACCCAGGCTGGAGTGCAGTGGCCGGATCTCAGCTCACTGCAAGCTCCGCCTCCCGGGTTCACGCCATTCTCCTGCCTCAGCCTCCCGAGTAGCTGGGACTACAGGCGCCCACCACCACGCCCGGCTAGTTTTTTGTATTTTTTAGTGGAGACGGGGTTTCACCGTGTTAGCCAGGATGGTCTCAATCTCCTGACCTCGTGATCCGCCCGTCTCAGCCTCCCAAAGTGCTGGGATTACAGGCTTGAGCCACCGTGCCCGGCCGCATGTGTATATTTTGATAATTCATCTTCCTATAGAGTGATCTGACTTTACATCAATAGGAGGTGCTTATCTGTGTTTAGAGGGCTCAAGGAGGCTCTTTCTAAAGGAGGCTCCATGAGAGCTGAGTCTTGAAGGCTGAGTAGTTGTTCAGCAGGTGGACAAGAGGACAAGGACAAGGGCATCCCAGGTAGAAGGAGCAACATTTGCAAACATGTGGAGATATAGAAATATGGCGCATTCTGGGAACTCCAATCTGCTGTCTCTGCGTGGCATAAAACCTTTCTAGATCAAACCGAACTGTCCCTGTCTCTCCCTCCCAGCATCTCAGGTCACTCACTATCTCTATTATTCACTTAGCCCTTTGTACACCTGTCATGGTGGTTGCTATATATATATATATATATATATATATTTTTTTTTTTTTTTTTTTCTGAGACAGAGTCTTGCTCTATCACCCAGGCTGGAGTGCAGTTGTGCGATTTCAGCTCACTGCAACCTCCACTTCCCAGGTTCCAGCGATTCTCCAGCCTCAGCCTCTCAAGTAGCTGGGACCACAGGTGTGCACAATCATGCCCGGCTAATTTTTAAATTTTTTTTTTCTGTAGAGATGGGGTTTTGCCATGTTGCCCAGGCTGGTCTCGGATTCCTGAGCTCAAGGTCATCTGCCTGCCTTGGCCTCCCAAAGTGCTGAGATTACAGGTGTGAACCACTGCACCCTGCCTGGTAGTTGCTATTTTTGATCTTCACCTGCAGTCTCTCCCTCGTGGGTAAGCAGCAAAGACAGGGGGCCTGCAACATCTGCTTGTGTGATCACCCAGAGAGCAATCTCCGTGCTGATGGTCATCAAACAAACAGTGACTGATTGGATTGGAGGCTTGGTCTTGTCCCTGGGAGATTCCTTATCTCAAATTAGGCCAGTTTATGTTAGGGAAATCAAAGCCCTGTCCAGCTTGACCATGGCCAGGCAAAGCTTCTGACTGTGGCAACAGGGAAAGAAGAGGACTTATTTTACTGAGTGTCAATGATGGCCCAGGCAACGTACTAAGCATTTCATTTATTCTTTCATTCTTGGAGCACCTAATACATGCCAGACACTGTTCTAGACAGGGAAATATAACAGCAAACAACCCAAGTACTTGCCCACAGGATTACACTCTAGGGAGGAAGACAAGCAATGAACAATGAAAAAGATGTATAACAAACATCCCATGATATAATGTTATATAGGGTCATATAATGTCACATGTAATACCAATTGTGTGATGGTGAGGGATTTATTTAATCTTAACAACACTCTGTAATATGGTTTTTGTTTTGGCTTTTTTCCCCTTCATTTTAAAGGGAGGAAACCAGGGCTGAGAGAAGTTAGTAACTTGCCTAAGCCATCAGAGCTACTGGGAGGCAGTGTTTGAACTTGCTATCTGAATCCACCGTACAGCTCTGCCTCCCAAGCTTTTAATTGGAAGATATGCATTAGTATCCCAGCTTTGCACATGCCCACTGCACATTGTTTCACCTCTGCAAGCCTTAGTTTTCTCACCTGAAAAATGGATTAATAGATGCAGCCTCCAGGAGGATTGTTGTGAGATGAGGGGTGAAGGAGGCTGTTTGCAAAGTTCTATGAAAGTTTTCAGTCTCCACATCTGCTTTTGTGGTATGCCTCGTGTGGCTGGGATACTTGAAAACTTTGCCCCAGTGCTACATCTCAATATCCTCAATTAATCCTTCCTCACGATTAATCAGTTTGTTCCTATTGCTCTGAAGACAGAAACCAGCTCCAGAGGGGACTGGAGGGGCAGGTGCTGGGTCTGGGCATGGGTGAGAAGGGAACTGTTTTCTATAGATTATCTCTCAACAACCTGCACACAGATTAGCCATTTCTCTAGCTATAAATAAAGGTGGCCCCCATCTCTGTGGTTGGAAGGATATATCAATAACACCACTAATTATGGAAATTGCATAATGCATCATTAGTAGTAATTACGACTTTGTCAAGTGCCTGTTAATTTTTATGTAAGAATCACTCAGTGTGTGACATGGAAATATTAGCTTGTCATCCGGCTTTCCTTTCTGGTGGGGGAGAATGATTTGAAGGTTTAGGTTAATGAGGTGTCAGGGTGAAAAAGGAGGAGAGGGAGAGAAGGAGGAGGAAGAGAGGCGGAGGAGCAGAAGGAGGGGGAGAATTACCAGGCGGAGGAAGAAGAGGAGGAGGAGGGGGGATGAAGAAGGAGGAGAAGTGTGTAGTGAGACAGGAGATGCCACACATGGGGAGATGCGGGTGGAAGGACCCAGGAACTGTCCTCGGAAGGTGAATCAAGTTAAGCCTCCTGCTTCTATCCCAGACCCAGAGTTTGCATGGGGTGTTGACACATTTCCCTAATAAGAAGGCATTATCATTTTACAGCCTCCCTGGAGTGTCTTGGCATGTCTCATTTTGCTTGAATAAATTATTAATTTGGTCTAATTAGGCTCATCCAGCAGCTGGGAGGCAGGTTGAGCTAATTCAGGATTCCTGTGTGGGTCTGCCTGCATGCTTGGTTCCGTGGAGGTGGGGGCTGGACTGGAAAGCGCAGCCCCTTCCCATTAGAGGGGGCTGAGGCAGGAGGGAGGGCAGTGGAGGTGGGAGGTAATATTTCATCCAACTCCATCCACTTGTGACTTCACAGGCACCTGCTGACTTGGTTGCAAGTGCTAAGAACCTATGTCTTTTTTTTTTCCCTTTGAGACAGGGTCTTGTTCTGTCATCTGGGCTTGAGTGCTGTGGCATGATCATAGCTCACTTCAGCCTTCACCTTCCGGGCTCAAGGGATCCTCTTGCCTCAGCTTCCCAAATAGCTGGGACTACAGGCATGTGCCACCATGCCTGGCTAATTTTTTTTTCTTTCACTTTTTGTAGAGGTGGAATCCAAGCTGGTCTTGACTCCTGGTTTCAAACTATCCTTCTGCTTCAGCCTCCCAAAGTGCTGGGATTACAGTTGTGAACCACTGCACCTGGCCAGAACCTATGTCTTTCTTTGGGCACTTGAATCCTTAGTATCATCTTCAGAGTTGCCTAGGTCAGGAGAGGACATGCTTCAAGCATGTTCCTCAGCCCTGTGGTCAAGGTGCTTCACAATTAGGGTGGATCCACCAGGTTTATTTTCTTGGAGTTCCAGACTCCCAAAGATGGTTTCAGTTGCACAGATTTTGAAGCAAGCCAGCCCTGCTTCAGAACATAGCTCTACCCCATACAGCTTTTGAACTTCAGAAAGTTACATCAACCCTCTGTGGCCTTGGCCACAGCGGAATAATGACCATCTGCCTTTGCTCTGACACTGTGGAGATGAATCAAGAGGATAAATACACGCATACTTCGTAGTACGGTGTCTGCCTCATCATATGTGTTCAATAAATGGTAGTTGTGAAGCTTATGAGAGAAGTGGGGCAGAAATAGTTACAGATATTTTATGCTCAAGGAAATTAAAATCCAAGGAGCTGTCATAACTTGCCTAGGACAGACTAGACGAAGTCTCTGTCCTTTTTTCTTCCTGCCCCACCAGGCCATCTCTTAAAGTTGACATTGGCATTTGGCTCTTTATTTCTTTTTTGACAGAAGTTTGTGGTTGCTGGAACATAGGCAATAAAAAAGCCAAATGTGCTTAAGAGCCCTGATTATTTTTTAATGGCGTTCAAATCCCTGTGACATTTCTCCCCATGTAATAATGTTTCAAGATTTAACTTGTTTTCAGGAGAATGAAATCATCTTCACGGCTTTTCCTGTTTTCCAATGAACAACAGCCTGTTTCTAAGCAGCAGCATTAGAATCCATCAGACCCTGTTCTGAGTCCCCAGAGCCCAGGTACAAGCTCAGGCAGCTCACCCATGTCTGGTCTCCACTGGTTCTTTGTATGTTTGTCTCCTAGGCTAGGCTCTGAGCACCTGGAGCATGTTGCTCTTCCCCCACAGGTAGGGGCTGCAGCCTGGATGCTCTTCCAGGCCGGGGACTACGTCTTTATCTGAGTCCCCAGCTCAGGGTACTGCACGTGATAGCCTTTCTAAAACTTCTTGATGAATAAAGACAAGAGCCAGGCGTGGTGGCTCACCCCTGTAATCCCAGCACTTTGGGAGGCCAAGGAGGGCAGATCACGAGGTTGGGAGATCGAGACCATCTTGGCTAACACAGTGAAACCCCATCTCTACTAAAAATACCAAAAAAAAAAAAAAAAAAATTAGCCCAGCATGGTGGTGGGTTCCTGTAGTCCCAGCTATTCAGGAGGCTGAGGCAGGAGAATGGCGTGAACCTGGGAGGCAGAGCTTGCAGTGAGCTGAGATTGCACCACTGCACTCCAGCCTGGGCAACAGAGCGAAACTCCGTTTCAGAAAAAAAAAAAGACACTCAGCCACAAAGCTGGAGTGACTGTAATTTAATCTTTCCATTGTGTTCAGAAGGCTCTTGTAGCACCTCAAGGCCAGCAATTTAAATCAATCAACACATAATAACATCACCCACTATTGCACTGCCTCTGCTCCCAAGTGCTAGCTCATATTATTAGAGAATCAGAGACTGTTTGAGTCCTTTGTATTACAAATGGGGAGACTGAAGCCCAGAAGAAAGCAACGTATGCAAGGACACTTAAATTTAACTTCCCTCTCAACAACTCCCTTCATCAAATTACCAGCCCTTCTTAATGCTTCTGTTTATACATATAATACATCTTATATATTATAATTCTAAATATAAATACATAATTATATTATATACATTCATATTTATATAATATGTACAATATATACATAAATATTATATATAATATATAAATGTAATGTATATATAATATATATAGCTGGGAGGCGGAGCTTGTAGTGAGGCGAGATTGCGCCATTGCACTCCAGCCTGGGCGACAGAGCGAGACTGTCTCAAAAAAAAAAAAAAAAGATATGCCTACACCTTGCCTAAGGAAAGAAAATCTGCACAAGCTTGCTCAAGAAAAATGAGTGTGTGGCTGGGGGAAGAGTTTACAAAATTCATCCAGGTGCTTAAAAACAAACCTGTTACATAGCACTATATAAGTGTTTGTTCTTGCTGTTCTTATTATTATCATTTATTATGAATGTCATTGTTGTTATTATTATTATTCTGCTCTAATGGAATCCCAGGATAATATATCAGTACAGCAGGACTTCCTGGGAACTGGAACTGGGACTCAGAAAATGTGTTATCTCTTTCAGGACATGTTTTAGACACACCTCTATAACTGAATTCTCAGAGTAGCCCACAACTCCTAAGAAGTAAAGAATCATTACCTATTTCTTAGCAATTTTGTCCCCGGATCAAGCCAGACATCAGAGAGGGTATGCATTTAGACTTGGTCTGCTTCACTTGCTGTAGCAACCAGCTATGTATGGCTTCTGCCTGGCTCCAAGTGGCACAATCCAGCAGTGCTCCTCTGACAGCCACACCTGTGTGACAGCAGACTCTGTGGGACCCTCTTGGTGCCCACACTGCCCAGAAGTACAGGAAAGTTGCGCTTGGTGCAAGCCTTTGACCAACAGGAGATGGGAACCAGCCATAAGGGCTTCCTCTGTTGTCTCTCAAGTGGACTTTTTTCAGTCACATCTTTCCTACTTCTCCAGTGACAGCCCCATGCGACTGAGCAATCCATTGCACTTGATAACAAGCAGCAGCCATGCCAGTGACCCTAGGTGACACTCCCTAATAGTTATAGCACGTGTGCTTTTGCCTCAGACTCTGCTTTCCAAATTCTCTGATGCCAGCCAAGGGCCAACCTTATAAACAGGGCTTTTGAAGGATGGCAGTTATGAGTGCTAGGTTAACTTTTTTTTGTTTTCTGTACAGGGAGACAGATAAAAACAAATAGACAAGGATACATACAATGTAGTAGATGGTCAGGGTATCTGACAGCCCATTTGTTGTTTTTGTGTAAATTAGAGTGGTGGCCCTCCCTGATGGCAAACATGGCTGGTTCACAGTTTAGTAGGCACTTGGTGACTGTAAAAGAAAACTTCATCCTGTCACTCTTCCCCTACCCCAGGCCCAATCCACACTCCCCTATTTAGCAGTCCTGTAGATGGTGGTAGGTGTTGTAAAGAAACATACAACAGGAGAAAGGAATGGAAAAGGTCAGGATGCAAATGGCATGGATAGGGTTGCTATTTTATTCAGGGCTATCAGGGAAGGCCTCGCTGATGAGGAGACACTGGGCAAAGGCTTGAAGGAATGGAGTGAACCATGAGGCCATCTGGAAGAACATTCCAAGGAGAGGAAATAGCACATGCAAAGAACCCGAGATGCATGAATTTTTGGCAGGATCAATGAACTGAAAGGAGTGCAATGAGTTGGAGGGAAATGAGAAGATGAAAGGGTGATAGAAGATGAGATCAGAGAAGTTGTAGGGGCCAGGTCATATGTTTGTTTATGAGACCTATTTATTATGTGGTAAATTGGTTTTAGAGCATAATTTCATACACCCCTTGTAAGTGTTATTTTTATGCAGGGACTTAGACCCATGATTTTCCAAGCATGTTAAGTGGGCATTTAGTGCTGTGAATTTCCCTCTTAACATTACCTTAGCTGTGTCCCAGAGATTCTAGCATGTTGTATCTTTGTTCTCATTATTTTCAAAGAACTTTTTGATTTTGCCTTAATTTCAGTATTTACCCAAAAGTCATTCAGGAGTATGCTGTTTAATTTCCATGTAATTGCATGGTTTTGAGCGATTTTCTTAGTTTTGACCTCTGTTTTTATTGTGCTGTGCTCCAAGAGTTTGTTTGGTATGATTTTTGTTCTTTTACAGTTGGTAAAGATTGTTTTATGTCGAATTATTTGGTAAATTTTAGAGTATGTGGCATGTGGTGATGAGAAGAATGTATACATTGCTGTTAGGTCCTTAATATCTTTGTTAATTTTCTGCCTTGATTGATGATCTGTCTAATACTGTCAGTGGAGTGCTGAAGTCTCTCACTGTTAATGTGTGAGAATCCGTGTCTCTTTGTAGTTCTCTAAGAACTTGCTTTATGAATCTGGGTGGTCCTGTGTTGGATGCATATATATTTAGAATAGTTGGATCTGCTTGTTGAATTGAACCCTTTGGCATTATGTAATGCCCTCCTTGGTCTTTTTTGATCTCTCTTGGTTAAAATCTGTTTTGTCTGAAATTAGGATTGCAACCCCTGCTTTTTTCTGTTTTCCATTTGTTTGGTAGATTTTCCTCCATCCCTTTATTTCGAGCTCATTTTGAGCTTTCTTTTGAACACATTTGTCATTACATGTGAGCTGGGTCTTTTGAAGACAGCATACCATTGGGTCTTGCTGTTTTATACAGCTTCACACTGTGCCTTTTAAGCAGGGCGTTTAGCTTGTTTATATTCAAGGTTAATATTGATATTTGTGGATTTGATCCTGTCATTGTGCTGTTAGTTGTCATTATTATGTTGGCTTGTTTGTGTGGTTGCTTTAAAGTGACACTAGTCTGTGTGTTTAAGAGTGTTGTGTTGGTAGCAGTCTTTCCTCTGTATTTAATGCTCCTTTCAAGATTTCCTGTAAGGCAGGTCTTGTATTAAGGAATTCTCTCAACATTTGCTTATCTGAAAAGGATCTTATCTATCCTTCACTTAGGAAGAAGCTTAGTTTGGCTAAATATGAAATTCTTGGTTGAAGATTTTTTTTTCTTTAAGAATGTTGAGGCCGGGCGCGGTGGCTCAAGCCTGTAATCCCAGCATTTTGGGAGGCCGAGACGGGCGGATCACGAGGTCAGGAGATCGAGACCATCCTGGCTAACACAGTGAAACCCCGTCTCTACTAAAAAATACAAAAAAACTAGCCGGGCGAGGTGGCGGGCGTCTGTAGTCCCAGCTACTCGGGAGGCTGAGGCAGGAGAATGGCGTAAACCTGGGAGGCGGAGCTCGCAGTGAGCTGAGATCCGGCCACTGCACTCCAGCCCGGACGACAGAGCGAGACTCCGTCTCAAAAAAAAAAAAAAAAAAAAAAAAAAGAATGTTGAATATAGGCCCTCAATCTCTTCTGGCTTGTAAGGTTTCAGCTGAGAGGTCTGCTGTTAGCCTGATGGCGTTCCCTTTGCGGGTGACCTGCCTCCTTTCTGTCTAGCTGCCTTTAACATTCTTTCTTTTTGGCCTTGAAAAATCTGACAATTATGTGTCTTGGACATGATTTTCTTGTGTAGACTCTTGCAGTAGCTCTCTATATTTCCTGAATTTGACTGTTAGCCTCTCTAGCAAGGTTGGGAAAGTTTTCATGGAAGATATCCTGAAGTATGTTTTCCAAGTTGTTTGCTTTCTCCTCCACCCTTTCAGTGTTGTTTATGATTTATAGATTTGGCCTCTTTACACAGTCCCCTACTTCTCAGAGGTTTTGTTCATTTCTTTTTATTCCATTTTCTTTATTTTTCTTTATTTTTGTCTGACTGTCTTATTTCAGAGAACCAGTCTTGAGTTCTGAGGTTCTTTCCTCAGCTTGGTTTATTCTGCTGTTAATACTTGTGATTGCATTGTGAAATTTTTGTATGATGTTATTCATACATATTATGTTATTCAAAAAAAAAAAGTTTTTTATACTGACTATTTCGTCCTTCAGCTCCTGTTTCACTTTATTGTGATTCTTCCTTGGATTGGGTTTTGCCCATCCTGAATCTTGATGATCTTTGTTCCTGTCCATATTCTGAATTCATCTGTAATTCTAGTCAGTTCGGTCTGGTTAAGAACTCTTGTTGGGGCTGGGTGCGGTGGTTCACGCCTGTAATCCCAGCACTTTGGGAGGCCGAGGCAGACGGATCATGAGGTCAGGAGATCAAGACCATCCTGGCTAACACGGTGAAACCCAATCTCTACTAAAAATACAAAAAATTAGCTGGGCGAGGTGGCGGGCGCCTGTAGTCCCAGCTACTTGGGAGGCTGAGGCAGGAGAATGGTGTGAACCCGGGAGGTGGAGCTTGCAGTGAGCCAAGATCACACCATAGCACTCCAGCCTGGGCGAAAGAGCAAGACTCTGTCGCAAAGAAAAAAAACAAAAACAAAAAGAAAAACTCTTGCTGGAGAATTGGTGCAGCTGTTCAGAGGACATACGACACTGTGGTCATTTGAATTACTGGAGTTCTTGCATGGGTTCATTTACACCTCTGTGTGTGGGTGTTCCTTTAACTGCAGCGTAGATTGAGTACAGTCAATAGACTTCTTTTCTGGATGTTTTCACTGGGCTGAGGTTTTGTGCAGGGTCTTCATTTGAAGCTGTCTTCTTTCCTCTGGTTTCAGAGGGGGTCTGTTGGTGAGGTATTTTTGGTGCGGAAGCTTTGGGGTGTGGTTCAGCAGGTGACACTTAGGCTTATTTGTCAGTTGGTAAACTCTTGCTCAATTATGTGGCTCCCCTGTGTTTCCTCACAGTTGCAGCCATTTTCCCTCCCAATGCTCTGAAGGTGTGGGTTTCTCTGTCCCTTGAGTGCTGGCTGTAGGTCGTGACTTGGCACTCCTGGGCTGCCTGCTGCAGCTCTGGGATGATCTCAGTGTTTATGTTTCTTCCCCAACTTGGAGGCAGCAGAGGAAGGGATCTTAGTAGTGGTTATGGCCAAGGGTCATTTGCTTGTCTCCTGGGGGCTCCTCCTCAGAGAGATTCAGGTCAGTAATCATTCAGTGCAGTCAACCCAGGATGGAGGGTCTGTGCTGTGGACCCAAGCCAGGAGTTCCCTATGTGGTGATGAGCAGTTGGGGATGTGTGGGACTCACGGAAAATAGACTGGCCTCCTCTTCTTTGGTCCATTGCAGCTGGTTGGAGGTGTGGATAAAGAACTTAGGGTGTTTGCCCCTTCATTAGTCCAAGGGTGGCAAGGGCAGTTCCACCGCAGAGGCAGTGGCAGAGAGGCTTTCACGTACCCCTGGAGGCTCTGTCCAGGAAGTTGTTGAGTTGCTACTGGTTTGATAGCTCTGGTAGGGGGTGGCTGGAGGCCGAGGCCTGGAGGACCTGCCTGGTGAGTTATCTGTTCTTTCTTTCTCTGTTTCTTCTGAGTTTTATTGGATGAAATGAGTAATTTTTGTTACTCAATTTAATTTCCTTTATGAACTTTTTACCTATAATTGTGTTTTGTTGGAGGGGATTGTTCTAGAGATTACAATATGTATCTTTAACTCATCACTGTACCTGCAAAGGATATTATACTGTTTGACAAATAACGTAAGAACCTTAAGGCAATTCTTTCTATCTGCTTCTTGCCTTTTGTGCCCTTGTTGTCGCATATTTTTCCTCTCTGTATATTCTGAATCCCGCAATAGTTATTATTTGTGCCTTAAACAGTCTTTTAAAAATAATTTAAAATACATAATATATAAAACAAATATAATTACCATATAAATATTTACCTTGATGTTTATTACTCTTATGTCTCTATTCCTTTCCACGTCTGATTTCCTCTGCCTTTCAGCCTGAAGAACTTGTTTTAGCATTTCTTATAGTGCAAGTCTGCTGGAGACAAATTCTCTTAGCTTTTTGCTTGTCTAAAAATGTTTTCATTTCACTTTTGTTTTTGAAGAGTATTTTCATTAGATATAGAAATCTTGATTAACTTGGTTGACAGGATTTTTTTTTTTTTTCTTCCAGCACTACAAAAATGCAGTTCCACTGTTTTCTGGCCACCTTGGTTTCTACTGTGACATTAGCTGTCATTCTTACGAATTGTCTACATATGATGTGACATTTTTCTCTTTTTAAGATACTCATATTTTTACACTCTCATCAAATTTTATACTCTCATCAAATTTTTATACTCTCATCAAACATATTGCCTGTGTCCTTTCAGCAGTTTGACCATTATGTGCTCCACTGAGGATTTGTTTATATTTATTCTGATTAGAATTCACTGTTCTTGGATCTGTGGGCCTATAATAAACTTTTGAATTTCATATGGAGATAAAGTTTAAAACAAAATTAAAAAAAAATTAAACTTTGATCAACTCACCAATCATCACATAAAGTTTCCACTCTTCTCAATATATTGAAAAAAATGCATTATGATTTAAAACTTTTCCCACTCTGGCAGGGATACAACTCTTCTGGAATTAAGAAAGAGAGAATAGTCAGTGAAGATTGGGGTTTAGATGTCTAGTCCCTAGAAAGACTTTCTTTCTAGGGAAGAATAAAAGGGAAATAATGGTGGCGATAGAATTTCCCAATTAGTTTTTGTGCCTCATAGTCGAGGAAACATGTGTCCCTTTTCCTGCATAAGACTTTGGAACATGGCAAGACCCATGATTCTCCTCTGCCCTATTTTGGTCTGAAGAATTAAACAGAACTGATTTCAGGTGTCCAGACAGAGATTATTGGGTGAGCCTCATAGAATTCTTGGAAAGCGGAGCAATGAGTTTTTTTTTGGAACCCAGTTGTAGCACTGATGTCAAGAAAAGCCTTAGGCATCCTCAGAGAGCTTGATGAAGGACCTGAGTGGAAGTTAGCTGTGAGAAAGCTTGGAGGCTTTACTGTTGGGACAAAGACACATAGTAGTACAGACTCTTTGAAGATGTCAAGTGCCTAGAAGGTGATGACTGAGGATCAGATTCTGCTCTCTGTACTCTACTTTGACATTACTAAATTTTTGAGAATTTAGATAATCCTTAGCAGGAAAGTAGATCAGAAACTGAGTGACGTCCAGTTTTTGCCACCAAGCAAAATGAAGTTTAAGAAAGTAGTTAAATTCAGTGATGGTGGGCCAGGCGCAGTGGCTCATGCCTGTAATTCCAGCACTTTAGGAGGCCAAGGAAGGTGGATCACCTGAGGTCAGGAGTTCAAGACCAGCATGGCAAACATGATGAAACACTGTCTCTACTAAAAATACAAAACCAATTAGCTAGGTGTGGCTGCATGTGCCTGTAATCCCAGCTACTCAAGAGGCTGAGGTGGGAGAATCGTCTGAGCCTGGAAGGTGGAGTTTGCAGTGAGCCATGATTGTGCCACACTGAAGCCTGGGTGACAGAGCGAGACTCTATCTCAAAAAAATAAAATAAGCCTGGGTGTGGTGGCCCAAACCTGTAATCCTGCACTTTGGGAGGCCGAGGCGGGCAGATCACAAGGTCAGGAGTTTGAGATCAGCCTGGCCAATATGGTGAAACCCCATCTCTACTAAAAATACAAAAATTAGCTGGGTGTGGTGGCACACACCTGTAATCCCAGCTACTCGGGAGGCTGAGGCAGGAGAATCGCTTGAACCTGGGAGGTGGAAGTTGCAGTGAGCCAAGATTGCACCACTGCACTCCAGCCTGGGCAACAGAGTGAGACTCTATCTCAATAAATAAATAAATAAATAAATAAATAAATAAATAAATAAATAAAATAAGTAAATAAATAAAGTGATGGCAAAATAAAAGTTTTGTTTATTATATCCCTGAGTTTTTGGGTTGTGATTTCATCTATAATGATGACTATTATTACTGTTATTATTATTAAAAAATTTTATTATACTTTAAGTTTTGGGATACATGTGCAGAGCATGCAGTTTTGTTACCTAGGTATACATGTGCCATGGTGGTCTTCTGCACCCATCAACCTGTCATCTACATTAGGTATTTTTCCTAATGCTATCCCTCCCCTAGTACCCTACCCCCCCTACAGGCCCTGGTATGTGATGTTCCCCTCCTTGTGTCCATGTGTTCTCATTGTTCAACTCCCACTTATGAGTGAGAACTTGCGGAGTTTGGTTTTCTGTTCTTGTGATAGTTTGCTGAGAATGATGGTTTCTAGCTTCATCCATGTCCCTGCAAAGGACATGAACTCATCCTTTTTTGTGGCTGCATGGTATTCCATGGTGTATATGTGCCACATTTTCTTTATCCGATCTGTCATTGATGGGCATTTGGGCTGGTTCCAAGTCTTTGCTATTGTGAATAGTGCCGCAGTAAACATACGTGTGCATGTGTCTTTACAGTAGAATGATTTATAATCCTTTGGGTATATACCCAGTAATGGGATGGCTGGGTCAAATGGTATTTCTAGTCCTAGATCCTTGAGGAATTGCCACACTGTCTTCCACAATGGTTGAACTAATTTACACTCCCACTGACAGTGTAAACGCATTCCTATTTCTCCACATCCTCTCCAGCATCTGTTGTTTCCTGACTTTTTAATGATCACCATTCTAACTGGCATGAGATGGTATCTTATTGTGGTTTTGATTTGCATTTCTCTGATGGTTAGTGATGATGAGCATTTTTTCATGTGTCTGTTGGCTGCATAAATGTCTTCTTTTGAGAAGTGTCTGTTCATATCCTTTGCCCACTTTTTGATGTTTTTTATTTTTTCTGGTAAATTTGTTTAAGTTAGTTGTAGATTCTGGATATTAGCCTGTTGTCAGATGGGTAGATTGCAAAAATTTTCTCCCATTCTCTAGGTTGCCTGTTCACTCTGATGGTAGTTTCTTTTGCTGTGCAGAAGCTCTTTAGTTTAATTAGATCCCATTTGTCAATTTTGACTTTTGTTGCCATTGCTTTTGGTGTTTTAGACATGAAGTCTTTGCCCATGCCTATGTCCTGAATGGTATTGCCTAGGTTTTCTTCTAGGATTTTTATGTATTATTATTATTAGGATATCATGCCCTTTACCTTGTATCTTCCAGTCCTCCTTGTCTGTCCAATTTTTAAGCAAGTCTCTTAAGTCTCTTTATCTATTGTATTACATTATGTTGTTCCTGTGATTTATTAGATGTTTCATAATGGTGGAAACACATGGTTGACATTTTTGACCTATTGGGCCAAAAAAGTTGCACTGGTTTGTGTCTTGTGATGCCTCATTCATGTTCTGTTTCAGTGCTTGGTTGATGTTTGTAGGCCACTACTTGTAATTTAGGGAGGAGCCAGTTGGGAAAATTCAATGGGGAAGGGGAAGCTCATTGGGGAATATTCTAGGTCTTTAGTGTTGCCCCTTACTACCAGGAACACTTTTTAAAAATTATACTTTAAGTTCTGGGATACATGTGCAGAATGTGCAAGTTTGTTACATAGTTATACACGTGCCATGTTGGTTTGCTGCACCCATGAACCTGTCATCTACATTAGGTATTTCTCCTAATGCTATCCCTCCCCTAGCCCCCCACCCCTTGACAGGCCTCATTGTGTGATGTTCCCCTCTCTGTGTCCATGTGCTCTCATTGTTCAACTCCCACTTAGGAGTGAGAACATGCAGCGTTTGGTTTTCTGTTCCTGTGTTAGTTTGCTGAGAATGATGGTTTCCAGCTTCATCCATGTCTGTGCAAAAGATGTGAACTCGTCCTTTTTTATGGCTGCATAGTATTCTGTGGTATATATGTGCCACATTTTATTTATCCAGTCTATCATTGATGAGGATTTGGGTTGGTTCCAAGTCTTTGCTATTGTGAATAGTGCCACAATAAACATACATGTGCATGTGTAGTAGAATGATATATAATCCTTTGGGTATATACCCAGTAATGGAATTACTGCGTCAAATGGTATTTCTGGTTTTAGATCCAGTAACACTTTTAAACTCTCCTTCTTAATCAAACTTCAGCACAGTCTGTATTCTTTTTCAGCGAGTAGGTTACTTCCACAGTATACCTAGAGGAAATGCATGTGCAGAAATAGCTGGAGATAAGGCCAGAGCAGTCATTTGGAACTGCATCATGGAAGACCTCAATGCCAAGCTGACGTGTTTGGACAAGATCCTGCAGGCATGTGGGGTGAGGAGGCACTGAGAGTTTTAAGCCTAGAAGAAGCTTGATAAAAATGGTGTTTGAAGAAGACGAGTTTTGTTTTTCTGATATTGAGACAACCAGGAAGCTTTAAAAAAAACCCCAAACATGCCGGGCGCGGTGGCTCAAGCCTGTAATCCCAGCACTTTGGGAGGCCGAGGCGGGCGGATCACGAGGTCAGGAGATCGAGACCATCCTGGCTAACACGGTGAAACCCCGTCTCTACTAAAAAATACAAAAAACTAGCCGGGCGAGGTGGTAGGCGCCTGTAGTCCCAGCTACTCGGGAGGCTGAGGCAGGAGAATGGTGTAAACCTGGGGGTCAGAGCTTGCAGTGAGCTGAGATCCGGCCACTGCACTCCAGCTTGGGCGACAGAGCGAGACTCTGTCTCAAAAAAAAAAAAAAAAAAAAAAAAAAAAAAAAGCACCCAAACAGACAAAGAGGAACAACAACAAAATGTAGAGTTTTTTTTTTTTGCTTTTCTTTTCAGAAAAAAAGAGATGAATTAGCTTATATAAAGTGATGTGGGTCAGATGGTCATAGAGGGGGTAACAGTAATAAAAATCCAACTCTCAGAGCATGATGTAAAGTATGTCCGATCTTTACAACATTCTTTGTCCTTGTATCTGCAGGGCTTCCAGTGGTGGTGTTGAGACGCTGCAAGACTCTTACCTTCCAAATCCAGTCAGTGTATTCTTATAGATTTCCCAGCTATCTTGCTTCCTCCCTTAGAAAGTCTTCCAAGACCCTTTTAGCTCCCCCAGCTCCCATTGTAATATTTATCTGTTCTACTTTTAGGGCTCATATCACTTTCTTACCTTGACTTTGAGTTAATGGACTTGCCTTCTCTGTCCTACCAGACTATGAGCTTTCTTTTTTTGTTTGTTTGTTTTTGTTTTGTTTTTGTTTTTTTTGAGACGGAGTCTCGCTCTGTCGCCCGGGCTGGAGTGCAGTGGCGCGATCTCCGCTCACTGCAAGCTCCGCCTCCCGGGTTCCCACCATTCTCCTGCCTCAGCCTCCCGAGTAGCTGGGACTACAGGCGCTGCCACCACACCCGGCTAATTTTTTATATTTTTAGTAGACATGGGGTTTCACCATGATAGCCAGGATGGTCTCGATCTCCTGACCTCGTGATCCACCCGCCTCGGCCTCCCAAAGTGCTGGGATTACAGGCGTGAGCTACTGCGCCCGGCCGACTGTGAGCTTTTTGAGGGCTGGGAAACACTTCATCTTCTGACACATCGTGAATACTCAAAATATGTTGGTTAAGTGATTTAATTCATGTGAACCACTGGGACTTATAAATCTTCAGAGGGGGGAAAAAAGATTAGTGCCTGTTCATGGTAACTTTAGTAGGAAGTGTACTTCGTTGTATGGGTCCTTTGAAGAGAGGTAATTCACGTAGGCTGAGGAGTGGGGAATTTTTAATTGTAGTGGCAAGCTGGGATCCACAGGGAGAAAATAATTCATCAAGCATCATTTATAAAAGAAACATTAAAAGTTTGACAAGGAATTAGAAAATAATGTGTAAAATGTCCATCTCTTGCCTTCCAAGTTAGAAGTGGGGACCATATGTTCTGATGGGAGGGAAAAATTGGGATTTGGGATCAGACATTCCTGAGCTTGCATCCTGTTCCTACACATTTTTGGCTGTGTGACTTTACACAAGTCACTCAGTTTGAGTTTCAATGGCACAGGCTTTGAATCTAGACTACTTGAATTTGAATTCTGTCTCTACAAAATACATAATGGTGTGACTTTGGGCAGATTACTTGTGCCTCAATATTTTTATTTTGTGAAATAGGGGTAATAGTACCTGGATTTAGGGTTATTGAGAGGATTGAACATATTATTACTTGTGACAGGGCCTTGAAAAGTTTCTGAAACACAGTAAATATGTAGGTTATTATTATAATGATTAATAATGCTATTTTGCCTTGTGGGGTTATGATGCAGATTTTATATGCAGTCCTGAACCCCATAATGACATTTTGGTTGATGACAGACTGCATATATGACAGTGGTCCCATAAGATTATAATATTGTATTTTTACTATACCTTTTCTATGTTTAGATATATTTAGATACACAAACACCATTATGTTACAGTTGCCTCCAGTATTCAGTACATAATACAGTTTGGATCTGTGTCCCCACCCAAATCTCATAATCAATTGTAATCCCTAGTGTTGAGGGTGGGGCCTGGTGGGAGGTTATTGGATCGTAGGGGTGGATCCTTTATGAATGGTTTAGCATCATCTCTTGTTGCTGTTCTTGTAATAGAGTTCTCGTGAGATCTGGTTAAAAGTGGGTGTCACCTCCCCCAACCCTTTCTCCTGCTCCTACCATGTGAGACATGTCTGTTCCCGCTTTGCCTTCCGCCATGACTGTATGTTCCCTGAGGCCTCCCCAGAAGCAGAGGCTGCCATGCTTCCTGTACGGCTTGTAGACCATGAGCCAATTCAACCTCTTTTCTTTGTAAATTATGTAGTCTCAGTTATTTCTTTATAGCAATGTGAGAATGGACTAGTAAAGTACAGTAACATGCTATATAGGTTTGTAGCCAGGAGCAATAGGTCCTACCATATAGCCTAGGTGTGTAGTAGGCTATAACATCTAGGTTTGTGTAAGTGCAGTCTATGATGTTTACACAAGGAAATCGCCTAACGACACATTTCTCAGAACATATCGCAGTCATTAAGCAGTGTGTGACTGTATATATAAATGTATATAGTATTATTTTCTATATGTACTATTATCTAATGATTTTAGTTCAATGATTGATACTTACAGTTACGCCATGGAATAGAGGCTCATTAGTAAATATTAAGGAATATACTGTCCTATCTTGATTATTTTAGGAGCACAAGCATGATAGTGAAGAGAAATCGTCAAAGGAGGAAGGTTGATGAGGCAGAAGAGAGGTAAGTTAAAGAGAGAACAAGAATGAAAGACACCTAGGGAGAGAGCAGAAGAGGAGAGAAAGAGACAGAGAGACAGATACATTTGAACTTTGATGAGAGATAAGTCAGGAACCATGCTCTTTCAGACTCACTAAAGACAGGGATTTCAGTACCATCATTCCCTATTTTGAAATATCTACAGACAAATTAACCATGGCTCTTGCAAGGTTGACCTCAGCAGATTCCTGTGCCGGGCCAGGGAATGGTCCTCCCAGAGCTGGCCCCAGAGTCAGCGGTGCCCTGGGTGGGTGGGGAGATGCGGTGCTTGCCTGTAACTCTTGCTCCATCTGGGCTCCCCTGCCAGCTGTGTGTTGTTTATGGCAGCTCCCTATGAGGAAGACAGGGAATCAACTCCTGCCCTTTGGAACCACCGGGAGCTTCCCCGAATGTGCTATACCACTCTGCCAGCCATTCTACCATTGTTCAGTGCGGGACACTTAGATGTGCCTGTGTGGATGACCCAACCCTGAGACTCCACAGAGGATGTTGGCCTCATCTTCCTAGTATTCCTGAGATGTTCAGTGCCCTGCAATTTCCCTTTTCAATCAAGGCTGTGCCTGGTATTGGCAGACATGCTTGCCCAGCCTCACTTCTCTAATTTCTGGGAGACATGGCAGTGGAGGGGCTTGTTGCAGAGAGGAGAGGAAGCAGAGAACGGAGACTCAGGCACAATTAAATTTGCCATTGAGACATTTCACCAACATTTGGCAAAAGGTCCCTGACTCTGTGCGGCTGTGCAGGCAGCCCAGTGCCCAGGCTGCCAGCTTCTTGTAGCTCCACGGTGGCTGCCAAGGGCCTGGCCACGTTCTCCTGCCTGTCAGTGCATGTCCAGGAGGCTGCTTGCTGGCATGCTAAAAATGGAGGCCAGCTCTTGAAAAGCCAGGAGGGGGGCAGTGCGAAAAAGCAGGCCTGGGAGGCAGAGGAATCAGGCCAGGAAGCCACAGGTCTGTGGGTCTGGGCCAGGGAGACAGGTGGCAAGCAACTGAGCCATGTGGGATCAGGTGGGTGGGATAGTGTAATTTTCATGTATACTGAGCATCTTATGTGTGTGAGGCTTGTGTCTCTGTCCATTTATTCTGTTCCCTTCCTGGTAACAGAATGGATGGGCTATCCCTGCTCCTATCCAAGGCCACCTTCTCCACCTGTGCACTAGATACCCCTTCCTTCTCAAGGACATCGCTGTAGCCACTCTCTTCTCTCTCTCCTGCTTCATCAGGTTTCCTTCTAAGCTCTGGATCCTTCCCAAGAGCACACAATACAAACAGGCTGTAATGTCTCCCAACTTCAACCACTTCCTTGACCCCACATTCTTCCCTGTTGCTCCCACTTTTCTTTACTCCCTTTTACAGCTAAACTCTTTGAAAGAGTTTACTATGCTCACTGTCACCAATTCCTTGTCTCCCATTTGCTCTTGAATCCACACTAATCAGGCATTTTTCTACTCTCCCACAAACATTACTCCCAGATGGTCACATCTGGTAGATATTTGTGTTATTGTCTTAACTGACCTCTCGGCAGCTTTCTATCATTCTAGAAGCACTCCCTTCTTTTGGCTTCAGGAAACCATATTTTCCTGGTTTTCTTCCCATTGCTCATTTCCACTCACTCTCCTTATCTGGCTCTTCCTCTTCTCCAGTTTCCAAAGGCTGCCCTACCCCTGGACTTCTTCACATTGACTCCTTTCCAGTTTATATCCTCTGCCTGGAAAATTTGAACTACAGATGTGTTTACACTGCTATCTATCTGACAGATGTCTATTTCTACTCATGGAACGGTGTGCCTTCTCTGTGCCACGCACTGTGTGGCTGCTGGAGATCTACTATGATCCCTGCCCTTAGGGGGCTTCTAGTCAGTGCTCTTTGCTTTCTCTGTGTGCTAACTTATAACCTGATGATTAATTATCTGCTTTGGTATCTATATCCTCTTATTTGCTGACTGATAGGAGTTCCTAGAAACACCAGTCAGGTGTTCAAATTGAAATCTGCTTTCCAGAGTCAACAGCTGGATCTGTGGGGTGGGGTGTAATCCAGGGCAGCCAGGAATGGGAGGGGACAATTCCAAATGTGAACTTAGACCCTCAGAAACCCAAAAGGTTAAAATCAGGAAATTCAATGGGGTCATCAAATCTAGAAATGGAGAAATGGGACACTCATACACTGTGTTCAGTTGTGTAGCTTGTGCACTGTACAAGGGCACTCCTACCACGGGGGGCAAGTGGGGACTGAAATCAGCCTGTGTTCTTCCCATGATGAGTGCTTGCTCACGGCTGTGTCTGCCTGGAGAAGGGTGCCTTTTTTCCCTGATTCACACAAAGTCACATAGACTGGTTGGTATCCTGACTATGAATAACCCTTGCTTCCTTTCACCATTCAGCTAGAATGCTAGTTCCTGGATGCTGTGGTTTGGATGTGGTTTGTCCAGACCAAAACTCATGTTCAAATTTAATTGCCAATGTGACAGCACTGAGAGGTGGTGAGGACTTTAAGAGGCCTTTGGGTCATGTGGGCTCTGCTCTCATGAATGAATTAATGCAGTTCTCTTAAGACTGGGTTTGTTCTCAAGGGTTTGGAATAGTTACCTTTGAGAATAGCTGCCTCTTGTGTTTGCCCTTTGACACTCTGGCTTTTCTTTCAACTTCTCTGTAATGTTGTGATGCAGCACGAGACCCTCAGCAGAAGCTGAGCAGATGCCAACACTATGCTCCTTGGACTTCCCAGCCTCCAGAATCATGAGCTAAATAAACCTCTTTTCAAGTAAATCACCCAGTTTCAGGTATTCTGTTACAGCAACAGCAAACAGACTAAGACACTTGCAGAGGCCTCCCTAATATCCTCTCTGGAGTAGGTCTTCCCTGCTGTTTCAGTTCTCACTTCCCTTTTTGGCCTTCTTAGCTCTTCTCAAATGTGTAATTACTCATTTGTGTGCTTCTTTGTTTATTACAGTCCCCACTAGATTGTAAGCCCATGAGGGCAGGGGCTGTCTCTGATTCACTGTGCATGTCTAACATCTGGCATATTGTGGGAATCTATTCATAGCTGTTGGATTAGTGACTGAGGACAGAATCAGAACAGAGGATGGGGATAAAGAAAGGATGAAAATGAAGTGGAAGGGACAGGTGGCTGCCTGTGGATAGGTCACACCCACGTTTGGGTTTCCTCATTGGCTGTGCTGTGTGCGTTCTGGTTCTCAAGAGCGCACCAGAATATACCTGGGCTCCTGCCTATGCCCTAGGTTCCTGCTCAGCTTGCCTTTGCCCCTTCTGAGTCCTTGTATTAATCACCTACTAGGTACCAGGCCCTGCACTAGGTGTGGGTCACAGGGGTGTCTTGGGCCCAGTCTCACCCTCAAGGACATCACAGACTCACAGAGGAGACAAGGCTTGGGAACAAAGAGAAACGGGAAAATTCAATGGGATGAGTGCAGAGAAAGGGCAGAGGAATAATGTCATATTGGAGAATCAGGCAGGTTTCAGAGAGGAGGGGGCATTCTGGTTGGGCCTTGAAGGAGGAATATGATTTCACTGGATGAAGAAGTGGAAGGAATTCTGGCCTGAGGTAACAGCAGCTGGATGAACAGCAAGCTGTGTGTGTTTGTGTGTGTTTGCATGTGTTTGTGTGTGTTTGCATGTATATGTGTTTGCATGTGTTTGTGTGTGTGTTTACATGTGTGTGTGTTTGTGTATTTCCATGTGTGTGTTTGTGTGTGTGTTAGTGTGTTTGTGTTTATGTGTGTGTGTGTTTGCATGTGTGTGTTTGTGTGTGTGTTTGTGTGTGTGTGTTTGTGTGTGTGTGTGTGTGTGTGTCTGCAGCATCAGGTGTGCATCTCAGGTACTGTGCTAAACAATTTGATGCTCTCGACCACTCTGCCATTTTTTTTTTTCATTTTTACTTTTTCCAAAAACATTTCCCATTTTCCATTTTACAGATGAAGAGACTGAGATTCAGAGGGGCCATCCAGTGTGGCCAAGGTCACACATCGAGAAAGTAGTGAGGGTTGTGGAGGGTCAGGAAAGGGTGTGATGTGAGAAGGGGTTTTCTCTGGAGGCTGCATGCAGAATCTGGCTCAGGGTGGGTAGAGAAACCCATGAGTAGCTGCTGTACAGCATGGTGAGGGATGACAGGAGGCTTTGGGAGTAGAAGGCTCCCAGCTCCTGTCCTGTCTTTGAACACGTGCAGCCCACTCATCCTAGAGAGGAATGAGGAGGCAGCTCTCAGGGAGAAAGGCCGTGAACTCCAGGTGACCATGCAGAATGTTCCCGAGAAGCATCCCCTCTCCTCACCCTGTTCCCATACTAAGTCCGGGACATCCTTTTCTCAAAGGAGACTAATTGATAATCCAGGGTGATACAATGTTATCACTGTCATTCCATTGAAATGCAACAGCAATGCCCTATAAATGTTCTATAAATCACCCAGAGCTTAAAGAGGAGAGTGAAATGAGCATTGCATTATAAACCACAAAGCCCATTAATCACATGGCTACAAACCATAAATATGACAAGTACATCCATCAATCCTGCACCTTACTTTCTTGTCTGCAAATGCAGGCATTAGCAACTTAATGGATTTAGAAGGCATTTTCTCCTATAGACTCGGAAACAGAGTATTTTATTATTAGCCTCCTGGGCTTAAAAGGAAGGAAAAAGAAGTCACCTTTCACCACAGTACTCAGGGGCATTACAGGAGGAGTCCAGGTGGTGGCTACAGCCACTGACTCTGCCTGAACTCTGGAGACATCAGAGACCTGGGAGCCTGGTCTTGGGCAGTAACAAGACTTTTTGGGGGCCATAACGTGCCCTGCTTCCTGGCCTCCACCTGCTCCTGGCTCCCACAGCTGCAGCTCCTTGACCTGAAGGTTCAGGCCTGCCCTAGGCTTCTGGGCCAATCTTTCCCTCAGATGAGAGGGATTGATGTAGCATGAGTTTATAAGAACAAAACTGCATTTTCATTTCGTTTCTGCTATTAGAGTTACTCTGATTTTGTGTCTTAATGATAGGCTTCTTTCTTCTTTCTCAGACTGCATTTCTACGTGGCTGTGAGAAACCAGCAGACACAGTCCTTGCCCTTTGGGGCTCACCATTGAAGGGGAGGTACACACCCCATGTGTGGAAATGCAGAGACAGAGAGGTCCAGAGATGGCAAGAGACCTGGTTCTCCTCCAGGTCATGGGAGTCCTTCCTTGTCACTCCCACTCTGACCTCAGGGCTGGGGCCTTGATGGATTTATAGATTTCAGCCCTTGGCTGGGCCATCTTGTGTGCAGACCTTGCTGAGGATGGCATGATGGATTCAGCTCACAGGTGTGGGAGCAGATGCTCTCTTTCCATTGCCTGATGAAGAGAGGCAGTGTCTCAGATGAATAGGACCTGAAGTCAAACAGGTCTAAACTTGGATGCCAGCTGTGTGACCCTGGGCATGTCACTCGTGACTCTGAACCTCGGTTTCCTTTCCCATGCATGCGACTAGTCTGTCTCTTAGAGTGTGTACTACTAGTAACTGACATGTATTAAGTCCTTCACAGTAGTTAGCCAGTGCTGTGCTAAGTACATTACCAGATAAAGCTCATTCTATTCTCAAAACTGCTGTGAGCGGCTCATGGGAGCCTGGATGTGGCTGGGGCAGGGGCTGTAGTTGAGAAGCCTTAAACCTCCAGGACAGTGGTTCTCATTTGGGATGATTCTGCTGCCGATGGGGCATTTGGCAGTGTCTGAAGTAGTTTTTAGTTGTTTCAGTTGGGTTACCTAGTGTGTAGGGGTCAGGAATGCTGCAAACATCCTAAAGTGTACAGGATATCTCTCCTAGGCTGATGAAGAATTATTTGACCTAAAATGTCAGTAGAACTGCATTTGAGAAATGGTGCTCTAGGAGAAGCAGGCTGGCAGTAAATCCAGGGGATCATAATTTCCATCTCAGCTGCGGTGCAAAATGCTAGTCTAACTGGGTTATGACCCAGACCCTTTCTGCAATAGGAAGTGTCTCTCTGAAAGCAGGCTGGTGATGCCTTGGTTCCATCCTCTGGGCTGGGTTTCCTGTCCTGCCATTCCATCCCTTTCCCACTGCCCCACTCCCGCCCACTCCATCCCTCTCCAAACATTGGCTGAGCACCTGCTTCATCCAGAAGGATAAGACCCAGCCCCCAGCCAGGAGCAGACAGCGCACAGCCCAGGGAGGGAGAATGGTACAGAATCGGATGTAATAAGGTAAACAAAGAAGTCTTAGCAGCCAGCATGGGGGCTTCCCTAAGGGAGGGAGGGTCTTCATTTGGGAAAGTGCCTTGGTAGGGCTCGAGCTTCAGTGCTAAGATCACAGTGTTGAGCTCCCACATCCCAAAGTGGAGGTTCTGCCGGGGCTCTCGTGCTGGGCTTCACATTATAGCAATCTCATGAGATGGGCCCCGCCTCTCACCAATTAAATCAGAATTTCAGGGACAGCTGCCGTTTGAAAGCTCCCCAGGGGATTAGAATGGGCGGTCAGCTGAGAAGCACGTGGCTTCACCTGGCCAGTCTCTGAGAAAGACGCCAGGTGTGCACCACATCCCACAGGTAAGTGTCATTTAGTAGGCTCAGGAGTCTGGTCTGCTTAATGCCTGCTTAAGGTGGCTTTGATATCTTGCAGGTGCAGGATTTCAGAGGCGTAGCCACCTGGATGAGATACTGATTTTCCTGCTGAATAGGAGTTGAGATAGAATGGAGGATGGAGAGAGAGGAACCAAAAACAGGGAAGAAAGCTGGAACCAGGTGAGGACAAGGGCCAGGGGATTTCCCGTGGGAGGGGGCCCTGCTGCTTGCCTGTGGTTGTTTGCCTTGCTGCAGTGGGAACCCCTCTGATCCCCTGCCAATCTTCACAATGTGTTTCTCTGAGCAGCATTTTATGTAAGTGTGTGTAAACAGAAGTGGGGGCAAAATCTCACGTTCTGGTTGGTGGCAGGCAGAGCAAGGCATCTACAAAGAAGCAGGGAGCCCACAGGCGTTGGAGATCAGAGAGCATCAGCTCGGGAACAGCAGACATCTTGGGTGAGGTGAGGGTCTTTGTTTTGAGATGGAGTTTCGCTCTTGTTTCCCAGGCTGGAGTGCAGTGGCACGGTCTCGGCTCACTGCAACCATCTGCCTCCCAGGTTCAAGCAATTCTCCTGCCTCAGCCTCCTGAGTAGCTGGAATTACAGGCACCTACCACCACCACGCCTGGCTAATTTTTTGTGTTTTTAGTAGAGATGGGGTTTCACCGTGTTAGCCAGACTGGTCTCGAACTCCTGACCTCAAGTGAGCCACCCACCTCAGCCTCCCAAAGTGCTAGGATTACAGATGTGAGCCACCGTGCCTGGCCTGTGGCTTAGCGTTCTCGTGCTATAAATTTGCCCAGATGCAAAGAATTAAGAAAATAAATGCCAATTTCTTGTTTATGTGCGGACCTCTGTGGAGGCTCCTATTAAGGCAGGTCTCTTCCCAGTGCTGACTCAGGGCTTTGGTTCCTTCCATCTGGAGCTCATACATAGCATCTGAGGAGGAGGGGGAAGAAGAAGAGCCTGGAGGAGCCCCTTTTGCCCTTGACTGCCCTGACCTGGAAGTGATCCCTCACTTCTGCTCAGATTCCATCAGTGAGAACGAGGCACAGGGTCCCACCGAGACACCAATGAGCTGTGAGCTGAAGAAGAGGTGAGTTTGTTAGCATGTGACCAGTCTCTGATGCAGACCCCCATAGTTGTCTGTGTTCCATAGGTGAGCCATTCAGTAGGAGAGGTGTGCGGAGGCATAGTGGGGGCACATGAGAGAGAAGAGTTTGCTTAGTCTGGGCAAGTTTTGGAAGGCTTCCTGGAGGAGGTGCTGCTGAACCTGGTCTGCAGAAAAAGCCAGAGATAAGGGCCAAGAGGGCCAAGGAATGTGATTTCAGTCTGCGTCTTCATGCCTTTGCAGATGCATTAGTGTACCTTGCTGCTGTAACAAATCACCACAAGGTTAGTGGCTTGAAACAACACAAATGGTCTTACTTTTCTATAAGTTAGAAGTCTGGAGCATGTCTCACTGAGCTGAAAATCAAAGCGTTGGTGGGGCTGTTTTCCTTCTTGGAGGCTCTAGGGAAGAATCTGTTTCCTTATCATCACCAGCTCCAGGGGGCTGCCATGTGCCTCAGCCCTCCCTCCGTCTACAAGGCCAGCAATATCCCAGCTCTCTGGCATTCTCATGTAGCCACATCTCCCGCTGACCACAGCCAGGGGAGTCTCTGATTTTAAGGACCCACGTGATTAGATTGGGCCCACTTGGGTAATCCAGGCTAATTGCCTTAACCTTAATCACATCAGAGAAGCTCACTACCTTAAAGTGGCATATTCACAGGTTCTGGGGATTAAGACATGAATGTTTTTGATGGGTTGGCAGGGGGCATTCTACCTACCACACACACGCAATTCCTTCTACCTGAAGTTTCCTGTCTTCTCTTTGTCTATCTGACTAACCTCTATGCGTCTTTGAAGACCCATTCAAATAACTTTCCCCATTTCCCACCAAGAAACTTTCCCATCACTGGCTGGGGAGTTAGTCTCGCCATCATGTTTCTTTTGTGCCATTTGCATTCTACCGTAATTATTAGTGTACTTCCCCCAACCCCCATTGCAAAGTCTTTGGGGTCAGGGTCTCTGACTTCGTTATCTCCATATCTTTAAAATCTATCATAATGTTGGACACAAATGTGCTCTGTGTTTGTGGAATAAATGGCTAATATATATATAATATGTAATATTATATTTACAGTGTTCTATTCAGAGAGGGTGGAAGGCTTATATTATATAATTTAAAAGGAAATATCATCTGAGCCTAATTGTTCCTGTAGAATCTCAACTTTCATCTGAAGGCTTTTTTTGTTTTTGTTTTTTTTTGATATGGAGTCTTGCTGTGTTGCTCAGGCTGGTGTGCAGTGGCATGATCTTGGCTCACTGCAACCTCTGCCTCCCAGGTTCAAGTGATTCTCCTGCCTCAGCTTCCCAAGTAGCTGGAATTACAGGTGTGCGCCACCATGCCTGGGTAGTTTTTGTATTTTTAGTAGAGACA
Source organism: Rhinopithecus roxellana (assembly GCF_007565055.1). NCBI lineage: Eukaryota > Metazoa > Chordata > Mammalia > Primates > Cercopithecidae > Rhinopithecus > Rhinopithecus roxellana. Next base: position 14,253,628 of record NC_044561.1, read on the forward strand.
GGGTTTTGCCATGTTGGCCAAGCTGCTCTCAAATTTCCTGACCTCAAGTGATCCACCCGCCTTGGCCTCCCAAAGTACTGGGATTACAGATGTGAGCCACCGTCCCTGTCCTGAAGGCCTTTTATATCTGAAAATTTTATTTCTTATTTATAACTCACTGTTAGTATTTTAAAACATTTATATAAAGATATATAAAATATAACATATTTTATATTTATATTAAATAACTGGAATATTTTAATTATTTAGTAAATACATTTGACCAATATTTATATTAAAATATTTAATATTTTAAAATATTTTTAATAAAAATTATTTTTATAAAGTATAAATAAAAATAATATTTTTATGATTCCAGTTAAGACTGGAAGATACTTAAGGTTTTTAAGTTTGCTGAGCCAGTAATTATTATGTATCTATACTACATTCATAGGATGTCACTGAAAAATTATTTTCATTTTTCTCGAATTCCAGATAATAAAAGGAAAAAAAGGTCACATATCATCTTACCATGCAGAAATGTGTCCTAACTAGCACTCTGGTGTATTTAATCTCAGATTTTTTTTTGGTTTGTATGTTACATGTAAGTATACATTCTTAAAAATGAGACAATAATAAATGCATAGATTGCTTTTTAATTGCTCTATTAACTTTATATTTTTCCATGCAAATGAGCAAAACTCTACTGATGACAGAAACTTAGACTGGGTACAAAGGCTTTATTTATTGATATTTATCAATCATCTACAAACATCAAGTTAGAAGCTGGAAGCGGCTGGGCGCGGTGGCTCAAGCCTGTAATCCCAGCACTTTGGGAGGCCGAGATGGGCGGATCACGAGGTCAGGAGATCGAGACCATCCTGGCTAACACGGTGAAACCCCATCTCTACTAAAAACTACAAAAAACTAGCCGGGCGAGGTGGCGGCACCTGTAATCCCAGCTACCCGGGAGGCCGAGGCAGGAGAATGGCGTGAACCCGGGAGGCGGAGCTTGCAGTGAGCCGAGATCCGGCCACTGCACTCCAGCCTGGGTGACAGAGCGAGACTCCGTCTCAAAAAAAAAAAAAAAAAAAAAAGAAGCTGGAAGCACAAGACTCACCTGACACATGGAAAAAACGTAACACTCACAGCAAATGAGTAAAGACATTAGGAAAATGCAAGGAAAGATAACACAATGGGACTCACAATATTAACCTCATGGAAAATGGCAGGAGTCCAGGCATAGGCAAAATTCATCATGATGGTCATGGGGATTAGAGAGCTTCCCATAAGGATACACAGACAATTCCTCAATTGTAGCTCCCTCTTCTCTCCTGATTCCTCTCATCTCCTCCATGAACATTCCCATGTCATCTCCACCTCTATCCATCCCATCATTGACCTGCCTATTGGGTATGGCCCATTGAAAATTAGGGGCCAGTAAAAAAGAATGAGTTCATGTCCTTTGCAGGGATGTGGATGAAGGTCGGCGCCATCATTCTCAGCAAACTAACATGGGAACAGAAAACCAAACACTGCGTGTTCTCAGCCATAAGTGGGAGTTTGAACAGCAAGAACACGTGGACACAGGGAGGGGAACGTCACACACTGGGGACTGTTGGGGGAGTGGAGGGAAAGGGGAGGGATAGCATTAGGAGAAATACCTAATGCACGCAGAGCTTAAAACCTAGATGGGCCAGGAGCGGTGGCTCACGCCTGTAATCCCAGCACTTTGGGAGGCCAAGGTGGGCAGATCATGAGGTCAGGAGATCGAGACCATCCTGGCTAACACAGTGAAACTCCCTCTCTACTAAAAATACAAAAACAAAATTAGCCGGGCATGGTGGTGGGTGCCCGTAGGCTCAGCTACTCGGGAGGCTGAGGTGGGAGAATGGTGTGAACCCGGGAGGTGGAGCTTGTAGTGAGCCGAGATGGCACCACTGCACTGCAGCCTGGGCGACAGAGCGAGACTCCGTCTCAAAAACAAAAACAACACAACAAAAAAAACCCACCACCAACAAAAAAACCCTAAATGACAGGTTGAAAGGTGCAGCAAACCACCATGGCACAGGTATACCTATGTAACAAACCTGCACGTTCTATGCATGTATCCCAGAAGTTAAAGAAAAAAAGAAAATTAGGGGCAAGTTGGTGAGCCTGTTTCTGTTTGTTCTTTCTTGTAGGCTGGTGGCCTTTTCCTCCTCCCAAGGGTGGTCTTCCTCTCCATTCTGAATAGGCTTCGCTGTTTCTTTGTTTTCCTGGTGGATGTTGGCCACTGTGAGATTTTTCTGCTCTGCTTTCCCCAGTCCTGATGACTATCAGCATGTTGATGTATTTCCTTCCACCACCCCCCCCCCCCTTTTTTTTTTGAGACGGAGTCTTGCTCTGTCGCCAGGCTGGAGTGCAGTGGCATGATCTCGGCTCACTGCAACCTCCGCCTCCCAGGTTCCAGTGATTCTCCTGTCTCAGCCTTCTGAGTAGCTGGGACTACAGGTGCCTGCCACCATGCCTGGCTACTTCTTTGTATTTTTAGTGGAGATGGAGTTTCACCGTGTTAGCCAGAATGGTCTCGATCTCCTGACCTCGTGATCCACCCGCCTCGGCTTCCCAAAGTGCTGGGATTAAAGGCGTGAGCCACCGCGCCTGGCCTCTTCCACCTTCTTTTCTATGCCCATGCTTATATATTCCAAAAGTACACATTTTTACCTATGGATATTATGACATATTCAGTTTTCTGGCTTACAAGCCAGAAAACTCAACATTAGGAGTGAAAACATTAGTTTTCACTCAACATTAGGAGAAATTCTTCATGCCATTGAAGTGTTTTTTGAAAACATGCCTTCTAATGCCCACATGTATTTCTTTATGTGAATGTACCTTACTTCACTTAGCCATTTCCTTGTTTGACAACCCGGTTGCTTCAATATTTCTCTACTGTAATTAATCCTGCGATGACTATTCTTATATAGGTACTGTGTTCATATCTTTAATTATTTTCTTGGGTTAAATTTCTAGGGATAGAATTACAGGGTCAAAGGATATGAACTTTTTATGACTGTTGTTACATATTTCAAAGAAGATTGGACACATTTACCCACTTATTAGCAAGTGAATCTGCTGTGGTCTGAATATTTGTGTCCTCCCAAAATTTATATGTTGAAATCATAACCCTCAAGGTGATGGTATTAGGAGGTGGGGCCTCATGACCCCTAGGTCATGAAGGTGGGAATCTTGTACAAAGATTGGTGCCTCTATAAAAGAAACACGAGGACCTCTTGCCTTTTCCACTGTGTGAAGACACGGTGAGAAGTCACCGTCTGTGGGGAAATGGGTCCTCAGCATCACTGCATCTTCTAGTACTCGATCTTGGACTTTCAGCCTCTAGAACCGTAACAAATAAATTTCTGTTATTTACAAACCACCCAGTTTATGGTATTTTGCTATAGCAGCCCAAGGAAACGAAGACAATATTATCTCAGCTTTTGACATGTTCTAATAATGAACACTCCTTAATAGAAAACAACTCTGTTTATGTTATGGGTAAAGTTTTGTGTCTAATTGTCATTTTAATGTACATGTCTTTGTTAGTGAGGGTTTGCAGTATTTTGTTTATTAACAGAAAAGTGACTTTTTTTTTTTTTTGAGACGGAGTCTCACTCTGTCGCCCAGGCTGGAGTGCTGTGGCGGATCTCGGCTCACTGCAAGCTCCGCCTCCCGGGTTCACGCCATTCTCCTGCCTCAGCCTCCCGAGTAGCTGGGACTACAGGCGCCGCCACGTCGCCCGGCTAGTTTTTTGTAGTTTTTAGTAGAGACGGGGTTTCACCGTGTTAGCCAGGATGGTCTCGATCTCCTGACCTCGTGATCCGCCCATCTCGGCCTCCCAAAGTGCTGGGATTACAGGCTTGAGCCACCGCGCTCGGCCAAAAGTGACTTTTTTTTTCCTTTATGAACTGTCTACGTTCTTTGCTCATTTATCTACTGGGGTTAATGGTTTTTTCTTCTTATCTATTTGTATGATATATTTGCATGTAGTGGTATTAATCCTGGTTCTGTAATACTTGTGGCAAACCTGTTCTCTTTGTTCAAAGCTTCTTTTCAAATAGGGGCAGGGAACTGGTGTCATTCAGGTTAACCCTCAACCCTGCCAGTTTCCTTTGAGAATGGCACTGGCCCACATCCTTCTCCGTAGAGTTAGCCCCTGACCTGCAACCCCTGGCTCCCTGAATCCTTCATTTTGTCTTCAAAAGGAGTTGAATTTTAAGCATCTTTGTTGATCCTCTGGGAGCAAAACCACTTTGCCAGCTTGAGATCATTCATTTCCCCATTTCTTTCCTCTCTTCCATTCCTCATAGATAATCCCTGGCAATTATTAAGCATTTTTGTGTTGCCTTAGACTTTTGAGTACTTAATGATCCTTTAGTGGTTCAGCAGAGAAAGGAGAATCTTTCCTTCCTTCTCCCACCCCCTTTGAAAATTCTGAGCTGTAGGAATCTTTCTAATGGACTGACAGCTCTTGGAAGGGAAACAGATCCTGGACATTGTCCATCAGCCGCTCCAGATCTGGTAATTTCAATGTAGGGGGAAAAAGGCCAGAGTCACGTAAGATCTCACAGATGTTTGGTGATGCAGCCACACTTCACTAAGTGAGGACTGAGGAAATAGAGAGTTCTACCCTGAAGAAGGCAGTAGACTAAGGAGATATCACACATGGAAACAGCCCAGTAGAAGCATGTTCTTAGCAGGATGGCATGTTGTGGTTACAGCTCCACCAAAGCAGAAATGGAGAGAGCACTCTCCTCCCCGGACCTGGGAGAGTCAGGAGATGAGCACAATGTGGCCACAGAATGGGACTGGAGATGGCCCAGGATGAGGGCTATGGGCAGTCGGAGGAGGCAGGGGCGGCTGTAGAAACTTTATGATGCTCTTGTTTCAGGAAAGTCAGGGCCTAAACAACCCCATTTAGTCCCCTAACCATGGAGGCTTAGGAGGGAGAGTGGCCTGCTCTTTACCCCTGTGGGAGTGGAAGGTGTAGGGGAAGGAAAGGGCTCCGGGAGTCTTTGGAGCCCAGCTTCCCAAGGGTGCTGTATGTTGCATTTTAACCATGCAGCTCTCAAGCAATGCAGGCAGAGGAGCAGCAACTGTGCTTTACCTGCCCTGGCCGCAGGGTCAGGCCTGCTTACCCACCTTTCCACCCAGCCCACCCTTGCCCCACAGGACCCCGATCCAAGGCCCTCCTGCAGGCCCCTGCACAGCAAAGAACTCTTTGCAGCACTTCCCCTGGAAGCTCCCCTTAACTTTCCCACTAACAGCTCTTTATCCAAAGGTGTAAGTTCTCTTTCTAGTTCTCCCTCCTCTCCTCTTGCTACTGCCTTGGGAGGCCCTAGTTCTCCCTCCTCTCCCCTTGCTACTGCCTTGGGAGGCCCTAGTTCTCCCTCCTCTCCCCTTGCTACTGCCTTGGGAGGCCATGCGAATTCCCTTCTCCCTACCTTTCTCATGGGCAGGCAGTCCCAGATTAAAAACATATTTAGGCCAGGTGTGATGGCTCATGCCTGTAATCCCAGCACTTCGGGAAGGCAAGGTGGGCGGATCACTTGAGGTCAGGAGTTTGAGACCAGCCTGGCCAACGTGGTGAAACCCTATGTCTACTAAAAATACAAAAAATTAGTTGGGCATGATGGCACGTGCCTGTAGTCCCATCTACTCGGGGAGCTGAGGCAGGAGAATCGCTTAAATCTGGGAGGCAGAGGTTGTAGTGAGCTGAGATCGTGCCACTGCACTCCAGCCTGGGCAACACAGTGAAACTCCATCTCAAAAACAAACACCCTGGTGTGGTGGCGCATGCTTGTAATCCCAGCTACTTGGGAGGATGAGGCATGAGAATCGCTTGAACCCAGGAGGTGGAGGTTGCAGTGAACAGAGATTGTGCCACTGCATTCCAGCCTGGGTGACAGAGCGAGACACTGTCTAATACAACAACAGCAACAACTAATATTTTCTCATATTCTTATCTTACTACTCTCTGCTAATGTCTCTATTGCTGATTCTTCATTCATTCAGAACATATTTATAAAGCACCGGGCGCTGTTTTTCACGCCTGTAATCCCAGCACTTTGGGAGGCTGAGGCAAGCGGATCACTTGAGGTCAGAAGTTCGAGACCAGCCTGGCCAACATGGTGAAACCCTGTCTCAACTAAAAATACGAAAAACAGCCAAGAGTGGCGGCACGTGCCTGTAATCCCAGCTACTCAGTAGGCTGAGGCAGGAGAATCGCTTGAACCTGGGAAGCAGAGATTGCAGTGAGCTGAGATCGTGCCATTGCACTCCAGCCTGGGTGAAAGAGTGAGACTCCATCTCAAAAAAAAAAAAAAAAAAAAAAAAAAAAAGGCACAAAACTTGCTGCTAGACGGGGATTAAAAAGACAAACCATGAAAGTAGACAAGGGGGACTGCTTTGAGAAATACACAGGAAGTGAAGTCAATACTGAGGTGTGGGGAAGAATGGTGTTGGGACCTCTACTAGCCCGCCTTTGAGAAAATTAGAAACTTTGTTGCCATCTGCCAGGAAGTGGTTGTAATAAATAGAAAAATCTATGCTGTCATGAATGGTGGGCTGTCTCAGGCATGTCCTTCTCATGACAGCAAATGGAAGAGTGAGAACAAAATGAGCAGGTGCATTCTCATATCTCTGGAAAAGGCCCCATCACTGAGCCCAGAGTCAAGGGTGTGGGGCAGTTACCTGGCAAAGGGTATGGATGCTTGGGAGGAGGAAGAATTGTTCTGTTACAGAATCAGTTTGTCAGCCAGTCTGCTAGCCAGTCTGCTACAGAATATAGGTGTTATTTTATTTTATTTTTTTTGAGACGGAGTCTCTCCCTATCGCTCAGGCTGGAGTGCAATGGTGCGATCTCAGCTCACTGCAACCTCCGCCTCCAGGGTGAAAGCAATTCTCCTGCTTCAGCCTCCCGAGTAGCTGGGACTACAGGTGTGTGCCACCATGCCCAGCTAATTTTTTGTATCCTTAGTAGAGACGGCGTTTCACCATATTGGCCAGGCTGGTCTCGACCTCCTGACCTCGTGATCCGCCCACGTTGGCCTCCCAAAGTGCTGGGATTATAGGCGTGAGCCACTGCGTCTGGTGGTGTTTTTGTTTTGTTTTTTTAACTCTGCAAGAGTAGAGTATTTTGGATTTGGGGGCTTATGGGCATCCCACATATCCTAATCTAGGGGTGAGTGGAAGGTCATAGAGCACATTCTCAGGAGGCTTTCCATTCTTACAGAGATGAGCTGGACAGGACCCATTTGATAAGTTTGGAAAAGCTGCCTTCTAGTGAGCCATAACACAGCCCTGGACAGGGAGACAGTCACATGAGCTGTAGAGAGCTGTAGAGAACATTAAGGACCAGAACTTAAATATAGCCCTGAATTTATTAGTATTACCAACTACCCCAAAAGCTCCAGCCCCAGGGACTGAGATACACAACATCACCTCAGAATCCTTACCAGAGGCTTCCGGGAGGAGCTCAGATCCCTCTGGAGGGCATAATAGAATTGTTGTTGCAGAGAGTGGAGCTGAGTCTACATTAGGCACCCTCATCTCAGCGCAGCTTCATGCAGGATCTCCACCCCTACCCTGCAGGCGTCCTGGGTCCAAGCCTAGAGGGATGTTGATTTCCCCGTGATGGCCCAACACCCCATCCCCAGCTAGTAAGTGGCAGGGCCAGAGCTTCAACCTCTGCTCAAGCCACTGCCGGTGAAAAGTTCTGAACTTCATACAGAGCCTGAGATGTAAGAGCTCAGGAAATGGCGATTAATATTCTAATAATAATACTTTGTAGATAAATATGAATGAATAACTGTTGAGTATCTCCTAGGCTCCACGTACCGTATGAAGCACTTTCTTTGAGTGACTTTAGCAGCTGGGATTGTCATCGTCATAGATGGGGAAACTGAAACCAGAGAGGTTAAGTGACTTGTGTAAATTCTTCTCTGGTGGTAAATTTAATTTTAGGAATTGGTTTTGCTAACTTTGGGAAAAATAAACCATGCATTGTCATTCAGTTTGCTCATGAGACTTTTAGGAAATGCGTATTTAGAGGTGAAGGATAATTGGAAATTTTATGGAAAAAATACTGGGAATAAAATAAAATACCCTCGCCTCAAGTTTTTTACCTGTTTTTTTTTTTTTTTTTCCTGGAATGGTATGTTATATTTCTGACAAGGAGTTAGAGCTTTGGGGCCTGCCACTGACAGGAAGGCTGGTGGAGCCAGACACGGGCCAGATGGAACGTACAAAGTGTTTTATCTGTCCCTTTAATAACTCCTTGGCCAGGATGACCTGTCACTATAAGCAAGGGGGAGGGAGAAAAATGAGCCAATTCATTTCTAAATGGCTCTGTAACTCCAGGGTGTTATCGAGCAGAGACAAAGGACACCCCATAATTCTTGGAAAGGGAATCAGGATCTCTGGGAAGCAGGCACAGGCTCCATCCGGTCCGCCGAAGCCTCCTGCCAACAAGGGATCCATGCTCCATAAATACACAGAGAGATCTCCTGGCCCCATTGATTTCCCCTTGCCGTTATTGATTGCATTCTTAGATAAGTGGCGACTTTTCGACCAGAACTAAGCTCTATGTATCTTTCTTGGAAGCCTTTGCAATGCCAAGGGTTCGGCCAAGGGAGGAAGTGGTGTCTGCCCTCTTCTCAGAATGCTACCCACCAGCTATGTCCTGGGTAAGAGACAATAAAGGGCTCTCCCTGGGCCCCTCAGTTTTCCAGAACGTGTCAAGTTGGGAGTTTTCCCAAGGGAAGGAGAAAGTGGCTTCAACTGACAGAGCCTCTGTAGGTGTTCTGTGTGGATGACATCAACTTTTGTTATAGTCCCTTGAATTACGAATGCAGAAGGGTAAGGTTGCCCTTTGCAGAATTTCTCAAACTTTAAAAGGCACAGAGGTCCCCTGGGCATCTTGTGTGAAAGCTGCCTCTGATTCAGTAAGTCTGGGGTGGGTCCTGAACTGTGCCTTGCTGACAAGCTCCTGGGTGTGTGGGTGGTGATGCTGCAGGCTCTGGGTTCCCACTCAGGTCAATTCTGTACTCTCTCAGGCTGTGCATGTGAGTCTTTGCTGTCCTTCAGAGCTGCCTTTAATTTATGTATTAATTCATTCATCAAGCATTTATTAGTTTCTACTATGTGCCAAGCCCTGTGCTGGGCTCTGGATAGAAGATGAAGGGAATAGAGTGCTCACCCTCAAATTACTTACAGCTGGGCTGGAGACACTACTGTCTAACAAGCACTGCTAATGCAATGTGATTACATCCTGAGCAAGGACGGAAGGCCCTGCTACAGGATCCTTCTCAGGTGAGGGGCAATTAATTCTGTTGGGAAGCCTTGGGGAGGGGGATATTGAAGCTGGGTATTAAAGCATGAAGAGGAGCCTTTCAGATGAGAGAGTGGAGGCAGGGGAGATGAGTATGAAGGGCTGGAGGTTTGAAAGTTTGCCATGAACCAGGAAAACATGGATGCTGGTTGCAAATGCCTCCAACTCAGAGATGGCTGGCTGGATGTGGAGTGCTGATTTGGCTATCACCACCAGACTCGGAGTCCTTGAGGTCAAGAGCCTCATCTGGCTTATCTGTACTCCCCCAGCTCTGGCAAACAGTGCCCAGAAAATGATTAAACCAAAATGAAGTTGATTTGCTCATTTCTGGCGGAGGTGCTCATTCTTGAGTGTACATCAGAATGCCCTGGAGTGCTTGTTAAAAAGACTCATGGGACCCACCCTCAGTGCTTCTGACCCCGTAGATCTGGGCTGGGGCCTGGTATTTGCATTTCTAACAAGTTTCCGGGCAATGCTGCTACTGCAGAACCAGGAACCACCCTTTGTGGACCACCAATCAATATCCAACGTCATTGTTTTCAAGTGAGTAATTCCTCCTGGGGGAGGGGAGTGGGTGGTTCACAGAAGGCAATGTGGATTAATGTAGAAGTATGACCTTTAAAGCTGCCTACACTGGTTCAATGAAGTTCTGCCACCTGTGTAACCTTGTTTGGATCAGACATTCCATAATAGGTATCTTCGGACTCTTTAGTCAAGTTTCAGGTGAGAGAAACCCAGCTCAATAAATAAAAAAGAAATGACTGGGCTGTATAACTCAGAAGTTTGGGTGTCTGGAGCCAGGTGTGCCTGGATCCAGGAAGTCAAATCATGCCCTCGGAACTCCATCTCTTTCCACCCTTTGGCTAATCTTTCTTCTGTATTGATCCCGTTCTCATGCAGGCACTCTTCCTGTAGCAGCTAGGATGACCAGGTAGCTCCATAATGATATTTTTTCCTAGTTACTGATCCCAGAGAAAAGAGTATCTCCCTTTTCTAGGGTTTTTAGCAAAAGCCCCAGAGATTCCTTTGATTGGCCTGGGCTGGGTCATGTGCCCATTCCTGAACCAATCACTGAGCCAGGGGGACGGAGAGCTCTGATTGGCCAAACGTTGGTCACATGGCTATTCCTTGAAGAGGGGCTGTGTGTGTGTGTGTGTGTGTGTGTGTGTGTGTGTGTGTGTGTGTTTAGAGTTTAGGGTATTGTTGAGGCTGGCATGGATGGATGGGATTTTCCTCAAAATCTGCTTTGTTGTCGGAAAAATGGGGCAAGGAAAGTGTGTATGCTTGACACTTTAGAACTACCTCGCTTTCAAAGAATTCCAAAATCTAGAACCGTGACATCACCATTTTAGAATTCCTCTCAGTCGGCGTGGCTTAATGAGGTTTTTAAAGGACTGATAAGGACGTAAGAACACCTCACCTTATAGCGTTGTGAATACTCATGGGTACTTAGGAGGACCAGGTTGTGTTTTACATAGTTTACACATCAATTCACGTATTCTAAGAGCTTTATGAAGTAGGGACTCTTCTTCTTTTTCAGGAAACTGAGGCACAGAGAGGTTAAGTAACTTGGCCAAGGTCACAGAGCTAGCCAGTGGTAGCGACAAGCTGCAAACCCAGGCAGTCCAGCTGTCTGTGTGCCTAACCACTATATCTACAGCCTGTCTCTTGAGAATTTTGAAATCTCATTACTGGAAAATGCCTTGGAGATGATCTCAGCCAGCACCCCAACCCCTCCTCCATGTTTATTTGTTTATTTTTTAACAATTGAGGACCAGAGAGGGGGATTCATTTACTTGAGGTCATGCAACCTAGTAACGGCACAATTAGGATGAGATTTTTTGTCTTTGAATGCTATCTCCAGAGCTTTTTCTGCCCCACCATCCCTCTACTGCCTCCTACTGGCTTTTCTGGAAATAGTCGCTGTTCTTAAGCATATGCAGGAATCAACTTTCACGGTTCTCCACGACCACCAACCACCTGGAGCACCTTGTCCTTTGTATCCTGAGCACCTGGCCCTGTGTCTGGTAGCTTGTGCAGATACTGTTCCTATGTGCAATGTTTTGGTGATACTGAAAGCTTTTCCTCATGTGTTACTCAATCTGACTCTATTTCTTTGGGTCAGATCAAGGGGAAGCTGGGCACACTGGAACCACTGACCACACAAAAGCAGCGTAGATGAGCCCTTGCAAGTTGGCAACTGGTCAGCACAGCTCAGAAATTCCATTTTCCTCACCCTTTAAAGTGGGGTCTGAGGATATACAGTAGCAGGATTTGCTGGGAGCTCCTTGGAAATGCAGAATCTCAGGCCCCATCCCCATCCGCTTTTTAGCAACATCCCCAGGTGATTTGTTTGCACGGTGAGAAGCCTCATTGTCAACCTGACTCTTCACCAGTGCTGGAGAGAGAGGAGAAAGTAGCCACTAGGTGGGGGTGTTGCCTGGGCCGAGGACAAAATGGCTGGAGCAGTGGGATGCCTGCGAAGAAGAGGGAGGAGCGGCTCAGCCAGATGGCACAAATGTTTTGGATTTCAAGTAGCATCCCCTCCGTCTGCACCCATGTGTTCCCCTACTCCCAGCGGCTCTGGAATGTTTAAAAAAAAATCAAAGTAACCTTCAGGATAAAGATGTCCCCCACAGAGAAGATTCAAAGAAGGTGCCTCAGGCCCTGGAGATATCCTCAAAGCCAGGTTAACTCACCTTGTCATTGAGGAGACAGAGGGTCCAGGTGGGAGGTGACTGACTTGGAATCCTCTTTGAGGATCTTCGACTACAAAGCCTGTGTCCCTTCTGCCCCTGCACCTTGGCTCCAGAAATGTCCTGAGCATGGAGCACCTTGTTAGAGTCAGTGTTTAGTTTGTACTGGGGACTTCTTTAAAAAGTGTAGGCACAAAGGTCTGAGGCTGTAGAATTTCTCTCCTTTTGTCCAGAAAAACTTGCTACTGGGCAGTGCAGGTCTAGACATCACACTCTCTCCCAAAGCTTTTTTTTTTTTTCTTTTTTCTTTTTTAGCTGTCTCTCTGATCAGGGACTGATACTCTTCCAGTCTCTGGCTCTGCCACTCACTGGCTGCATTTCTTGAGGCAGGTCACTCAATCTCTCTGAGCCCTTGAGACGGGGATGACAGTATCTGTCTCTTGGGTTTATTATAAGCATCAAAATCAAATGTCATTATAAAGCAAAAGCACCTTCTAAGCTGCAAAGTGCTGTAAAAAATGAGGGGCGACTGGGGATTTGGCCATTACGAGGAGATAAAGGGTAATTTTTTTTGCAGTAGGGTATAGATAGCTGTTGACAACAACATTGTCTCAGCTGCAGAGGTCTCCTCTCTGTTTTCCCAGCTCCAGCTCCTGTCTCACTCTCGACACTGCAGCCAGAGTGATTTTTTTTTTTTTTTTTTGAGACAGAGTCTTGCTCTGTTGCCAGGCTGGAGTGCAGTGGCACGATCTTGGCTCACTGCAACTTCTGCCTCCTGGGTTCAGGCGATTCTCCTGCCTCAGCCTCCTGAGTAGCTGGGACTACAGGCATGTGCCACCATGTCCAGCTAATTTTTGTATTTTTAGTAGAGACGGGATGTCATCATGTTGACCAGGATGGTCTCGATCTCTTGACCCCGTGATCTGCCTGCCTCGGCCTCCCAAAGTGTGGGGATTACAGGTGTGAGCCACCACACCTGACCCAGAATGATATTTTAAAGTAAAAAATCAGTGTATGACCCTTCCCACCCCTGAAATCTCTTCAGCAGTTTCTCTTTTCCCTTAAAATTAAACTCAATTTCTTATCTGAGCTGCAAGACTCTCCTGCCTGGTCCGATGCAGGGGGTCCTGCTCACCCCTCACTCATCCCACCCCCTCTTACTCTCTGTCCCTCATTCCCACCTTAGGATCTTTGCATTTGCTGTCCCTGAGCTTGCTTTAGGAGTGCTGGCTCTTTCTTTTCATTCAGACCTCCATTTACCTGTCACCTCCCCAGTGACCTGTGGTCTGAAGTAGCCATCTAGCCAGCTCCTCTTGGCACAACACCTTATTGAAATTCTCTGCGCAGCACTTCTCATTGTCCAATATTCCACTTGTTTATTAGTCTAGACTCCATAACTAGAGTGTAATCAGGGTTTGAGGGGGGATTTTGTCTGCCTTGCCCACCTTGTCTCCCTAAGGCCTAGAACGAGCAATGCCTGGCATGTAGTAGTAGGCACTCCATGAATTTCTGTTGAGTGCATGAATGGCTGAAGGAGCATATCTACTGCCCTGACTGCAGGGAATACTGCAAACCCAGTGGAACACCTAGACCATTTGCACAGACAGGATACCTGTAACCACTATGCTACACGTGCTGCCATCTTGGCCCTTTGCCTTCTGCCTTGAGAGACTGGAGGAGTTAAGAGGGAAACACGTGCTTTGTTATGTGAAAGCATGCGCTTCCTCCGAAGCTCCTTAATTCCTGAGAGTTGGGAGAATAATTAAATCCCATTTAATGATTCGGTGTTATCTCACACTTCGGGTTCTGTTGTAATTATTAAGCAGGATCGAAAATAAAACATCCAAATATCATAATTAACTTTCAGATCAGAAGAAATGTCAACTTGGGGAGGACTCACACCTCTGGGGCAAGTCTCTTTTTCTTCTTCCTGCAGCCGCCTGCCTGTCCCTCACCTGTGTCTCCCCTACCCCATCAACTAGATGTGCATCCTAATGTGGTAGGAGTTATTAAGAAATTATTTTAGCCAGATAGAGAGGAAAAGGGGTCCTTGGAAAGTTTTCCTGTCTTATAAAGCAGCTCCAGAAACATTTCTTGTCTAGCAGGAAAGCCCCAGCCGCCACATATCCCCATGTGTGTGAAGTTTGTGTTAAGCTTTGAAGTATGGGGAGGAGTTCTCTCTCTCCCTCTTGTTCTGCATGAAAGTCTATCACTAAGCAATGCAAAGTGAATTATATGTTGACCACATGAACAGAGAAATAGGATTAGAGACAGGGCTCTGGTCCACTGGCAACCTTTGATATGCAAATGCAGGCCATTAGAAAGTGGGTCCAGGCCGGCGCGGTGGCTCAAGCCTGTAATCCCAGCACTTTGGGAGGCCGAGATGGGCGGATCACGAGGTCAGGAGATCGAGACCATCCTGGCTAACACAGTGAAACCCCGTCTCTACTAAAAAATACAAAAAAACTAGCCGGGCGAGGTGGCGGGTGCCTGTGGTCCCAGCTACTGCGGAGGCTGAGGCAGGAGAATGGCGTAAACCCGGGAGGCGGAACTTGCAGTGAGCCGAGATCCGGCCACTGCACTCCAGCCTGGGCGACAGAGCGAGACTCCGTCTCAAAAAAAAAAAAAAAAAAAAAAAAAAAGAAAGTGGGTCCACCCAACATGGCGATTGCCACTGTTGTCCTCTTGCCTTTGCCCCTACATGTGCCTGGCAACATGGCCACCCCTACATATCCCCGTGTGTGTAGAACATCATGGCGCCCTGTATTTGCATATTAAAAGGCCAAGGTGGGAGGGCCAGTTTTTTTGAGGGCTACATGAATGACATGCCTGGTCAAACCAATCCCCTGAGGCCTATGCAAATCAGACACCATCTCCTCCAGCCTCCTCATATACCTGGCTGATTTCTGCTACACTTGGGATCTTCTCTCTCGGCTTTGGAGCCCCCCTGCCATCTCTGTACAGGGGAGCTTCTTCCTTCTGTCTCCTCCTTTCTTTCTTTTCTATCAAACTCTCCGCTCCTTAAAACCACTCCATGTGTGTCTGTGTCGTTTTATCTAATTTGACTCAAGACGAAGAGCTTTGGTGTTCATCCCCTCATCAGAGCCCTGTCACTAATCCTGTTTCTCAGCTCATGTGGTCACCATATATTCACTGAACACTGCTTAGTGATATACTTTTATGGAGAACAAGAGGGAGAGAGAGAACTCCTCTTTATACTTCAAAGCTTAGCACAAACTTCACCTCTATTTACTGGCTTCCTGGGTTCTTTTTTCCCCACTCTGTGGGAGTTGGGTTCTGCTTTATTCCGTATGGGATTTGCACCCAGTGCTCAGTGGAAGACAGGCTGGACACCCCCCAACCCCACCCATACCGACTGCACCTTGAGGACCATGCCTTGTGTGTCATCATAACCCAGTGCCTACAACACAGCCTGATACTTAGTAGGTGCTCAGTAAATATTTACTGGTGAATAAAAGTTCTTACTCATTTCTCTATCTCTAGGAACGAGTCCATCATCAGGCTCAGTAAATATCTGGAGAATAAATGAGCAAAGAAGGATCTTCAGATATGGAGAGAAAAAGAGAGTAGGGCAGGGGAGAGGAAGGGGAGAAGCAGGCCGGGAGGCCAGGAAGGAAAAGGACTAGGGGTGGACGAGTCGGCTGGAGCTGCCAAAGGAGAGTACCACACATTAGGCGGCTTAAATAATACAAATTCACTTCTCACAGTTCTAGAAGATCATCAGGACAGCTTTCTTGGCTGTAGAAGGCTGTCTTCTCCCCGGGTCCCCACATGGCCTCCCTCCTGTGCATGTCTGTGTTTTAATGTCTTCTAATAAGGATACCAGGCACATTGGTTAGGGTCCACTCTCATTACCTCACTCTATCTTAATTATCCCTTTGAAGGCGCTATCTTCAAATACAGTCACATTTCGAGGTACTGGGGTTTAGGGCTTCAACATACGAACTTTGATGGGGACAAAATTTAGCTGTGACTGGGCCCAAGGCCCCTTCTGTTACTATGATGGGGGTGGAAACTGGACCAAAAAACTCTGAGAGGAAGGGATGTTGACTTTTAGGCTGCATGGCTGGGGGCAGCGATGGTGGTATCTTCCTCCTCTGCTTCCTCCTGCAGTCTTTGACACTGGACAGTCACGCTGAGCTTGTTTCTAATCTTGCCAGCAGGGGGAGCCAGAGCTCATAGCACTGGCCCCAATGCAGGACGCCAGACCTGCTGGGGCAAGCCAGGGACTTCCCACCCAGTCACTGGCACAAACCCAGGACCCCAGTTCAGAGGCAGCAGAGTGGCACAGGCAGCCCTGTCCTGAACGTCTAGAGTCCTGGGTTGGAGGGGACTCGGTGGGTGCAGCGGGTGTCCTGGGGCTTGTCACTTGTCAGCTCTGGGCACTCCCCATCTGTGGAACGGAGAGGCTCTGGCCCCTGCTCCCTAACTTCCTTCCAGTTAGCATTCTGCAAGGGGGCTGCCAAGCTAGCACATCTGGACGTAATCTCCAGCTGTCATAGAGGAATAAAAATAGCAGCATGTCAGACGATGACAACTTGTTTGGATGCATCCCCTGTCTTTTTTGTGCATGCCAATTTCTTTTCTCCCAAGTTAGGGAAAGATTCCTTGATACAATCAGGATTATCTGATAATGCTTAATGAAGGGCCTCCTGGCGCCTCGGCCACAGATTACTTTAAGCTCTTGCTAACCCGCTGAAAGGATGATAGAAATCAGCACAGGTACAAACCCACCCCCTCTTTGTGCAGGGCCGTCAGAGCAGGGGGTGTGAGGACTTGTTCCAGCAGCCAGCAGAGCCAGCAGGCCTGCTCCTATGGCCTGGTATGGTGAGGCAGATGTTCAAAAAGAGAAGGGAGCTGAGTTCCTGCTGCTAGATGTTCAAAAAGAGAAGGGAGCTGAGTTCCTGCTGCTCACTCATGTACCTAGTGAGACAGGCACTGTCAGAAAGAGTACTGGGTGTCCCTTTCCAGCTCTGGGTCCCATCCCAGTTCAGTCCCATTCCAGAACTGACTGCGTGCTGGGGAATAAGGCACTCCTACTAAGCAGAGCCTCCTCTGGAAAATGAGGGGAGTAGGTTTTCTCCTGCAGGTCAATGTTGTTTGACTGGCTGCCTGAAGGTCATGCTGAGAAGGGTTTGGAGGCTACATGGGACTCTTCAAAGAATGGCTATGCTCAGTTGGGGATGTCTGCCATGGCCAGGCCTGGGAGGGTGGCCATGAACATGCCACTCGACCTCTCTGGACTGTATGAACTCTAAGGCTCATCCCAACACTGCTATCTTATTAAATCTTACAGATATTCATCCTATGATCAAAACAGCCATAATAGTCTCCTTACTGTGGC
Source organism: Rhinopithecus roxellana (assembly GCF_007565055.1). Lineage (NCBI taxonomy): Eukaryota > Metazoa > Chordata > Mammalia > Primates > Cercopithecidae > Rhinopithecus > Rhinopithecus roxellana. Next base: position 14,271,041 of record NC_044561.1, read on the forward strand.
TTCTTGCCAAGTCCTTCAAATCATCTTTTCTTATCAAAGGTGGTGAATGTATGTAGTGGACTCTCCTGCGTGCTACTCAGCTCTCCCCTTTAGGATTGGGGTTCTCTCTTCTTTCCCCCAGCTGCCAGGATTGGGGGCTGCTGATGGCTCATGATCCCTTTCCTGGAATTGCACTGGGTTGAAGGGAGTGGCTTTGTCTTAGGTCTTGCTTGCCCCCTTCCCCAAGGGGATATCTGTATCCAGTGACTGGTCTATTTAGGAATACAATGTAGGAAAACTTTCTCCCAAGTTTGGACCGTTAAGTCTGTCCCAGCTCTATAGCACCTAGAAACTCCACACTGCACAATTTCACAGCACCAAAGACTAGGGCTGGAAGGGACTGCAGGAGGTTATGTCATCTGTCCCCTGCCCTCTGATTCGATGGTGGGAAGGTGGTGACATGTAACAGGCGAGAAGGAACAGTGGCATGTATTGACCAGCTGTCATAGCTTCCCATAAGCAAAGTCTCTTCCCTTGGTAGAACCGAGTTTCTGTTTATTACATCATTAATTGCATCTCAGCTCATCTCTTCCCTTTCCCTTTCTCCAGTCCTGTATCTTTCACTCTCTTATAAATGGTATTCCTGAAAGGGTTCCCCAAGGAACTGCCTACACGCACTTCTCCACCTCAGGGTCAGTTTCTAGTGAGCCCAATCCGAGAAGCAAGCTGATTCTTGCCTGTCAATGACCTGGGTCACCTTCTTGTTCACAGACCTATGAGAGAAGCTGATGAACTGGCTGCACAGTCAGCCAAGGGAAGAGACCTTGCTTAGGAGAAGCCACGACAGCTGGTCAGCAGATGCTGCAGCTCCTTTTCAGCAAAGTTACCTAAGTTACAACCTTCCCACCATCTAATCATAGGACAGGAGACAAATAACGTATCCTCCTGCAGTCCCTTCCAATCCTAGTCCTTGGCGCTGTGAAATTGTGCAGTGTGGGGTTGTGCACTGCAGTGCAAAGGCTGGAGACCCAGGTTCTGATTGCTCCTCTGTTACTAACTTGTATCACCAGCGGTAAGTCACTCCGTCTGTCTGAGAAAATGGAAAACCGAAGGGACCGGTTGGATATTTGGCTTGAAAACTCGCCCGCACCCCCTCCACAATTGCTTCCCCCCAGTTCCCCATCGCTTGTTCTTACTTAATCTTACTTCATTGCCCAGTGTGTAGAGGAGATTGTGGGGGAGCTGCTCTGCTCCACGAGGGATGGCTGGCACGGAATCTGACCTACTTGTCCCATGCACTCCTGCACTCCTGCCTGAAGATACCCCAAAAGGCCCTCTGAGGAGCAAGGTTTAAAGATTATTGACCAGGCGGGGTGCAGTGGCTCATGCCTGTATTCCTAGCACTTTGGGAGGCCAAGGCGGGTGGATCATCTGAGGTCAGGAGTTCGAGACCAGCCTGGCCAACATGGCGAAACCCTGTCTCTACTAAAAATACAAACATTAGCCGGGCGATTCTCCAGGCTGAGGCAGGAGAATCGCTTGAACCCGTGGGGTGCTGTGGGGAGGCTGCAGTGAGCCGAGATTGTGCCACTTCACTCCAACCTGGGTGAAAGAGTGAAACTCTGTCTCAAAAACAAACTAAAAGATTATTGACGAGAGGGTCTCCAAGTCCCTCCAGTATATCCTCCTGTATTAGCTTCCTATGACCCTCACAACTTGGTGGTTTAAAACAACAGAAATTTATTTTCTCATAGCTTTGCAGGCCAGAGTCTGAAATCAAGGTGCCAGCAGGGTTGTGCTCCCTCCAGAGGCTCTGGAGAGACAGGATTCTGTGCCTCTCTCTCAGTTTCTGGTGGCTGCTGGCAGTCTTTGATGCTTCTGAGCTTGTGGCCACAATATTTCAATCTCCACCTCCATCTTCACATTGTCTTCTCTTCTGTGTGTCTGTCTGAAATCTTTATATTTAGGGCCCACCAGGATAATCCAGGTTAAGCTCCTCAAGATCCTCTACTTAATAACATCTGCAAAACCCCCGTTTTCAAATAAGGTACATCTACAAATTCCAGGGATTTGGTATCTTCTGGGGACCATTTTTCAGCCTGCCACACCTAATAGAGATGGAGTGAGTCATTCTTGGGAGGCCAAGCTGCTGGCGGGAGACATGGTCTATCGTCAGGGCTTCCCAGGCCAATCCAGCATGACAGCCGGGGGCAGTCTGGGTGGAGGTCAGCTGTGTGGTCAGAGTGGGTCTCGTCTTCCTTCCCTGCCTTCATCCCTCTCCCTGCTTCTCCTGCACCCTCTGAAAAAGGTATGTTGTGCATCCCTCAATTTTCCTAAAATGGGATTCCAAAGACAAAATGGTCCGGAGACAGTTCTGGTAGGGAGAGGCCCAGTCTGGGTCACCATTCACCTGCCAGTCATGGTCACTTGCAAGTCTGTCCCCAAAGCTCAGCTCCCTTTTTGACACGCGTTATGAATTCAGCTCATTTCTGGATCATGGCCTTTCTGGGGAATTAATAGAACATAAAGAAACCTCTTTCTAAAGTTTCAACACTTTCCATAAATCAATAGTCTAGTCAAAAGTCAATGTTCTTTTTTGGCATTAACTTTTATATTGGTCAGAGTTTGGTCAGAAAAACAGGAACCTCTCTGCGTTCCAGGCAAGAAGGTTGCAGGGGCTTATGGGATTGCCGGAAGCAGGAACTGACAGAATAGCTGGAAGATCTGGGGTGTCAGAGGTTAGAGGAGTTGCTGCCAAAATCCAGGGACACTGACATGGCCGGGAACCTGAGCCGGAAGTATTGAAGCTGGTGGTTCTCACAAGCCTGCAGGAAGCTGCTGCAATGCTCGATGATCTCTAGAAGCTCCTTCCAACTACTTTGGTTGGAAGCAGCAAAACCAGTGGTTCCCAAGCAGCTACTCTGAGAAAGATGGCTTCTCCTTCACTTCCACCTTTTAAATCTTGTGCCAGTTCCTCTCAGTGACAGACTCAAACCCAGAACCACATGGGCAAAGAGATGCTGGAAAATGTGATCTGTAGGTTCCTAACTGGAGAGAGAGTGGGGGATGCTGAGCTGGAAACACACAATCCAGTGTGGTTTTCAAATGATTTTGTGTTTTCCAAAATCTGCCTCTCCCTTTTCTTTCTTTGAAAAGAGGACCCCAGTAGCTAGGGGGTGGGTAAGTAGCCCCACAACCTTTTGAGGACAAGGATCTATTTATACTTAAGTGACGTGGAAGAAAGGGCATTTGTTGTGACTTAAGGGGTGCTCAGAGGTGGAGGCTGTTTGTAGGGCAGGGCAGCAGCCTGGTGTTGGGGAAAAAGCATGAGCTCCACACCAGCTTGGGCCATTATCCGGCTCAGCCCCTTGACTGTGCCCACTTCAGTTTCCTTTCTTCAAAAGCTGGCACCTAATAACCAGCCTCACAAGTTGTTATGAGTATTTAATGAACTAATGGCATATCCATGCCGGGATGTTTATTGCAGCATTATTCACACAAGAAATAACCTAAATGTCCATCAAAAGGGGCATGACTAAATAAAGGATAGAAATCCATGCTATGGAACAGTATACAGCAGGTAAAAGGCTGAGGCAACCCTATAGTACTAACCTGGAAAGATTTCCAAGACATCTAAGTGAGTGAAGAAACCTATTTGCACAATACTAATGACAGAAAAGCAACCTGAATGGCTGATGCTTACGTAGCTCTTTTATTGCTCTGTGTACATGCATATATGTGTGTGTGTGTGTGTGTGTGTGTGTGTGTGTGTGTGTGTGTGTGTATGTGCATGCCAGGCAATGTCCCTGATTGTGTGGGTCTCACAACAACCCCAGGAGTAGGGTGCTATTATTATCCCCACTTTCTAGGAGAGGATACTGAGACACACAGAGGTCAAGTAGCCACTTATGTAAAACATGCCCAGGGCAGGGCGCAGTGGCTCACGCCTGTAATCCCAGCACTTTGGGAGGCCAAGGCAGGCAGATCACCTGAGGTCAGGAGTTCAAGTCCAGCCTGGCCAACATGGTGAAACCCCATCTCTACAAAAATTAGCCGGGTTTGGTGGTGCATGCCTATAATCCCAGCTACATGGGAGGCTGAGGCGGGGGAATGGCTTGAACCTGGGAGACAGAGGTTGCAGTGAGCCGAGAACATGCCACTGCACTCTAGCCTGGGTGACAGAGCAAGACTCCATCTCAAAAAAAAAAAAAAAAAGAAACAAGAAAAATAAAAGGAAAAATATATTCGGTATTATGATCTGCCTGCAAAATTGGTACAATTGATACTATTTATGTTAGGAACCCCCCAAAATTTAACATATATGCTTAAAAGTAAATGCATGAGAAAAGACAGGAGGATGTTGGCTAAATGGTCACAGTGGTTCCTGGGGGAGAGTTTGCGGGGAGGTTACAGTGATCAAAGTCACTTACAGACTTATTCATAATGTTTTACATTTTTTACTAGAAGGCTGTTGTATTCTTGGTGTAATGTAATGCCACCTTAAAAACATTTAAAGTGTGAGATGAAGGGTGTAGGAATGTGGCACCCAGCAGGAGCTCGAGGTCAGTGCGTTCTTCCTCCTCCATCGTCCCTTCTGCCAGGTGAGTGCCTAGGAAGGGCAGGTGGAGCTGAGATGGATGTGGGGGTCTGCATGGCTCCCACCACTCATCTGCCTGTTTGAGCATCATGCTGGCTGGACATCATTTTCCTCAGGAAGTTCCAAGGAAGCAAAAGGCCTCCTCAAGTCCATTGAACTAGCACAGTGGGCCAAGCCCTGAACAAACTGCCAGCAAAGAAGGTGTGCGCATACCCCAGGTGTCTCCAGTTTTCCTGGTGACCTCTCACAGCTGAGTTATTTAACCTCCTCAGGTCTGATGGCTCCATCTGCAAATCGGTGAGAAAACCATCTCCACCTTCTTGGAAGGGGAGGCCACCTCTGAGAAGAACTGGAAAAGCTTTTGCCAGGCACTACCCGGGAGTGACCACCAGGCAAGTGCAGGTGGGAGAGTCTGCTGGGCCGAGAAGGTCGCATCACCTAGGATCGGGGCAGGAGGCATCTGGGGAGGACAGCAGACATAAACCTGTTCTGTGACTGTTTCTCCTGGTAACACCCCCCCTCCACAGCGGGGGCATGAGATCCAGCCTGGACCTGTCAGAATGCTTTGTCCTCAGACAGGTATGTTAGGGGACCTGGAGCATCCTGGGGCCGCATGCTCGTCACACAGAGAAAGCTCATCTGTGGTAAGAGAAGATAAAGGTGATGGCAAAGAGACACAGACAAAGATATGTTTCAGCCTCTGAGTTGGCCTCTCTTGAGGGGATGCCCCTTCACCCCTTCCTCTATCATCATGATTCCATTGGAAGAGCCATAAATCCCCCCACCTTTGTTTCTGCTTAGTTTCCTTCACCATCAATGTCGTTATTAGGTACTTAGATCAAACCCACCTCCTCATTTGACATAGAGGAAACTGAGGCCCAGAGAAGGGGGCTGACTGGCCCATGATTCACAGCCAGACCTGGGGCTAGACCCCAAGGACATCTGCTCATTGAATCAACCAGGCTGGCTGGCTGTGTGTGTGTCCATGGACAAGAGGAGCCCTTTCCTGGGGGGTGCTGGAATGGCCACTCGTCCATGTCCCAGCAGGGCGCACCACTCTGGAGGAAGCGACCAGCGCATTGTGGCTGGGGAGTTGTCAGACTGAGGAATTTTCTTTATTTTCTTCTGTTTCTCTTCCACCGATCGCCTCTCTGATCTCTCTGTGTCATCTGCTTGTCCTCCCTACAGCCCACAGCCCCGTGTCTGGACCTCCCATTTGGCTCTTGTCATCGTCCACCTTGGATTAGACTCATGTAGGAACACGGTTTGCCCTCTCCCTCACTTCTGAGCATCTCTTCCCCTCATATTTCTCATATCCACCCCATCCTGTATTACCTTAACATTACCATGTCTCACCTTGACTACTCCGACAGGTTCCATATTACACAGAATAACACTCATTTGCTGTGGTAACAATCACCAACCTCAGTGGCTTAACACAGTAAAAGTTAATTTCTCACTCGTGTAACAAGTTGGTGAGGGTTGGGCAGCTCTCTTAGGCTTCCCTCCTCCAAGTGGTGACTCAGGGATCCAAGCCCCTTTCATCCATCACTAGACCATCTTGGAGTCCTTCTCTTCCAATTGTGTGCATGAGGGGAAGGCACACCAGGTACCTTACTGCCTTTCCTTGGAGGTGACTTACATACTTCCCACTCCATTGCATTGCCCTGAATCAATCACATGGCTAGCCAGCTACAAGGATGACTGGAAAATATAGGGGTATTCCCACATAAAATACGGAGGAGTGATAACAAATTCTACATGTCTTTCTAACTGGACTTCAATCTCACACAAACCTTTTAGATAGGATGGTCGGGGCTGGAGTTTTGGTACTGCAATTGATTAATTTAAATGTCTTCCACCTGTGGTAGGCCCTGTAGCAAAGTAATAGCCAGATGGGAAATGTATAGAACTTTTAATGGCTAGGCAAATACCTGACAGATGAGCCCCAAACTTCCGTCCTATATGTAGGATTTTCTGGTAAGCCATGTGGGAGGAGAGGTTCAGGTCCCATTTCTCTCCTCTGCAGCTTAAGCAGTCTTCCATCCTGTCACTGAATCAGCTGTGTATGGAAGGCCCTAGAGCCTGCTTTGTTGGTAGTGATGTTGAGAGATGGGAACTTTTCTAGAAGGCATAATGAGAAGGAGGAGATCCTCCTTTGCATGGGCCCAGGTAATGACAGAAGACTAATTCTTGGGACCTGACTTTAAGGCACAGTTGCTCTGTCTGGTAGTGACTTAGGCCTGGGAAAGAGGGGTCCTGTGTTTTCAAAGGTCTTATTTGCTCTCCTCCAGCTGTGTCCCTTCTCTCAGGGAACATGGATAGCTGGAGGCTGTGCCCTCTTCCCTTCTAGATCATGCTCTGGGTACTCAGAACCCTGGAATTTTCTGGCCAAAGGGCCTCAAGGCAACTTCCGGTACCTGGAGGCCTCTTTCCTGTCCTTACTCTTTACAAGGTGGACCCCACTGTTGGTGGGTATGCTCCCAGCCCAGAGGGTACCAAGGGGAAGTTGGTGGGGAGAAGCGTGGAGCTTGGATGTGCAGCCAGAAGGTGTGCAGGTAAGGACCAGGGAACACAGGATTCAGGACAGAGACATGAGGGGCTGCACGCTGGGGGACTCACGCCTCAAACCCTCTCCCCACCATGTTCTAGCATGGAACACCAAGGAGTTGGAGTAGCCTAAATTTGGACCCAGACTTCTTGGTTGCTATGAAGGTCTATTTGTCATGATAGGTGGATAGAATGTATTTTATGAACTTAGTTTGAATGATAACTTTTAAATATTTAAGTGTATGGTCAGGGCTGCTTCTTGGGTGTATAGGAGCTAGGGCAAATTTTTCTAAGGTGTGTAGGAGTGGGGGCAATTTTTTTTTTTTTTTTTGAGACAGAGTCTCGCTCTGTTGCCCAGGCTGGAATGCAGTGGGGCGATCTTAGCTCAATGCAACCTCTGCCTCCCAAGTTCAAGCAATTCTTCTGCCTCAGCCTCCAGAGTAGCTGAGATTACAGGCGCCCACCACTATTCCCGGCTAATTTTTGTATTTTTAGTAGAGACAGGGTTTCGTCATATTGGCCAGGCTGGTCTTGAACTCCTGACTTCAAGTGATCTGCCCGCCTTGGTCTGGCAAAGTGCTAGGATTACAGGCATGAGCCACTGCACCTGGCCTGGGGCAAATATTTTAATGTCCCTGTTTATATAAACAATTTGTCACCCCAAGTAAGTGTCAGCACCAGTCTACTGGCACCATCACAGGTCATCTCATGCAAGAAAAACCGGCCAGTGGGAGCCATCTGCTTGTTGGCTCCTTTCTGGAGTAGGAGTCTGGCCTTGGGCCAGAGGACGGAGGCTGGGGGGAAGGGAGAGGGTCAGAGAGTGCCCCACAGGGGAGAAATGGGGGACTGCAGCCCACGTGGGACCCAGCCTGGGCCTGGATTGCACCCCTAGGTTTGCACTACTGGCCCTGGGTGGTCACAGGCCCTGGTGGAGGATGTGGAGTGTTTGCAGAAGGCAGGGTACAGTGAGGGGCCCCTGGAACATGCAGTGGTCTAGGGGCAGTACTGGGGATGCCATATGGGCTCTATTTAAACTCTCACTCTAGACCCCACAAATGTCAGGCATGGAGCTAATCCACCCCCTTGTGCCATGTGGCCCAAGACATCGCAGGCTTGAATTACTCAGGGGAGCAGCCGGCTCTCCCATGTGGGGGCGCTGTCTCCCCATAATCCCTCTCATCAGGAGTGAAATTTCCGTTCCCTGAGAGCCAGCCCTGAAACCCAAAGTCTCCTTTCCCAGTGAAGATCTTTTCTTCAAAGCCCCAGGTCACAGCCAAGCCCTTAGCCTGGCATTCCTGGCCTTTCCTGAGCCGGCCCCTTGTGTCTTTCCAGACCTTCCTCCTGCTACTCTTTTCCGAGCAATTTACACGCTATTACTCATGATGATTCACAGATTCCAATTCAATTTGATTTTTTTTTTGAGACGGAGTTTCGTTCTTATTGCCCAGGCTGGAGTGCGATGGTGCCATTTTGGCTCACTGCAACCTCCACCTCCCGGGTTCAAGCGATTCTCCTGCCTCAGCCTCCTGAGTAGCTGGGATTACAGGCACCCACCACCACACCTGGCTAATTTTTATATTTTTAGTAGAGACGGGGTTTCACCATGTTGGTCAGGCTGGTTTCGAACTCATGACCTTAGGTGATCCACCCACCTCGGCCTCCCAAAGTGCTGGGATTACAGGTGTGAGCCACCACGCCTGGCCTCAATTTGAATTTTAAAACACATATAATGAGTTACTGTCGAACACATGCCGAACACACTCCTCAAGCAGCGGTTTCTAACCTTGGGCCCCTGTTATTTCCTCTTCTTGGAATGACCTTCCTGGCAATGCTCCTCACCCAGTTCAAGGTGGACCCCACTGTTGGTGGGTACGCTCCCGGCTCAGTTTTTTCTTCTCATTTGAATAACTTTGCTCCCCACTTAAAAACTTTTTTTTTTTAAGTAGAGATGAGATCTTGCTGTGTTGCTCAGGCTGGTCTCGAACTCCTGGCCTCAAGCCATCCTCCTGCGATGGCCTCCCAAAGCACTAGGATTATAGGTGTGAGTCACTGCTTGGCTGGTTCCCCCCTTTTATCATGGTATCAATTCGGTTCAATCAAATTTATCACATAACAAAGCATGATACTCAGTGGATAAGACCCAGCCTTTGGGATTTGAATTCTGACCCTGAAATGTACTAGCTGTCTGACCTTGGGCAAGCCACATCCTCTCTGAGCCTCAGTTTTTTCATGTGTAGAATGGGGATAGCAATAGCACTATCTCAAATGGTTTTTGTGAGGATTCAATAAGCTAATGAGGATGATGATGATACTTAGAGCCTATCCCTAAGCCTGATGTCTGGCACTAGTGCTCAATTACTGTTAGTCATTACAGTCGTCATGACTGCTATTCATATTAATTGTGTACCTTCTGGGTTCTACACACTGTGCTATTATAATGAAGCACAGCCCCTGCCCTCAAGGAGCTCACAGCTGAGTGCAGATGGTTGACTCTAATACCCCCGAGTTCTGTAACAGAGGTCTTCTGGCAGAATCAGGAAAAACTTTCGGGAGGAGGTGTCCCTTGGACTTGCCTTGAAGGGAGGGCAGGTGTTTGGCAGGTTGGGGTATGAGGCAGTTGGGCTGGGAGGTGCCTGAGGTCTAGTATAAAATATCTGGAGCCAACTGGATGATCCAGTTGGCCACTGGGCTGCTCTTCCAGGAAGGGGCCTGAGTTGGCTTGGTGGCCTGGCTGTCGCATGATATCATTGATGGTGAGCCCCCTTGGCTCTCCTTATGGCAGGACTGAGGAGGGACTTATTTTCTCTCTCCTGGCCTCCCTCTCTTAGACCTGATCTGGGCCATCTCCTCCCTGTGGAATGCAATTTCCCTGGGTGGTACACTCCTATTCAACTTTCAACACTCAGCCCAGGTGTCACCTCCTCTACATCTTAGCATGCTTCCCCTGCACTCTCATGATCCTGGCATTCCTGGTCTTCTGACACATATTGCTGTGGCCTGTGATGTTCCATTTACTTGCCTGTCTTCTTCCCCAATAGAAGAGGGCCTCATGGGGCCTCTGGAGGCAAAATTTTGACTTATTTATTTATTTATTTTTGGCATTACCAGTGCCTGAAATAGAGAGTGTTTGTTGATGGTTGAGTGTTGATTACCCAGAATTCCTGGACTTTCAAGAGAGCCACATTCCTGTCTACAAATGCTCCTGTTTTAATTAGGCAGCACAGCCTGACTCCTAAGCAATCGCATTCTGGGTTTTCTGTGCATTCTGAATGGGGTGCATTCAACCTCGCCACCTGTTGGGAGATGGGAAGAGAATGAGACAAATGGCCTTACAAGGGCCAATTGCTGTGGCAGTGCACTCGTTGTAGTCAGCTCCAGCATTGTTGATCACAGCTCATCAGATGATTCGGGGGCCTGGACTAGGATGGGTTGATAACTGCAGTGTGCCCGGAGCAATGCCAGCCACCCCTTTCTGTCCCAGATTGTCTATACATGGAACCCTTCCCATAGCCTCTGAGTCAGTACCACCCCCATTTTACAGGTGAGCAAACTGAGGCTTGTAGCAGTGTGGCGGCTTGTCCGTGGTGATGCTGTCAGCAAAGACAGAGACGGAGTGGAATCCCCTAAGCTTTTCCTTCTCAGGTGCTTAGAACAAAGGTCCCAACATCTCTCTGGTTCTGTAATTGGGAGAGGCCTGAGCAGTGAGCTGCCTATACCCTTGGCAAACCTTCATGTTTTAATAGGTGTTTTCTCAATATTTACTCGGTGTTGGAGGGGGAGTCAACAGTGTGAGAGACCCTTCTTCCCCGCTCACATTCTCCTCTCCCTGTCTTCCATTCGTCCATTGCCAAGTCTTCAATATGCTGGCCCCTTCCAAACCTTTATTTTCCCCCACAGTTTTGTCTCCCAAGCCCCAGACTGCTGAATATTCCTGTTTGTGATCTGTTATTGTCTTTCTCAAAGACCCCCAGACCTATCCTGGGGAAGATGAACGAGATGTTTTTCTTGCCCTAACGGAGCTGAATTCTGGTAGATGAACAACAGATCAGAAAAAGAAGATTCAGAGAGCTTAAGTGTCTCTCTCAAGTGTCACAGGGCAGAGAGCCAGCCAGGACTCACACTTGAGACTCCAGACCCCTTACCCAGTCTCCTGGTGCTCTTTTCACAGTGCCAGGCTGTAGCTGTGCTCTAGAAAGGAGGGGACTCAATAATTAAGAACTATGTAAAAGAAATACTGAAACAGAAAAAAGAGAACCCAAACATGGACTCAGGAGTCCTGGGTTCTAGTTCTGGCTCTGCCTCTGTCTTGCTGTGGAATCTGAGATAACTCATTTTTCCTCTCTGGGTCTCATACTCTGCCTATAAAATGACATTTGAATAAATACTTTCCACCGTCAAAGGCCCACAAGTCCCCACACACATGCCATTCCTCCATCCTCCCTGTCCACTGGCAGCAATTATTGTGGTTGCTGTCTTTTTCATTCCTGACTTATTGACCTTCTTTGTACCCATTGCTCTCAGTAGAACTTGGACTCCTTAAGAGGATAAACTGAGTGCCATTTGTTTCTATTTTTCCGTAATACAGAACAAAAGGCCAATTAAATGAACCGGGATTAATCCTGTAGGCAATAGAGAGCCACTGAAGGCTTGGGAGCAGGGCCCAGTGTACACAAAGCACTGTTTCAGATTTTTCTAGAAGTATTCCTGTCCTTTAAATTCTAAGAGATGAAAGTCCTTTGGTGGTGAAGTCTTGAAGGCAAGACTTGATCAAGAACGAGTAACCCGGAACACAGCGGGAGAGTGTAACCAGGGACAGTACCGCTAAGTGCATCCCCATTGGCACCTTTCAGTGCCTCTCCAGCCCTAAAATTGGGTAATTACGCCCACTGAGAAAGCTGTTAGCAACTTGTGCTCAGCACAGTGGGAAACAGTCAGCGGGTGAGTTCAAGAGAGTGTGATAATTGGATAATGCCTGATGATCCTTTAAAGCATCCTTGGTGGATAGATGGAACCAGATGACCTCTCCGAGGCCTTCCAGCTTGAACATTCATGATCCATGCATAGTTTCTTTGTTTCTCAAGTGGGGAGAGGGGAGAGAAGATGCAGAAACCACTAGAGAGAGGGAGCTACCTGTTGAAAGCGCTTGGGTTTACATGCAAAAATGAAAATCCCATTCTACAATCATTGTGTGTGACACCTTCACCAGATTTCCTCCTGGTCTTGACTTTCTTGCCATAGGGAGGCTTCATGTCTTACCCTGGTGAGCATTCTAAGATGGAAATGGAATGCTAGGGCAATAACGTTGGGAGGTGAGGGCAGGTGGTAAGGGGAGGCTCCCACCAGCAGATGGACTCTCAGGGCAGAATTTCCAGGCAAAGGAAGTCATTTCCAACACCAGAACACTGATGAACATTTTCCCAAGAGAAACCCAGGTAGGGAGGAGGCGGGAAGAAAACTCTTTCAACTGAGTACCTGTTATGGTTCAGGTTCTGTGCTTCATGCTGGAGATTTATTTTCTGGGCTCAGCCTCACATGAATTCTGCCAGGAAATGACAACAAGCCCAGTTTTTAATCGCAACACTGAAGTTCAGGTTCTTCTCTTTTCTTTTTTTTTTTTTTTGAGATGGAATTTCGCTCTTTTTGTCTAGGCTGGAGTGCAATGGTGCAATCTTGGCTCACTGCAACCGTCGCCTCCTGGGTTCAAGTGATTCTCCTGCCTCAGCCTCCCTAGTAGCTGAGATTACAGGCATCCACCACCATGCCCGACTAATTTTGTATTTTTAGTAGAGATGGGGTTTCACCATGTTGGTCAGTCTGGTCTCGAACTCCTGATCGCAGGTGATCCACCCTCCTCGGCCTCCCAAAGTCCTGGGAATACAGGCGTGAGCCACTGCGCCCAACGAAGTTCAGATTCTTTAAATTGGCTGAGGTCATAGAGCTAGGAAGTCTCAAAACTTGGATTTAATGAGCTCCCTCTCCCTAGTGGTTTTTGCGTCTTTTCCTAAGGTCAGAGTTATCACCAGCCTATGCGGCACATTTGCACACATTAGAAGAAGGTGCATTGCCTCAGGTGGATGAAACCCCATACCAGCATGCACAGCTTGGTGAGCAGAGCCCAGGCTATATTGCAACCCTCTCGGTCCCCTCAGCTGAGCACTGTTGTGCAGTGTGGAACTTCAACAAACGTACATGACAGCCCTGTCCAGGTCTGTCTCCTCATCCTGTGCTCTTCAAGACACACTGGGCCATCTTGCAGCCAGATAGAATCACCTCCTCTTTTGCCTCCTTCACGGATATTCCTTCCATCCAGTGGATAAGTGGTTGGATGAGAATCATAGAATCAGAGACGCGGGAGACAGAATTGGAATCAACAAATTCAAGCCTCTCATTTTATAGATGAGAAAATTGACAACCATGGGGTGGGAGTTACAGCTGGGGACACATCTTGAGTCGTGAAGAGAAACTGTCAGCTCACTGGCCTCCCGACCCTGTTTGCGTCTCACCCTCAAAGGGGTTTGGTCTCAGTGCTTGCCCACCGGTCTCTGGAACCCTATCCAAATGGCAACAACATCTAGGCTGCGACCAGGCCCTGATGTTCGATCTGGAATTCTTTTCCAGATCAGGATAGCTGAGAGTGTGGGCTTTCACCCTTCACCTTCAGTTTGCCAAAGTCTCTTCTTAAGACACACGGAAGGAGATTTGGTAAATTACTTTCTCTTTCTTGTTATTCTCAAAGAGCAGTGCCACTTCCCTGCGGTTAGGATTCAATGAAAGAAAGCATTTGATGAGAGGCACAGTCACTCCCCAGGGGCAGGTGAAAGGGCTGTTCCTTCTTCTATCCTCTGCCTGGCCTCCTGCTTTCAAATACAGATGGAAACATTCTCCTCTAAGATCTTCACGCTCAGGAAATCAGGGTTGTTGGCAGGGGAGGCATTCAGAATATTTAACCACCAGCAGGACCCGGGCACTGTCCAAGCAGGGCTGATGTAGACGGTAGCTAGAGCAGAGTCCTAGGGACCCCCTGTGGTTCCTGAGGCTGAATGAAGAGGGGGCGGGGGAAGGTAGTGATGGTGTAGTTGGCCCTGGAGGAGGGGCAGGGTGGCAGAGGCTCAGACTTAGAACAGAAATGGTTCAATGACAAATGGTCTGCTTGTCCCTGTGCCTCCAGACTTACAGTCAACCCTGGCTGTTGGTGAGAAGTGGGTTAACCTCTGATGCCCACCCGACAGGCATCTTCCCCGAATCTGGGACAAGCCCCATGGTGGAAGAAGGTACTCAGGCTGAGGGGCCTGCGGCCCTCCCCATCAGGTCAGAATCCCATGGTGGAAGAAGGTACTCAGGCTGAGGGGCCTGCGGCCCTCCCCATCAGGTCAGAATTCCAGCTGGAGGCTTTCCCTGGGACAGCACGAGGTGCCACGGCTCCTCCCTTTACCTTTTCACCCCCGTGCCCTGCTGGTGACCCAGGTTTATGGGGCAGCCTATCTTCTCCTACAGTTGCAGGGGAACCCTTATCTTGGTGCTGATTACACTCAACAAGGCAGAGACACCCGCCCTCCTCTGTTGGGAGAACAACATGGAGCTCTAATTGTTTTATGGCCTCTTCACACTCAGAAAAGAGAGGAGAAATGCCAGCCACCTCCATCTGATTTCTGAGGCTTCTGTTCTACAGTTACCTCCTTGTCAACCACTCCTGAGTCCCAAAACCCAGGTGTGGTGGAGCCCACGTAGGGAAGGCACCTGAGGGCTGTCTGAGAGTTTCAGGGTAGTTGCGAGAAAACATCCCAGAACTGGCTTTTCCATTTGGTGAAAGGAAGCAGTGAAAGGAATCTAGCTCCCCTAGATCCAGACAAAGCCCCCATCTTAATGGTCCTCTTGCCAGGCCCTGTAACAGGCACTGGGACTTCCCTGAGCCCAGCCAAATCAAGGGGCTGCACAAAGCCCGCCAGGCTGAGTAGAAAAACTCACGTTTCTCAGGAACATAGCGGCATTCCCCACATCAGCCAAACTCCAAAGACTGACATCTGTCATCTCCTGGTACCTGCGGCAGTCCAAGGAGTGGGTGGGACTGAGGAGGGTGGAGGAAGGGCAGGAAGAAGTAAAGATTATTATCCACGCTTCATGGTTGAGGAAACTGAGACTAGGAATGTTAAGGGACCTTCCAGAGACAGTAGAGAGAAGAGCTGGAATTGGAACTCCAGTCTTTCATTTTCCGTCCCCTTTCCTTCCGGACCCTCCTTTCCCCTCCTCTTTCCTCTCCTTTCCTCCCCCCCCTCACCTGCACACACGTGTGCACACACACGCATGCACACATACATGCACACACAGGCACACTCGCTCACCTCTTTCCTGGGTCTTCCTCAGGTCACTTCTCTCTCCTTTCTTCTGCCGTTATCTCCATCTCATCCTGTTCTCGCTCTCTGTTTTCTGGCCACCCTGCTCCATCCCTCTCAGCCTCTCCCTTGCTCTCTTTCCTTACCTCTCTCGCTCTCATTTATCTTTCCGTCTCTGCTTTCTGCATCTCCCGCTGCTCTGCGGATATTATGCTTCCCCTTCTCTCCCTCCCTCCCTGCGAACCGCTTTCACATGAGGATCCAGGGAGCCTCTGCTTCTGCCTGTCTCCTCTGCCAGTGAGTGTCAGAGCTCCCTCTGCTTGGCACAGGGGCCCTGCTCCCAACTCCACTGCAGAAGCCCAAGCTGGCAGTGGACTCCGTGGGAAGAACCTAACCTCTTCCCTGAGTGGACTGGGACCTAGACTTGGTGTCTCAGTGCCTTGGTGCCAGAGCCTCCCCTCAACTTCCTTAGCCAAACCATTAATTCCCTATATTTGTACTCAACAGTGGCCCAGTGTGTCTATGAAAACACTTTCAATTCTATTATTTTATTTGATCTTCAAAACTGCATGGTAAGGCAGGTTGAGCAAGTTTGATGGTTCTCATGTTACAGAAGGAGATATGGGAAACTAACATTTATCAAGGGCTTTCTCTGTGCCAGTCACTAAACATACACCTGTGAGGCACACACCAGCACTGCTGCTGATACTGGGCATCTATGTACAAATTAGGAAAATATGCCTACTCTTTGGTACATTTTCTTGCTACCTACTTGAAGACCATAATAATAAAATACAAATCCACGCTGCTGCTGCTATGAATGGTACCCTCTAGAGTTGTGCAGTGAACGACCTGCACACATGCACATGGTGGCTCTAAACAATAGCAAACCTGCAAAGGAGAGATTATTGCTTGAATTTTGCACACAAGGATACCGATTCTAATCCTACCATCTCAAGACAGCAGACTTCCCTTTCACTCCAACAAGCCTCTTGGTCCTCTGGTTTGATTTTCCTGGTTCTCAGATATCAGCTGGGTTGGGAGCCACTAGCAATCTCTGATCCTCAGACTTGATGTGTTCAGCTCAGGTGGTTCTATGATACAACGCAAAAGGCACCAGGCTGGGGGTGAAGAGATTTGGCTGAAAGCTAAGCTCTACCACTTACTAGCTGTGAAATACTGAAGTAGTTACTTTAACTTCTTTAAGCCTCAACTTTCCCATCTATAAAATGGGAAGATTCATGTGGGTAAGGTTGTCTGAGGATTGAGTGAGATAGCGGATGTGAAAATAAATGGCATATGGTAGACATTAATAAATGTTTGATGAATAAAATAATTCATGAATAAATATAGTGGAAAATATTGCTTCATAGGATTGCTTCATAGGAGAAAGTGGATATAGGAGACTTATCAAGAGCCAACGCTCCTGGGTGAATTCCTGGAGTCAAAAAAGGTTAACTGAGACTTTAGAGTTGGCAAGGTGCTCCTGTCACACACAGACCCCCAGTCTCTCAGCACCCCAGGGACAACCATCTTGAACTGCACTTTCTCTTCTTGTCATGGCCTCCACACTTGTATCTCAAGGACCCAGAACATTCTGGAAGAGAGGAGTTAGTAGGCACTAGCTCTTTTAACACAGGATAGCTTCTGACCCGTCAACATCTGGTCAGACCTCCTCCATGACAGATTACCTTGCTTTATACCTTGGGAACATCCTTAGAACGTCAGGAGTAAATTAAAATTTTGCAAATCAAATTCTATTTTCGTGGCTCTAACTCTAATCTTCTTGATGGTGTTGTTTTTAAATGGGCAAATGAATCCTCAATTATCTGGCCTTCGTCCGCTAGATGCATTGTTTGCTTTAATTGTTAGAAAACTTAGTCAAATCTGTGACCACTTTGCAGCAAGTGGCTGGGACTCTGAGCAAATCCCAGATCTAAGCCTCTCTTCCTTTAACTTCCCTTTCCTTATTTTACTATCTCCTTGTTTATGTTATTAGGTGCTTTATCTTGTGTCTCATGTATATCTTGGTACACTACCTCAAATCCTTTGGGGAACAAGGCAGGGCAGAGATAAATAAATTTAATTTAAATGTGTCAGGTTAGTAGAAGCAAAGTCCACCTATGAAACCGAGACAGTTCTGCAGATGCAAGGCTATTGTCGGGCTTCCCTTTGCTGAGCCTCCCCCACAGCCTCAGAGGCTGCACTGAAAGCTGGAATGAACTCACAAATGAATATATGGAAATCTTGAACCAGCCCAGAGGTTTGCAAACTGTGATCCGTGCAGCTTAAGCTTTCTGTGGACCCGGGTGTTGCAGCCACCAGAGCTCAAGGCTCCTGGCTCCCAGCTTCCGCTAGAGCCATCTGCGTTTCCTGTTTTACTTACTGGGCCTCCACATGAGATTAAAGGAAGTGTTTCACAGCTAAAGACATCCTGAAAAGCCACAGGAGGAAGTGGCCTCTAGAATTCTTTCAAGTCTTACAAGTTTGGTTATAACTTTCCTTGTCAAGCTTTTTTTTTTTTTTTTTTTTTTTGGAAAAGGGTAACACTCTGAGAGTCACCCTTGTGCTCTGGAGCTGTCACTTCAAGGACTCCAAAATCTCAGTTCTGGACTCTGGCCAGGATGAAGCCAGTCAGGCTTCTAGGATGCAAAATCAAGGAGGCACATGCTCTCAGCATTGGGCAAACGCTGGCCCTGCCCTTTAAGGAATGAGTGTCTCCTTAAGTTTTGCCACCACCCCAACCCGCTACTCGCCACGGACCTCCCTGGCCTTAGCTTAGCCTTGCTTTAGTTGCCTTTCCCCTCACCCTGCATTTTACTGTCTTGGATCTTTAAAATATGCTTAAATTCCACCTGTGTTTTGAAACACAACCACCATCACAACAACCTTGGCCCCACACTCCCTTGTGGCTTCCTTCGCCTGTCTCCTCCTCTTGGCTGCCACACTTCTTCAAAGGTTGCTTGTACTCTTGATCTCTGTTCCTTCTCCCCATCCTCTCCCTCCTCAGCCCACCCCTATTTGGATTCTTCTCCATTGTCTCCAACAAACAGCTCTCATGGAGGGCATCATGGACATTCTCCACGTTGCTAAAGTCCTGGACACTTTCAGACCTATCTCCTTGAAACAGCTCCCCCTTGGCTTACTTGAGACAAGAATGTCCTGGCTCAACTCCTCATTCTCTGGACGCTTGTCCTCTGTCTTCTCCATTATGATTGAGCATCCTTTACCAGGCACTGAATGTTGATGTTCTTCAAAGCTCCATCTTGCCTCCTCTGCTCTTCCTCACTACATTCTCATCTGCTGCCATGCTTTCAGTTGCCACCTGCATCCCATGTCTTCAGCATTTATATCTGCTCCCTCTGCTGGGTTCCAGACCAACATATAAATTGTCCCTTGTCATCCCTACTTGGATGTCTCCAGTGTATCACAAAATCCACGTATTCAAAACTGAACCCATGATCTCCTTGTTCCCCATCTCCACACCACCCCTAAAGACCTGGTTCTGTTTAGTCTTTCTTCTAAATATTTTTGTAATCCTGAGCCAGCTGATGTGGGAGAATGTTGAGGCAATGTAGGTGGGAGGAGTCATGGAGGCTGCATGACCTTAAATCCCAAGGAGAGGGAAAAGTTATTTAGTTGTCAAAAATATGACAGGACTGTCAAAAATAAATTAGATGAGAAACATAAGTTGTGAAACATAAGTCACCATTCTGTTCACTCTGAGATGCAATATTCGTGGTGAACTTTTCATAAAAAATGATAAGTGGCCGGGTGCGGTGGCTCACGCTTGTAATCCCAGCACTTTGGGAGGCCGAGGCAGGTGGATCACCTGAGTTCAGGAATTCGAGACCAGCCTGGCCAACATGGCGAAAAATACAGAAATTCCTACTAAAATATACTACTAAAAATATATTATAAAATATATACTATACTAGATAAAAATATACTACTAAAAATACAAAAATTGGCTGGGTGTGGTGGCTCACGTCTGTAATCATAGCTACTTGGGAGGCTGAGGCATGAGAATTGCTTGAACCTGGGAGGTGGAGGTTGCAGTGAGCCGAGATCGCGCCACTGCACTCCAGCCTGGGTGACAGCAAGACTCTGTCTCAAAAAAAAAAAAAAAAAAAAAAAAAAAATATATATATATATATATAATCATCATGGTGAAATCTACTGATGATAGCACTTGATGGAATTGATGGAGGAAACTCCATCACCACATTTGAGAAATCGCTGTGCCATCCCCTACCCTACTCCCAGCCCACCAGTGGGGAATTTCACTGAGCAGCGGGAGATCCCTAGAGGTGGCTGATGACAGCAAAGCTCTACTTTGCACAGGCTGTTCCCACTACCTGGGATTATTTTTCCTTCTCCTCTCCCTTCCCAGCTCCTCTCTAGTCTTTTTCCCTGACCAAGTGTTACTCATCCTTTTTTGTTGTTGTTGTTGTTGTTGTTGTTGTTGAGACGGAGTCTTGCTCTGTCGCCCAGGCTGGAGTGCGGTGGCGCGATCTCGGCTCACTGCAAGCTCCGCCTCCCAGGTTCACGCCATTCCCCTGCCTCAGCCTCCCGAGTAGCTGGGACTACAGGGGCCCGCCACCACGCCTGGCGAATTTTGTTTTGTAATTTTAGTAGAGATGGAGTTTCACCATGTTAGCGAGGATGGTCTCGATCTCCTGACCTCGCGATCCGCCTGCCTCGGCCTCCCCTCATCCTTTGGTTTTTAAGTTAAATGTTACTTCCTCTGAGAAGCCTTCGTAGAATGCCCTTCCCAAGATGGTTCTGGGGTAGATTCAGCCAATGGAAGTGCTCATGTTAAGTATGAGCCATGGAAGAGGAAGAAGGTTTTGCTCTCCAGAGGCATAGCAGCCAGGGAGGTGTACAGGCTTGAGCCTGGAAGCAGCTTCCAGGGGAGCTTCTTGAGAAGCACCTACATCCGGGTCGCAGGTGGAGGAGCTTCTTGGTGGCCTCTGGGTGAGCTCCTGAAAATCACTGTCTTCAATGCTGCTGATAATAAATAATATCCATCTTCCCCCAAAACCATAAGCTCCATGTGGTCAGGGTCACCATCTACATAATACACGACTGTATCCCCAGGTATTAGACTAAACTAAAATAGAGCCTATATAGTCCCATTTAACAGATTAGAAGACTGAGAGCCAGGGTAGGTTACAAGATAGTGGCAGAGCCACCATCAGCCTACTTCTGAGTGCGGTCTTTCTTTGCCATGAGAACACTAGAAATGAAAGAGGGAAATGGCTTAAGTTTGAAATGGCTTTTGAGTCACGGTTTCAGGTGCTAAGGCTCCAAATCAAGATGCTAGTCACACTGAAACTGAACCACAGGCTTCTCACTAATACCATTGAGTTATGATCACCACGTTCCAGTTGACAAAATTATTTCTTATCTTTGTGTTTTACAGCTATAGCAATAAAAATTATTGTCAAGGGTATTATTACAATTTTTAACTACTAATGGAATTATAATATTTGATGGAGTATTGGCAACGAAAATGTACTCCTCACAGCATGCAAGAACTTTTTATTTATCATTTCTGGGCTTTCCAGTTGCTATAGCAATAAAATTCATACTCACCAGGATTATTACCATTTTCAACCACTAATAGAATTACTATTTCTGTTTGTTTGTGGTTTTAGGCCTTAGAGTAAAATGTAATTCCATCAACGGTATTGAAAATTTTAATGTCCTTAAACATTACCATGAAAGATCAACGTAATAACAGAATTCCTCTAATCCTTTGATGATCACTCCTCTTTTAGCTGCAATGTCTTCTCGTTTCTCTCACTATGAGATCCAAATTTGTTAAGAAAGCATTTGGGGCATTCATTCATTATACAAGTTTTGAGTAAGCAGGCCCTGTGCTGGGGGTGAAGGCTGCGAAGACAAGTAAGAAGTCTGGCACGATACTTAAGGATTCAGGCTTTGGGACCATCTGAACTTGAGTTCGAATCCTGGTTCTGGTGGGTTGCTCTGGGCAGGTTATCTAACTGCTTGAAGTTTCTGTTTCCTTATTCCAAAAGAAACAAGGAAGCAATTCCCACTGTTTGATGTTGGGCAAAGATGGAAAGGGACTATCTTTGCAATGTGCTTGGGAAGATGCATGGTGCAGAATAGATGCTCAGTGAATAATGGTGGTTGCTGCATTTGTGGTTGTTGATGCTGTAGTCATAGCCCAGCCCCTTCTCTCAAAGGATTTGTTTTTAAGCAGGGGACATCCCATAGTTGTGACATGCGCTACACAGGGTATCTCAGGATAGCTGTCTCATCCAGCTGGGAAAGGTCAGGTGGCTTCCTGCTGGAGGTGACCCCTAAGCTGAGTCTTGAAGGATGGGTGGTATTGCTACTCAGGGAGAAAAGGAGAGGACTTTCCAGGTTAGTGCAAAGTCAAGAAAGCCAGTGAGAGCTTAGCACCGGTGGGTGGGAGAACAGTCATCAGATAGAGAGCAGTGGGCTTCTCCATGGGCTAAGCGACCCCCACCAGGCAACTCTGACTTTGAGATTTCCCCAAACTCCTTCCTTCTCAACATGTGAAAATCCATTAATCATAATACAGCATGCTTGGAGAGCCTGCAGGCTGTCTTTGGATGAAAAGAAGTATTATCATATTAACTAATTACATGAATTAAAATAAATTAATTAAATAAGTGGCTTAATGAGACTAGTGCATTTATTGTTTAATTATCCATTACTACTATTGATAATAATAATGGATTCTGCCCTTACAACAGGTGACAAATCTGTCAGCAAGCAGTGGGATTTAAAACCACAAAGGGAGGTCACATAGATAGGGTAGACAGAGGATGCTGCAACTCCCCTGGGCTTGTTCCTCAGAATCCCGTGGTGATGAAGGCCAGGATGTGGTCAGAGCACTCGTTTTCATCCCTCCCTTCGGCAAACTCTCGGAGTTTCAGTTTTCTCACCTGTAAAAAGGACTGGGGCTATTTCAGCTTAGTGGGATTCAGTGATACTAAAATTAGATAATGTCCCCAGCCAGATAAATCTGGGTTTCCCCCAAAAGAAAGCCTGGGTCCAAGAATAATGAGTGAATCCCTTCATTGCCACTCAACCTTGCTATCTCAGTGAATTCATCCACTTGGCCTCTGAAGATGAGCAGCTGCCATTTGACTGGAATTCACTGTGTCCACCAACACTGGACATACCAGTTCCGTGGCAACATCTCCCACTCTTATCAAAAGGATAAGAGGTCATCGTATTAGCTCCCCTTCTTAACTACTTTTATTCCCCCGATCCTCATGCCTTCATTCTGGGATCACATTCCCAAATAAACTATCCACATAAACTTTTGGGGGAATCCAGGATAAACATTGGGAACTGAAAGTGTCCCTTGAAAGCAATCCTCCAGATGACATTTCATTTTGGAACTGACGCCTGCAGAGGTGGCTGCCCCAGGCTTCTCAGAGATACTGGTTTACTCTCCCTACACCCTTGCCTGCCTCCCTCCCAATAGCGTATGGCTTATTGCCTCAGTGGAGGGTGGGTTTACCCATCTCACATAATCTAGCTAGCTGCCCTGCCTCCCTAAGCCTTATGGTCCCTTTCTCAATATTGTGCCAGAGCAGTTCTAGCATCTTCACTTCATCTATACTTTGGGAGGCTGAAGCAGGTGGATCATTTGAGGTCAGGAGTTCAAGACCAACCTGGCCAACATGGTGAAACCCCGACTCTACTAAAAATACAAAAATCAGCCAGGTGGTAGTGGCGTGCACCTGTAATCCCAGCTGCTTGGAAGGCTGAGGCAGAATTGCTTGAGTCTGGGAGGCGGAGGTTGAGGTGAGCCGAGATCACGACACTGCACTCCAGCCTGGGTGACAGAGTGAGACTCTGTCTCAAAAAACAAAACAAAACAAAACAAACAAACAAAAAACCCAACAAATAAATCATTGTGTTCCAGCTACAAGGAGCTGTCCCAACAGAGTGTTTAGGATGAGCCCCAGTATCGTTGTTAAAACAGGTCACAATCAAGTATTCTTGTGTCAATAGATTCTTCCTTAACCCGTGAGTCTTTTTAGCTGGGTCTTGCAACTCCTTCAGTGTGAAAACTGCCCCAACCTAGAGCCGCACTTGTATGTTACTGCTTGGGCTGTGCCTAGACTTTATTCTGTTTATAATCCTGAAGGTAATGAGGGGCTATAGGAGTAGATCTTGAGGAGGACAAGCATCAATTTGTGAGATACCAGCCTCAGTCTCTGAAGGGTCTCTAGGAAGGAAATGGAGCACTGCTCTGTAGAGGGGAAGAGGATGTATCTTTCTTTTCTTTTCCTTCTTTATTTTGAGACAGAGCCTTGCTCTGTTGCCCAGGCTGGAGTGCAATGGTGCAATCTCAGCTCACTGCAACCTCTGCCTCCTGGTTCAAGCGATTCTCCTTCCTCAGCCTACTGAGTAGCTGGGATTACAGCCATGTGCCATCATGCCCAGCTAATTTTTGTATTTTTAGTAGAGACAGGGTTTCACCATGTTGGCCAAGCTGGTCTTGAACTCCTGACCTCAGGTGCTCCACCCACCTCAGCCTCCCCAAGTGCTGGGATTACAGGCATGAGCCACCGTGCCCGGCCGGAAAAGGATGTTTCTATCGGCCTGATATGTTCACAGCATGTGGGGTCCAATATTCTCAGGCTGGTTTACCTAACTATCCTCATTCTGGATTTCAGGGTCCCATTCATTTCCCCTGAGACCTCTGATGATCACAGGAGTCTTGTGGCTGTGCATTCAGGTTCCTCTGTAATTCTTCCACTCTTATAGTCAGATCCGGGCCTGATTCTCAGCATGGTTTGCCAGGCAGCTTCAGGAGATGAGGGTATCTTTAAATAGTGCCATAGATGCGGCACAGCTCTGCCTTGAATTGACAGTTGGCTTATCTGAGCCTGTCATTTGTTGTTTTTAATGTTTCTCAAGCAGTGAAGAAAAGCTGGCTCACTGCATAATCTTCATACTTACTCTTCCCCTTAGGCTGGTCAAGTGCCACAGTCACTACACAATTCAGAATTTCACTATCCAGCCGTACCTTACTCTGTTCAACCACAGATGGAGGCCTGAGTGGTTGTGATACTATGGAATTTCAGGGGTTATTAATAGCTGCAGAATGTTAACTTTCAGGATTGCTTTCCAGGGCCACTCCCAGTACTCAGTGTCTTAGCCTGGGTTTCCCCAAAGGTTTATGTGAAGACAGTTTATTTGGAAATGTGATCCCAGGAAGGAGGAGTGAGGATAGAGGGGAGTAAAAACAGGGAAGAAGTAAATCCAGTACAAAGACCTGCTCTCCTTCCGATGAGTTTGGCCAACCCTAAGGAAGACTACTTATTAAATTTCAGAGTTCCTTGTTTTTTTTTGTTTTTGTTTTTTTTTTTTGAGATGGAGCCTCACTCTGTCACCTAGGCTGGAGTGAAGTGGCAAAATCTCGGCTCACTGCAACCTCCACCTCCTAGGTTCAAGCGATTCTCCTGCCTCAGCCTCCAAAGTCCCTCAGCTGGGACTACAGGTATGTGCCACCACACCCAGCTACTTTTTGTATTTTAAGTAGAGATGGGATTTTACCATGTTGGCCAGGCTGGTCTCAAACTCCTGACCTCAGGTGATCTGCCCATTTCGGCCTCCCAAAGTGCTGGAATTACAGGCGTGAGCCACTGTGCCCAGCCCAGAGTTCCTTCTAAAAGCCTTCTGGGTTAGGTTTCAGAACCATCTACTGGAGGAAAGAAAGGGGGTATCTGTCCCCAACTGGTCAAGAGTTGTCTGAAGGGGGTCAGCTGCCTTCCACTTCCAGTTTGCATGTTAGTGAGTGCTGAGTGGATTTTTCCCAGGCACCTGGGGTCCGGAGGTAAGAAATGCATAGTAGGGGCCTGAGATAAGGCACAGGTCAGGTTTAACACTCATGAAATTGATCTAAGCCTGCACAATTCTGCTCTTCACAACAGTAGCTGGAATAAGAGATGAAGCTGATAAGATTTGATGTGATGTCCAAGGAGTGGCCAATATGTAAAGTGTTTTGCAAAGTTTCTGGTACAAAATAAGATAACAATTTAAAAGGCAGTTATGATTTTGTATCCCTGGTTACATGCCTTCAATAAATAATGGATGAAGGAAAGAAAAGAGTAAGTCCCTGGCCTTTCATAAGAGGATCTCACATGTATATTTAAATGGCTTAGCTCACATGCTAATGAAATGTGAGCGTGGGACCTCTGAGGGGTGTCTGTCCACATTCTACAAAGATGTCTGTGCTGAACCAATAGGACTTTCCACTGTTATTCTTGAGAAGAGATTTTGGCCTGTGTCTCCAGAGGAGCACACCTGAATAAACTCAGGTGGCCTGGCCAGGTCTGGGGTAGTATAGCCCAGGTTACAATCATGGGCTCTGCGGCTGCTCAGGGATGAATCCAGACTCAATCACTTATTAAAATGTGTGTGGGCGGCCGGGTGCGGTGGCTCACGCCTGTAATCCCAGCACTTTGGGAGGGCGAGGCGGGCGGATCACAAAGTCAGGAGATCGAGACCATCCTGGCTAACACAGTGAAACCCGGTCTCTACTAAAAATAGAAAAAATTAGCCAGGCGTGGTGGCGGGCACCTGTAGTCCCAGCTACTCAGGAGGCTGAGGCAGAAGAATGGCGTGAACCCGGAAGGTGGAGCTTGTAGTGAGCTGAGATGGCGCCACTGCACTCCAGCCTGGGCGACAGAGCGAGACTCTGTCTCAAAAAAATGAAATAAAATAAAATGAAATGTGTGTGGGCGATGTCTGCTTCTGGGAAGGTAGGACAGACATACTTTTCCTTATTTCTCTTGCTACATGCCACTAAAAACCCTGGACGTGAAATACAAAACAAACATAAGACTCTAAACGGTGGAGAAGAAGGCAGACTGGCTAGGGACTTTGGGATCTGAGGAAAAATCGGGTGATGAGTTCCTAGGAAATGTCAATCCAGATTCCTATATCCAGTGAAAATATCCTTCAGGAATGAAGGGGAAATCAAGCCATTCTCAGATAAAGGAAAATAAGAATTTGCCACCAACGGACCTATTCTAAAAGAATGGATGGATGGGCCGGGCGTGGTGGCTCACACTTGTAATCCCAGGACTTTGGGAGGCCGGGGCGGGTGGATCACCTGAGGTCAGGAGTTCCAGATTGGCCTGGCCAACATGGTGAAACCCCATCTCCACTAAAAATACAAAAATTATCCAGACATGGTGGTAGGCACCTGTAATCACAGCTACTCGGGAGGCTGGGGCAGGAGAATCACTTGAACCTGGGAGACAGAGGTTGCAGTGAGCCTAGATTGTGCCATTGCACTCCATCCTGGGCGACAAAGCAAGGCTCCATCTCAAAAAAAAAAAAAAAAAGAATGGACAGGAGAAATTCTCTAAACAATGTTTAAGGTGCAGTGGGGATTAGAGGGAAGTGGATTGGTATAAAAGGGTAACATGCAACCAGAGGGATCTTTGTGGTGATGGAAATGTTCTGTGTGTTGACTATATCAGTCAATATCCTGGCTGTGGTAGTTCTGTAAGATGTTACCACTGGGGGATTTCTCTGTAT
Organism: Rhinopithecus roxellana; assembly: GCF_007565055.1. Taxonomy (NCBI): domain Eukaryota; kingdom Metazoa; phylum Chordata; class Mammalia; order Primates; family Cercopithecidae; genus Rhinopithecus; species Rhinopithecus roxellana. The sequence continues at coordinate 14,298,065 of NC_044561.1, forward strand.
TATTTCTTGTAGCTGCATATAAAGCTCTGATTATCTCGAAATAAAAAGTTTAGTTAAAAAATGCATGACTTCAGGCAAGTTACTCACATCTTTCAGCCTTAGATTTTACCATCTGTGAAATGGAGATGATACAAAGATTCCCAAATGTAAAATGGAAATGCCACAGAGTGTTGCTGTAAATAAATGAAACAAGACAGTTACTCAGAACAGCATCTGACACATGGTAACCATTTGTTATATGTTAGCAATGATACTACTAACAATAAAAAGAACTGTACTCCCAGCACTTTGGGAGGCCGAGGCAGGAGGACCACGAGGTCAGGAGATCGCAACCATCCTGGCTAACACAGTGAAACCCTGTCACGACAAAAATACAAAACATTAGCTGGACGTGGTGGCAGGCGTCTGTAGTCCCAGCTACTTGGGAGACTGAGGCAGGAGAATTGTTTGAACCTGGGAGGCGGAGGTTGCAGTGAGCCGAGATGGCGCCACTGTACTCCAACCTGGGTGACAGAGCAAGACTCCATCTCAAAAAAAAAAAAAAAAAAAAAAAAGTACTACTTTGCATAAGGGTTTGCACATCAAACCCTTAACATAACTTCTCTCACTTAATCCTTATAATAGCCCTGGGAGGAAGATGCTACCAGAAAGGCCATTTTCAGATGAGAAAACGGGAGCTTCAACAAGCTTTACAAGGAAGGTCACACAGCTAATAAGAAGCACCCGCAGGATTCGAACCCAGGCTTTCCTGCTCTCCCTGCCCAGGTTCAAAACCACTTTGTCACATTGCCCAGATATTGGTTCTTCTTCCAAGATGGATTTTGGTTGTTGTTGTTTTTATTTGTGTCCTTTGTCTCTTTACCGGAACGATGATTACAAAGGTTTCTGAAGCTGGTCTTTGACTTAGAAAGACCATGCCCCAATCCTCCCCTACCAGCCATAAAACCAAGAGATGGTGTAGGAGGAGGCAGTGTGAAAGAGACCAACACAAATAGGCAGGCTGGGGTCCTAGAGCCTACGACAAAGAGGTATAAAGAGTGGGAGAGGGCCAGGCGCTGGTGGTTCACGCGTGTAATCCCAACACTTTGGGAGGCCGAGGCAGGCAGATCACTTGAGGTCAGGAGTTTGAGACCAGCCTGGCCACATGGTGAAACCCCATCTCTAACCCAAAATGCTAAAATTAGCTGGGCGTGGTGGGGTGCACCTGTAGTCTCAGCTACTCAGGGGTCTGACATGGGAGAATCGCTTGAACCCGGGTGGTGGAGGTTGTAGTGAGCCGAGATTGTGCCACTGCACTCCAGCCTGGGCAACAGAGTGAGACCCGGTCTCAATAATAATAATAATAATAATGAAAAACAGAGTGGGAGAAAGCCAAGGCCAGGAAAGGTCCCCCAGGGACCTACCCCAGTGGAAACCAGAACGACAGACAAAAGTTTAGCTCCACATTTCCCTACTTGCTGATGCAATGACCTTGAGCAAATGTCTTAACCTCTCTGACCCCCAGTTACTTCACTGAGAAAACAGGGCTCATGTTAGCATCTCTGGATGCTCTGAAGACTAGATGAGGTCCCAGTAGTAAGCACATTGCACCATTGCAATGTGTACCATTGGTACACAGTAAGCACTTAATAAATATTCCCTCCTCACTGGTAGCTGATTTAAGCAGGTGAGATGATCCTCACCTTGGGGCTCACAGAGCTTAGGGGGCTCTGTTGCTACAGAAGTCAGATCAAAAGTCGTGGAGGTTTTTCTGTTATTAATGTATATGTTTTATTGTTATTGTTTTCTGTTATTGAAGGAAGCATCTTTCTATTAATATAATTTTGTGATAAGGGTATTACATGTGGCAGGCATGGGAAGGGGTGAGCTGAGCTGTCCGGAAAGGGCCCTTTCCCCAGGTTTCAGGGAAGGAGCCTCAAGCCTAAGGTGATTTTTAAATAATAGTCCCAGCTGTGTGGCTCAGGAAATGAGGATTTCATAAGAACAACAATAATAAAAATAGCAACCACATGGCAGATACTTAGCATTAATAGCAGGCTAGTTTATCAGCAGAGCACTCAGCAGGTCTTAACTAATTAAAACTGCTTCAAGGCAAGCAGTTATTGATTTGTGAGGAAAGATTAAAATAACTCCACATAGAGCTGCTTATGTCCAGTCAGGCTGAACAATGAGTGAGCATAAGACCTGAGAATGGCTTCATTCTCAGGTGCAAGGGGTAATGCCTGTGGGGGGCTTCTGGGAGGCTGGACCCCCACCAAAGGCCTTGGATCTTCTGGACCAAAAACTTTTTTCAACTGCAGAGAGGAGACAGATATGCTTGCCCTCCAGGGGCTGGGTCTGGGGGAAGAAGGTGCCGTGGGATAAGCTACAGTGACAGTAATACTAGCTGCTGTGAATTGAGCACTTACTATGTGCCAGTGACTTAAGTGTTGACTCCCATTATCATATTTAATTTGAATAACAGCCCTATGAAGTGAATACCATTATCCCTGTCTTACAGATTGAGAAACTGAGGTTGTGGGAGATGAAGTAATTTTCCTAAGGTCCCATAGCTAGTAAGAACGAGCCTTATCTCAGGATTTCTTGAAGGTTTAGAACAGACATCCTCTCAGTTGATCTTTAAAATGAACTCCTGGGGCTAGGGACATGTTCTCTTCTTACAGGTGGGGAAAATGAGGCTCATGAGAAGGACATCCCTTATCAGTGGTGGGACCAGGACACACAAGCCCAGGGCTATCTGACTCCAAGATCACTTCTCTTTCTCCTCCTGGATTCTGAGACAGATGGAAAGAGGGGCTTTCCAGGCTCTCCCTTGAAGAGGAAGTTTCTGATGTCAAACCTGCTGCTGAGAGTTTGTGACCTTTGCTCAGCACACTGGTGGTGGGGATCGGAGCCACAGATTAGATTCTCCAGCCACTCTGGTCTCTTTCCAGCCTTGGTCTGTGCCTCTGCAAAGTATTCCATATCTACAAAGTGCTTTCGTATCCCTTTTCTCAATGCTGCTCAGCAGGCAGGACTGGAAAATGAGTCAAATGCCCAGGCCTAGTCACGGGGCAGATTCACTACTGAGCTTAGGCCACCTGACACTGAAGGCTCTTAGCCCTCTATAGGGATCTCTGTCCATGGATGGATTCAGGGAAGGGCGGGAGGCTGTGCCCCCTCAGCCAGTACCCCGGGTGAGCTGTCAGAGTCTGGCCTTCAGATTTAAGTCCCACTCTCTATGCCAGGTGCTATCGGTAATGAAGGTGTAGCTTTCCTGGGTGGCCTTTCTTGGTGAGTAAGGGAGCAGGACTTGGTACTCAAGTCTGTCTGACTCCAAAACCCAACTCTCACCTACTATGCTGATATTTATTTCATCTTCGTTTCTTACGCTTGGACATCTCCTGGTATCACCTCTTCATAGTCCTTCCAGCTTCTGTTCTTGGCTTTAAAGTCAACATATCCCAGTTTGAGGTTGAGCATCATTATAGCACGGTAGTCAGAAGACCTGGGCATCGGTGTTTATGAAAGCTTCCCCACGAGGTTCTAGTGTGTGGCCTGGACTGAGAGTCACAGCTGGAGGAAAAGGTGCAGAATCCTAGCTCTGGAACAATCTCCTGAGATCTTCTGGTTCCGTGCCCTGTCTTCACCCATTTCACAGGTGAGTCAAGAACCTGAGGCCCAGGAAGCTGAGGTGGTGCGTGAAGGGCGTGTTGAGCATGGGTGGGGCCTAGAAGCGGATCTCCTGGCTCTGGTGTGGGGCTTTTTCTCATACCACTCAGCTCTGCAGCCATGGCCTCGAATGTGAGCCTTGCCATCCCTTTCCTGGGCAGCTCTGGTTTCTCCCTGGTCCCCACTCTTATGGCCTTGTCCTCCCACGGGCCACTTTCTTCTGGCCAGCCTTGCTTATATCACAAGTCAGGGCCTCCAAACACCCCAGGACCAAGGAATTGTGGAAGTTACAGCAGAAGGAGTACTGAGAGGGACCATCGTGGTGAGAGAGAGGGTCTTCGCTTCTGTTGGATCTGACCATCACCTACACACACTGGCACTTGCCACCTTTCAGTTTCGGCCTGCATCTTGAAGTAACGTGATGGAGAAAGGCAGCCCAAATAGCACCTTCATTACCAATAGTGCCTGGCATGGTGAATGGGGCTTAAATCCGGAGGCCAGGGTTTCATAGCCCACCCGGGGTACTGGCTGGGTGGGCACAGCCCCCCGCTCTTCCCTGAATCTATCTATGGACAGGGATCCCTATAGAGGACCAAGGGTTTAGGTCCTCTATCTGAGCATCTGGCTTCTAAGACAGAGGGAAGAAAAACGGGCATCGTTGCAGGGGTCCCTCTTCTCTTCCCCATCAGTCCACAGGTACGAGGGCAGCAGGGCCAGGAGTGAGGTGCTGAGGGCAGGCAGAGGATGCTTCGTAAACACCTGTGTAGTAAGAGGGTCTGCAAAGTGGGGAGGGTGATACTCATGCTCCCAGGACGGCTGAGGATTCAATGAGGCTAAAGCAATTCTGTTGAGATGAGTTGTCTTGTAGACACTCGAGGGTTTATTCTGAGAGAGCAGGTGATGAAGGAGCTCTGGGTCTGAGTTCTCATCCTGGCTGTGTGGTCCTATACACGCCACCTATCCCAGCCTCAGCCCCCTCATTTGTAGAGTGAAGGTAGCCATAGCACCTGGCCTGTTTCTCAGGGTTGCCTCGAGGATGCAGTGAACAAAGGCATGCTGCCATCCCTGGATAAGGGTAGGAACTGCTGCCCGGCTTCCAGGGCTCTGCAGCGTACCTGGCTCGGTGCCCTGGCAGAGTCTGGTCAGCCTGCCCTTCCTGGATGCCAGGAGTGAGCCCCGGGATGCACTGCCTTGGTTGGCTGAGCTGCACCCCTTCTCTGTGCTATGACAGCACCACTTTATAAACCAGGCGCTCTCCTTGAAAGCTGTGCCCGGGGCACATGTTTTTATCCTGCAGCCGTAATGTGGGATCAGGAAAGAATTTACAATCAAGGCTATAAAGTAATAACAGGAAAGAGGCCATTTTGCTGGGTTCAGGTGGAGGTGAGACAGGAGTTCAGAAGTTCAAGACCTCCAGGCATTTCCTGGGTGACTGATAATCCTCCTGGTGCTGAACCCGGCTGCGCCCCAGTCCTGGGGCTTCTCAGCGTCTGAATGAAGGGGGCCATTGTTGATGGTTCTCAACTTGGACTGATGAACACCTGTAGGCTTGAGTGGTATTCCCAAGTCAGGGCACTGGGGGTGGGGTGCACCTTTTTGGGCTCTCACTTCTATGCCACCTGGGGAGGAAGTTTCCCCGGGCTCCTGTCTCATTCTGGGCACATAAAGGGAGGGGTGGAGTGTGGCCAGGGAAGTCAGCTGAGCTTGGCCATGTGGGGTTCCTTGGCCTGAGTTCATGTCCTGACTCACCACTTACTGGCTCTGTGGCCTTGGGCAAGGCCCTCTTCCTCTCTGGGCCTGTTTCCACACCTTTTCCTGGGGGAGGATAATACCTCCCATAACTGAGCTTACATCCTGGCACACAGTTGGTGGATAACAAAGGCGGCTCCCTGGTCTTCCTCTACCATCCCCATGCTCTCTCCTGCTGGACTTTGCACCTTCCTAGCACTCAGAGACGTGGACCCGCTGGGGCCTTGGAGTCATCCTAGCCTGAGAGGGGCAGAGGTAGGAGCTCTGGCCTCTGGAGCCCAAAGTACTAGGTTCTAGTTCCCTTACGAACACTTCTTAGCTCTGTGATCTCAGGCAAGTTGCTTAACCTCTCTGAGTCCCAATTTCTACCTCCATAGAAGGCGGATTTTGGTGCCAATGTTCTGGGACTGTTCTCTGGATAGCCTGCTGTACCTGGCCACTGTGCCTGGTCCTAGGGGAGGCTTTCAATAAGTGCATTTACCGAGGGGAGAATGAGGCCTAGAGAGGTGGGAGGACTTTCCCAACGCCACCCAGCTGGGAGCTTGGTCTGAAGAAGGAAGGCGCTGTTGCATCTTCTAAGTGGGATTCCTCAGAATCCAGTTGAGTGTCACTGGCAAGGCAGATTTTGTGGAGTGGTGAGTGTCACTGGCAAGGCAGATTTTGTGGGGTGGTGTGAAAAATGGCCAGTCACAGCAACTTTGTATTCAAATCCTCTTTAACACCACCGGAGGCCAGCAATATTTTGGGATTACCAAGGGCCAGTGATGGCCTGTGGGACAAATCCAATCCACAGACTGATTTTGTAAATAAAGTTTTATTAGAACACAGCCGTGGCCGTTCACCGATGTGTTGTCTCTGGCTACGTTTGAGCTACAACTCCAGAGTTAAGTAATTGCGACAGGGATCTTAAGGCCCATAAAGCCTAAACTATTTACTATCTGGCTGTTCGTAGAAAACATTTGCACCCTTCCCTAGCAGCTGTGGGATCTGGGGCTGGGATCTGTGCTCGAATCCACTGTCCACCTTCCTTTTCTTTGTTTCTTTCTTTTTTTTTTTATTTTGGGGACAGAGTCTCGCTCTGTCGCCCAGGCTGGAGTGCAGTGGCGCCATCTCGGCTCACTGCAAGCTCCGCCTCCCAGGTTCACGCCATTCTCCTGCCTCAGCCTCCTGAGTAACTAGGGCTACAGGCACCTGCCACCATGCCCGGCTATTTTTTTGTATTTTGTTTAGTAGAAAGGGGGTTTTATCGTGCTGGCCAGGATGGTCTTGATCTCCTGACCTCGTGATACGCCCGCCTCAGCCTCCCAAAGTGCTAGGATTACAGGTGTGAGCCACCGCGCCCGGCCACCACTTTCCTTTTCTAGAAGCCAAGGGACAGCTGCCTGCCCACTGCCTCACTGTGTGGCAGAGAGTGACCTCTGCCATACCCGCAGGACACCCGGATAGCTTCTAGCATCAGGTTACAGCGTGGCTCATTTGTACTGTCCTCACCCACCCAGGGTTGCACCAGAGAGGGGAGGCAATGGTGGTGGGAATGTTCAATGGGTCCCCACAGCTCTCCCTCCCACGTATGAAATGCTCTGCAGTTGAAGCATCTTCCAATCCCCTTCATGTTTCCTCAATTCTCACAGCAACCGTCCTAGGCACATATTTGTCAATAAACGCTGAATGGATAACGCAAAAGGGAATCCCAGTTGTGTATTTTAGAGGAATTGTTGAAAGTCCCATGGCTTCTCCATCGGGCTCAGAGCCTTCCCTGTGGTGCCGCTGAGCACCAGCCATCCCTGTGGTGCTGCTGAGCACATCTTGGGTGGAGGAGGGCAGAGCTCTGGATCCCAGCCTGTGTCTGTCTAATTCCTCACGTGGGACTCTCTGCCTGTGATTCTTCCATGTGTTCTGTATGCCCAGCACACCACATTCGCTTTCTCCACTCACTGGTCATGCACTGAAATGCAGAATTTTAGAGAACTCTTTAAAGACACTTGAGTGAGCCACTTGAGAGCGTGTGTCTTCCTGTTGTCAAAGATGTTGCGCAGTGAGAGCTGGCTGCCTGCATGTGGAGCTCCAGCTGGTGGATTCTTTCTTTCCTCCATTCATGGTCGCCAAACCCAGGAAGTTCCTCTTCCTAACGGTTCTTTGGAGACCTCTGGATACCTTTTCCAGAGAGCCTGGCTCAAGGTCAACAAAGAAGTCCAAGACACAGCTGGAGTGAGGATCCGTTTCTTTGGACTCCAAATGTGGACCGAGCGTTGTAATATGGGGGTGGAAGAAAGAGCATAAATGAGGGAGCCAGGAGGAGCTGGCTTTGAATCCTGAATTTGTCATAGCTTTGTGACGTTGAGCCTGTTCTAAGATCTTCTAAGATCTTCAGGACATCTCTTTCCTTATCTGTAAAATGAAGAAAGTGAGGACTGCCTGATTTCATTCAACGAATGTGTCCTGGGGTTCCTTCCAGATGTCAGCAGCTGCCATATGAGTTAAATGAGATAATTCCCCCAAAGAGTCTGGGCTCAGCAAGTCCCCACTGGAGAGACACTTTGATTCCTCTCCATGTTCTTGTCCTCAGTCCTTGGTTGCTGACTTTTTTCCTCCCTGGGGCCATAGAAATGGGCTGGCTATTTGCACAGAATCCTGGGATGGGCCCACAGGACAGAGGCAAGGATAGAGAGGGGCTAGAGACCCTGGCTTACGAGGAAGCACAGAAGGACCATGGAACATGGAGCTGGGAAAGATGAGGCTCACTGGGGACACAGTCCCTTCAGCCAGAGCATGGGTGGGCACACGGACAAGGCTATAGACATGGTGAGGGGGCAGGCAGAGTGGTGGCTAAACGGTGGGCTCTGGAGCCAGATGGCTTGGGCACCAAGGATCTGCCACCTGGGATTCAGGGCAGGTCATTGGTCAGCGTCTCCCCTGGGTACTGGGAATAATCACCGACCCCACCTCACAGGCTGCTGTGAGGCTCAGATGTGTTAGTTCGTGAGAATGAAGTCTGGCATGCCGGGAGGGCCACAGACGTGGGTGTTTTCATTCTACAGGGCTCCAGAGGGAGGAACTTTGTGAGGAAGGGCAGAAGAGTGGTGTGGTTAGGTACATCCAAGTCCTTGGCCTTTGGGTCAGACTTGAGTCATCCATCTACTTCTTGTTAGCTGGGTGAGCAAGGAGAGTAATGGAACTTCTCCAAACCTCTGATTCCTCAGCTGTAGGAGAGGCACACTCTGACCTCATAGAGTACTTAAAGAGTTTCACTGAGATCATACATGAAAAATACTCAGCACAGTATGTGGCCTATAAAAGATGTTAAATAAATGGTAGTAGGATAAACGTTACTGTTATTGATGATGAAAGAATCAGGGAGGTGAATTTCAGCTCAGCCCAAGGAAGGGCTCCAGATGGAATCTCACCTTCAACAGTGGGAGTGAGCTTCCTTGACAGGTCATGAGTGTCTTGTGGCTGGAGGCATTCAAGCAGGGACCCAGGGATTGCTTCCCAGGGATGGAATGGAGGAAATCCATTACTGATGCAAAGCTGCATTATTTACATTCAGCATACCTTCCAGTTTGAAAATAGGGGCCAGGTGCAGTGGCTCATGCCTGTAATCCCAGCACTTTGGGAGGGCGAGGTGTGTGGATCACCTGAGGTCAGGAGTTCGAGACCAGCCTGACCAACATGGCGAAACCCCGTCTCTACTAAAATTAGAAAAATTAGCCAGGCATGGTGGTGGATGCCTGTAATCCCAGCACTTGGGAGGCCGAGGTGGGTGAATCACCCAAGGTCAGGAGTTAGAGACCAACCTGGCCAGAATGGTGAAACCCCATCTCTACTAAAAATACAAAAATTAATCTAGGCAGGGTGGCAGGTGACTGTAATTCCAAGTGCTTGGGAGGCTGAGGCAGGTGAATCACTTGAACCTGGGGAGCGGATGTTGCAGTGAGCTGAGATCTTGCTACTGCACTCCAGGCTAGGTGACAGAGTGAGATGCCGTCTCAAGAAAAAAAATAAATAAATAAAAGGCCTCTTTCTCAGGGCTCATTGGCTTGTCCAGCCAGGATATTAACCCTAAGGAGGTGATTTTCTATCTGTATAGGGAAAAATATTAATATGAATCCCTAGAAAAAAATGTTCTAGGTCAAATAAGATTGGAAAGTGTTGGTCCATCTCAGGAAGCCACAATGCATATCAGCACATTTAAGGCTCTGAGAAGTCCTGCAAAAAAAAAAAAAAATCTGAAGAAATTTGTTTTGTTTTTAAATGGAACCCCTATTCAGATATTGCAAGGCAGTTCTGTGTTCAACAGAGCATACTCTAGAAACATGTATCTACAAAAGATCCCACCTCTTGGAACTTGCTTAACGTGATGACCCACCTCACCCTGAAACCTAGACCCTCTCAGAGACTTCTGGAGCAGTGAGCTTTCCTCTCCAATACCCTGTCATTGCCAAGGGAGCCTGAATTTGTAAACTGTACAGTCATCCCAGTCCCTGCCTTTTGTCACTGGTTTCTATGACAGATGATGGCCCACGGATATATGAAGACTGTCTTATAGGCTTCTCTTTGCCCCTTAAAAATGTTGGTGTGCCAGGCATTTGGCAACTTCGGATGTAAGTGGGTTCCTGGCTGTGACTTCTGCCCTTGTTTTGCCAGAGGCTTCACACCCCATCCTATTTCCCTGAGCCTAGGACATATCAGTCACCTCATCACATACTAACTTTTGTGCACACAGCACCATGACAGCTGAGGAATTATAGAATCTTGTAGGAAGTTGCTTACTCTCCAACTCCCCTCCTCGGAAGCAAGCTTGGAGATCACAGCAGGTGTGTCTGTCATGTTTGCTGGTGAATTCTTAGCACCAGGGCAGTGCCTGGCACACAGTAGGTTCTCAGTGAATGCTGCCAAAAGGATCAACACTCAGTCCTGAGGGTCATTTGAAAGTAGAAACTGAACTTTGCTTTAGGGCCATTAATGCGATTTCAGAGATCACAAGCTGGATAAGAAAACAACTTTGTCCTGGGCTTGATTGCATCATTATGAAAAACTCGAGGAAGGATCCCAGGATGGAGAATCAGGTTTCTCGGGCTCTTACACCCCGGTCCTCCCTGACTCTGTTCCAGTTAAGACCCATTGCTCCCTTCCCACCAGCCTTCTCTTCCTGTCTCTGGGGTTTTTGCTCGTGCTGTTCCTGTACTGAAAAACCAGCCCTCCACTTCTCTCTGTCTCTCCCTTCCCTTTCCTTTCCTTCCCTTCCCTTCCCTTCCCTTCCCTTCCCTTCCCTTCCCTTCCCTTCCCTTCCCTTCCCTTCCCTTCCCTTCCCTTCCCTTCGACGAAGTCTCACTCTGTCACCAAGGTTGGACTGGAGTACAGTGGCATGATCTTGGCTCACTGCAACCTCTGCCTCCCAAGTTCAAGCAGTTCTCCTGTCTCAGCCTCCTGAGTAGCAATTCTCCTGTCTCAGCCTCCTGCGTAGCTGGGATTACAGGCATACACCACCATGCCTGGCTAATTTATTTGTATTTTTAGTAGAGATGGGGTTTTACCATGTTGACCAGACTGGGCTCAAACTCCTGACCTTAAGTGATCTGCCCACTTTGGCCTCCCAAATTGCTAGGATTACAGGAGTGAGCCACTGCACTCAGCCTGTGTGTTGTTCTTTCTTACTTTTTTAGGGGTTAGAAATCTACCACATTTTCATGACACTTTTTCAGACCCTTCAAAGCAATTACTTTTGCCACATCTTTGGGCTCTTCCCTTGAGGTTTAACCATTTAATTGCTGATTTCCCCAGCCAGATGCCACATTTTCTAAAGGCCATGTGCCACATCTTCCAATCTCAGCATGTGGCATAGGATTGGACATGCTGGAGCTTAGCACAGTGACTCTCAGTACCATTAATTGAACATTTGCCATGTGCCAGTGCTATGATAAGTTGCTTAAAGGATGAACATCTCATTCTTTGGACTGTAGGTATACAGTGCTCTTGTCAATCCCATTTTACAGATGGAAGCATTGGGGTTGATAGCTCAAGCTTGCATAGCTGGGCAGTGGTGGCAGAGTTGGAACACAAGCCCAGGACTTCCAGAGCCTGGACACTCAACTCATCACACTCAGTGGGCTCAAACCCTATAGGGACTGGTGAGATGAGGCCCCCCCAACCCCGCGCCATTGGTTTATTCATTTCTTGAACTAAGGCCTTGTATGGGAATGTATATATTGGAAAGAGTGAGAGCCTTGGAGACAGATGGTCCTGGTTCTAGGCATGGCTTCAAAGTTTACTGTCCTTTGACCTTGAGTGCAACTGACAGTAGCAACCCTCTAGGGCCATTGAGAGGACTGAGGGGGGGTGTTACATGTGAGGCGGTGCCCGTAGTCCCTGGCTGCCCAAGAATGTCTAATACATGTTGTTCTCCTTCCCATTCCCCATTTAATGCTTTAAGCTCCTCTAAAATCTTTATCTGATTTTGATTGTAACCTTTATATATGTTGGGATTAAAAAAAAAAATCTTCAACTCCCAGAATATGGTGGATGTCCTATAATTTTTGTGAATTGATCCAAGTTAGGCCCAGGAGGAGTGTCTTGTGGAATTTAACGTGGCACGGGGTGATGGAGGCAGAGATATCTGCATTTGACTTTTGCCCTACATTCACCTTACATCGACTGCAACCATGAGTGATTTATACAACCTCGTGGAACCTTGGTCTGTTTATTTGTGCCATGGAGATAACAGAACTCATCACATTGGGGTATTTTCAGAATTAAATAAGATAATGAAGATAAAGCAATTTGCACAGTGCCTGACACATACTAATTGCTGAAAATATTTAGTTTTGGTAATAATAGTTTTTCCCATTTTCTTACTCATTAGTCAACATGGAAGAAACTGATGTCAGTTCAGGTTATTTTTCCAAGGTCACCAAGAAAGTCTAGAAAGATTTGGCATACAGTGCAGTTTTCCTCATTTGTATGCTGTGCACTGCCCGAGGGCAGAAGGGAATCCTGCGGTGAATATCATTCATTCATTCAGCAAACATTCATCAAGTACCTACCATGCATCAGACACTGTGCTGTGAGCTGGAGGCAAAGTCAACCAGGACTTCATCCTTCTTTCAAGAAGCTGATGGTTTAGAGCATAAGACAGGCAAAAAGAAGATGCCCCTGTCTGATCACTACTGTGGTCCACGCACAGCAGATGATGTGGGTCACCTAACCAGTCTGTGGGGCTGGCGACAGCTTCCTGGTAGAGAGGAGGGATTATTCTTGACAGAAGGAACAGCATACGCAAAGGTGCAAAGATGTGAAAAGCATAATCTAGACGTCTCCTTCTAGGAAGATAGGGTAGATGTACTTTCCCAGAATCCTCCGCTAAGTGCAACTAAAAACCATGGACATCGGCTAGGAAATAAACACAGGAAGACTCTAAGAGGTGGAAAGAAGACATAGACTGGCTAGGGAACGTGGGATCCAAGGAATGGCATGGTGGTAAGTTCCCTGTTTTTCTGTTTCTTTGTTTGTTTGTCCTTACATTTCCCTGAATTGGAGTTGAAGAAGCTGGTAACCTGGAAATGGACCATTTTGTCCCCCTAAAGCTTGCTTTCTTTAGCCAAAGGGCCAGAAAAGTGGCATCCTAGCAAGACAGAAATCTTTTGATTAATAACTGCTCTATTCCATTCAAACACTGTAGGAAAAAATATAGCCCAATCCCCACCCAGGCTAGCAGAGGCTAAGTGGGGACTGGCCTCTACTTCCACACTAATGAGGTTATAATGAGGCTCTCCATATCCCTTGCTGGGGTGGTGTCTCAGGAGGGTGAGTAAGGAGCCAAGGATTTTATCCCCACTGGCCAGAGACAAGCCTCCACCCTGTGGCATCAGAGGAGACCATGGGGAGAGTCTGGACTTCACTCTGCCAGGCAACAGTCCTCTCTCTCTCCCCGTTGGAGTGATCAGAGGAGGCCTTGTAGAGAGTCAGGACTTCAATTATTGCCCATAGTTAATGAGGCCACCTACTCATTGCAATGCCAATGAAGATCAGATGGAGAGCTAACACCATCCCCTCCAGTGGTAATGAGAAGCCCTTCCCCCTACCTTGGGTGTCAGTGTGGGGAATCTGGACTTCTACCTCTATGTGACAGTAATGAGCTGGTACCCTTCTTTCCTCGACCAGAATGGAATGGTGTCTGAGACATATGGCACAAAGAGAAGGTTCAAAATAAGATTTAATCTCAAAATATAATATAAAAATGTTCATGTTTCACTAGAAAATCACCCCTCATAAGAACCAAGAGGCTGTCAAAGTGAATGAAAAAGATTGTTAATAGATGTCAATGCTAAGATGACAGAGATGTCAGGATTATCTCAAATATTTTAAAGAAGTTGCAATAAAAATGCTTCAACAAGCAATAAAGAATACACTTGAAACAAATGAAAACATAGAAAATCTCAGGAAAGAAATAGAAGAGATAAAAATAAAACAAATGAAAATTTTGGAACTGGGAAATACAATAATTGAAAAAAATAAAACCTCCATGGTTAGGCTCAACATCAGAACGGAGGAGACAGAGGAAAGATTTGGTGAACCTGAAGATAGAATAACAGATTTCTGAACAACAGAGAGAAAATAGATTGGAAAAAAAATGAACAGAGCCTCAGGGCCCTGGGGCACTATAACAAAAGTTCAAATGTGCGTGTCGTTGGAGTCCCAGAAGGAAAGGAGGAAAAAGATAGGACTGAAAAAGCACTTTCTTTCTCCTTGTGAGCTTTATAAATTGCTTGATCGCTAAAGCAAAAATTATAACACTGCCTGACATGGTTCTAAATATAGATAGAGGAAATATTTAAGACATATTATAAATGGGAGAGAGTAAAGGAACATATAGGGAAGCAAGCTTCCATATTTTACTTGAACTGATAAAATGATGACACCAGTGGACTATGGTAAGTCATAGGTGTATATAATGTAAGACTTAGAGCAACCAATAAAAAGATATACACTCAGAAATACTATAGATAATTAAAAATGGAAAATATGTTCTAATATGCCACAAAAAATAGAGAAACCAAAACACAGAGAACAAACAGAAAAAAATTAGATGATAGACTCAAGCCTTAACATATTAATAATTACATTAATTAAAACATACCAATTAAAAACAGAGACAGGTAGAGTGGATTTAAAAGATAGTACAAAAAAGTAAATTACAAACCAATTTTTCTTGTGAATACAGATGCAAAAGTCTTTAACAAAATATGAGCAAATAGAATGCAGTAATATATAGAAATAATTATACACTATGATCAAATGGGGTTTATTCCAGGCACGCAAAGTTGGTTTAACATTCAAAAAATCAATCAGTGTAATTTACCATATTAACAGCCTGAAAAAGAAAAATTACATGATCATATCCTTTAATTCAGAAAAAGCATTTTAAAAATTCAGTACCCATTTGTGCAAAAATTCTCAGAAAAATAGAAATGGGGAGAACTTCCTCAGCTTGATAAAGAACATCTTAAAAAAAAAAAAGAAATCTAAAGCTAACATTACACTTCATGGTGAAAGAATGATTGCTTTTCCCCTAAGATCAAGAATAAGGTGAGAATATCTCCACTTACCGTTCTTACCACTTTTATTCAACCTTGTGCTGGAAATTCTGACCAATGTAATAAGGCAAGAAAAGAAAAGGCACTGGATTAAGAAAATGTGGCACATATACACCATGGAATACTATGCAGCCATAAAAAAGGATGAGTTTGTGTCCTTTGTAGGGACATGGATGTAGCTGGAAACCATCATTCTCAGCAAACTATCGCAAGAACAGAAAACCAAACACCACATGTTCTCACTCATAGGTGGGAACTGAACAGTGAGGTCACTTGGACTCGGGAAGGGGAACATCACACACTGGGGCCTATTATGGGGAAGGGGGAGGGTGGAGGGATTGCATTGGGAGTTATACCTGATGTAAATGACGAGTTGATGGGTGCTGACGAGTTGATGGGTGCAGCACACCAACATGGCACAAGTATACATATGTAACAAACCTGCACATTATGCGCATGTACCCTAGAACTTAAAGTATAATAATAATAAAAAAAAGAAAAGGCATATACATTATAAAGGAAGAAATAAAACTGTCCCTTTTTGTGGATTACATGATTATCTATGTAAAAAATTCCGACGGAGCATGGTGGCTCACGCCTGTAATCCCAGCACTTTGGGAGGCCGAGGTGGGTGGATCACCACGTCAGGAGATCAAGATCATCCTGGCTAATATGGTGAAACCCTGTCTCTACTAAAAATACAAAAAATTAGCCGGGCGTGGTGGCGGGCGCCTGTAGTCCCAGCTACTCGGGAGGCTGAGGCAGGAGTATGGTGTGAACCCGGGAGGTGGCGCTGGCAGTGAGCCAAGATCACACCACTGCACTCTAACCTGGGCGACAGAGCGAGACCCTGTCTCAAAAAACAACAAAATCCAAGGTATCTATGAAAAACTCCTAGAATTAACACGTGAATTAGTAAGTTCACAAGACACAAAAAGAACTTACCAAAATCAGTTGTATTTATATGTACCAGCAAGAAACATATTGTCACCAACATTAAAAGTGCAATATCATGTGCATTTCTCAACAAAAAAGAGAAACACATAGGTGTCAACCTAATAAAACTTGTAAAGGATTTGTATGCTAAAAACTACACAACGTTGATGAAAGCAATAGAAGAGCTGGATAAATGGAGAGACGTGCTGTGTTATGGATCAGAAGACTCAACATAGTACATCTGTCAGTCCTTCTCAAATGGATATACATATTTAACACAATTCCTATCAAAATACCAACAAGATTGTTTTTGTAGATACAGACAAGATTATTCTAAACTTTATGTGCAAAGACAAAGGAACTAGAAGGTAAGGTAAAATCATTTTGAAAAACAAGAATGTCATTTCACAAGAATAAAATCATTTTGAAAAACAAGAATAATAAGTCAGTCTACCTACTTTCAAGACTTACTGTACAGCTACAGTAATGAAGACTGTGTAGTGTTGCTGGTTTACATTCTCTTTCACCTATGGTGGAAGAGAATGTAGAACCCAGAAAGAACGGAACACAAATATGTTCAACCTGTTTTCAATAAAGATGCAAAAGCAATCGAATTGATGAAAGATAGACTTTTTAATGAGTGGTGCTAGAACAATTGGGCACCCATAGGCAAAATAGAAACCCCAACCTACATTTCACACCTTAGATAAAAATTAAC
This sequence comes from Rhinopithecus roxellana, assembly GCF_007565055.1. Classification (NCBI taxonomy): domain Eukaryota; kingdom Metazoa; phylum Chordata; class Mammalia; order Primates; family Cercopithecidae; genus Rhinopithecus; species Rhinopithecus roxellana. The sequence continues at coordinate 14,314,709 of NC_044561.1, forward strand.
TTCCAATGAAGCATAGACTTAAATGTAAAAAGCAAAATGATGAAACTTCTAGAAAAAAATAGAACATCTTTGGGCTCTCTCACTAGGCAAAGAATCTTAGACTTGCCACTTAAAGCAAGATCTACAAGGGAACAACAATAAATCGGGCTTTATCAAAATTAATAACTATTTCTCTGTGAAAACCCTGTTAGGGGATAAAAGGACAAGCTGTTGTGTAGGAGAAAATCCTTCTGATCTGCATATCAGTAAAATGATAATACTTATAATATTTCCATGACTGTCAAAATTCAATACTAAAAAGCAAACCATTCAGTGAGAACACAGTCAAAAGATATGAAAACATTTCACTGAAGAAGATAAACAGGTGGCAAATAAGCACATGAAATGATATTCGATGTCATTAGCCACTAGAGAAATGCAAATTAAAACCACAATGAGATATCACTATACATCTATCATCATGGCTAAACTTAAAAGTAAAGTTAACATTAAATGTTGATGAGGATGCAGAGACACTGGATCACTCATGGTTGCTGGTGGGAATTTTAGATGGTACAGCTACTCTGGCAAACAGCTTGGCAGTTTCTTTAAAAACTAAACATGCAATGTGGCCATGGCATTCCCAGTCATTCATGTCAGAGAAATGAAGATGCGTTCACATGAAAACCTGTATTCAAATATTTAAGGCATCATTATTCACAATAGCCACACTGGAAGGAACTCAGGTGTTTTTCAGGGAATGAATAATGATAAAACAAACTGTGGTGCATCCACACCATGGCGTAGTGCTCAGTGGTAAAAAGCGATGGAACATTGGCACACGAAGCAACTTGAATGGATCTAGGGAGAGTTATGCTGAGTAAACAAAGCTAATCACTAAAGGTTACAAACTGCATGATTCCACTTGTATAAACGATTGAAAGGACAGAACGATAGAAATGCAGAACGGATTAGTGTCTGCCAGGGATTAAAGACAAAGTGAAGGTGGGAGGGGTGTGAGTATGGTTATAAAGGGCAACATGAGGAATCTTGTGTTTTTGGAAATTTTATGTATCTTAACTGTGTCCATGTCAATATCCTAGTTGTGATGGTGTTTTGCCAGATCTTACCGTTGGAGAAAACTGGGTAAAGGATATTTGAGATCTCTGTATGTTATTTCTACCATCCCCCTTATGTTCCAAAAGTACCCCGAAAAGGCTGACTGCCCACTGTTTTGGGTGCAAATACCTGCCCCAACCAAGGGCGTGTGTTGTCATTGAACAGAAAGCCACTCAGTCTAGCTTCAGCCCCAGAGTGGGAAGGAAACGAGAGATGCAGGTGCAGATTTCCTGAGCTTTGTTGTGTTGTTAACAGATTTCGGTGGGGGCTAAAAAGCTTGGTGGTCAAAGTCTGAGACACACTGGGTTCCACACAGTTACCCTTTCCTGTGGAACCTGGTTTCTTTCCTGTAGATCTTCCCAGAACCTTGGACACGCAATGAGCTCTGATATTCTGTACGAGGGAGCCACACTTTACAAATTTCCCAAATCTGTTTGTCCTAGGAAACTTTTAATCAAATACCTACAAACATCTCAGGAACCACAAGAGATCCAGGGTTTCTATTTGGGAAGTGCTGGACTAGATGTTTCTTGAGGCTTTCTAGCTCTGATATTTTGTGGTTCTGGAGAGGAAACTTATAGGGATGGGACATGTTTCTCCTACTAAATCCACAGCAAGGGGCATGTCCCACCCACATCTGCCGTAGATAGAGAGCAGCCCGCCATAGAGCTTTAAAAAGCCTCCTCTTTTCCCATTGCCATGAGCAGCCATCTTTCCTTCTCTCGTCTTCCCTGTCTACTCCCCACCCCCAACCAGGTTCCCAGTTTATGGCCCCCTTCAAATAACATCTTGGGATTCTTGGGGCGATAAGAACCACCCTGTAATTGTTTGAGAGCTGTAAATGACTTAAATTGGTTAGGATTCTAATTACCACGAAATGACTTTATTGCCTCCTGGCTGTAGCCTTCCTCCCTGGGGAGTACAGGTCCCCATTCCCAGGGGTCACACAGCGGTCAGGGCCCAGGCTGCTGGGGAAGAGGTGAGAGGCCTTCTTTTTCCCAAACCCTGAGAGTGCCTGGGAGCAGCCCGGGCTGGTGAAAGTGACCACAGTGGAGGCCCCCTCAGCCCCTCTCCTCCCTCCAGCCCTCCATCGACCTCCTGGTGACCTTGGCAGACCCCTGCCACTCTCTGTCTGAGTCTTGATACTCATCTTCCGGACTGCTTCTCTATCCCAGATGGAATCCTGGAGCCTAAATCCATTTATTTATTCCAGCATTCACAAGTTTATAGTAGTGGGGTTTATTGTAGGGAGAGGCACAAAGCTAAGTAGTCAGAATGCAGGATTTATTCATTCATCTAATATTTATTGAGCATTTACCATATGCTAGACACTGCTAGAAAAGAGAACAGACACAGTGCAGAAGGGGAGGCTGTGTGTATATACACAATGTATACACGCACGAGCTAGGCATACATACATGCACACATCATGTGCACATTTATAGAGGCTTTGATATTATGCAAGCCTGAATTCAAATAAGACCCCTGCTGTGTAACACTGAGTAAGTTGCCTCCCCTCTCTGATCGCTTATGATGCCTGTGTCATGGGATTGGTATGAGAATTAAAGCATTTGGCACGTGGTAGGACCTCAGTATATGGGGTCTCTATAATCTCAATAAAGGTATATAATGTTGTGGGAGTGAAAAGGAAGAATCACTATAAAAGATAATATATAACTGATCTATGATATCTATCTATAAAGATAATATAACGCTTTTTCTAAGCTGCAAAGTCATATGCCTGTAATAACTCCCAGCACATTCTAAGCAGTTGTGTTATACAAAGGGTGTTCTTATTTTAAAGGAGGGAGTGAGGACCGCGACGGGTGGGAGGAGGGCAGCTGTTTGAATAGGGCCTTGAAGTTTGAGTAGAGTTACAATAGCTGAAGAGAGGAGAGGATATTCCTGACCAAGGACAGCGCAGGGGAAGAGTGTGCGCTAGGAATGTACCTGAGAGCTCGGAATGTTCCTGGAGCCTCAGATGATTCACAGGGCTCCTGCAGGGCTGTGGTGGAGGAGGGGTTGCAGAGGTGGAGGGAAAAGGGGAGTTCGGGAAACTTCCTCTTCTAGTTTTCATATTAAACTTAAACTTGCCTTTCTAGATTTTGCATTTTGGTCCTGGTTTTGCCTGGTGGGGCAGTGCAGAGCAAGTCTTCCCTCTTACACCAGACAAGCTGTTCAAATATTTGACCATTGGGGTGTATCTCAGAGGCCCCCAGCTGCCTCCCAAGCACCCTAGTTCTTTCATGTGACCCTCAGGAGACCTGATTTGGAGAACCTGTGCCTTCCAGATAATTTTTTTCTGTTCTTTTTTTCCTTTTATTAAAAAATAAATAAATGATATCTGGATTAAAATTTTTTATTACGGAAAATTTCTAGCATATACAAAGGTAGAGAAGATAGCTTAATGAAACCCCATATGCCTACCAGCAAGTTGCAACATCTAGTGACGTTTTGCTAGTCATTTTTTAAACTCTCTCCAACCCTTTTGTGTGTGTGTGTGTGTGTGTGTGTGTGTGTGTGTGTGTGTGTGTTTTCTGGAGTATTTTAAAGCAGGGCCCAAATATTATGTCTTTTTACTCGTAACATTTTCACGTGCATCAGAGGAACATTAAAAATCAAATTATGGGTTAAGCAAGCTTGTCCAATCCATGACCCGCTGGCCACATGTGGGCCAGGATGGCTTTGAATGCCCCCAAACACAAATTCATAAACTTTCTTAAAACATTACGATTTTTGCCTGTAATCGCAGCACTTTGGGAGGCTGAGGCAGTTGGATCACGAGGTCAGGAGTCCAAGACCAGCCTGACCAAGATGGTGAAACCCCATCTCTACTAAAGATACAAAAACTAGCTAGGCATGGTGGTGTGTGCCTCTAATCCCAGCTACTCAGCAGGCTGAGGCAGGAGAATCACTTGAACCCGGGAGGCAGAGGTTGCCGTGAGCTGAGATTGCGCCACTGCACACCATCCTAGGCAACAGAGTGAGGATGTCAAAAACAAACAAACAAACAAAAAAACAAAACATGATTTTTTTTTTTTGCGATTTTTTTGAAAGCTCATCAGCTATTGTTAGTGTATTTTATGTGTGGCTCAAGACAATTCTTTCATCCAATGTGGCCCAGAGAAGCCAAAATATTGAATGCCCCTTGGTTAAAGGGTACAACCATACAGTAATATAAAAGGAATATATTCAGTATTTGATAGCAGAATTGTACTTGGGGGATGGATATCTTAAATACCCTGACTCGATCACTATGCATTATATACATGCAACACAATTCGCATGTATCCCATAAATTTGTACAAGTAAAAAAAACCACATTATTATGACAATCAACAGAATTAACAGAAAATTTTAATATCATCTATTACTCAGTCCATATTCAGAGTACCTTGATTGTATCTAAGGTTTTTCTTAGTGTTTTTTTTTTTTTTTTTTTTTTTTTTTCAAAATCAGGGTTTAGAAAAGATTTACATAGTGTGTTTGCTTGCTATGTACCTGAGTTTCTTTTAATCTGGAATAGTTCCTCTCCCATTTTTTCCACGCTGTAGATTTGTTTTTGTTTGTTTGTTTGTTTTTTGAGACAGAGTCTCTCTCTGTTGCCCAGGCTGCAGTGCAGAGGCACAATCTCGGCTAACTGCAAACCTCCACCTCCTGGGTTCAAGCAATTCTCCTGCCTCAGCCTCCTGAGTAGTTGGGATTACAGGCTTGTGCCACCACACCTGGCTACTTTTTGTATTTTTAGTAGAGACGGAGTTTCACCATGTGGGCCAGGTTAGTCTTAAACTCCTGACCTCAAGTGATCCTCCTGCCTCGGCCTCCCAAAGTGCTGGGATTACAGGCGCGAGCCACCATGCCCGGTCCATGCCATAGATTTGTTGGAGAAATGGAAGCATTTGTCCTGCTGACTGTTCTATATTCTGAACATGGCTGACTACTTCTGCATGGTGTTTAATTTTTTTTTTCTATCCTCTATGCTTGCTATAAATAGGTACTTAAGTCTAGAGAAGAACTGGAGTCAAGTTCAATTGTTTAGGTGAGAACACCTCACAGGTGGCACTGTCTACTCCCTATCGCCTTAGGTCAGGATTCACACAATGTGGTCTATTCCAGTCTTAGCGAGACTAAGACTGATTGTGGGTTCAGGTGGTGCCAGCCTGATGTCTCGGCAAGTCATTTCTCTTGTGCTTGGTCCACTTTGTCTACATTTCTCACTTACGAGGAAGCACCGAGAACGAAATGCATCACTCCAGTTAGGGCTGGATTACGGAAGAGTATTACCTCTCTTAGTCTTCACCTAATGCTCCCATTTATGCAGCTGAAGGTCCCATTAACTCATTAGGGGGGCTGTAACACATTGCTAACTTCCACTGAGCTCACCTAGGAATAAACTACCTAAATCTTTTTCTAGTAGATGATTACTAAGCCACCTCTTTTTCTTCATGAACTTTCCTGGTTGGTTTTCTGGTCTCAAGGGCAGGTCTTTATATTTATTAACATGAAGTTTCATCTTGTTTCAGCCAGCTCTTCAAGGTTTTTTTCCATTGTGATTTTTCCATTGTAAGAAGGCTGGTAGGAGAAGGGACCTCAGAGAGCACTGATGTTCATGCTTTCACTTTACAGATGAGGAAGATGGAGTACAGAGAGATTGTTTTGAATTAAGTTGTTCAAGGTCATGCACCATGGGGTAGACTGTTAGACTGGTGGCCCCCCAGTGAATCACACTTCTAGATCTTCACATGCTTGTGTAGTCTCCTCCCACATGGACCCTGGGTGTGGCCTTGTGACATCAGCAAGCAACGTAAGCAAAAGCTCAATCAGCACTTGCACACTGGGGCTTGTCTCCTTGGAATGCTAGCTCTGGGAAGCCAGCCACCTCAATGTAAAAAAGATCAGGCCTGACTACATGGTCAGGAGGCCTAGAGGGTGAGAGGCCTCAGCCTGCATGTTCTAGCCCCAGCAGCATGAGGGACCTCACCCTATGCTATGTGAGCAGAAGAACCATCAGCTGAGCCTGGTCAACCCACAGAATCATAAGAAATGATCAACTGTGGCTGTCAAGCTTCTGCTTTTGGGGTGGTTTGTTATACAGTAATAGATATGGAAACAGAGCTATCTATGGAAGCTGGGATAAGAACCCACTTCTGACTCAGAGTGCCAATCCCTCTCCATAGGGCCAGCCTGTCTCCTCGGGCCATTCGTCTTTAAGGTGGGCATTCACTTTTAAACCTTTGCTCAAGTCAAATCTTCTTGTAGAGGCTTCCCTTCATTACTACAAACTGCAGCCCACCTGCAGTGCTCCTCTTCCCGTTAACCCTGCTACATCTTTGCTTTTATTCTATATCACTTACTATGTTTTGGTATCCTATACAGTTTACTTCTTTATTGTGTTTATTTTGGTTCTGTCTTTCTCTGCTAGAGGGTAAGCCCCTTATGAGGCTGCTGAACACACACACACACACACACACACACATATACACACACACACACACACGCACACACATATGGGTAATCTCTACCAGGGCGGGACTTTGGTCTGTCTTGTTCACCACTGAATCCTAGCACTTGAAACAGGGCCTGGCACATAGCAACTTGATATTATTGGTTGTATGGATGAATGAATCTACTCTTTCGCTAAGATTCTGGTTCTCCTCCAATGTTCTAATCATACCGTCTGTATCATTATCCAAGCAGTTAGTGGAAGTGTTGAATATTTCTTAGGGTGATAGCAATCTGGTAATTAATGCCGTCATTTCACAAATATTTATTGAGTCCTTACTGTGTGCCAGGCACTGTTCCAGACATTTAGGACCCACCAGTGCACAAAGCAGTCAGGAGTCTGAAGCTTGCATGCTATAGGGGAGATAGGGAGCAAACTAAAAGAAAAGTAAATCATACGGTATACCAGGTATTATAAAGGACAAGAAAGCAGAGAAAGGGCTATGGTTATGAGGGGGTGGGAGTGGGAGAGTTTTCATGGTAAGCCGTCTGGTCAAGGAAGGCCTCCCTGGGAAGGTGGTGTTGGAATAAAGGCTTAAGGAAGGTGCAGGAGGGGTCATGTGGGATTGTGGGGAAAGAGGGTTCCAGGCAGTGGAAACAGCCAGTGCCAAGACCCTGTGCCTTTCGTATATGTCCTTTAGTCTCTTTAACTTGTCCACTTGGACTTGCATCAAGCCAGTATTGCTCCAAGTTTTCCATGAAAGTAAAAATCTTCGTCAAATGCTTCGACAACACGCATTTGTCTGTTGTAGTCAGTGTGACCAAGGTCCAAGTTTGTTTGGTACAGTCCTGGTTTATACCTAGTTGTCCTACTAGGACTATTAACAGTCTTTCATTTTCGTTCTCAAAGGTGTCCTGGTTGGGATGCTAAATTATCTGGCTATCCTGGTTATGACTATCCAAACTTGTTTCCCCGTTAAAGGATCATTTTCAAAATTAAAATTGTAATTCTCTTAGAAACATAAAACGAACACCTGGCAGAGATTTCATTTACCTCATTAATTAATGAGGGAGCCAGTAAGATGTTACAAGTGGTTCAATGAAAATTGGACTTCAGGGAGAGCTCTATTCTCTATTGGACAAAATTCATTTGTGCTACCATGGACAGGAACCCCATGCAGCACTATGAATGGGAAACATCTGGATCATTGGGAGTCCTCTGCAAGTTAACTTCTATCTATACAGAGCTGCAGAAGAGTCCAGCCAAGACAGCCCTAGGTGCAGACCCTGCAGAGTCCGCTTGCCCCTGGGGTCTACTAGGCAATGCCCAGCTCACCATGGGAAGGACATCCAACAGGGCCAGCCTCAGTATGTGACCTGTGTTGTTACCCAGGGCTCTCTTCTTAAGAGGAGCACACACTTAGTTTAATGCTCTGCGGTTGCAGTCTTGAAATTCTTAATCCTCTTTTTTTTTTTTTTATTATACTTTTAAGTTCTAGGGTACATGTGCACAACATGCAGGTTTGTTACATATGTATACATGTGCCACATTGGTGTGCTGCACCCATTAACTCGTCATTTACATTAGGTATATCTCCTAATGCTATCCCTCCCCACTCCCCCCTCCCCACAATAGGCCCCGGTGTGTGAGGTTCCCCTTTCTGTGTCCTAATCCTCTTTTAAAATGGGGCCCTTGATTTCATTTGCACTGGGCCCTGTGAAGCTTGCAGCTGGTCCTGACACTCAATCTTCTATTTTGCCAGTGGTTCGCAGTTTTCCCTGACCTCCCCCATGACTCCAGCCCTTTCTGCTCTTGCTTTGTGTTTAGCTCCAGATAGATGTTTGAGGTGATGGATATGTTGATTACCCTGATTTGATCAGTATACAATGTATACATGTATTGAAACATCATATTTTATCCCATTATTATGTATAATTATTATGTGTCAATCGTTAAAAAAGAAACCAAACAATTAATTTGAGTGACTCAGCCCACAGGGAACCATTTTGTTAGCCATGGCCCCAGAGAAAGATTAGTAATGGCTTCCATTTGGAACCTTTCTCTGCAGACCCTGAGGCTCATGGCAAACCATGCTCATTAGTCCTGGCCTCCGCCTTTCTGGGAGAAAGGAGTCAGTACTATTTGAGCCAGTTTCTGACTGGGATCTTGGGACATAGAGAGGAAGTAACTCATCTCCTGGGAACTCAGGCAAGGAGTCTGGGCTCAGAATCTGGCTTTCTGCAAACTGGAGAGCGTTCCAGAATATCAGAACTGGAAGATACCTCAGAAGTCATATTGATCAGTCTTATTGGACAGATGAGGAAACTGAGCAGCTTAGAGTGGGTGGCAAAATCGGTTACTGCCTGCTGTGCGGGATGGGGATGTGACCAGAACTCAGGCTTCCCAAATCCCAGGCCAGAAGTTTGCATTATATCATGAATGTCTAAACAAAGAAAGAGTTCCTAAAGACCCATGTAGAAGAGGTTAAGTCTGACCAGGGCCCTGGGAGAGGGGAAGCAGGAAATGGGGCTGGAACGGGAGGTGGGCTCTGATTTGTGTAGGTGGAGATAAGATGGACTTGGTGTGAACAGCAGAAACAAAGACTAGAGGGCAGGAGAGTCACTCATAGGGGCCAGATGGTGAGGGCCCTGGTGTATTTCAACATGGTGTGGTGTAAAGTACTATGTGTACGGCCTAGGGGTAAGAGTCTAGAGTTTGGAGCCACACGGAGCTGAGTTTGAATCTCAAATGGAGATAAGTTGCTAGATCCTGGGCAACATAGTGAGACTCTACCTCTACAAAAGATAAAAAAAATTAGCGAGGTGTGGTGGCACATTCCTGTAGTCCCAGCTAACTGGGAAGCTGAGGTGGGAAGATGGCTTGAACCCAGGAGTTCAAAGCTGCAGTGAGCCATGATTGCACCACTGCATTCCAGTGAGGGCAACAGAATGAGACCCTGTCCAAAAAAACTGTTGCTGGGAGCAATAAACAAAATAATACATGTTAAGTGCCTGGCATTAAGTGCTCAATAAACATTTGCTGGGCTGGGCATGGTGGCTCATGCCTGTTATCCCAGCACTTTGGGAGGCTGAGGCAGGTGGATCACCTGAGGTCAGGAGTTCGATACCAGGCTGGCCAACATGATGAAACCCCATCTCTACCAAAAATACAAAAATTTGCCAGGCGTGGTGGCGGACACCTGTAATCCCAGCTACTTGGGAGGCTGAGGCAAGAGAATCGCTTGAACTCAGGAGGCAGAAGTTGCAGTGAGCTGAGATCATGCCATTGCACTCCAGCCTGGGCAACAAGAGTGAAACTCTGTCTCAAAATAAATAAATAAATAAATAAACAAACATTTGCTGTCATTATTGCTGTTATTGTCATTATTGCTAATGTAATGAACATTATGGCTGGTCTTCCAGCATTCATTCGCTCTGTGAGAATGTGTCTAAGTTAATCATGCCATCCTCTTCTCTTTGCTAGTAATTGATTAGGATTGGGTTGTGACACTGTTTTGACCAATAATGTGAGGGGAAGTCCACCAAGGGGCTTTTTGGGAAGGTTTCTTCATTTTCAGATCAGTTATTGCTCTCTCCCCGTCTGGACATTGCCATGCCTGGACGTGCCTAAAACTGCTGAGAATGAGGCCAGCCCTTAGGCTGGCAGAGCAACCTAACCCTAAGCCATGAGTTTCTTTCTTTTTTTTTTTTTTTTTTTTTTTCTTTTTTTTTTTTGAGGCGGAGTCTCGCTCTGTCGCCCGGTCTGGAGTGCAGTGGCCAGATCTCAGCTCACTGCAAGCTCCGCCTCCCGGGTTTACGCCATTCTCCTGCCTCAGCCTCCCGAGTAGCTGGGACTACAGGCGCCCGCCACCTCACCCGGCTAGTTTTTGTATTTTTAGTAGAGACGGGGTTTCACCGTGTTAGCCAGGATGGTCTCGATCTCCTGACCTCGTGATCCGCCCGTCTCGGCCTCCCAAAATGCTGGGATTACAGGCTTGAGCCACCGCGCCCGGCCAGCCGTGAGTTTCTAGTGATATTGTGGAGCTTCTGAATCGACCAACCCTGCAGCTTACTCTAAATCTGGACTTCAATGAAATAATGATTTCCCTTGCCATTTAAACCAACTTGAGTTGTGTTTTTTTTGTTATCTACATCTCAAAGCATAAGACATATAGGATCCATGCAAGAAGGGACATCTTTTCTCTTACTTTTCTATCACTGGCAGCCCTTAGTAGCATGTCTGGTGATATTCAGGGTGCTTAACAGATGTGAATTGAATGAATATTGGTAGTTCGCAATATCTGTTTCTAGTGTTCTCCAAGAGTCCCTTAGATATCCAAGGCCCAGAGAGGTAAAGTGACTGTCCAAAGTCAAACACCTTGTGATTTGGCTCAGATTAGAACTCAGCAATTTTGACTCCCAGTCCAGTGACTTTTCCATCGTGCCACTCTACCTGTAAGGTCATCAAAGGGCCCAGAAAGTGTGGCAGACACAGTTGTTTTGGATGACCCGATACCCATTCCCAACCTCCTTCTCCATTGCCAGCAGCTACTACAGAGGTTTGGAAAATCTAAGAACTTGCTTTCTCAGCTTCCCTTGCGTCTAGGTGTGGCTTTGTGACCAAGTCCTGGATAAAGAGTCCTAAGTGGAAATCCGCTGGGGGATTTTTGGGAGAGCTTTGTTCTTCCTGATAGAAGAGACAGATGTAGCTACACTCCCTTTCTTGCTTCTTCTTAACTTGAATGCAGATGTGATGGCTGGAGGTGAAGCAATTACTATGTGACCATGAGGGACAGGCCAAGAGAATCATAGATAGGCTGACCCTACTTCTAGTTCCTTGTTATTTGAGAAATTTAAAGCTATATTTGTGTAAGCCACTGTTGGTTTAGTCTTCTGTTTCCTACAGCTGAAAGCACTCCTAAGTCGTACAAATAGGTAACATTTTTAGTTCTGTAATAAAAGCCTATTGTTCATCAACCCAGCATCCATTTCCCTGTCTTCAATATCAGCATCATCGTTTTCCCAGGGATCATATTTCTCCACTCTCAATTCACATGGTTTTGGTGGAGCTGACTCTACCTCTTGCTGTACCCCAGGAGGGATCTGCAACCCGGCCTTAGTCAGAACTTAGCTCCCTCCTGCCTCCCCAGTCTTACGGATAGATACATTGAGGGATGGTGTGTACCTCAGGGATGGCCAATGGCACACAATCCAGGACCTTTGTGGTGACCCTTGGAAACAATCTCTTTCCTTTGGCATGAGGCTGGGAAGATGTGAGCCTGAGCGGCTGGCTGGTGGAAGGAAAAGCAGAGTGGAGAGATGGGGACTGAGCCTAGAGACATGACTGAGCCTCAGACCCTGCCCTAACTGGACTTTTCAGTTACTTGAACTTATAATGTCTGGCTGAAGTCCGAACTTAAGCCAGTTTTTGTCACAACTATAAAAGAGTCTCTTTCTTTTTTTTTTTTTTTTTTTGAGACGGAGTCTCACTCTGTCGCCCAGGCTGGAGTGCAGTGGCCGGATCTCAGCTCACTGCAAGCTCCGCCTCCCAGGTTCACGCCATTCTCCTGCCTCAGCCTCCCGAGTAGCTGGGACTACAGGCGCCCGCCACCTCGCCCGGCTAGTTTTTTGTATTTTTTTAGTAGAGAAGGGGTTTCACCGTGTTAGCCAGGATGGTCTCGATCTCCTGACCTCGTGATCCACCCATCTCGGCCTCCCAAAGTGCTGGGATTACAGGCTTGAGCCACCGCGCCCGGCCAAAAGAGTCTCTTTCATTTCAGGAGTCTAGACTCAGTGATTAAGAGAGGCCAGATAGGGCCGGGCACGGTGGCTCATGCCTGTAATCCCAGCACTTTGGGAGGCCGAGGCGGGTGGGTTGCCTGAGGTTGGGAGTTCAAGACCAGCCTGGCCAACATGGTGAAACCCTGTCTCTACTAAAAATGCAAAAATTAGCGGGGCGTGGTGGCGGGCGCCTCTAATCCCAGCTACTCCGGAAGCTGAGGCAGGAGAATCGCTTGAACCTGGGAGGCGGAGGTTGCAGTGAGCCAAGATCATGCCATTGCACTCTATCCTGGGTGACAGCAAGACTCTGTCCCAAAAAAAAAAAAAAAAAAAGGGGGGGTTGCCAGAAAGCTTTAAATAAAAGTTCTGAGCACAGAGCAGGGGCTCAAAACCTTGTCAAGTGAATCCTGTGTTTTGCCGAATTCTGCGGATGACTTGCTTATAAAAAGGACACCGGAACCTAATCCTCTCCCGACCCTGCCACTGCCTTGGTTCCCCTGCAACATCTTGCTCAGATATTGATTAGAGGCCTCAGCTCAGGCATTGCCATCGTCTGTATGTGTATCTGTCCAAGAAGCTGTGAACCAGCTCCCTGGCCTAATCTCCACAGGAGGTGGTTTTTTTGTTTGTTTGTTTGTTTATTTATTTATTTTGAGACACAGTCTTGCTCTGCTGCCCAGGCTGGAGTGCAATGGTGCCTTCTCGGCTCACCGGAACCTCCCCCTCCCAGGTTCAAGCAATTCTCCTGCCTCAGCTTCCGGAGTAGCTGGGATTAGAGGCGCCTACCACCACGCCCGGCTAATTTTTACATTTTTAGTAGAGACGGGGTTTCACCATGTTCTAAGCCAGGCTGATCTTGAACTCCCGACGTCAGGCAATCCACCTGCCTCGGCCTCCCAAAGTGCTGGGATTACAGGCATGAGTCACCATGCCTGGCTGGCTGGAGGTGTCTTTTTTTTTTTTTTTTTTTAACCTGCTCATCTTCTGCCTTAATGCCCCTGATTACTTTACAAACCCATCTTATGTGTAAGAGCTGTTTCTTGGGCAGGAGGGCTTCTTTTCTCTAATTCTAGGCCTGCCGTTTTTCTCCGTGAGTGGACCTGATCTCCTTTTGCTTTGGGTCCCAGAGTTCCCTGTTAACTTCTCCTTGTCCCCTGAGTCCTGCTCTCCCTCCTCTGGATAACCCCTTCCAGCCCTTCACTTCTCCCTCCTGTTATTTGCAGGAATGGCTCATTGGCTGACCCCCAGTCCCCATGGGAGACCCCTCCAGCACCAGAAGAGGCAGAGTAACAGTTTCTTTGGTAGCAGAATGTAAAATTGTAAAATGTGAAAGATAGGAGAAACACCATTAATTGTTCTGTTATTTATTGACATTTTAATTTATAGAATTATAGACTTACAGCAAAAATTCAAACACTGAGGGTCCTCAGTGAAAATAAACATTTCTGTCTCTATTGCGTGATACTTCAGCTCACTCTCTGGATGTAATTGCTGTCATGCTTTTTTGTGTATTCATCTAGACATTTTCTATGCATAAATAGACACATGCACATGTGTGTGCACGCTGCATGTGCATAAAACAAATATTGAGTGCCTATGATATGCCAGGCCCTGTTTTGTTTCCTTGAAATAAACCAGCATTCTACTGTTGGGAGATAGACAATAAGTAAATAAATAAATATATAACATGTGAGGTGTGGATACGTGTTATAAAAACAATAAAGTGGGGTGTAGGGCTAGAGAATGATAGTGTGTGGCGGTGGATCTGTAGGTGGTATTTGAGGGAAGACAAGGAGAAAGTGAGGGAGGGAGCTGTGCAAAGAGCTAGAGAAGGATGCTTCAGGCAGAATGAGTAAATGGTAAGTGAAGAAGCCTTGGGGCAGGATGATTTGTGCCTTGGATCAGCAGGTGGGCAAGAGGCCAGCATGACTGGGGCAGAGAGCACCGGGTAAGTGATAGGAGACCCAGGGCCTTCCAAGCTGGCCGTGTGAAGGACTTTGACTTTATTTCTGTTGAGACATAAAAGAACTTAGGGTTCTGAGAGGTGTGATCTCACTCACATTTTACCAAGAGTTCTTGGGCTGCCGAGTGAGGAATAGAGCCCAGTGGGCAAGGTGAGAGCAGAGAGACTAGGGAGTGTCTGTGGGCATTAGAGCACACACACTGGTGTCTGGTGTCAGGGAGGTGGGGTTGAATGCTGCGTTTGCCAGTTGATTAGAAAAGAAAGTTACTGAGGATGCTGTTGGGATTTTAGCCTGAGCAACTAGAAGAAAGTCATTGCCATTTGCTGGGAGGGGGAAGGCCAAGGAAGAAGCAGGTTTGGGGAGGGTAGTTCATGGAGTTTGTACATAGACATGTTAAGCTTGAATGCCTATTTGACAGACATACAAGTGTAGCTGTCAGGAGAGTTCAGGGAAGAGGTCTGGATGAGACAGGCATTGGGAATCATGGTGGGTGGTAAACAAGGCATGTAATATGGTTAGGCTTTGTGTCCCTACCCAAATCTCATCTTGAATTATAATCCCCATAATCCCCATGTGTAAAAGGAGAGACCAGGTGGAGGTAATTGGATCATGGGTCGTTTCCCCCATGCTGTTCTCATGATAGTGAATGAATTCTCATGAGATCTCATGGTTTTATAAGCGGCTCTTCCCCTTCATTCAGCACTTCTCCTTCTCCTTCCTGCTGCCACGTGAAGGAGGTGCCTTGCTTCTCCTTCCCCTTCTGCCATAATTGTACATTTCCTGAGGCCTCCCCAGCCATGTTGAGCTGTAAATCAATTAAACTTCTTTCCTTTATCAATTACCCAGTTTGGGGTAGTTCTTTATAGCAGTGTGAAAACATGCTAATACAGAATGGCACTTGGCAGCGCTTCCCACAAAGAGGAGGAATCTACTTTCCCATGTCTTCACTCTGGGCTGGTTTTGTGACTTGCTTTAACCAATAGAATGAAACAGGAGTGATGTATGAATTCTGAGCCTTAAGCTTCAGGAGCCTTTGCTAGCTTCTGCTTTTGTGCTGTTGAGATCCAGTGACTCCTAAATGAAGAAGCTGATGAGAGCCATGTGGCCCACTCACTCTCACCGCAGCTAACAGCCTGCCAACCCAGACCTGTGAGTGAGGCCATTCTAGATCACCCAGTGGCCACAGACTGACCAGCTGAGATTAGTTGAGTCAGCCCACACCAGATGAAGAACCTAGTCAAGCCACAGAACTACAAACCACAGAAGTGACTGCTGTTTCAGGTCACTAAATTTTGGGGTAGTTTGATATGGAGCAGAAACTGACTTATGCAAAAACCGTTGGCATACAAAGGATGTAGATTAGTACAAGCATGAAGCACAGCATGGAGACTTCTCAAAGAACTCAACATAGAGCTACCATTTAATCCTGCAGTCCCACTACTTGGTATTTACCCAAAGAAAAATAAATCAATATATCAAAAAGATACCTGCACTCATACATTTCTTGTAGCACTATTCACTATAGCAAAAATATGGAATTAACCTAAGTGTCTGTCAATGGAGGACTGGATGAAGAAAATGTAATGTTCAAACACAATGGAATACTATTCAGGCATAAAAAAGAATGAAATTACGTCTTTTGCAGCAGCATGAATGGAACTAGAGCTCATTATCTAAGTGGAGTAAATCAGGCACAGTTAGACGAATATTGCATTTATCACTCATAAGTGGGAACTAAAAGATATGTACACATAGACATAGCAAATGGAATGATAGACAATTGAAAGGATGAGGGTGTGAGTGGGGGATAGATGATGAGAAATTACTTAATGGGTACAATGGACATTATTTGAAGGATGGATACCCTAAAAGCTTTGATGATCACTGTACAATCTACGCATGTAACAAAATGGCACTTTTATCTCATACATTTATACAAAAGCTTGTTTTTATAAAGATATCATGTTTTTCTTAAGTGAGATCATAATACTGTTCTGCAACTTGATATTTCTATTTAATGATATATCTGATGATAATTTCTCATGAGGTATATTATAATCTATTATTTTTAACAGCCAGATGAATACATTACAATAGACTGAACCAGCATCCTATTTAGATGGTTTCTAGTTTTTGCTATTATAAAGTCTTGGTGAACATTCTTATATGCAGTATTTATATACATGTGTATTTATTGGATAAATTCTTGCAAATCCAATTACCAGGTCAAGAGATTTGCATTTAGAATATTAATAGTTGATGCCAAATTGTCTTCAAAAATGATTTACTAATTCACACTTTCTTATATATGAGAGTCCCTGTTTCATCAATTCCTCACCAACATTTTAAATATTTGCCAATCTGAAGGGTTAAAATTATATTTCATTACTAACTTACTTACATTTTTAATTATGAATGAGGTTGAGAATATTTTCATATGTTTAGTACCTATTTGTGTGTTTTTCCTGTGAATTTCTTATTTTTGATTTTTGCCCATTTTCTATTGTTTGGTTAGCCTTCTTTTTTTTTTTTTTTTTTTTGAGACAGAGTCTCACTCTTTCACCCAGGCTGGAGTTTCAGTGGCACGATCTCAGCTCACTGCAAGTTCCGCCTTCTGGGTTCATGCCATTCTTCTGCCTCAGCCTCCAGAGTAGCTGAGACTGCAGGCGCCCGCCACCACGTCCGGCTAACTTCTTATATTTTTAGTAGAGACGGGGTTTCTCCATGTTAGCCAGGATGATCTCAATCTCCTGACCTCATGATCCACCCGCCTCGGCCTCCTGGTTAGCCTTTTAAGAAATTGAACTATAAAAGGTCAATGGATATTAAAGAAATGTTACTATAGTTTAAAACACTTTACAGATACCGGCTTTTAAACTTGAGTTCTAGAGGAGCTTGAAAAGCAATAAAGATTTCCTACACTCCTAAAGTGTTTTATAAGCACAAAACTATACACACATCATCTAATATAATCTTCACAGCAGTCTTCTGAGGCAGGTCTTATCATCCCCATTTAATGGATGAGGAAAGTGAGATTCAGATAGACAAAGTAACTTTATGAGGGTAAAAATTTTTGAAAGATTTTGAAAAGGGCCTATAAAGATTACAGGGTATATTGTCTAGCACACTCTTTCAGAATATCTGCATCTTTATTATCTTTGAGCTACTTTTCAACTTAAATGAGTAGAAAATGGTTAGAAATGTAAAGGATTCTTGTCACGAGAGATGCAAATAAGTCATGTTTAGTGGAGATGAAATTGATTATTTCCCTATGGCTATTGACTCTTGTTTTTCTTTATTTGTAATTCATTTCAGCATTCCTGATTGCCTGTATGCTTGTCTGGTCTTTGAATATGTGTGTGTGTTCACCTGCACCCCTGACCCACCCAGGAGTTGGACCGGGAGTTGGGAAGCCTAGGTCTTAGTCCTACACTCCTTCTAATTTGCTGTGTAACCTTACCGTTAATCTCTCTGGGCCTCAGTTTTCTCATCTGTTTTGGAGGTAGCAAGGCTAGCTCTGCCTTCAGGCATGCAATACGCCAGAACTACAGACAATAGCCCACAGGATGCAATATGTTGAGCTGGTTATGACATCTTAGTAGTTCTCTCATTAATTAATAAGCTGAATAAAACTTGGGCATTTGTTCATTTTCTATTGGCCTTAGTTCATTTTGTGCTGCTATTACAGCATACCACAGCCTGGGTAATTAATATACAAACAGAAATTTATTGGCTCATGGTTCTGAAGGCTGGGAAGTCCAAGAACAAGGGACTGGCGTCTGGTGAGGGCCTTCTTGATGTCAAGGCATGTCATCCGATGATGGAAGGAAAAAGGTGGGGGAGTGGAGGAGAAAAGGGGAGAGAAGGTGCCAGGGGTTGCAGGGTAGGGAGGGAGAGAGAGAGAGAGAGAGAGAGAGAGAGAGAGAGAGAGAGAGAGAGAGAGAGAGAGAGACTGAACTTATCCTTTTATAAAGAACACATTCTGGTAATAACAACATTAATCCATTCATAAGGACAGAGCCTCATGGCCTAATCACCTCTTAAAAGTTCTATCTCTTAACACTGTTACAATGGTGATTAAGTTTCTGACACACACTTTTTGGGGGGCACATTCAAACCATAGCAATATTTTTTTATTTTACTTTTCTAAAATAGTTATCCTTGATCTTCTCTCAAGTCTGTAGTCCTCATAGCTAGAATATGAAGCTGTCAAGATCTGACTCAGATACGTCTGACAGGGATTCTTTATTATTATTGTTTTTAAGCCCCAGAGCTCTTTGAAAAACTGATGAAAGCAATGAACGCTTTCCTTACAAAAAATAAACACACAGATACACACAATTTTGCATAGTTTCTTGGGAGCTCCTTGACTTCCTGGAGACTGGTTTAAGAACTCCTGGAATAGAGCTTGAGATCAGAATGGATGTTCAAGCTCAGAAGTAGAAAGAGGTAGAAGGTGTATTTGGGAAAATGAGTTTTTCTTAATATGGCTTGAGTGCCCACCATGTGCCAAAATGTGTTAACTCATTTAATTGTCACAGAAACTCTAAGAGGCAAGAAATTGTTGTTATCCAGGGAACAGGTAGAGAGGGGACATGCCACTTGCCCAAGGTCACACAGCTGGCAAGAGTTCTAAAGTGATTCCTTTATCCCACACACATAAGGTAAAGGGAATAAAAATAGTTATTGGGGAGAAAATTCCTAGGGGGAAAGAAATGGCCTCACAAAATCAATGTACCTCAATAGTGAAGCTGAGACATCTGGTCATCTGAATCTCTATGGCTGGGAAAATCCTGTTTCAAGAGGAGCCTGGGGAAGAAGAGTATGTTGCTGAGAAAGGGGAGTGGGACCACAGAGCAGAGAGGACCTGCATCTTTTCCACTCTTCTTACAAGTTTGGAGATCTGCAAGTCTCATCCATGACCTGCCTATCACCAGGGCATGAGAAATGGCTGTGGGAGGTCTAGAATGAGTGAGACCTGCTGCCTGGCCCAGGGCTCCCATGACCCTAGAAGTGTGTGGGAGAGTTGTCAGCTTTTCCTCTTGCTCATGAAAGAGAGAGGAAGCCAGCGAGGATTCACAACTATGGTGAGAGGCTACAGCGGAGGATGTGGAGTGAACCCCCAAAAGGGAGTTGAATGGGGTGATGCGTCCCTAGGGCAGAGGGGTCATGCCCAAGGCCAGGCTAGATAAGACACTAGCAGGAGACTGAGAAAGCTGAGAAGCAAACATACCCTCTGGGAGGCTGGAGGTGGCATTTGCATAAACACTTCTCCAACCCTCCCCCTCAGCCTAGCAAAGTACCCCCTTGGGAAGAAGGGGAACAGACGCTAGAAGTAACCAGAATACATTTCCTGCAAAACAACATAGAAAGTAAATCCAGTTATAACAAAATGATAGAAATTTTATTTTGCACATTTGAGTTTAGGGTCCTAAAATGGGTACCTGCTACCCAAGTGATGAGCTACTGCCTTTGTTTGTTAACTGCTCTTTCCTCCCTCAGCCTCCAGCCTTCTCCTTTCATCCAGCGGTGCTAGAGACCTGGTGTCGATATCCACATTCATAGACTCTGGGTGATCTGGCACTTTTAAGATGGCAAAGCACTTTTGCATCCTGTGGGCTGTTGTCTGTAGTTCTGGCATATTGCATGCCTGAAGACAGAGCTAGCCTTGCTACCTCCAAAACAGATGAGAAAACTGAGGCCCAGAGAGGTTAATGGTAAGGTTACACAGCAAATTAGAAGGAGTGTAGGACTAAGACCTAGGCTTCCCAACTCCCGGTCCAACTCCTGGGTGGGTCAGGGGTGCAGGTAGATTGCAGAGGATCTGGGATTTGGGGAAGATTCCTGGAATTTACTTTAGGCTTGTGCAAGAGGTCATTCCAGGCTTCCCAGCTTAGGGGAGCAGGCCCTGTCTTTCACCTGCAAGGACAAGAATCAGAGACACCTGTACAAAAGCGACACTCAGCGGATGACCTCCCTGGGAGCAGGAACTACTCATCCTGGGCTGGGATCCAAAGCAGCCACTTTTGCAGGGGAATCTTGGAATAATGATATCACTCCACACTGGGCCTCGCCCTCACTTTGCAAAGTACACTCATGTCCTCTCAGAGCCTCCTGAACACTCTTTGAGGCAGGCCAGGCTACCTTCATTTTACGGATAGGAAAACTGAGGCTCAGACAGAACATGTGGTTTGCCCAGGGTCTTTGTATGGAAATAGGGAGTTGAATGAAAGCTTAGGCTTTCGAGGACAGAGTGAGGCTGGTCTTCCAGCTGGTCCCTTTTCATATATCCTAGAAAGATAAACTGAACGAAAAGAGCTTACCGTTCTACTTTTCATCTGTGCCAGAAATGACAACATCCCTTCCCCATCCAACGAGATAACGAAAGACACTAACTCCTGTTCAGAATTTTAAAAACTTTCTGCATTTTTTCTCTCACTCTGAGATGCTCACAGTCATAAAGAATGTGTTAGATTTGGGCCAACAGCAAGGTTGTTGAGCAAGTATTCTGCTTTCCGAGGTGGGCCAGAACCACCCTTTGACAAACGTGGACAGAACCCGAATTGTTTATTTCTACATCCTGTTCTGTTTATGGAATCCTCAGTAGGTACTCCTGTGTCATGGATGAACGCATGCATGAACAAACAACCTCTCCTTGGCCTCCTCTGTGCCTTGGTGCCCACCATGGAAGGGTCTTCAGAAATCATCTTATCCAGCTGGCTCCTCTTACAGATGAGGTCCAGAAAGGGTGAGTGACCAGATGGAGGTCACACAGCAAGTTAGAGGAAGCACAGGTGCTGGAGGATTACCTCTGTATTTCGGAGCTCAGCCTGAGATCTCATCCAGCCTGTCTTCTGAACCAGGAGAACAGCTTTAGCCAGGAGAGATGAGAGCTGTCCTTGATTGTTTACTTTGCTTTCGAGTCTGGTGCAGCTTTCCAACTGGCATGTTCAGGGTAGCTTCCTGGGCTGTGGACCATTTTTGGATTGTGAGATCGATTGCCCCAGAGGCCCAGGGCACATCTGCTACCTGCCTTCACCTAGATAGGAAAATGGCTCATCTGGGAGAGGATGTCCAATCTATGTTGAAGTAGCACAGATGCTGCCCCATTTGGGGTGTGGAGGTGGAAGGATGCATAACACAGGGATGCAAGTTTGATGGATGGGAGGACCTGGGACAGGCTGTGTGTCACATGGGTGCCCTGGGAGGAGGGTGATCCAGGCAGGAAACCAGGCAGAGGCCAGCTGATCTTGAGCCGATGGACAACAGCTTGTGGGAGGAGCCAGCCTGTGCAGAGCAGTGGATGTCCACATGGGCCCCTGTCACAAGGAGAGGTCAGGAGAGAGAAGTGAGTCCTAAGCTGTCTCTGCAGCTTCTCAGCCTTTTCCTCCCTGGCTTGGGAAGCTAAGGGTGGGTAATGTGATCCACTTGTTCTAGTTTGCTTAGGACCTTCTGGGTTTAGCTCTGAAAGTCCTGTGTGGACCCATGCAAACCTGGACGGTTGGTTACTGTAGGTGGGGAGAAGTGCATGGTCTGGGGATTTAAAACCTGGCTTGAATCCTGGTACTTACAATTGTTTGACATGGAAAAGTCACTTTGCCTCTCAGGGCCCAGCTTCTGCATTTGCAAAGAATGAATAAATGAAAAATCCCAGGCATTGCTGTGGGTATGTAAAAACCTTTAACTCTAGGGCAGAGAAGTATTGTCTATTTTGTTTATTGCTCTATCCCCAGTGTTTAGCACCTGGTGCCGACCCAAAAATATGTGCTGTCTCCATGGATGGCTCCCTAAATCCTTAGGGAGCACTTCCTAGGTGCTAGGCATCCTCTATGTCTCAGTTATTTCATCCTCATCAAAAAACTTTATTATACTCTCTGAGGGATTAGGTGACTCTTCTAAGCCACACCTCAGGCAATTCAGAGCTGGGATTTGAACTCAGGCACTCTGACTCCAACGTCTGTGTACTGCACTTCCCTCTGTGATCCTGTTTTATAAACTGAGAATTTTTGCACAGGAAGGACAGGCACCATGATGATCACTAAGGGAGGAGGACATGAGGACAGAGAGGCAGCCACTTGTCCCAGGCCTCACAGTCTTCCAGATTTCTCCTTACCCCATGCTGTTTCTAAAAGATTTTTCCTTGCACCTTTTCCTGTAGACAGAGCCCCGAGATGCTTCTTCACATCTGGGTCTGACTGGGATATTTCCAGACAATGGCTCCTTCCACCCTACCTTGAGTCCTCAGCCACTTACAGCCACATCCAGATTTGTGGGCAGGGCCACGCTGGCTTCACTCAGCTGCTGTGGAGCCCCCAGGCTGCCAATCTTCTCCTGCTTCCGCCACTTGGCTCGCTGATTCTGGAACCAGATCTGTAATTAGGGAGAAAGGATGGGGATAAGTAAGAGTTTTCCTCCATCTAATACACCTCCCCCAAATTCATAATAACTATGCCTTCCAAGGGACTTCACTTTATAGTTTGTAAAGCTCTGTGGCATTCAGGATGTCTTTGGATCTGGAGGTCAGCTTTCTGAGAGGGAACCAGGGTTTCCACCTTCAATGCCTACAAGGCCAGGGGCCCATGCATGAGTGAAGCAGCTGGTGCTGCACAATTGGGAGTGTCGGGGTCTGTGGTGAATAAAGCCAAAATGGGGCAGCTTCTCAGCTCCTGTCAACAGTCACCATGTGGAAATGTGAGTCTGGTGTTGCAGGTTCATGCAATCTCCAAAGTGGAATCTTGATTTTTATGTGAAAGCTTCTGAGTTTTAAACTACTGTGCAGACAAAATGGAAGTCATGTGTGGGTCACCAGTGGGCCACCCGTTTTCAACCCCTGGGGCCCCTTGTCAGGCTGAACATTGGCAGCTCCCTGTGTTCCTGAGCAGGTGCTGATGGTCCCTGACTTGTAGCCATTTATCCTTGGTAATTCTGCACAGGCAGGTGTTGAATTCTGGGCTTTGTGGCTGATACAGGGGTTTCCCATTTAGCCAGTGTCTCATTCTAGATGGGAAAAAAAAGGAGAAAAGTCTAAGAGAGGAGTGGTCCTCAGCCAGAAGGAAAGGATAGAATAAAGAACCAAATGTTGGCCTGATTTTGAATTAGAATGAGTCCATTGCATTTGTGGAAAGAAAAAAAGGAGAGTGACTTACAAAACTATTTTAGAGAGAATGCTAACGGTGCCACAGTAGGATCTGGTGGAATGTCATGTGCTAGAGTGGCACTTGCAAAGCTGGGTGCATGTGAAGAGGGCAGGAAATACCTCTGGTGAGTGACAATGGGCTACTGTATTTCTAACCCTACTATGAAGCAATACATAACTGGGGTGAAGAGATCACGGATGAGAGATTAGCCTGTTGGTGCTTAAACCAGGTCTCCAACCAAGACCATGAATTCAAGACTTTTTCCACTTTGCTACACTGCCTCCAAAGGAATCCCCCTGTGTCCTAGATCAGGGGTTGACAAACGGCAGCCTACAGGCTAAATCTGGCCTTCCACCTGTTTTTGAATGGCTCATGAACTAAGAATAGTTTTCACATTTTTAAATGGCTAGAAAAAAAAAAAGAAGGGTAATATTTTATGACACGGGCAAATTACACAGTATTCAAATTTCATGTTCATAAATAAAGTGTGTTTACATATTTTCTGAGGCTGTTTTTGTGCTACCTTGGCCTGTTTGAACAGTTGCTCTGACACTGACAATATACCCTGCAAAGCCTAACGTCATTACCATCTGGCTCTTTGCGGAAAGGTTGTTGACCCCCAGTCTAGATGGCTAAGACCTATTTTGTGAATGAGGCTGCATGGTGAACGACATTTTGGAACTGTCGCCAACTGGGGAGGAAGGGTATGGAGCAGAGATCCGTGGTGATCACGGATGCCACTTCAGTCCCTTTCCATTCCCAGAGGAGAGAAACCATTTTGGAACTAGAGTGACCTCATTTCACAGAAAATAATGTTTGGCCAAAATGACTATACTCACAGGATAAAGCCAACAGAAACTTTTAGATGGGGCAACCCCAAAGGGCCCAGGATATATTGTGTCTCACACATGGTCCCAAGGGCATGGAGGCTGGGGGCTGAGGAAGGGATGGCTGTACCTGAACCCGAGCTTCTGGGAGGTTGATCCTGGCTGCCAGCTGGCTGCGGATGTGAACGTCTGGGTAGTGGGTGAAGTGGAAGATCTTCTCCAACTCATGCAGCTGCTCGGTGGTGAAGGTGGTACGAACCCTTCGCTTGCTCTTCCTCCCTTCTGCATGGGAGAAGGTCCAAGTTGGGTCAGTGGCCTTGATGTCAGCACCTAGGCGAGGTTTTTGTGTTGACTTGTCCTACCCTTCCACCCCACTGCTGCTCCCGAGCCTTGGCCTCTGGCTTCTCAAGCTTGCAGCTTCACAGTATTCTCTTTCCTAAAATCCTCTGCCTCTACACCGACCCTCACCCACCACGGACAGTGAGGCCAAGTTAACCTTCTAGAAAATCTTCTTTGATTGTGCCTTTCTGCTGCTCAGTTGCCTTCAATGACTCTCTTTTGTCTACAGCAGGAGATGGCAAACTATGGCCACCAGGCCAAACCTGGCCCACTGTCTGTCTTTAAATAAAGTTTTATTAGAACACAGCTTCTCCCTTTGGTTTACATATTGTCTCTGACAGTTTTTGCACTATAACAGCAGAGTTGAATCATTGCAACAGAGACCATGTGGCCTGCAAAGACTAAAGTAATTACCACCTGGTTCTTCATAGAAAAAGTGTGTCAGTCTTGGTCTGCAAAGTAAAGGCTGAGCTCGGTAGCAGTCAAAGCTGTTGACAGTCTGTCTCCAGCCCACCCGTCCAGCTTCCATTTTAGTCAGAGCTGGCTGCATCATTTGTGGGGCCCAGTGCAAGATGAAAATGTGAAAATTTCACATTTTCATCAAAAAGCCGAAACATAGCTTTTTATTTTTTCCATAGTCTCTTAAACTGCCATAGTGGGTTTTTATTTGCTATTTCATGTCATGCATCCCTCAGAGAGCACAAGGATACTCACAGGGTGAGAATAGACCTCACAGGGACCTGGGGACCCACCCTAAGACTTACAGTCATGGATACCCCATGAAGAAACTTGGTTCCACTCTGCAACTCAGTGCTTGACCTCAAGCTTCCGTGAACCCCTGCCCAGTCCCCTTCCCCACCAAGATGGAGGGAACAGCAGTTGCTGGGTAGGAGCAGAGAAACAGTTGACCAAAAGCCCGTCCTAGAGAAGCTGGGAGGTTATGAGAAAGTGTTGATTGCTTCTGGTGCATTCACCACTGTTCCACTGGATTTCACTAATCAGATATTCAAATATACAATTATTAAGATTTCAAGATGGTGACAATATGCATTCAATCCCACTCTCAGGGCCTCCTTCTAAGCACAGGGTCCTGAGCATCTGCATTGGTCACACACATGCCCATGAAGCCAGCCCTGCCTCCAATACTTTGTTGACCCACATACCTTGCTTCATTCAAGTTGGGCTGCTTACTGTATCCATAACACATCACGTGTGTGCTTATCACTTTGTTTTTTCTAAGGTAGTCCCCTCTGTCTGGGATCACCTCTTCTCTCTCGTCTGCAATTCTAATGTCTGCGGATTCTTTAGCACATGCATTCATTCTTATAATCTCCAAAAATTATGTCCTAATCTTTCTAGCCCTGGGTGATCTTCCTTACTGGCAATATCTTCATTCTACTTGCTAGTTTTGTCATTCATTCATCCACCTTTTTTGTTAAGCACATACTTCTTTGTGCCAGGCACAACACTAGGCAGTGAGGTGTAGAAAAGCTGAAGGCTTGGTCCTTGATTGGAAGCACTCATCATATGGTGACATAGGGGGTACAGATAGGCTTGCTCATGACCTAGAACACATGGTGGTCACTGAGCTAACAGAGGGAAGTGGACACCTGTTGGGATTTATCTGCCCAGAAGTGCCTCTTTTCTGAGACCTGCCCTGTCCTCCTTTTGGAAACTATTCTTCGCATACACCAACCAAGTAGTTGTAGTGGGAACTGGATTGGCTCAAGTGTGGGAAGCTGAACTGGACCTTTTGGAATCAATCCCTGGAAATGTTTTGTTACACAACTAGGAAAGAGACTCAAACCCCTCTAGTGGTGCAGGGGTGGTGGATGTGAGAAGTAAGATGAGATCCATCAACTACCATCTCTCTTGTCATGCTGCTGAAGTTGTTTGCAGGGAGGTATAGAGCTAATTATGGGGTATATTTTGGACAGAGGCTGTCAGGTGAGGTTGGTGGATTATCTTTTGGCTGAGATAAATCAGGGACAACAGTTTGGTTTTGGCTTGAGCAAAAGGTGTGTGTGTGTGTGTTCGTGTGTGTGTGTGCATGTGTTTGTATTATGGGGAAATTGGGTGTTCATTTTGGACATGTTAAGTGTGTGATGTCTATTGGCTAGCCAAAGGAAGCTATGGAATAGGAAGATGCATTGGTAAGTTTGGAGCTCAAAGTGGAACTGAGGACGGAGGTTCGAATTAGGGAATTGTCAGCATCTCTTTGGCATTTATAGTCATGGGAATGGGTATCACACAGGCAGAAAGTGTAGGTGGGGGAAAGGAGAGGGCCTGGGAGCAAGTCTGTGGTGCCTCCACCATGTAGAGGTTCAGCAATGGGGAAGGCAACAAAGAGACCAAGAAGGGAGGCCTCTGAAGGAGGAGGCAAGTGAGGACTGTTTCAAGAAAGAAGGCACAGTCAGCTGGGTCCATGCTGCAGACAGACCAATTACGATGAGGACAGAAAAGTGGTCCTTGGACCTGGCCACACAATGGAGAGTAAGGAAGATTGCCCCATCGGCAGAATGGGAGACTCAGCCAGCATTGCCTGTAGCTCCTGGTTGGAGTCAGGTGACAGAGGACGTTGGAGGAAGGACCAAACCAGGTGGCAGTGGGTTTGTTTACCTGACCATGGACTTCTGAGGACAGAATTAAAATCCTTGTCTTAATTGGACCACAGATTGTCCCTGTGATGTGATTTTAGGGATTGTAGAAAAGGCACAAACCGTCTCCCCAGATCACCTTCATTTTTGGGGCCCAGGGGAATTCGTACCATTCTAGCTGACACCTCGCCTCTCCTGATTTTTTCCTCATTCCTTATAAGAAAAGTCGCTCTCAGGAATTAATTGAGAACCTAGGTAGTTCCTGTCCCAGGGTCACTCATACTCATGCTCAGAGAACGCTAAGCCTCCCAGGGAAGGAAGCCTCATGTGTCTTCTGTCATCTATCTCTAGGCTGTGAGCCCCTGGAGGGCAGAGACTATATCTGAGTAGGGACTGTATCTGACTGTATCTGAGACCAGCTGAGGAACTGGCTCCCCGTGAGAGCTCAACAAATATGTGCCTTAAATGGATAAAAGTAGAATTCAGGCTCTGCTCTCAGTCCTGTTGGACAGAAAAGACTTCCACAGGATTTGTCTGAAACTCTGTACTATGTCAGATGTCACACATCAGAAAGGATGACTGACGTGAGCTGAAGCTGCTACAAAGGAGGGGTGGGAGTCTGAGCTCCAGCTGAGGTCCCTTGACTCCCACACAGCCCACTTGCTTTTTACCCCAAATAAGAGAGGTAAAGTCATCACACGTTAAGAATTGGAGTAGACACTCAGTGAAAAATAGATTTCACTTCTGAGGGTTTAACACCTGAAAAAATCAACTAACTTGCTTTCTTTCTTGGTGCTTATGATTGATCCTGCTGTCATTGGATAGTAGAAAACCCAGTGAGCTGGACATCAGAAAATCCAAGCTCTGTTCCTGGTTCCACTATGCAACTTGTGCCACATTCTAGATTCATTCTCTGGGCCTCAGTCTCCCCATCAGTAGAATGGAGGGGGAGAGAGACGTTGAATGATCAGGTCACTAAGGCAAAATCCACCCTGATATTTATAATCCTCCTTCTCTGGGATGGAGGATGAATGGCTCAAAAGTCCTTGCCTCAGGCTTGCCTGCAGGATGCGTTTACTTGGTGAAAGGGACAAGGCCAGTGAGATTTCTCTCCGGGAAGCCACCAGGCCCAGTTGTCTCAGTTGTAGAAATGGGATTTCAGGTTTGCTTTTGTTCTCAATCCTTTCTACCACCCCTCACTTTTGTTGTTAATCCATTTTTATCCTTTCAAAGTACTTTTGCTCACTTTTGTGGATTCTTGGAAGCTTCTTGGGAGTCGCAGGCAGTGAGGCTTTGAACATTACTCCCCACTAGAGTAAGCTATTGGCCTGTGACCCAACTCTGTAGGAGAGCCTCATCTCTGCCTCTCCCTCTCGACCCCTTTCCCTCCCCAAGTGCACACTGCCTTTTTAACTTCGTGGTTTTTTAAAAAGATATTTATTCTATGTTTAGAGCTGGTGTTGTGTTTAAGGGATACAGCTGAAATCAGTCAGAATGGATGTAGAGAGAAATGGCAGGTGTTAATTCATTCCAAGAGCTCAGTGAATGTTGTCTCTGTAACCAGCAGCTAATAGGCACTGAGGGCCTGTCTGCAGGAGTACAAAATGAACAAGCCATGCCTGACAGTATTGGATTTACTCCTTCATTCATTCAGCCAGTCAGCATATTAGATGATAGTAAATGATATGGTACAGTTCTGCAGGAAGCTGCCAAAAAAAAAAAAAAAAAAAAAAATTACAAAAGGGAAGATTCCAGGTTGACCTGGAAAACTGAGGTGTCAAGGACAGCAGGGAGTTGAGGTCTTCCTGGGACTATAGAAATGTGGGAGAGAATGTGGGATGTGGAACCAGAATACAGGAAATGAAATAATGTGGAGAACACAGGAGTAGAAACATAAGATGGGTCGTAATGAAAATAAGCCATCTCCTCCATTTACCCCAGAAGGAAACGCAGGTGAACAAGGATTTATGACTAAGAATAGAATCCATAATAAAATAAATATTTCAAAGCTTCCATTTGTGTAACTAAAGGAGCAGCTTTTAAGACATGATGGCTTTTTCCTGTTCCCAAGAGTACTGGAAAAAGGTAATTTAGAGGTGGGGTGAAGAAGGAAAGGATCTAAACTTTGCTCTGCAAAACAACCTGACTGCTGACTTCATGGAGGAGGGGCTGCCTGCCAAGTCATAGGCTGGTGAGAAAAATATGTTTTCTCATTAGCTTTGAACTACACATTCTCAGGATAAATGTTTGTCTTTGAGAGGTGATGATGATGGTGATGATGTTGTTGTCCCTGTGTCTCACAGATTTAGTGGCCTCTCTTGGAGTAAGGAGGGGTGCCTAAAATTCATACTGGTGAGGAAGTATGACTGCGAAGACCCAACCAGAAGGCCAAGAGCAGTTTTGGGAGAGACAAATAAACTTCAACCTGGAGCCAGGGAAATGAGGTTAGGATCTGAGGCAGACTTCAACCTGGAGTCATGGAAATGAGATTAGGATCTGAGGTTGTACCTTGTGAAGGGTTTAACTCCTTCGAACTGCACTGTCCAATATGATAGCCCCTAGCTATATGTGACTATTTAACTTAAATAGAGTACAAAAATTCAGTTTCTTAGTCATACCCTCCATCGCTTGATAGCCACATGTGGCTAGTGGCTACGGTATTGGATAGTGCAGATATAGGACATTGTTATCATCACAGAAAGTTCTGCTGGACAGTGC
This sequence comes from Rhinopithecus roxellana, assembly GCF_007565055.1. Lineage (NCBI taxonomy): Eukaryota > Metazoa > Chordata > Mammalia > Primates > Cercopithecidae > Rhinopithecus > Rhinopithecus roxellana. The sequence continues at coordinate 14,344,612 of NC_044561.1, forward strand.
TGCCTTAGAGGGTCTTCCACTGGATTTTTGGAAAAGTCATATTCTGAGTCTAATTTTAAGTTTCTCCCCGCATTGCAAGTTCCTCTAATTGCCACATAGTAGAATTCTAGTTACATTTCTTTTACCTTTTTATCTGTATTTTCTATTTTTCTGTAATATACAGGAATTTATTGTGTAAATAAACAACCAAATAAAACAGCAGGGTGGAAAGAGATGAGAATAAAGAAATCACTGAAACAATTACGAAAGATCACTGAAATCTCCCACCTGGAAGAAGAACTGGATCAGGAGTGAGAAAACCCTTGAGTTCCCATCCAGCCCAGCATCTCCCTACCAGGTTCTGGGCAGAGAAGCCAAGAAGCAGGTGGTCACAGCCCAGCCTACCTGGGGAGTGGGCATGTGGGGACAACAGTGGAGGGGGATGGAGGCAGCAGGAAAGAAAGAAAGTATCTGACAGGTATACCAGGAAAGAAAGTACAGTGTCAGCTTTGATGGCTTTGGGGAAACCGGAAGTATAGGGAAGGCGAGAGGAAGAGAGGAGTGCCCCACACTCACATCTCCGCTGGTGCCTGGGGAGAAGGAGGATAACCAGGGGAGGGGATGGTGCCCAGGAGCTCTGGGCGATGAGTCAGAGCAGAGTCCCCTAATTATGGCCCACAAAGCAGTGTGGGAGTGTAAAGGGCAGTGTCCAAGGGGGCAGCTCAGGAATGATGAAGGTCAGCACTTCAACTTTCCTGCAGGAAAAGAGGAGACTGTGAGGGCACCAGGAAGGCTGATGCTTGGGTTACAGACCACAGAGAGTTACAAATAAGGGAATAAGGTGGGAGAAGGAAGAACAGCATAATATGGAACAGAGAAGGTAGAATGCAGTTCAGTGTGTAGAATTTTGGAAACTCGTTAGGCAAGAGGCTGGAAAATACAAGCTCATTGATGGCCCTGGCCCATGCATAGGATAGGATTCTCAATCACCAGGAGAAACCAGGGTGTTCTGGGTCCCTGATAAGAGGGGACACTTCTGAGGCAGCATGGATCATCCTGGAAGGAGCACTGGATCAGGAGTCAGAAAACCCTTCGGTTCCCATCCAGCCCAGCATCTCCCTACCAGGTTCTGGGCAGAGAAGCCAAGAAGCAGGTGGTCACAGCCCAGCCTACCTGGGGAGTGGGCACATGGGGACAACAGTGGAGGGGGTGGAGGCAGCAGGGAACTGCCACCCTTTTCAAGTTGCTCCTGTCCCCATTGTTAATGGTACAAGCTGTGACTCACACTTTAATAGGTCTTCGAAGAGAATGAGTCAGCAGAACTTAATTAAACCTGAGCCGTTTAGCACATCGATCATAAGAAATACACAATTTACACAGGTGAGTAGGCCACCTAATTATAAACTGATGTTTCTCCGCTCTCAGCGCCCTCCCCTGATTGCTTCTTCTCTGGGGTCTGCTAATTGGTCCTGGTTGCGCAGCTAAAGGCCCCGGGGACGTTGCCGCTGGGCAGTCTCTGGAAACGGGCCTCACCCTTGTCTTCTGAAAACAGTGGGTTCACCATGGAGGACACCCAGGGCCCTCTTTGCAGCCCTCCTGTAGGGGACACCTCCTGACACACGAAGGTGGGGTGCAGGGCAGGAGTCTCCCCATGGCTGACCTGTGCTGGCCTCATTTCCCTAGTCAGGCCACAGACTTTCTTTGGTTCCCTGTGCCCAAAGGGAACAAGGCAAGCTTCTTAGCATGGCATTCAAGGCCTTTCCCATTCCATCTTTCTAGCATCATCTGCTTTCCCTCAATTGTCATTTCTATAATTTTAGTCCCACCTGACCATTTCCACATTCCCCAAATCAGCTATGCACTTTTATTTTCCAGGCCCTTGTTCTGTGCTCCCTGAGTCTGGAATACCTTGTCCTCCTCCTTTGCCTAGCGAACTCCTACTCATCCGTCAAAGCTCAAATAAATCAAATATTTCTTTCTAAGGTATGTTGTGAATCTCCTAGTTGAAACACAGTAGTTTTTTTTTTTTTTTTTTTTACATTTAAGAGTGTGAAATTTCAGCTTACAACAAACTAGCTTCCATATTTGTAAACATTTTTTTTCTATGAGTCTCTGTGAGTCAATCAGTCAAAATATCTGTAGTGATTATTACTGGATGGTGAGATGGTAGAATTATAGTTACATTTCTTTTACCTATTAATCTGTATTTTCTATTTTTCTGTAATACACAGGAACTTCTTGTGTAAATAAATAACGAAATAAAACAGCAAGGTGGAAAGAGATGAGAATAAAGAAATCACTGGAACAATTAGGAGGAGACCCTTGGAAAACTCACCAGAAAGGGAGTGCCACTCCCAGGGGTGACTGGCTTAGCACTCTCTAGGCAGTGTGAGGCTTGCATCTTCCACACCTGTGGTCTCACTTTCATAATATTTTGTGTGTAGGAATTTTAGCATATGTACTCCCCCACCACACACCCACACACACCCACACTCACCCATACTTTTTACTTATGTATTTAAAATATTTTTTCTTTCTTCCTTTTTTATTTTAAAGCAACTGTACCCTTTGTTTAAATGAAATTATAAGGAAATCCTACAAAACAAACAGCAGTAGAGCTCCTTTATTGTAGTGTGTGTGGGGCCTCCTCCATCTTCCCCTTCATCCAAGGCAGCTCTGGTCATGCATCTCAATGAAAGCCTGAAGTTCCCAAAACATTGTAAAATCTAAGGCTTAAAAAATGCTGATATACACATAAAGGCCAAAGTTCTTGACACACTTGACCTTCCATCTACCTTACTTCTTTCATCTCTTGTGACTGTGCTCCATGAATTTTAGACTCCAGCCACTCGATTTTGTTGTTTCTCAAGGATTATTCCTTTTTATACCTCTTGGATGCTGCTTCACAGGCTTTCCTCTTCCTGGAATGTCCTCTCCCTTTCTCTGCCTGACTCCATCTCAAAAACCACTTCTTCTCTGAAGGGCTGTCTCTGATGGTGTTATGCAGGGTTCATTATTTCCTCTTCTGTGTTTTAAAGCACTTTGTTAGGTTTGTATATCATATTTGTGCTATGACAATGTGACTAATGACAATGTGCTTAGGTCTGGTGAGACTAAAACATGAAGCATGGGCACAGATTATTGGGACAGGATAGCAATGGGTTGATTTCATGTGCTATAATATTTCAACAGTTCTCTCTTCCTTGCTGGGAAGTTGTGTGCATGTGTGCATGTGTTGCATGTGTGCATGTGTGTGTGTGTATGTGTATGAGTGTGTGTTTATGTTTCAGACCCTCTCCACTTCCTCTCCAATCTATACTATGTTGATGCAGGGGAATAATCAGACAACACAAGCTGTGTAGTCAGGGGATGTTTCAAGGTGTGACACAGGAAGTGTCCTAGAACTTGTTCCTGTTCAATGGGGAAATCCATATTTAGTTACCCTTCTTACCAAGAACTGAGGAGGAATTTAATTGTTCTCTTTGCTTAAATACCTACGGAAGGCCGACCAAGGTGGCAAATGTGCTGAGTGCCCAGATTGGAGATATACAAAGTCACAGGGCTTTCAAACAGGAGGAAGAGACATTTCTGGCCGACAAATTATTAACAACTGCCTCCTTACAAGGAATGGGGAGGAAACCTCTTCAGCAACACACCATTGATAAAGAAACTTGAGGTTTCCATATATGGAGTCTAAAATGATGTACGAAGGGTTCTAAGGGTCCTGAAATAAGGAACCATCATCCCAGCATGGAACAGTGAAGTAGAAGGAGAAGAGCAAGATGAAGACTCCAGACAAGTCCCAAGCACACACAACTCCTCCAGCCACACCCTCTGGTCTCAGTTGACTGGTTTGGAGGTGGACATCTCACTCAAGCTCGGCCAATGGGTGTCCCTCCTCTGGGGCTTTTGAACACGGGATTTTAGAGGGCTTGAAGACATCACTGGAGACTGATCTAACTCTTGAAACTATTGGAAGCTATTAGGAGAATGCCAATTAGCAGCAAGAAAGAGGTGAGCGCGCATGCAGAGAGAAACAGCTGCAGAGACTTGATGACATTATTGGGTCTGGATCCCATCACAGCTGAAGGTTACTTATCATTCTGCCCTTCACGTGGCTTAGTCTGGGAACTGATTTCTTAATTTCCTCCAAGGCACTACATGTCCCTCTCCATTTTAGCTAACCTAAGATAATTTTTGTCAATTGTAACCAAATAGCTCTCATTAATACTGATCATTATACACTTTTTTGCCTAAAATCTGAAAATGATTCTTCATTCCCCTAGGAATACAAAGCAAAAATAAAAATCTCTACTGTAGCCTACAAGGCCGCGTGGGTTGGCTCCTTTCTGGCTCCTAGACCTCAAATTGTATCCTTGGGCATCATCTATTAATAGGCTCTTGCCCTTGGGGCTCCCTCCATGTGGAATGCCCTCCCTTCCACCCTACTCAGTCTTCAGATTACAGACCAACCATAACTTCTCTAGGAAGCATTTTCTGACCTCCCTGACAGACCAATCTCCCACGGAATCGTCCCTTGGAGTACTATGTCACCATCTCCCCAGCACTTGTCACAATTGTAATTGTACTTTCATTTGTGATTATTTGGTGGTTATTTGTCTCACCTGCTGTCAGATCAGTGGCAGCATTAGATTCTCATAGGAAAAATAAACTCAGGGCTCCCATTGATTCTACATTATGGTGAGTATGTAATAATAATAGAGATAAAGTGCACAATAAATGTTATGTGCTGGAATCATCCTGAAACCATTCCCCCACCCACTGTCCATGGAAAAATCATCTTCCACAAAACCGGCCAAAAAGGTTTTGTGATGCTCTACACCATCTCCAGTGCCCAGTTCAGTACCGTAGTGGCTGTCAGAGGGGTTTGCAACTTCATGGACACTTCTTTCAAATTCTCCTTACGTGGGCCCAACTTGGTGACTCATTTCTAATGAATGAAATGCAGTGAAAGTGATGCGATGTGATTTCTCAGGCTAAGTCCTAAAAGGAAGCTGCTTCCGCTTGGCTGTCCCTCTAGGATTATTTACTTTGAGAAAGGCTATCTGCCATTTTGTGAGGACACTCAAGCAGCATGTGGAGGTTCCTATATAGGGAAGAACTGGGTCCTCCCACCAGTGGCTGTTACCAACTCACCAGCCATGTGAGTGAACCACCGTGGACATAAATCTTTTATTCCAGTCCAGCCTCCAGATGACTGCAACCCCAAATAACATCTTTACTGCAATCTTACGAGGGACCCTGAGCCAGAACCACCTAAGTTGCTCCCAAATTCCTGATCCACAAAACTGAGTGAGATAATAAATATTTATTATTTTAAGCCACTAAGTTGTGTGATGATTTGTTGTGCAATAGGTATGTCTGGCACTCAGTAGATATTCAGTGGCTATTTGTTGCGTGTCTGGATAAAGAATACAATGGATAAATCAAAATTAAATTATAGCCAAGGTTTTAAGCCTCCTCCTCTGCCCATTTGGATTTCTCCTAGCTCTGACATTCTGGGCCTTATGATTATAGTTGATGTTGTCAATGGCTGGCTTGTATCACCCAGGCCTTTCTGTGCTCCGTATCTGCTTCTTACTGCCAGCGTTTGTCTTTAGGGATCAAATCCTTGGATAATTCTGGGGAGTACGTTTGCTCCATTTCCCAAAGGATTTGAGCTTCAATTACCCATAGGGACCACTGGCTTAATAACATACCCTTTATTCATTGCTTCCCCTTCCTTGTATTATTTCACTACTTCCTTGTGTGTCCAATATCAACTACTTGTGCTCAGATCCTTTCCTTAGGGTCTGCTTTTTTGGGAGACCCCACACTAATACAGTGCTCTTTTTTTTTCAGGTAGGGGCCATGCCTTGCACTTTCTTGTGCCCCCTCAGGGCCTGAGACTGAGCCAGGTTCTCAATTCTAGAACCAATCTTCCAGTATCCCTGTAGGAAGGTCCCCCATAGCTCTGGTGTCAGGAACTGAGAGATGGAGTCCATTGGAGCAAGACCAAAGCACACTTCTCTCAGGGAAGTGCCCATTTTTAACTCCACATCCTTTTGCCCTGTTCTTGTCTGCTCTGATGGGAGCTCTTGGATCTACCTGGGTAAGAGCCAGAGCTGTTAATCACTAGGTGATGAGATACACACAGGCCTTAGTCACAGCCTTAAACCAGGGCTGCCTCTCCCAGTTCCCATAGCAGAGCAGCTGTCTTTGATTTCAGGTAGTTCAGGGGAGGAGGAGGGCTAGGGAAAAGAGGGAGAAGAGAGGGAGGAGGAGAGGAGAAAGAGGTGAGGGACAGGGAAGGGAAAGGAGAAAGAGGAATATGAGGGGACAAAGAAGTGATGGAAAGTGTAATGGGCAGAATGGGTAGAATAGTGACACCCAAAAGGATATGTCTAAGTCCTAACCCCTGGGAATTGCTAATTTTTTTTTTTTGTAAATAGAGTTGTAGATATAATTAAGGTTCTGGGCATAAGATCATCGCAGATTTAGGGTGGGCCCTAAATCCAATGACAGGTGTCCTTATAAGAGAAAGGGACATCACACACACACACACACACACACACACACACACACACACACACACGGCAAGGCTGTGAGAAGATGGAGGCAAAGTGGAGTGATGTGTCTACAAGTCAAAGAAGCATAAGAGTTGCTGGAACCCCCAGAAACTACGAGAGAGGCATGGATCAGATTTTCCCTTGGAGCCTCCAGAAGGAGCTATCTCTGCCAACAGCTGGATTTCAGACTTCTGGCTTTCTGAATGGTAAGAGAATATATTTCTGTGTTTTGAGCCACTCAGGTTGTGGTAATTTGTTACAACAGCCATGGAAAATTAATACAGACAGGGAGGAAGAGGGGAAAGAAGAGGAAGAGGTGGCAGGAGGAGCAGTGGCTTCTAAATGGCAAAGACACCAAAGCATTTCAAGGGCAAGAAAGTTTGGAATTTGAAGAGGAGTTGCCTGCACCTCGAGGGTAGACAGGGCCGGGGAGGGTGTGATGGGAGGTGAGCCTGGGATGCACAAGGCCAGTCTGGGAAGGACTTTGAGTGCCACACTAATGTGTCAGGGGCAGGCACTTGATGAACTGCAGCATGAGGGCCAAATCTGGCCCGACCGACCCCTGTTTTTGTATATAAAGTTTTATTGGAACATAAGCCTACCCATTTATTTACACATTTTCTACAGATGAGTTTCAGCTGTGACGGAAGAGTTGCGTAATTGTGATAGAGACCATCTGACCATCAAAGCTTGACATTACCATCTGTTTCTTTGCAGAAAGTGTTGCTATCCCTTGCTACAGGATGCTTCTCAAATGCCAAGAATTTTACCTTGCCCCTAGCCAGCTCCACCAGACAAGATGGGCAGAAGTCAGCACTGCCCCAGGGTGGCACTGCCAGGGACTTCCATCCCCCTCCAGGTGAGTAGTCACTGCATCTTGTTTTATTCACCTTCACCTTCCCAGCCCCCAGCCTGGCCCAGAGTAAGCACTCAGTGGTTATTCACTGAATGAATAGCTGGTGAGCAGGCAAGGGAAGATCTCTGGGTTCCCCAGAGGCCAGGCAATCCATACTGGTTTACCCACTGGGGTGGTCTCTCTTCCTTGTCAATTTTCCATCATCTTTCCCCTGGGGCCTATGATTTCCCCACAGAGGATTATCAGTGGTAGAGGTGCAAAGATGGTCTCTCTCTCTTACTTCCCAGGGTCTGAGCTTTCGGTATAAAGAGGCTTCCTCCTGAATGGGTCTCCCTTAACTTTGGAGGGTCCTGGGTTTTGGAGGGCTTCCCTCTCCTTGGAGGAGAGAGAGCAGGAGGCTCGGTGTAGAATCTTTTCAGATAGAGAGGTCGTCTTGGATTTTCCCATTGACTTTTAAGACCTGGGAGCATCCAACCTATAGATCATGAAGGTCCCTGCAGGAGTGGGAAGATGTCGGGGGGGACCTTTGTCCCTGCCATGAGAAATGAGGACAGTAGAGCACTACGCTAGCCTTGGAGCCCAGATAACTAGCCTGATCCCATCTCTCGCATGTACTGGCTCTGTAGCTTGGAACAAACCACTTTACCTTTTTGAGTCTCAGCTTCCTCAAAGGACCACTTCCTTGGGCCACCAACATCAGAATCACTTGGGAGAGCTTGTTAGAATGCAGATTCCTGGGCCTTTTGACTTAGAGTCAGAGTCTTGGGTGCTGCGCCTGACAGGCTGCATTTTAATAGCTCCCTAGGTGAGATGGCAAGGGTTGTCTGTGAGCCTGTCTAGGAAGCCTTTTAAACGTTAAGTGGAGACAAAGAGGAACTTATTCTTCTACCATTATTCTTGGGGAAGGAGAAGGTGTTGCTATTTCTGGTCCTGTTGTTCTCTGCTGAGGGGTCCTACACAAGAGGAGGCACATAAAACAGGGAAGTAGAGAAGCATCAGCCAGCAGCAATAAGCACAGGGCTGGGCATGAGGGCTCCTGTGAGGGTAGGGAGAGGCCTTCCAGTCTCTCTGCTTCTGCCCTGCCTGGGATCATGACCATCCCTTCCACGGGGAGAAAGATTGTACGGTGGAAAATCACCACGAGGGAATCTCCAAGGTTTTTCAGCAATTAATTTGCTGTTAAATTGGTCATGGCATGTCAGAGCTGGGAGAGACCTTATGGATATTCTAGCCCTGCCTTTTCATGTTACAGGTGGGGAGATTGAGGCCAGAGAGGGAAGTGACTGGCCTGAGGTCCTCTTGTGCACTGGGGCCAGATCTGGGCTTAGAGGGCAGGTTTCCTGAATCCCTGCCCGCCTCACCCAGTGTGTTTCACAGACTCCAGCTCATTTGCAATTTCTGCATTTCTTTTGTATAGTTTCTGGCATGTTCGGATCCCATCTGTATTATTTGTTTAGCATTTTCCCAAATAGACTTTTTTGTTTGACTCAAATAATAAATGTATTTTAAAATAATACCTTATATCATGACCATACGTGGATAGCAGTGTCTTTCATCATAAATACAAGGTTAGTGTAGAAGTAATTACAGGACTATTGAGCTAGATCATCTTTATCTATATACCCACCAAGGTCATCTTGAGAGCTGCCAGTGGAACCCTCTCCAAGCTTCCAGAAATGCTGAATTTCAGCATAGTGGGAGATGGATGGATTTAAACTATGTTCAGGAATAATCTAGAGTAGATGGTCTCAGGCCACCAGGGTGCAATTCTAGTGCTCATTACTCACATAGTTTTTGTGGGGGATTTATCTTCTCTTCTTGGTTTCATCATCTGTAAGATGGGCTCCCAAGTGTGACAATGAGATGGGAAAATGGCCACAAAAGTGCTGTGGAAGTCATAAAACACCATCCGATGTCACCACCACTAGTCTGGTCGGCACTTACTGGGATCTGTTGTGGGACCAGATGGATAGCTGACACGGAACATGCCAGAATCTTCCGTGGAGGCCTAGAAAGAGTGGCTTCCTTTCTGAAGCCTGCCGTCATCAGGCTAGGGGAAGGGAAGCTGCTCTGGTAGGAGGGGCAAGACCTCTCATGACACAGGGTGATCATAGATTTATGCAACTACAGCAGGAAAGACTCAGGACCCCAAGTGGAAATGTTTCTATGAATCTTTAATGGACTGGAAGATATTAATGAACTTCCAAAAATTGAGCTAGGGACCCTTTCCCTTTGGAAAACTCAGCCACGGGGAAACACACCAGCCTCCTGCCTGCGGACACAGCCCTCCTGGTCTTCCTCATACCTGCAGCTGAGTGTGATCCCTCATCAGCTCCCTCCATGGGACACTTGCTTGGTCGGGGGGATGTGGAGCTCTATTTATGGCAGGTAATGACATTAAGGGCTCCCTGAGCTTCCTTTCCAGCATTTTCTTGGATTAAAAGGGGGGGAAAAGGGGAGAGAACTGAGAACCTCATGTGAGATATTCCAGGCTCGATGACTGTCAGACTCAGAAGGCCCTTGAGACATCACCAGCTTCACCATTTCTTATTCCCTCACCCAAGTGTTTTGCCAAGAATAAACGTGAGGCTCCAGTGGACAGGGACTTTCCTGAGGTCACACAGCAGGCCACGGCAGAGCCAAGACTCACACCCTGGGTTCCTAATTCTTAGCAGGTGTGTGCATCCACCTCAATGCCCCAGTGCAGCTTTCCTCCTTTCCTCAAGCTGGCTCTTGATCTACCTGGTCACTGTTATCTGGGGACAGGCCTTGAGATGGCCACTGGCTTGGGGAAGGTGATTAGGGTGGACAGACTTTTCCTGAGCCAAAGCTTAAGCCCCTGGGCAAAGCTTCAGCCCCTGGAAGTTTTGCAGACTGAACTCGGCTTATAAGGAGGAGATTGTGCTGGACCCAGCAGGGATTTGGGGGAGTCAGAGCCGGGTCCTGATAGCGGGGCTTCTGTTTACCAGCTACGTAACTTGGGGACATTATCCTCCTCTTCTCTTTCACAGATGAGTTTTCTTATCTGTCCAGTTATGATAATCGTGCTTTCTACTGAAATTAAAAGAGAATGCCTATGACATTGTCAATGGTGAATAAACGGTAACTAGCATTCTTAGCCGGGGCCTGGTTACAGTAACAAGCCCCAGGTCCCTGCATTCTGCAACTAACTGAGCTTTGGTGTCTGCAGCTAAAAAACCAGCAGTTTTGGGTTAGATTGAAAGGTGTATTAGGAAACCAGCCCAGAGCCAAGTCTTGCTCTGAATTTTAGAGTCCTCTATCCAGTTGATATGGACGGAAAAGCCTTTTCTCTGCCTGAGCCCAGCTGGGTCTTGGAGACCAGGAAAGCAGAAAGAAATGATCAGAAGACACTTACCCTGGGGCTGGTCCTGTGGAGGCTTTTCTAGCCCAGAGCCTGAGGCCACAGCTTCTCCGGAGCCCTCTCCGCCTGGCCCCTCTGGTCTGTCCACGTCATTTCTCCTGGCAGGCCTCTTTAGGATCGCCTCGATGGAGAAGGACAGGCCCAGCTTCTTCGGGGCCTCAGAGCACCCCAAGCTATTTCTCTCCATACCCCTGCAGAGAGCAGGGCCCACCTCAGCACACACTGAGGGGCTCAGGGGTGACTCTGTAGGCCAAGGAGGGTGCCAGTGGAGAGTGGCGTACTTCCTCCCCTGAACCTCCTGGGGTCAAGAGGGCGCGTGGAGGTGAAGAACAGAGAGGCTCCAGTTAGATGATCCAAGCAGGATTTCCCGTCTGCAGGGATTTCCATGGGCAGATGACAACAGAAGAGCTGGAAGGAGGGGTATCCTGTGCCTACAGCTCACAGCCCTTACCAGTTTGATGTCAAAGGAGTCACCATGGCTGAATTGGGCTTCAACCTTCCAGAGAAGGGTCTTCTCGGACGCATTGCCTGCACAATCACCAGCTTAGGCCAGGATCCCTGAGGTCACTGCCCAGTGGCAAACAAAGAGAAGAGGGAGAAACAATAGAGCACAGGAAAGAGGAGGTCAGTCTCCAGAGGAGGTATGGAGGCAGGGTGTCCACCTTTGCCCTTTCTCTGGCTTCTGGCCCTTTCCTGTGGCTCTAGCCAGTCTCTGGGAGGCTGGAGTGCCACCCTTGGCCTCAGGCAGCCAATTCAGTGCTGGGCTTTACTGCAGCTTGAGCGGTCTTCCCAGACACCCATCTTTACTTCCTTCAGTTCTGCTGCGTCCAGACTCCAGAACATACCTTCAGTGCATCAGTGCTCCTGCTGTCCCGCAGGTGGAGGCTGAGGAAAGGGGGTCCCGGGGTGCTGCCAGGCCTGTCTCTTCTCTGTGCCAGGGCTGGGCTGAGCTGTCTGATTCTTCTCAGGTGTCTCTGGGCTGGCCCTGGCTTTTTTCTATTCTATTTTTCCTGACCTCACTTCACATGTGAAACACTCTCTCCACAGGCACCTGACCCAGGGTGCCCCTCCCTTCCTTGTGGGGTCCTTCCTGCTGCTTCTCCCAGTCTCTTGAGACAGAACTGAAGAGGCCCTTTCTCTCCGACTGGGAGCTGACAGTTGTTGATCTGTCCTTGCCAGGAATTTTGCTCCAAATTACTGTGTAACCAAGGAGGAGGGGGTAGTAAAACAGGCTGATAAGAGAAGAAACTCTCCACGCCCCTTAAGGCTGGGGATGCAGGTGTCAGGGTAGGAAAGTGGCAGGAGGCAGTGGGGATCTGAAGGACAGGTATTGGCGGCCCCAGGGAGGAGCTGTGCTGGGGAACTGGCCAGAGCAGGGGAAGGGAAGGTGGGAGCAGAATGGCCAGGAAGTGTACCCAGGCCCAATAAAACATGTTTACTCAGCCAGGAGAGCCTATGGTCGTGTGTGGGGGAGGCTGGGCTGAGGTGCAGTCTGCTGGCTGTCAGCCTCAGGCATTCATTTGCTCTCAGATGTGCTTTCCATGGCTTGCAAATATCAGATCAGGAAAAGCATTCCTGGGCTTTCTGATGTAGGGAAACTGAGGTCCAGAAGCAAGGTGGTGCAGAAAATATGATGGCAGGGCCTGATCACAGCCCTCCCCTGGGGAGCTCCACGATGCCTTGCTGGCCACGAGGAGCCAATTTGCACAAGAGGGATGGATACCCTGGAAGAGACTGTGAATGTGAATTTGGATGTTAGAATATAGATCTTTCATAGAGGGCAGGGGTGGGAGGTTGGGGGTAGGGAAAGCTGGTCTCTACTCCCTGAGAAGAGTGAGTGAGGAGAGGGAGGGACTCACCCCGAGAGAAGGAACAGGTAAAGATGCCCCATTTTAGGAGCTGTGCTCCTTGGAAATGTCAGGCTGTATGATTTAATTAGGGTGGACTAGGCTGTGCTGCAGTAACAAGTAAACCCTATCGTCTGGGGAACATATAATATCTCACCCACATCACATTCTAACGTAGTCATTTAGGGACCCAGATTCCTTTCAAACAGTGATGCCACCATTCTCCAATCATTGGCTCCAAGTTTTCTGGGGAAAGGGAGACAGCAAAGGAGAAATTATTATTTTTTTAATATTACTTTAAGTTCTGGGATACATGTGCAGAATGTGCAGATTTGTTACATAGTTATACATGTGCCTTGGTGCTTTGCTGTACCTATCACCCCATCATCTAGGTTTAAGTCCTGCATGCATTAGGTATTTGTCCTAATGCTGTCCCTCCCCTTGCCCCCAACCCCCTGACCAGCCCCAGTGTGTGTTGTTCCCCTCCCTGTGTCCATGTGTTCACATTGTTCAACTCCCACCTATAAGTGAGAACATGCAGTATTTGGTTTTCTGTTCAAAGGAGAAATTTTGATGAGTCAGAAGTAGAAGGGGTTGATAGACCTTCTGCTCACATTCTGTGGCCAGAGGGAGTCACATGACCCTGCTTAGACCTATCCCTCTCCTAGGGCTGGACAGGAGAATTTTCCTGTGCCAGGAGAAAAATGAACTAGTTTGGTGACCTTTGCAGTGAAGAGGCCAGAGTCCCCTAGAAGTCAAGTCCAGCATTGGTCCCTGGAAGGGGTTGTTGGATGGGAAGACGAGGTTCCTTACACTCAGGGCAGAGGAAGCTCTGACAGGTACTTGAGATGCTTGGTCAAGGGTGAGGACAGGATCTTTGGGGGTGGAAGTGGCAGAGGTGAAAAGAGAGAGGCGATGGAGCCCTTTCTCTCTGCTGGGCCTCGGGCCTGCAGCTGTGTGCTCACCGTTTCACTGAATCCATTCAACAGCCTTATCAATTAGGTGTCATTAATGCCATTGAACGGCTGAGGAGATATGCCCAGAGAAGTGGAGTGATGAGTGTAGGGCTACACAGCTAGCCACCTAGAAGCAGCAAGGTTCAAACCCAGGTGAGTCTGGCTCTGCACCTCACACTCCTCCCACTCTGCTGTAATCCCCAGAGACCATCTGGCTCAGCCCTCTCATTTCATAGGTGAAGAACTGAGCAGCAGAGAGAAAAGTTGCCAGAGTTACACCTGTTATTTTCAGCGCCTTGCTTGATTTCCTTTCATTTTGCCTCTTTCCAAGGTGTGACTGGCCCCTGGACAGGTTAACAGAACACCCTTCTGTGGTGTGGACCTGGACACTTGCTCCCCTCTCTCCCATGGTTAGCCATAACCCTGATGTTACTGACTTCAGTTATTTTATTACTCACGTGTGTGCTTATTCCATGAATACTTCTTGAGTATCTACTATGGGCCAAACACTCTGGAGATGTAGATGAAGGAGATATGGCCCCTGCCCTGAGGGACTTACATTCTGGGGTGGGGGGAAGGGGGACATGGCTGCAGACGTACAGTGACACAAAGCAGGAAGTATCAGTGGTCAGCGATGGAATCTTGTGGGTGGTCAGAGAGAAGTCAGAGATTGTGTGGCTGTTGGATTAATGAAAGTTTTGAAGAGGAGGAACAACAAAGGAAGGAGAGGGGCCATCATATATAGGTCCCTTTTCTAAATTGTCTTATTAAATCTACTGTAAAATTCACAAGCAAATAAACTCCGCTAAGGTGGATATCTTAGCCTTGTTTTATAGCGAAGCAACTAAATTTCAGAGGCTTTAAGTAATGTGCCCAGGGTCCCACAGCTATGTAGTGGCACAGCTAGGATTCCAAGCTGAGTCAATTACCTTGATCTTTCTAGTGTTCCTTACTGACCCTCAGAAGCAGAATTTGAATTGGGCGTCAAAGAATGAGTAGGTCATGTGGTGACCTACTCTGTAGGAACAAAGACTTGGAGCAGGGACACAGTGAGGCATGCATAGTTGATATGGTTTGGATCTGTGTCCCCGTTCAAATCTCATGCTGAATTGTAATTCTCAATGTTGGAGGGTTGGAGGTGGGGCCTGGTGGGAGGCGATTAGATCATGGGGGTATTTTCTAATGGTTTAGCACCATCCTCCTAGTGCTGTATTGTGAGACAGTTCTCATGAGATCTGTTTGTGTATAACACCTCCCCCTTCTCTCTCTCTCTCCTGCTCTGCAATGTGAAGATGTGCCTGCTTCCCCTTTGCCTTCTGCCATGATTGTAAGTTTCCTGAGGCCTCCCCAACCATGCTTCCTGTACAGTCTGTGGAACTGTGAGTCAATTAAACCTCTTTTCTTCATAAATTACCCAGTCTCAGGTAGTTCCTTATAGCAATGTGAGAACAGACTAATACAATGATGCACTGTTACTGTTTCATGGATGAGAGAGGGGTTTCATTTTATGAAGAAGTATTTAGGAAGAGCACTGTGGGAAAGGTAGATTGTGTTCAGCCAATCATTTATGCATCCATAAAATAATTTTGAAGCATCCACTATGATGTGCTAGGCCGTGATCTTTATGCTGAGGAGACAGTTGTGGTTAAAAGAGGCAAGGTCTATATTCTCATGGAACTTACATTGAAAATAGACAGATAATAAACAGGTAATAAATTCATAGCACATAAATGCCCAATGTAATTTCCATTTGTGATGTTGAAAAACTGCGGCACAATACAATTTTAAAGTGTTTATTTGAGCAATAGCAATTCATGAATCAGGCAGCTCCAAAGCAGAAGTGGTTCAGAAGGTCTGTTGAAGACACAGGCTTTTATAGAGAGACGAAGAAGTGATACAAGGAAAATATTTGATTGGTTACAGTTATAAAGTTGTCTTATTTCATCAATTCCACTGAAAAGTCCCTTGTTGTGTAAGTTTGTTGGCAGCTTTTTTTTTGGTTGGATTTCAGTTCTGTTTTTCATTAACACAGGCATTCACAAGAAATAGCTTAAGCTTAGTTTTGCTTGTGTTTGTAAATCAAGCAAAGGTAAGGTCACTTATGAGGCCTAACTAGCTTTGTCTGCTCAGGTATTATCCACTTTAATTTACTTTTGCAATGACAATGTTATAAGTAAAACAAAATAATAAGCTAGAGAGAGGCCAGGTGAGGGAACACAGTTTGATTTTTCCAGATATGAATTTTATCCCCCAGGCAGTAAAGGAGCCATGGGCAGTTTTGTGAGTGATGGCTCTACCATCAACCAAACTGCAGGTTAAGGAGGCACTGGGAACCCAAGTAAAGTGGAGGCAAGTTATAGGCTGTGTGTGTTGGAGTCTGGGAGGGAGTGTGCGTCAGAATGATCTTGGCTGCAAGTGATCGAATACTCAACTTAAAGAGGCTTAAACAATGGGGGTTTGTTAATTCACATAACCATGTGTGTGGGTAGGAGGATGCAGAGTGGCTTAGTTCAGGCACGAAAACAATGTGAAGAACCAGGCACTTCCATCTTTCTTCTCTGCCATCCCCAGTGCATTGGTTTAACATATCCTGTTTTCATTTTCTTATTTTAAAAATATTATTTATTTTAAATGACAAAAATTTTATATATTTATCATGTACAATATGATGGTTTGAAATATGTATTCATTGTGGAGAGGTCAAGTCAAGCTACTTCACATATGCATTACCTCACATAGTTATCGTGGGTTTTTTTTTTTTTTTTTTTAATAGTGAGAGAACACTTACAATTTATTCTTGGCAATTTTTTTTTTTTTTTTGAGATAGAGTCTCACTCTTGTTGCCCAGGCTGGAGTGCAATGGCGTGATCTGGGCTCACCACAACCTCTGCCTCCTGGGTTCAAGTGATTCTCCTTCCTCATCCTCCTGAGTAGCTGACATTACAGGCATGCACCACCATGCCTGGCTAATTTTGTATTTTTAGTAGAGATGGGGTTTCTCCATGTCGGTCAGGCTGGTCTCAAACTCCCAACCTCAGGTGATCCACCCTTCTCGGCCTCCCAAAGACTACAGGCGTGAGCCACTGCACCCAGCCAGCAGTTTTTAAGAATACAACACGTGGTTATTAACTATAGTCACCATGTGGTACAATAGGTCTCTTGAATTCATTCCTCCTGTCTAACTGAAATTTTATATCCTTTGACCAACATCTCTCCAGTCCCCCCTCCAGCCACACTCCCAGCCCCTGGCAATCACCATTCTTCACTCTCCTTCTATAAGCTTGACTTTCTTAGACTCCACATATAAGTGAGATCATGAGGTATTTGTCATTTTGTGCTTGGCTTATTTCACTTGACATAACGTCATCCAGGTTCATCCTTGTTGTTGCAAATGATAGATTTCCTTTTATAAAAATGTGAATTTTAATTAATTAATTTTTATTGATACATGATAGTTGTATGTATTTACAGCATGCATGTGATATTTTTATACAAGCATACAATGCATAATAATAAAATCAGGGTAATTGGAATATCCATCACCTCCAACATTTATCATTTCTTTGGGCTGAAAATATTCTAAATCTTCTTTTCTAACTATTTTGAAATATGAAATAAATTCTTGTTAACTATCATTGTCCTACTGGATTTCCTTCTTTTCAAGGCTGAATAGTATTCTGTTGTGTATATATACACCACATTTTCTTTGTCTATCATCCATTGATGGACACCTGGTTGCTTGCAGATCTTAGCTATTATGAATTGTGCTGCATCCATTGCACTGGTTTTATCTTTACGTGTGTCTGATATGGCTGGTAGATGGTTGCTGCAGGTCCAGGCCTCACACAGACCTTTCCAAGGTGGGAGGATAAGACTTGCCTTTTTCAGTTCTTTTTATTTATTTTTAAATTTTTTAAACTTTTATCTTAGGTTTGGGGGTACATGTACAGGTTTGTTATTAATAAATTAATAAATTAGTAAATTGTGTTTCATGGGGTTTGGTGTTCAGATTATTTTGTCACCCAGGTAATAAACATAGTACCCAACAGATAATTTTTTCCATCCTCTCCCTCCTCCTTCCCTCCACTCTCAAGCAGGTCTTGGTGTCTGTTGTTCTCTTCTTTGTGTCCATGTGTGCTCAATGTTTAGCTCCCACTCCTAAGTGAGAACATGAGATATTAGGTTTTATGTTCCTGTGTTACTTTGCTTAGGATTACGGCCTTCAGCTCTATCCATGTTGCTGCCAAAGGACAAGATCTTCTTCCTTTTTTATGGCTGCATAGTATTCCGTGGTGTGTATGCACCATATTTTCTTTATCCAGTTCACTGTTGATGGGCATTTAGGTAGATTCCATGATGCTGCTATTGTGAATAGTACTGTGATGAACATATGTGTGCGTGTGTCTTCATGGTAGAATGACTTATATTCCTTTGGATATATACCCAGTAATAGAATTGCTGGATTGAATGTTACTTCTGTTTTAAGTTCTCTGGGAAGTCTCCAAACTGCTCTCCACAATGACTGAACTAATTTACATTCCCACCAGCAGTGTATAAGCATTCCCTTTTCTTGGCAACCATGACAGCATCTGTTTTTTTTTTATGTTTTTTATACTAGCTATTGTCACTGTGTGAGATGGTATCTCATTGTGGTTTTGATTTCCATTTCTCTAATGATTAGTGATGGTAAACATTTTTAGATGGTTTTTAGCCATACGTATGTCTTCTTCTGAAACGTGTCTGTTCATGTCCTTTGCCCATTTTTTAATGGGGTTGTTTGTTTTTTGCTTGTTAATTTGTTTAAGTTCCTTATAGATGCTGGATATTAGACCTTTGTGAGATGTATAGTTTGCAAACATTTTCTTCAATTCTGTAGGTTTTCTGTTTACTCTCTTGATAGCCTCTTTTACTGTGTAGAAGCACTTTAGTTTAATTAGGTCCTACTTGTTAATTTTTGTCTTCCTTGCAATTGCTATTGGTATCTTTGTCATGAAATCTTTGGCAGGGCTTATGTACAGAATGGTATTACCTAGGTTATCTTCCAGGGTTTTTGTAGTTTTAGGTTTTAATTTTAATCCATCTTAAGTTGATTTTTGTATGTGATGTAAGGAAGGGGTCCAGTTTCAATCTTCTACATATAGCTAATCAGTTATCCCAGTGGGAGAGGTGCGGCCAGGGCTTTACACTCCATGGAGCCAGTGGGATTGGGAACAGGGAGCAGGCCCTCCCCTTTCTGAGTTGGCGTGGTGGGAGCTTCACATTCCCTGGGCACAGCTGTGGCCACCCAGCTGCAGCTGAAGACCTGGGCCTCCCTGTGCTTTTGGGGGGCAGGAGTAGGCAGGAGCCCCACCCTCCCAGGCACAGCGGCAGTGACCCAAACCATGACTTCAGACCCAGGCATCTATGCATTCTCAGGTACCCTGCCCCTGCAGGCTCAGAAATGTCTGCTCCCACTACCTGGCCTCTCTCAGCTCCTGGCACCTGCTCTGCAAGTTTGAAAATGCCTGCTTCCACTGCCTGGCCTCTCCCTGTTCCTGGTTCCTGCTCTAATCTCAGAGAAAAGTTCAGGACAAGCTAGGGTGCTGTTGCAACCTGGCTGGGTATGTGCATGCTGGGGACAGTGCTGACATGCCAGCCCCCTGCCGCCTTGGCCTGCTCTGGATTTTGAATGCTAATGAGCATGGGAGGGAAGCCAAGGAGGGGCTGAGGATAGCTCAGTGCTGGCCTGCAGGCACCCCTCAGCACCAACACCATGAGTGCCATGAACAGCAGCAGGAGGCAGACAGACTTTTGAGCAGAAAGGGTGAAGCCTCTGGGGAAGCCTTACCTTCAAGCTGGGGAAGCCCTGAAGCCTAGGGGCTGGGCTGCCAGCCCTGTTAACCAGATAGGGAACTTGTATTTTTTTCTGGGCCCACTCATGAACCAATCAACATGAACTCCCTCCCCTTTGAAGTCCATAAAACCCCCAGACTAAGTCAGATTTACAGAGAAGATGGGACAACCAGCTGCAGAGAGAAGCTACCCACTCCAGGGTCTCCTCTCTGCTGACAGCTGAACACTCATCAGAACATCCTGGCTGCAGAGAGGAGCTACCAACTGCAAGTCTCTGCTGAGCTACTCTACTGCTCAGTAAAGCTCCTCTTCACACTGCTCACCCTCCACTTGTGCACATGCCTCTTTCTTTCTGGGAATGGGACAAGAACTCCGGACCTGGTGAATGGCGGGGCTGAAAGAACTGTAACACAAATGGGTTGAAATATGCCTCTTGCTCACCATGTTGCAGGTGATGAGGAGAGAAGAGCTGTGGACATTTGGGGAGCCTGGACCTAGGAGCTCCCTGAGCCAGGGCTGTGACACCCTCTTTGGGGCTCTGAGGTTCCTGGTGTCTCCAAGCTTCTGGGTGCCACCACATTACCTAGTGCCAGCTGTGAAAGCTACTTGCAGGACACCTCGTCCAGCCACAGCCTTACAGGGAGCTGGTACCCATGCCAGCACCTAGAGCTGCCTGCCTCACCACAGCCGGTGTGCCTGGCTGTGCACATGGGACAGAGCCCATGCTTGCTTACTCACACAGCCCTCACTGCTCCGCTTGCCCTTGGCAAGCACAGAATCCAGGCCGGTAGTGCAAGCTGAGCACAACCTGCCAGGCCAAGTGGGCCCAGCAGTTTCCAGCTGGCAAAGTGACACCCTAAGGATCCCATAACACCATTTATTGAATAGGAAGTCCTTTACCCACTGGCTGTTTTGTTGGCGTTGTTGAAGATCAGATGGCTCTAGGTGTACAGTTTTATTTCTAGGCTCTCTATTCTATTCCACTGGTCTATGGGTCTGTATCTGTACCAGTACCATGCTGTTTTGGCTACTGTAGCCTTGTAGTATAGGTTGAAGTTGGGTAGTGTGATGCCTCCAGTTTTGTTATTTTTGCTTAGAATTGCCGTGGCTGTTTGAGCTCTCTTTTGATTCCATATGAATTTTAAAATAGTTTTTTCTAATTCTGTGAAGAATGTCATTGGTAGTTTGATAGAAATAGCATTGAATCTGTAAATTGCTTTGGGTAGTATGGCCATTTTAATAATATTGATTCTTCCTATCTATGAGCATTCATGGTTTTTCATTTGTGTTATCTCTCATTTTTTTGGGCAGTGTTTTTTAATTCTCATTGTAGGGATCTTTAACCTCCATGGTTAGCTGTATTCCTAGGTATTTTATTCATTTTATTCTCACTGTTTCTAATCATAGAGAAAAACCTTTCCTAGAAGTCTTCTAGCAAATTCCCTTTGTTTCCCATTGGCTAGGATTGTGTCACATGTCCCCACTTAAACCAGTTGCTGGCAGATACAATGCAATTACCATTACAAGTTGAGTTACTCAGCATTCGCTCCCTTGGACTACGTAGTGGGGCAGCTTTCCTTACCACTCTCTGGAGCTTAGTTCCTGGGAAAAATTGGGGTTTGTCAGCCAGAAGAAGACAGGTAATTGCTGTTTGGGGGGTGCGACCAATGGTATCTGCTTCAAGGTGTGTGTGACAGACAAAATGGTTTTTCTTTTCAGAAGATGGTGCCAGAAAAGGCATGTGACTGCATGTGTGGGGCATTAGCACTTCCTGAACAATGGGAGACATGGACTAATTACTCTCCTGAAGTTCATGGGAGAAGGTAGAAAGGAAGAAGAGAAGGAAGGAAAATCCCCTTCTTGAGCGTCTCCCCTCTGTTTATTCTACAGCATGCCTTCACATTTGTTTACAGTTGGACTATGTCCTAAGCCCATTGTATTATGACATTTGGCACTCACAGCTTCCGTTGGAAGTGGGAGTTATAATCCCTCTTGCACAGTTAAAGAAACTGAAGCCCAGTGAGGCAAGTGACTCCCTCAAAGTCTCTCCATTATCTTCTAGCAGGAGGCAGAGTCTCAGCTTTAACCCGATCTTTCTATCGCCCAATCTCAAGCTCTTTCCACCACTCCACACCTCTTTTCTGAATTATTTTTCCATCCTAAGTTTTAAGAAAGAGCTTTCAAAGAAACATCTCTGTGAAGATCTCAGCGGGTTGGTTGGTGAGAGATTTGAGGCCTTTAGGGTTCCTACTCTCTACTACTTCCCTCTAGAACATTTTTTTCCAGGGATTAATCCTCTGTGTGTATCTGAGATTATGTGATACAGCTTCCTGAGCAGAAGAGGGCTAGATCCTATGTGCTGAGAGATCAGGGACAATGAAAGAAAGATAGCCTATCATGAGGATGGTCTGGTGAGAGGATCAGTAGTTCTCAGTAGACCCTTAGTCCTTGTATTATTTATTTGCCCTTGAGACCTGCATTTGACATGGCTTCCTAGGGAAACCAAGATACTTTAGTCTGCCATTCTGAGCTCACATTTTTTTTTTTTTTTTTTTTTTTTTTGAGACGGAGTCTCGCTCTGTCGCCCAGGCTGGAGTGCAGTGGCCGGATCTCAGCTCACTGCAAGCTCCGCCTCCCGGGTTTACGCCATTCTCCTGCCTCAGCCTCCCGAGTAGCTGGGGCTACAGGCGCACGCCACCTCGCCTGGCTAGTTTTTTGTATTTTTTAGTAGAGACGAGGTTTCACCGTGTTAGCCAGGAGGGTCTCGATCTCCTGACCTCGTGATCCGCCCGTCTCGGCCTCCCAAAATGCTGGGATTACAGGCTTGAGCCGCCGCGCCCGGCCACTCACGTTTGACTGATTCTTTTTCACCCCAGATTTTGTTGAGAACGTTTGAAGCCCTCTCATAACCTACTGAGTTCTAAGCCCCCTTGCTTGGGAATGAGATCTGGTTCCTCCCCGCAGGCTGGGCAGATCCTGGAGAGAGGTGCAATGCTCAGAGCACAACATAGAATGTAGAACAAAACCCTTTCAGGGTTTAGTAACCAGAGAGTCTGGACTTGACTCAAAGTGGACTCACATCCCTCTAGGTGGTTATGTTCAGCCTGCTTGGACCTTGAGTTGTGTAAGATGGTTAAAAGCCTCCATTTATATCACATATTTCAAGTTAGTCATAATAATGTCTGAAGAACAGAATGTCAGGGTTGGTGTAGGATTTTCAGGGTTCCACTTAAACTGCTCTGGAGTAGAACTAATTTACCATAGATCATCTCCTTATGAACAGATGCGTCAAGCTGAGCAGACAAACTTTCACCAATGGATTTATAAAGCACTAAGCATTAGTACATGGCATGAATCTGGGGAAATTATCCACTCAATCCTTCATTCAGCAAACATTCATTTGGCGCCTACTATGTGTCAGACACTACACTAAGTAGGAGAGATATATTGAACCAGACGGACATGGCTCCTGCCCTGATGTGGTCATAGATCAGAGAGGACACTGATGATAAACAAATAGAGAAGTGATAAAATAGTTACAAATTATGGTAAGTAGTTTGAAGGAGTCAGTGTTGTAAATTGTATTACAGTTAGCCTTTTCTTATTTATTACTAAATTTAGGATGCTGATTTTCACCCAGAGACAAAGTAATAATATGTCTCCCATCTTAACCCTTGGTATTGCCATGCTGAAGGCTATTCATTCATGGTTGCATCTCAAAAGATGGGGCTGTTGAGAAAAGGGGAATGGAACTTGCAAACTGCTGGAAATTGCTTTTCTGAGAATCTCTTGAAATGCTGAGAGACACCTTGGGGATACTCCATTACCACTGTTGATGGGGTTGCCGGAAAATTAAAACCGGCTTTTAGTTCATTTTGATTTGATTAAATGTGGATTTTGTCCTTTATTCTTGGTGTGATAAATAATTTCAGAGAAAAACCCAAAACAAATGAACAAACAAGTAAAACAATTCTTAAACTGTGGCCACTGTTAGCTGTGTGAAAAGGAGTTTGGAAGTGGCACAATAATTGATATAAAACCTAAATCTTGCCATATAGTCATATTGCATCTTGTTGGAGATTCGTTTTCAAGGATGTGACTCGAGGTTATGAACGTTAGAATTATAGTACTCCAGGAAGTCCCTTAGGTAAGTACCTTACTGAGATGTGTGCATTGGCTCTGGGGAAATCCCAGCTGGCAAGTTTTTCTTCTCTAGAGTTGGAAGAAATTGCTGTTTCTTCAGATAAGTCCTAGATGGGACATAGGGTTCATGTGTAATCTGTTGACTTAGACTCATGGTGGTGAGACGAGAGACCCAGAGAAAGGACTGATGGAGGGCATGTGTCTCCCATCTCATGCTCACTCAGGGTGGTGGCTCCCAAGGCCCCAGCTAGGTGATTCTGCAGCTTAGAATCACCCCGGGAGAATGTTCACAAAGCTGGGTGCAGTGGCTCATCCCTGTAATCCCAGCACTTTGGGAGGCCAAGGTGGGAGGATCACTTGAGCCCAGGAGTTCCAGAGCAGCCTGGGCAACATAGTGAGACCCCACTTCTACAAAAAATAGAGAAAAATTAGCCAGGCATGGTGGCACGCTTCTGTAGTCCTAGCTACTGGGGAGGTTGAGGCAGGAGGATGGGTTGAGTTCAGGAAGTCGAGGCTGCAGTGAGCCGTGATTGTGCCACTGTATGCCAGCCTAGGTGACAGAGAGAGACCATGTCTCAAAAAAAACAAAACAAAACAAAACAAAAAAACACCCCACAAGCCCCCACAATTCTCTGTGGCTGGGCCCCACCCACACTAATTATGTCAGAATCCTCTGGGGAGAGAACTCACACACAACTTCAAGCTAATACATCTTTCAGGGAGAACATATTCTGGGGATGGTTACCCTTAGCAGGAATTTGGAGGGTGAGATTTCTGAGGTCCAGTTTTAAAGTGATACCCTAAATCCCTGCTTCTGAAACTTCAGTGTGCATTGAAATTTTCCAGAGTCTTATTGAAAGTGCAGACCTCTGATTCTGTACATGTTGGTTGGTTAGGCCTGGCATTTCTAACAGAGAATTTGCATGCACCAGTTGAGTGGCAAAGCCCTAGGTGATATGTAGAATTAAGTACCGTGACATTTGAGAAGCGTCTCCTTAGAGTGTGACCCCAACCCTGGCTGCACATTAATATCACCTGGGTAACTTAAAAAAATACGAGTGCCAGGCCTCTCCCCCTGGGGTCCTCCTGATTCAGTTGGTTTGGGGTGGTTCCCGGCAGCATTAATTTAAAGAAAGTTCTCTAGGTGATTTTAATATGCAGTTAGGGTTAAGAATGTCTGCTCTAGAGGCTTGCTGGGTTTTTTTGTTTGTTTGTTTTTAGCTTGAGATCAATGCTGCTCGGTAGAAATATAATGCATGTGAATTACTTACCTATTACTCTGTGATAAATTCCCCAGGGCTTAATTATTTCACACAGTTTCTGAGGATCAGGGATCTAAGAGCAGCCTTAGCTGGGTAGTTCCAACTCAAGATCCTGCATGAGACCATGGTCAGGATGTAGGCTGGGCTGTGATTACCAGAGACTGGACTGGGGCCAGTGAATCTGCTTCCAGGAAGTTTCCCTAACATGGCTGTGGATAGAGACTCAGACCTCACCATGTCGGCCTCTCTATAGGGCTGCTCATAACATTGCATTTAACTTCTCCTGGAATAAGTGAAAAGAGAGAGAGAGAGTGAGCGAGCAAGACAGACAGCAGTTGCAGTCTTTCATAGTCTAATAGTAGAGTGACATACTATATTAGTTAAGGTTCCCAGGAGAAACAGAACCAGTAAGATATAGGTATATAAGGGGAGACTTATTATGGGAGTTGGCTCATGTGATTTGGGAGGCCACGATCTCTGCCATCTGCAAGCTGGAGAATCAGGAAAGCTGGAGGCAGAATAATTCTGTCCAGGTTTGAAGCTGAAGCCTGAGAACTGGCCGGGGGTGGGGATGATGGATGGGGTACTGGGGTAAGTCCTAGAATCTGAAGACACAAGAACCAGGAGCTCCAATATCCAAGGAAGGGCAGGAGATGATGGATGTTCCATCTCAAGGAGGGAGGGAGGGAGGGAAAGGGATGGGGCAGGGTGGGGGTGGGGGTGGAGAGGGAGGGAGGGAGAGAGAGAGAGAGAGAGAAAAGAAGTTTGCCATTCCTTTATCTTTTTGGTCTATTTGGGTACTCAGTGGATTGGATGATGCCTGCCCTCATTGGTGAAGGCCATCTTCTTTCCTCAGTCTACTGATTCAAATGCTAACCTCTTCTGGAAACACCCACAAAGGCATGCTCAGAAATAATGTTTTGCCAGTTTTCTGGGTATTCCTTAGCCCAGTCAAGCTGACACATACAACTGGACCATCACCCATGTCATCACTTCAGAAGTATTCTATGTGTCATGCAGACCAACCCTGATAGCTCTGAGGCAATGTGGGAGGGACTACACAAGGCTGTGAAGACCAGGAGGAAGAGATCACTGGAATTTCAAATTCTCTAGTGGTCGTAATAAAAAAGTAAAAAAAAGATGGCATTAATTTTAATAATATATAGTATTCTATTTACCCCAAATATTCAAACATTATCATCTCAACATGTGATCAACATAAAACTATGATAATGATGATAAGATCGTTATGAATGAGTTGTTTTGCATTCTTTCTTTGTATTACCTTGAACTCCTGTGTGTGTTACACTTATGGCACACCTCGCTTTGGATTTGCCACATTTCAAGTGTGTAGTGGCCAAGTTTGTTTCCTCTTCTTAACTCTATATGTACCTCTTGTCTGGGTGGATCCAAAGGGTAGATTATCCTACTTTGTAAAAGAATCACCTTCCATTTCTCTCCAAATGATAGACCCATTGGTTTACTTCATATTCCAGCTAAATTATCTGCCAACTTCCCTCTTACAAATTGCAAGTTGCATTTCTCAAGCTTATATTTTGTATGAGGAGTCCCTGGGGTTTTCAACACATTTATCCCACATTATTGACCTTTCTATACCACTTGTGCAAAAATTTGTCAGGCACGATATAAGAATTACAATAGCAATGACTGATTTTGGCCTTTGACTCGGTGGAGAGAAACTAATTATATGGAGAGAAACCAATTATGGGCTAAACTACAGGAGCTCAAGATCGATCCCCACCCTGCCACAGGTGCTTATATAGAACTTGCGCCTCAACACAGCATGAGGGCCAGGTCAGCAGAAACAGTGTCCCGATGAGCCAAATAGCAATTCTAGCTACAGCACAAGAGCAATGTACTTCCATCTCTGCTTCCTTTAATGGGTATTTTATGACTTGAAAGATTTTTGGACAAGCTGAATGCATTACTCTTTGCTATAGGGAACAGAAAGTTACAAGTCTTTTCTATGCAGATGACATGGTTTTATTGTCATGAACCAGGACTAGCCTCATTACTGTCAGAAAAAAATGGCTCAGGATGAACTACTCCCACCCCCCAATTGTCATTTTTGGCAGATGTCCTCCAACATTGAGTTGACTTTTATTCAACAACTTGTGAATTGCATTCGCTCATTTAGTCACTTAGGGCTCCATTTTCCCACTAAGCCATTGGAGAGACTAACCAGGAGGTTGTATTTGCTTAACATTAGGCATCTTATGGGTGCAGTATTAGGAATTTTCTAAGTCCTTCTTGGGAGATTAGTAAAATGTACTTTGAAAAACATTTAAGCTAAAATGATTATGGCTTAGCTTGGTGGGCTAGGACATTGTTTCTTGTGTGGGAGCAGATCCATAGCCATTTTCTCTAGGAAAACAGCTTTCCACAGGCATCCCACAGGTATTGCCACAGGCATTCCCATGATATTCTCACAGGTATACCCACAGGTGTTCTCACAGGCATTCTCACAGGTATTCTCACTGGTAATCACATGGGCATTCTCACAGGCATTCTCTCAGGTATTCCCACAGGCATTCTCACTGGTATCCCCACAGGCATTCTCACTGGTATCCACACAGACATTCTCACTGGTATTCACACAGGCATTCTCACTGGTATCCCCACAGACATTCTCACTGGTATCCCCACAGGCATTCTCACTGGTATCCACACAGACATTCTCACTGGTATCCACACAGGTATTCTCACTGGTATTCACATAGGTATTCTCACTGGTATCCCCACAGGCATTCTCACTGGTATCCCCACAGGCATTCTCACTGGTATCCCCACAGGCATTCTCACTGGTATCCCCACAGGTATTCTCACTGGTATCCCCACAGGCATTCTCACTGGTATCCACACAGGTATTCTCACTGGTATCCCCACAGGTATTCTCACTGGTATCCACACAGGTATTCTCACTGGTATTCACACAGGTATTCTCACTGGTATCCCCACAGGCATTCTCACTGGTATCCCCACAGGCATTCTCACTGGTATCCACACAGGCATTCTCACTGGTATTCACACAGGTATTCTCACAGGCATCCCTACCGATATTTCCACAGGTATTCCTACAGATATTTCCATAGGTATTTCCAAAGGTATTTCTATAGGCTTTCCCACAAATATCCCCACAGGTATCCCCACAGGCATTCCCACAGATATCCCTACAGGCATTCTCACATGCATTCCCATAGGCATTCCCACAGGCATTCCCACGGATATTTCCAGAGGTATTCCCCTAGGTAATTCCAAACTTATTTCTACAGGCATTTCCATAGGCATTCCCATAGGTATTCTCAAAGGCATTCTCCCAGGTATCCCAACAGGCATTCTCACTGGTATTCACACAGGCATTCTCACAGGTATCCCACAGGTATTCTCATGGGTTTTCTCACTGGTATCCCAATGGGTATTTGCACAGGTATTCTCACTGGTATCTCCACAGGTATTCCTTCCGCCTCTCTTTGTTCAGAGGTTGGTCCATTAATTGATTAACACACTTGGATCCTCCCTCGGCTGGTAACATGGAATGTCTGTGTGACATGCCGGTCCTTGCTGTAGACTACAACTTCGGACTGTTTGCTCTCCACATTGTATCTCTAATTAGATGGAGAGAAATGCACTCCCCAGAATTCCTTTTAGAAGGTGAATAAGATCTTGAGAGGGCTCTCATGATGTTCCTTTCATGAGGGTCCACGGTTAAATTCTCCTAAAACTACCATGCCAGCGAAAGCCCACTTTGGGAGCAGCTGGGCCATTTTCCATCTTTCAGAATCACTCATCCTGACTGCTTGTAGGTGGCTGTGTTTCTGTTCCCTCCAACCCCCGTGGCTACCAGAAACTAAGCTGAAAAATTCATCTGGCCAGCCAGACATGGTGGTTTACATCTGTAATCCCAGCATTTTGGGGAGCCTAGGTGGGTAGATTGCTTGAGGATGGGAGTTTGAGACCAGACTAGTCAACATGGCGAAACTCTGTCTCTATTTAAAAATATATAAAACTTAGCCAGGCAAGGTGGCATGTGCCTGTAATCCCAGCTACTCAGGAGGCTGAGGCATAAGAATCGTTTGAACCCAGGAGGCGGAGGTCACAGTGAGCCGAGACTGTGCCACTGCACTCCAGCCTGGGCAACAGAGTGAGACCCGGTCTCAAAAAATAAATAAAATTCATCTGACTTCCTGGATCTTAGAATGTGCTGGGGACATCTTGCTGCCTCCCCCTTCCTTTTCCTCACACTGGTTTCTTTATTCCTTCCTTTAAAAGATGGCCTGGGTTGCATGTATTCAAATCAACCTCTTCAAGTCTTTTCCAGGATGAGGCAGAGGTGCAAATAAATACTAATAAGAATGGAGCAAGTCATTAATTATCTTAAACAACTAAGGGGTATGGAGGGGACTGGGACCCAGGTAGCCTTCCTGCCTAGCCAGTGCTTTCCTGTCAGACCATGATCCAGGCACACAGGTGTAACAGAAGACTTTAGCTGTCTTAGAGGCAACATATTCCTGCCCCAACAGATAGGAGTCGTGGATAAAATGCAAACCCAGGCCGGGCGCGGTGGCTCAAGCCTGTAATCCCAGCACTTTGGGAGGCCGAGACGGGTGGATCACAAGGTCAGGAGATCGAGACCATCCTGGCGAACACAGTGAAACCCCGTCTCTACTAAAAATACAAAAAACTAGCCGGGCGAGGTGGCGGGCGCCTGTAGTCCCAGCTACTCGGGAGGCTGAGGCAGGAGAATGGCGGGAACCCGGGAGGCGGAGCTTGCAGTGAGCTGAGATCCGGCCACTGCACTCCAGCCTGGGCGACAGAGCAAGACTCCGCCTCAAAAAAAAAAAAAAAAAAAAAGCAAACCCAGAATCTTTGATCCATGGGGATATTCCAAACACAGACTGCGGAAGGCTGAGGGACTTCAGCAGAGGCAAAGAAGAAATTGCCTCTGACACACTGTGTGTGTTTGTGGGGGGGGAGGGGTGTGCGTGAGTGTACTCAAGTGTGGACAAGGAGAACTCACATCTTTCAGCCTGGCAAACAAACTTATCACTATCCAGTCCCTGCCTCTATTTATTTCTCTGCACCAAGTCTACTCGAGTGACTCCTTGTCCTGTGACAGGCAATGCATCGTCTGGGTGACTTTTTCTGTCCTTCCTGGCTGGGTCAGCTTCCCTCCTCTGTTCAACCCCACTTCTCTGTATCCCTCAGCTCTCTGAGCTTTCTACTGTTATGGTTTCCATAAGGTGGCATGCTGTTTACTTGTGGAATCCCTCTGCACCATGAGACCCTTGAAAGCACATAGCTTACTTGTCTTTACTGCTCCACACCTAACACAGTAGCTTGCACATAGTACGTGCTCAGTGAGGGTCCGCTGAATAAAAACACAAGTGTTAGCACATTTGTTTACATTATTTTTGGCTGGAGGTCACAGAATACAGAAATAAATGTCTTAAAAATCTGGGTTGGCAGATCCACTGTCATCAAGGTCTGCCTACCTCAGCGTCAGCTTCCAGCCTCATGGTTGCCTCATAGTCCAAAATAGCTGCTAGAGCTCCAGACATCAGGTTTGCATTCCAGGTAGAAAGGAAAAAGGACCAATCCCTCAACTGGGTTAGCCTTTGCCAAGAGCCCTTTTGGAGGGAATCCCGTTCGATAACTTTCTCTTTCAACTCATTGGTTCCCCTCCTTGCTTAGGTGAAAGCAAGGCTGAAAAATGTGGTTTTTCACCTGTGAACATTGCTGCTCTAAATAAATGGGGGTACTATTGATTAAAAGCAGACACATGAATATTGGATGCACAGCCAGCAGCCTGTACTGCTGCTCATAGTTGGGAAATTACAATGAGCAAGTCCTCCAGAAACCTGGAGAAAGGAGGTTTGGTAATCCTTTCAGTGACAAAGTAATAATGAACACATAACACACTGAAGCAGAGATGGCTAAAGGCAGCTTAGTGAGCCACAAAGTCTGTCACCTCTCAAGAATATGTCAATATGAAAGGGATTGTCAGCTGGGACGTAGAGATCCTGGGGCACAGAGAAAGCCCACAAAGGAGCATTGGTAGGCAGTGCTTCTTCCCTACCCCTGGGGTCAGGGACTACAGCCAAGGGGAGAACTTTAGCAAGCAGACGTTAGTTATTTTGATTCCACTGGGGATGTGCGTATAACCAGTTGTATATGAATTCAAGTCTGCTTCACCATTTTGGAGTACAAATGGCTGTAAAAGGAAACAGCTCAAACCCTCAGCTCACTCATGTGAGCGTGCTGACACTCAAACAACAATATAGAACACAGCAGGCAACAGTGTTATGAAGGATTAAAAAAAGCAGAGTAAGGAGATGAGAATGGGAGGAGAAGGTGCCAGATGGGGAATGGCAGTATCAGGGAAGCAGCCCAGAAAGAACTCAAAGATAGAAACCAAGATGCTGAATCCTTGCCCCAGCTCTGCTGGTGACTTGCTTGTGTGTGGGTAGACCATTGGGTTTCAGTTTCCACCGTGGTGGAATGGGGCAATGGACCTGGTGACCAGAAGGGTGCAGTGATTGATAATAGCATGGACAGTTGAATGGGTGTTTCCTGCGTTTGAATTCCAGCTCAACAGTTACTGGCAATAACTGAGCAAGAAACAAGTCTCTCTGAGCCTTGTCTATAGAATGCGGATGAGAGCAGTTACCACGCAGGTGTGTTTTAAGGTAGCTTAAATGAGGCCATGCAAATAAAGTGCCTGCACGAAGTTGGTGCACAATTAATAGCAGTTTCTTCCTCTGGAAACTCCAACTTCACCCAGGAAAAGTTGTCCTTTCTGGACAATCTGCTTCCAGCTGTCATCGCCGCTGACTCCAGGCTCCCTTTTGCAGCCCATCTCCATGGTGACAGTTGCTCTGATTATCTCAAAAGTTCAGCGCTACTATCCTTTTCATGGAAGGCCGTATGTGCTGCTGTCTGGAGTCCTTCAAACCTCTGATTTATTAGATTGTTGTCCCTGATGATTTCTCAAATGAACCCGTAAATTAGAAATGTTAGTAAAGCGTCCCTGGGGTGTTCAACTGATAACTTGTGTTATGGGGTCCATTTATGAACCAATTATGGTCAATTGACACTTCCATCTGCATCCCCATCCATCAGGATGCAAATGGCTCTCGGACTCGTGCTCTGAGGGTTGAAAGGCAATGGCAGCTGGATTATGTGGTTCCAACGATGTGGGTCTTCCTTTCTTCTGCACCTGCAGGCTCCCTCTATTGTCAGATCTATGACTAAAATATACTTGACATTCCTTTACTCCCCATCTGCACTTCAGAGCTTTCGCTTGGTGGATGATGTATGCATGGATTTATTCATTCACTTACTCATTCCTTCCTTCTTGCCCTCTTTCCTTCCCTCCTTTGTTGAAGGTTTACTGAGGTACCTCTTACCTTTTTGGGCAAGTCTATAATTGTGTAAATAATAAACATGAAGGTCATGATGATTTTTAAATATCGTATCTGTTTTTCAGTATTAATAGCATGCCAGAAACTCCCTTTTCCAGAGGAGGAAACTGGGGCATACAAGCAATAATATAACTTGTTCAAGATCAGAGAGGTTAAGTGACTTGCCCAAAGGCACACAGCAAATAAGTCGGGAAGCCGGGGAACTTTGGGCAAATTATTTTAACACTGGGTGCTTCAGTCTCTTCTGTAAAATGGGCCTATTGATTGAACCTGTGTCTCAGGGCTGCTGTGAGACTTGAACATAAAGGGCAAGCATAGAACAGTGCCTGGTCTGCAGAAAGCCCTCAGGATGCAGTAGCAGCTGCTATCAGCGCTATACCTAAAATTGACCATTTAAGTTAAAATCTCCCAAAAGCCTAATGAGGAAAAGGAGGTCCAGAGAGGTGAGTAACTTGCCCAAGGCCACACAGTTAAGAAACAGTGAAGGTGGAATTTGAACCCAGGTCTGTCCTGCTCTAGAGCCTATACACTTAAAAACCACTTTGTCTTCCAGTGCTCATTGAAAAACCAAAGCTAAAAGTGACTATTAGAAACTGCCTTGGGGTTTTCGGTAGAAGGTTAAGTTCCTTCCCTTGGGGCATCAGGGAAGACTTCCTGGAGGAAGGGGCACTTGTGCAGTCTCTGAGATGAGGGGATGGAGAATGTGCTGTGGAGATGGGGATGGCAATCTAGGGGGAAGGCCTCACCTGGAGAAGAGCTGCCATGAATTTGCTGGAGTTGGAGGGAGGCTGAATGTTCTTGCCAAGGACTCTGGACTCTGGGCCTGGCCACTGGGAGGGCCAATCCTGGCCCATCCTCTTGTGCCTGCTCTCAGCTCACCTATGTCCAGCTTTTCATGACCTAATAGAGGTGGGGATAAAACAATGTCTCCGTCTCGGCTGTCAAGAGCTTAAGATGAGATGAGGCCACTGAACATCACAGGTGCGCAGTGAATGGCGACTTAGTGACTTGCATGATAGACCTCATTGTGGCTGAAAACAGAACCCTGCCCTTGGAGCAGCTCTTTGTTTGATGAAGGGAAAGAGGAACAGGGAAGGGGAGCACAGGTGGGAGCTCTGAGGGACATTGGCTGAGGAGCTGAGTGGCTGCGTCTATCATTGCCACAGAGGGGTGGTCAGCTAGTGTGGGTTCACTAGCAGAGGGACAGACCAGAGAACAGGCAGCATGACAGAGCTTCAGAGGGCAGTGCAACCCATCTCTCACTCTGGAAGGGTCTGCTGGTGCTGCTAGAACTTTCTGGAAATGGCAGTATTTACACAGTGGATTTTTTTAGTAGGAAAGATCTGGAGGGCCCATTTAACCCAGATGGGGAATTGCAGCCCTTGAGGAGAGGCCATTTCCTGAAGCCCACAGGGTCAGTTGGTGGAAAAGCCAAGAACTGTGGCAACTGGGTCTCTTGATTCCTGATTTTGTAGCATAGAATATTCCAGAGCTGGGGGACCCCTTGAGGAGGTTGATGGCAGCGTCACCCAGGGGCTAAGGCTCCAGGCTGCCAAGGTCAGACCGTCTCAGCTTCACCTCTTCATTCTGCTGCTTGCTGGCCGTGTGAGCTTTGTCTGGTTACTTCTTGGGACTCAATTTCCCTCGTGTCTTCAGTGCGACTAACAATGCCCATGTCACAGGCCTGCTGTGAGCATTAAATGAGATCATATGAGGCCAGCACAGTGGATGCTGTGACCGTTTCCATGCGCCCTTGCCTTGGGTTGGGGCAAATGACTAGGCTCCAGGCCTGGGTCCAGATTGACCTAAACCAGGAACCTATGAATGATCCCTGCCTACTTTTCCTCACATCCCACACCCACTCCATCAGCAAATCCTGCTGGTTAGAACTTTCAGATGTATCCTGAATCCCACAACTTCCCACACCACCTTGGCGGCCCCTGGAGCGAGCCAGGTGCGTTCCTCCTGGACAACCGCATCTAGCCTCCCTGCCTTCTTTCTCTTCAGTCTGTGCTGCATCCAGCTGCTGTGTCTGTCTCCATATCTGTCCATTCCTGGTCAAAAGCCTTCCCTGACCCCACATAAAGTCAGATGGCCCATGAGACTCTGTAAAATCTGATCCTCATGGGCTCTCTGTCTTCCAGTTACACAGACCTCCTGGCTCTTCCTCAGAACACATCAGACACACTTGCATCTTTGCACTTGCTGTTCCCTCTGCCAGAAATGCTTTTCCCTACATAGTCTCATGGCTCATTCTTTCATTCCTTCCAGTCTGCCCAGACACCATCTCCTCAACCAGGCCCACCTTGCTCCCTCCTGCTCTGGCATTCCTGATCCTCCTTTTTTTTTCTTTTTTGAGATGGAGTCTCATTTTGTTGCCCAGGCTGAAGTGCAGTGGTGCGATCTCAGCTCATTGCATACTCTGCCTCCCAGGTTCAAGCAATTCTCCTGCCTCAGCCTCCCGAGTAGCTGGGATTACAGGCATGTGCCACCACGCCCAGCTAATTTGTGTATTTTTAGTAGAGATGGGTTTTTACCATGTTGGCAAGGCTGGTCTTGAACTCCTGACCTCAGGCGACTCTCCTGCCTTGGCCTCCCAGAGTGTGGGGATTACAGGAGTAAGCCACGGCGCACGGCCTCCATTTCGTTTTTTTGTAACACTAGTCCCCTTCCAACATGCTGTTTAATTTACCTACTGAATATGTTCACGGTGTAGGTCTTATCCCCCTGTCCCTTCCATCAAGCTGAATTAGAGACCATGAGAGTCAGGATTTTTTATCTCTTTGTTCACAGCTGTATTCCAAGCATCTAGCATGGTATTTGGCACAACAGATATTTATTGATCAAAATAAAGAAAGAAAGGCTCTTGATTCAATTTTTCCTGGCCTGGGTCACCTCTCTGGCCATACAAGTATGAATGTATTTCTTTCATAAGCTTTCAGTTACCCATTGGAATATCAGTTCAATCTCTGTATAATGCCACCCTTATGAGTCCCTCATCCTCTTGGCTACTACCAACCTGTCACTGAAATATACAGCTAAATATAATGAAAGTAAGTTAATTGTATCTTGTGTTTAACACTATTTTATTAGAATTAAAATTGTGCACTAATTTTTAGAGCGAACACAGAATGAATCATTCTCTTTTTGGTAGAATTTTTCTGACAAGATGGTATAACGGTGTGTTAGGACAACCTTCACTTCTTATTATATTTTCATAGGACAACTATGAAGAGGGTCATTTTCTTTTTCTTGCAAAAAATGCTTGAGGATTTCGTAAGTTTTCCTAAGGGTTTTTCGTAGTACTTTGATATTGAAATTATTCTCTTTTGAGGTATTTATTCATTATCCTCATTGATTTTTCTCTTTGTTAATTATTAACAGGCCTAACTCTTCTACATAGCTACTAATAGCTAGCAGTTTTTGAGAGCTCACCATGTGCCAGGCTTTTCATATGTGTTCATGGATTTATTTTTACTGCAACTCAACGTGATAGGTCATATTGTGGTGCACATGTTTTTTGTTTTTGTTTGTTTTTTTTATTTTTGAGACAAAGTCTCACTCTAGGTTAGAGTGCAATGGCGTGATCTCGGCTCACTGCAACCTCCGTCTCCCAGGTTCAAGCAATCCTCCTGCCTCAGCCTCCTGAGTATCTGGGATTACAGCCGTGTACCACCACACTAGGCTAATTTTTCTATTTTTAGTAGAGACAGGGTTTCTCCATGTTGGCCAGGCTGGTCGTGAACACCTGACCTCAGGTGATCGCCTATCTCGGCCTCCCAAAGTGCTGGGATTACAGGCGTGAGTCACCGTACCTGGCCTGTAGTGCACATGGTCTAAGGAAATTGAGGCATAGAGAAGTTAAGTACCTTGTTCACAGATGTGCAGCTAGTAAGTGGGGGAGCAGGGCCTTGGAACCACACTGTTTGCTGCTTAACCATTCATTTGTCAGAGACTTTGTGTATGTCGTGAGCCATATGCTAATATCACTTTCACTGATCTCATGTGAGATTTGCATTTACAAATGAGATTAATCTGCATTTCTTGTGTACACCATTATGGGATGTTAAGATCCCACAGTCTGCAAGACTGACTGATGATTGACCCAAGGGTGTGATGAGCCATGATAGAGATGCATAAGTGTTAAATAGGGTGGGACATTTGAGCAAGCTGGCCACTTCATTATTAAGTTTGGCCATGGAAGGAATTGATGTTTGGCTGTGGAAGGAATTTACTAGGGATACCTAGAACATGAGAACTACTCTAGGCAGCCCTAGTAAATTCACAGCTCTGCGTTTAAAGTGAAAGCCTGGGCCTCACCCCAGGCTGTATCCTGGATTCATTCTTTGCCATCATGAAAAGCCAAGCACGACAGTTTGATGGGGCAAGGCCAGGGCTGGG
This sequence comes from Rhinopithecus roxellana, assembly GCF_007565055.1. Lineage (NCBI taxonomy): Eukaryota > Metazoa > Chordata > Mammalia > Primates > Cercopithecidae > Rhinopithecus > Rhinopithecus roxellana. The sequence continues at coordinate 14,381,281 of NC_044561.1, forward strand.
GACCAAGGGTGTAGGTGGAGGCATCAAATTAACATTTGTCGAGTACAAACTCTGTGCTAGGCCTTCTGGGAGATTTAATTAGTCTTTACTGTAAGCCAAGGAGAAAGGTATTGTCATACCCATTTTACAGATGAAGAAACTGAGGTATGGGGGGGTGAAGTCACTTGGCCTAGGCGCTCAGATCTAGGTTCAAATTTGGGTTGGTGGGTCTCCAAAACTTAGGCATTTTGCACTGTCCTGCACTACTTCCTTAAGAATTCAGATTCCGGGCGCGGTGGCTCATGCCTGTAATTCCAGCACTTTGGGAGGCGGAGGCGGGTGGATCACGAGGTCAGGAGATGGAGACCATCCTGGCTAAGACGGTGAAACCCCGTCTCTACTACTACTACTACTAATAAAAAAAAATTAGCTGGGAGTGGCAGCGTGCGTCTGTAGTCCCAGTTACCTGGGAGGCTGAGGCTGGAGAATGGCGTGAACCCAGGAGGCGGAGCTTGCAGTGAGCTGAGATCGCGCCACTGCACTCCAGCCTGGGCGACAGAGCGAGACTCCGTCTCAAAAACAAACAAACAACAGAATGTAGAAAGATTAGCTGAGGGGGGACCATGGAGAAGGATGGCAGAGTTTGGTTGGGAGGCGGCCAGAGTGGTGGTGGAGGCAGGAAGTGAGATCGCCCTGGACACAGTCTGCCAGCATCTGTTCCTATTGGCTGCTGCTTGGGTTCTCCAATTCCTTACAGTTGGAAATAGACTTGTTTTCTAGGAATGAAAAGGAAGGATGGCTATCTGATGATTTGATCACTGCTACTTACGAAAACCCCAGGATATGTCACTCCCCAATTTAGGAGCTGCAGCAAAGTAGCTTCTTCACCATCTCGGAAATGTCAGGTTGACCAGATGGAGAGGAGCCAGAGCGAGGCAGAGAACACAGTGAGTTTTCCAGCAGAGCCCTGCAGAATGTAGAGGGAGTGTGTCTCTTGATTCATGTACCAATTACACACAGTGTATTACATTACAAGGCTAATAGGAAATAAACCAGAGCAGCATCTGTCTGCGCCGCGGCCCACGCACGCCTCTGGATTGCTCAGCCCTGGCTGGCCACCTCCTGGCCTGGCCCCTGGAAGTTGAGGAAGTGGATTATAGTTTTGGCTCATCCAGGAATCATTTTCAAGGGGGTCATGCGCATTGAACAGCCAGTCTGTGTCGGTCAGGAGACCCCTTTTCTTTCCCTATGGCTTCCCTAGATGGTTTGGGGTTCAGGTTCATGTGTAGGGTCTTGGCTAAAGAAATAGAAAATGGGCCAGGTGCGGTGACTCACACCTGTAATCCCAGCACTTTGGGAGGCTGAGGCAGGCAGATCACTTGAGGTCAGGAGTTGGAGATCAGCCTGACGAACATGGTGAAACCTTGTCTCTACTAAAGATACAAAAATTAGCTGGGCATGGTGGCATATGCCTGTAATCCCAGCTACTGGGGAGACTGAGGAGAATTGCTTGAGCTTGGGAGGCAGAGGTCTCAGTGAGCCGAGATTGCGCCATTGCACTCCAGCCTGGGTAACAGAACTAGACTCCATCTCAAAAACAACAACAACCAAAAAACCCCATGAATACGGGCCCCCTGCATCATTCCCTCTCGTGCTTCCAGAACTGCTGCTGGCTACGGTGCAGAGCCTGTGACTAGTCAGCAAAAGGCTCCCCTCAGAGCAGATGAGCCCTGAGGGTGCGGCGCTTGATAAACAGAGTGAGAGAGGGTTTAGCTGGCTCATTCAGCTGGTGCTCCGGTGCAGAGCACAACCTGCCTGATAGTGGACAATCTGGGGGAGATGAGAGGGGGCAGAGCAGGTGGTGTGGGGAGGAGAGGGAATAAACCTGGAGGAAGAGGTGCAGCCAGACTCAGAGACTGAGAAGTGGGCCTGTGCCTCTCCCTCTGCCTTGGCTCCATTCCCTTCCCCCAGTTCCCCTACTATGCCTGTTTCCTACTTGTCTTAACATCTCCTTCCAATCTCCCCACTCTGGGCAAGATGACTCCGTTAGGACTTCGGGAGACAGTCTTGGGGTTCAGATGGACTCTGGAGGAAATGGAAATGATTAATAGCATAAGAAAATGTGCTCAACTTCATCACTAACCCAGGAAATGGGAATTTAAGTGACAACAGGATGCCTGGGAATTTTATACAAGAGAGGGATGTGGTCAGAATGCTTTCTGAGGCAGTTACCTTTGCTCATTTTGAATTTTTTATTTGGCATATAACTCCCTGGGTATGTCTCAAGATGTAAGTGATTCAAATTTTATATTTTAAAAAATTCTGCAAAACCATAATACTGAAAATGGGCCTTGTGATCACTGGTAGATGGTCCCCAAACCCCTGCTGTTCTGGAACTGGAAGGCAGAGTTAAAGAAGAGCCATCCCATGGTCTGGGGTCAGGATACACATAGGAGTGTGATTTAGGGTGGTAGAACTGCAGGCCAGCACACCTGGGCTGAATCCAGGTGTGACACTGCCTGCCACATGACCTTGGCTAGGACAAGGTGGACACCAAGTTCTGCCACAAGATGATATCCCTGAGCCCCTGGGAGGGGCATGAGGGGAAGAGTGCTTGAATTCCAGCTCCATCCTTTATTTGCTGAGTGATCTTGTGATATGATTTGGCTGTGTCCCCACCCAAATCTCATCTTGAATTGTAACTTACACAATTCTCATGTGTCATGGGAGGAACCCAGTGGGAGGTGATTGAATCGTGGGGGTGCATCCTTCCTGTGTTGTTCTCTTGATAGTGAATGAGTCTCGTGAGATCTGATCTGATGGTTTAAAAATGTGGGTTTCCCTGCACAAGCTTTTTGCCTGCCGCCATCCATGTAAGACGTGACTTGCTCCTCCTTGCCTTCCACCATGATTGTGAGGCCTCCCTGGCCATGTGGAACTGTAAGTCCAATTAAACTTCTTTTTTTTTTTTTTGTAAATTGCCCAGTCTCAGGTATGTCTTTATCAATAGCATGGAAACAGACTAACACATCTTGTTTCATTTACCCTGAACTTCTGAACCTCAGTTTCCCGGCCTGTGAAGTGGGGCTGCGTGCACTTCCTCAACAGGGTCAGCACACGAGATTAAATGGGATAATGTATAAAGGAGTCTCAGTATAGTGACTAGAACATCATAGGTATTCAAAACGTGCCTTTAGATATGATGGAGGTTGACCGGGAGGAGGGGGTAAGGCATCCCAGGGAGTGGGTACTGCTTGAGTAGGGAAAAGCATGGAGCAGCTTGCCTTGTTGGGGGAATTGTAAGTTGCTCATGGAGCCTGCCATGAGAGATGGAACTGAAGAGGTGACAGGCAGTTAATCATGGAGGGTGTTGAATATGCTGTAGAACTGTCTGTTTCCTCTGATCTGGAGGTGTGCCAGGTATTACCTGATTGTGTTTTGGCCCCAATTCATCCTCTTTTGCCCTGCTGTTTGACAGTGAAGTGGGACCGTATGAACTGTTCTCCTTTGCCAGCTAGTACAATGCTAGGCCTTGGCAGTAGGGGGCGTTGGAGGAAAAGGCTTCTTTTCGTGGTTCCTATGCTTTCCTTTCTTCTGGCTCCTAGGGCATGGCTGTGAGCAAGTGGCTTCCACACCAGCAGAGCCCTTCCCTGCTGGTGATATGTAGGAGACTTATAAATGAACAGCCTCTGGTGAGAAACCAACCAGTGGGTGGTTTCCTGTCTGTTATGATCCGAATGTGTCCTCTCAAACGTATAAGTTGAAACGTAATCACCAAGGTGTATAGGATTAAGAGGTGGGGCCTTTAGGAGGTGATTAGGAATGAGAGCTCTGCCTTCATGGATGAGATTGGTGGCATCATGGAAGGACTGGAGAGAGCTAGCTAGGCCTCCTGCCCTTCCATCTCTTCTACCATGTGAGGACATAGCATTCATCCTTTTTGGAGAATGCGGTATTTAAAGCAACATCTTAGAAGCAGAGACTGAGCCCTCACCAGATACTGAAACTGCTGATGTCTTGATCTTGGCCTTCCAAGACTTCAGGGCTGTGAGAAATACATTTCTATTATTTATAAATTACCCAGTCTGTGGTGTTTTGTTACAGCAGCAGGAATGGACTAAGATACTGCCCATTAGCCCTGGCCTGTGGCACCTTAACAAACACTACGAAGCCCCCAGCTGTCCTTGGTCACACCCTCCTAGGGCTGCTGAAATAGATGGCTACCAACAAAGTAACTTAAAACAGCAAAAATTAATTCTCTCTAAAACAACAAAAATTAATTTCCCGAGGCTGAAAGTCCAAAATCAAGGTGTTGCTGGGGCCATGCTCTTTATGGAGGCTGATTTTAGTCCATTTTGTGCTGTTATAACTGAATACCACAGACTTGGTTATTTTTTGAAGAACAGAAATGTCTTGGTTATTTTTTGAAGAACAGAAATGTGTTTCTCACAGTTCTGGAGGCTGGGAAATCCAAGATCAAGGTACTGGTGTCTGGTGAAGACCTTCTTGTTGCATCCTCACAAGGTGGAAGGTAGAAGGGGCAACAGAGGATAAACCCTGAGTCTTCACATGGCAGAAGAGAGAGAGAGAGAGAGAGAGACAGAGAGAGAGAGAGAGAGAGAGAGAAATTCCCTCCTGAAAGTCATTTTTATAGAAGCATTAATCCATGAGGCTTCTGCCCTCATGATCTAAACAGCATCCATTAGGTCCCACCTCCCAACGCAGTTGCATTGGGGATTAAGTTTCCACCTGAGTTTTAGAGGAGATAAAAACATTCAAACCATAGCAAGACTATAGGTGGGGATCTACTCTGTGCCTTTCTCTTATCTCCTGGTGTTCCCAGCAATCCTTGACATTCATAGGCTTGCAGCTGCATCACTCCAATCTCTGCCTCTGTTGTTATATGGTCTTTCCTCTGTGTGTTTGCCTCTGTGTCTCTTCTCCTCTTCTAAGGACACCAGTCATATTGGATTAAGGCTCATCCTAATGACCTCATTTTAACTTGGTTGCATCTGCAAGAATCCTATTTCCAAATAAGGTCACACTCACAGGTTCTGGAGGTTAGGACTTCAACACTTTTTTTTGGAGGATGTGACTGAACTCATCACAGTAAGTAAAGCCCTTAGCTTGGTGCCAGTGCCTTGTAAGTACTCGATAAATATTAGCTATTATTATTACTTCTGAGGCTCAAAGGAGAGACAAAGTAAAGTCCCTTTGCAAATCATAAACAGTGGGCAGTGCTATTGGTCTTTTCTTTGTACTAATAAGAGGTGCCTTCTGACAGACGGGAGACGCAGACATCCTCAAGGAAAGAGCTAGCATGGCGAAAATGCGTAACTTCACATGCAGGTGGTAGACACAGAAGGCAGGGAGAAAGGACAAATCATGCCAGGGCAGGAATCTCCCATCCACAATTGATGGCCAGCTGTGGGACAAGCTGTAGACATTCCTGGAGCAGGGCTCAGGGTGTGGGTGCTCAGCCAGGACCAACCCAGGGCAAAGCTGGAAAGAAAATAGTCCCATCTTCGGTCTCCCAGTTAAGACCATCTGACTACCCTGGTATGCTCTCTCAGCTCCTGCTGTTCCCAGCAGTCCTTGATGTTGGCTGGCTTGTAGCTACATCACTCCCATCTCTGCCTTTCTCATCACATGGCCTTCTCTCTGTGTGTCTGTCTCTGTGTCTCTTCTCCTCTTCTTATCAGGACACTAGCCATATTGCATTGGGGCCCATCCTAAAGATGTCATGTTAACTTGCATCTGCAGGAATCCTATTTCCAAATAAAGTCACAACGTCCTGTGGACTCTACTTCCAAAATATGTTCCAGTCCCAGTTCCCTCCATGGCTTTTGTCCAAACCATCACCATCTTCCACCTGGACAGTCGTGACAGCATCCTCTCTGGACTCCCTCTTCTCCCTTTGGCCCCTGCCTTCCACCTTCCTACCATCCTTTCCTCTTGTTCCCCAAGCTCTACCTTCCTGGCTTTTTTGTGTGTCTCTAACACATCAGGCTTGATCCTGCCTCCGGACCATTGCACTGGGCCTTTTCCCTCTCTGCAGAAAATCCTTTCTCAGGTCGTGCCCTGTCTTCCTTCCCTCTCATCATTCATGCCAATTTCTGTTCAAACGTCTTCCCTGACTACCCTGTTTAAAGGAGCTCCTTGCCCCAATCACTCTCTCGCTACATTCATGTCTTATCTTCTCAATACCTTTCTTGGAAATTATCTCGTACTTTATGTATTTCCTTGTGTGTCTGTTTCTGCCACTAGAACATAACAAGCTCTAAGAGATCAGGAATTATGATTATCTTGTTCAGTGCTGCATCTTTATGCCAAGAACAGAGTGTGGAATACAGTAGGAGCTTAGTAACATTTGTTGCATGAATGGAAATCACCTCTGAGACTAATACAACCTGGAGTGTGCAGGAAAAGAAATCAGGAAATTCAGCACCAGGTCCTTCCCACCGCTCGTCCATTGGTCCTTGGTTTTGGTAAAGAAGCCTCTGCCTTGTTCCTGGAACCCAGTCACTGCTTTCTCAGTTTGTTTATTCAATAATTGTTGAGTACCTACAAGGTGCCACATACCGTAACAGGTGTTGGAGAGGCAGATTTTAAAAGCACGGTAGATGGAAGCACAGAGAAGGCATCTACCTAGACCTGCAGTGGGAGGACAGCTGGGAAGACTTCATGGAGGAGAGGGCACCCCGGCTTGCATCTGAAAGTCAGACAGACAGGGTGTGGCAACCAGGCAGCAGTACAGGGGAACAGATAAGGCTGAGTCGTATTCAAAGTTGTCACCTACTCAACATCGCCAAGCCTTGTGCAAAGCACCTGGAAAGGATGATCTCATCTGTCCACGTGGCAACCCTAGAGGCAGGTCCTTTTACGGTCCATACGTGGCAGAGGAAGGAACTGATTTAGAGAGAGGTGTGGGCATGCCTAAGGGGACACAGCTAGTATGTGCAGGTTCTCAGGCTCCATGTGGGCTTCTGTGCTCTCTGGCTGGTACCCTTGCCTCTTGTCATGCTGCACACTAGGAAATGGCCTGAGATCCTGAGTCCTTTCTCTGCACTCATACAGGGCCCTGCCCTCCTTCCATGAGGGCTGCCTGGCTCAGGGATTGTCAAGGTCATCCTGGTGGTGAGAGCCTGGCTCCTGGGCCTCTTTGGTGTTCGATTGTCCAAATCTTGGCTTTCCCCACATTCTCGGTTCTGCCCTGGACCCTGTGCCCAGCAGACACTCCTTGTGATTCGCTTAGGATGCTTTTGGCTGCAAGTCAGGGAAACCCCAATCCAACCTGCCTCCCACAAGGAGTGTAATTATCTCTGAAGACAGGTATGGGGTCCTGCATCTACCCTGCCTCCAGCAGCCACCTGCTGCATCCTGGGACCTGTCTATCTTCATCCTCATTAGACAGAGACAGGAGCTGCTGAGGCTGCACACTGAGGTCCTCGGGCCCAAGGAACCATCTCTCTGTTGCCTCAACACAGTCTCCAGAGTGACTGAGGACTATGGAGATTCAGAGCCCCAGGAAACACTCCCCACCTGGGCTTTCATAGCCCGAGAGACCACCAGGATGAACCCCCACACACAGCTGCCACCAGGAACCACAGCCCCGGGTCAGGACAGTGAATTTAGATAAGATGCTCTGGAAGGAACACCTGCCCAGTAACAACACCTCTACCATTGAACTGACTCCAATGCTGGCTTTAAGTCTCTAAAACCAGTAAACTCTGTTTCCCAGCAGCTTATGTGAATGTCTCCTTTTGCCAATGAAAGTTTCTCTCTTCAGATGCATATGGGCTGGTCTTAGCTGTGTGTGTGCGTGTAGTGGGCGGTGGCAGGGGGGTGGTTAGAATTCTCTTTTCTAATTCCCTAATAATTGCAACATATCTAGAGATATTTTTTCTCTGATTTGTTTTTGATTGACAATACCCCACCTCAGTAGTGCCTTCCCATCATTCTCTTCTTCTCTGTCTTCTCCTCCTTTCCTCCCCTCTTCATTCTCTTCTCTTCCTACCCCCTCTCCTTCTCCACTTTCTTCCCCAACTCTCCCTGCTCCATCCTCCTCTCTGTCCTCTTCATCCTTCTCCTCTCCTCCTTCCCCTCCTCCCCTTCCTCTTTCTCCCACTCTGCTTATTTTACTTTAACACACTCATCGCCCACTCATCACCCACTGATAGAACCCTTATTTGTTTATTATCTTCCTAAATCATTAGCCTTGCAGCTCCTCGAGGACAGAACTTTTATCTGTTTTATTCTTTGTTATTTGGCAGCCAGATGACAATGGTTCTAATTTTGAATACGTTTATTATTCATGTCATTTCCCCTCCACATTTTAACACCTCTGAAATTGGGATATTTGTTAAATTCGCCACTGGCCTGGCAGTGGTCATAAGGTAGTTGTCACAGCATGTGCATTAAAATCAGAACTTCCAGAACAGGTACTAGCAGCTGGAAAGAAAATCCCAAGACAATAGCAAAGCATTCTTTTAAGGAATGTTGCATTACACAGAGGCACTGAGGACAGCATTGTGTGTAAAACAAGGACAAACGTGATTTTGAATCAGAAAGTGATTCAGAAGATTTAGTTGCTGAATAGGAAGATGCTTAAGGAATATCCTAACCCAGTTGTTTTGCATATATTTTTTCTTTGATGTATTCACAAGTGAGATAGGCGATACAGCTCTCCATTTAAAGAACCTAGATAACTTTTATAAATATAAAGTTAAAAAAATCGAAGATGAAAGCATTGAGGTCTAGTTTAATTTGGGAGAGTTTTTTTCTTTACTTGTATATAGAAATCATGCATCTTACAAATGATGATGGATGAAATTGGGGGTCAGCAATCTTTTTACATAAAAGGTCATATAGTAAATATTTTTGGCTTCCCAGGCCCATCCAGTCTCTATTGCAACTACTTAACTCTGCTGCTGTGCAACCGTAGATACTGCTTAAATAAACATGCGTGGCTATGTTCTAATAACATTTTATTTATGGAATTTTAATTTCATAATTTTCATGTGGCATGAAATGTTATTCTTCTTTTGATTTTTTTTTTACCGTTTAAAAATGTGAGGAAATATTCTTAGCACGTAGGCTGTGCAAAAATGGGCCTTTCGGCTGATGTTTGTCGAATCCTGTGTTGAAGTCAATGGAAGGTGGTAAACCTGTTTTACAGAGAAGAAAGTCAAGCCCAGAAGAGTCGTTGAAATGTCTGGCTCAAGAGAAAAGAATCCTGGATCTGGGAGCTCTCTTAGACATTATCTCTTTCAATTAATTATAGGAGTCTGTGCCCACTCTGCAGATGGAGAGGCCAGGAGCATTGTACGGTTCGATGTCACAACGTGAGCTGCTGGCATTGCTGGGAGGATGCTTGGTGTCTCAAACTGTGTTTTAAAGATACAGTAATAAGTGTAAAAGTGCTGAGCACAATTCAAGGCACGTGTTAAAATTTTACTAAGTTGGTGGCTGGCAAGATGGCCGAATAGGAACAGCTCTGGTCTGAGACTCCCAGTGAAATCAGTGCAGAAGGCAGGTGATTTCTGCATTTCCAACTGAGGTACCCAGTTAATCTCACTGGGACTGGTTAGACAGTGGGTGTAGCCCATGGAAGGTGAGCTGAAGCAGGGTGGGCATTGCCTACCCCGGGAAGCACAAGGGGTCAGGGAACTCCCTCCACTAGCCAAGGGAAGCCATGAGGGACTGTGCCATGAGGAATGGTGCATTCCGGCTCACATACTATGCTTTTCCCACAGTCTTTGCAACTTACAGACCAGGAGATTCCCTTGGGTGCCTATACCACCAGGGCCCTGGGTCTCAAGCACAAAACTGGGCGGCCCTTTGGGCAGAAACCGAGCTAGCTGCAGGAGTTTTTCTTCATACCCCAGTGGCACCTGGAATGCCAGTGAGACAGAACCATTCACTCCCCTGGAAAGGGGGCTGAAGCCAGTTCCCACTGCGAGGGAGCCCAGCAAGCTAAGATCCACTGGCTTGAAATTCTCACTGCCAGCACAGCAGGTTGAAGTCGACCTGGGACACTCAAGCTTCGTGGGGGGAGGGGTGTCCACCATTACTGAGGCTTGAGTAGGTTTTCCCCTCACAGTGTAAACAACGCCAACACAAAGTTCAAACTGGCTGGAGCCCACCGCAACTTGGCAAAGCCACTGTAGCCAGACTGCCTCTCTAGAGTCTTCCTTTCTGGGCAGGGTATCTCTGAAAGAAAGTTAGCAGCTCCAGTCAGGGACTTATAGATAAAAAGCCCATTTCGCTGGGACAGAACACCTGGGGAAAGGGATGGTTGTGGGCACAACTTCAGCAGACTTAAAATTTCCTGCTTGGAGGCTCTGAAGAGAGCACCGGTCCCAGCACAGTACTTGAGCTCTGGTAAGGGACAGACTGCCTCCTCAAGTGGGTCCCTGACCCCCGTGCCTCCTGACTGGGAGACACCTCCCAGCAGTGGTCGATAGACACCTCATACAGGAGAGCTCTGGCTGGCATCTGGTGGGTGCCCCTCTGGGATGAAGCTTCCAGAAGGAACAGGCAGTAATCTTTGCTGTTCTGCAGCCTCTGCTGGTGACACCCAGGCAAACAGGGTCTGGAGTGGACTTCCAGCAAATTCCAGCAAACCTGCAGCAGAGGGGACTGACTGTTAGAAGGAAAACTAACAAACAGAAAGAAATTGCATCAACATCAACAAAAAGGATGTCCACACAAAAACCCCACCTGAAAAGGTAGATAAATCCACAAAGATGAGGAAAAACCAGCACAAAAAGGCTGAAAATTCCAAAAACCAGAATGCCTCTTCTCCTCCAAAGGACCACAACTCCTCCCCAGCAAGAGAACAAAACCGGACGGAGAATGAGTTTGACAACTTGACAGAAGTAGGCTTCAGAAGATGGGTAATAACAAACTCCTCTGAGCTAAAACATGTGCTCAGATTGCATGTGCTAACCTCATGCAAGAAAGTGAAGAACCCTGATAAAAGGTTAGAGGAATTGCTAACTAGAATAACCAGTTTAGAGAAGAACACAAATGACCTGATGGAGCTGAAAAACACAGCATGAGAAGTTCGTGAAGCATACACAAGTATCAAGAGCTGAATCGGTCAAGTGGAAGAAAGAAAGGCTGTCAGAGACTGAAGATCAACTTAATGAAATAAAGCATGAAGACAAGGTTAGAGAAAAAAGAATAAAAAGGAATGAACAAAGCCTCCAAGAAATATGGGACTATGTGAAAAGACCAAACCGATGTTTGATTGGTGTACCTGAAAGTGACGGGGAAAATGGAAACAAGTTGGAAAACACTCTTCAGGATATTATCCAGGAGAACTTCCCCAACCTAGCAAGACAGGTCAATGGTCAAATTCAGGAAATACAGAGAGCAACACAAAGATACTCCTCGAGAAGAGCAACCCCAAGACACATAATTGTCAGATTCTCCAAGGTTAAAATGAAGGAAAAAATGTTAAGGGCAGCCAGAGAGAAAGGTCGGGTTACCCACAAAGGGAAGCCCATCAGACTAACAGCAGATCTCTCTACAGAAACTCTACAAGCCTGAAGAGAGTGGGGGCCAATATTCAACATTTTTAAAGAAAAGAACTTTCAACGCAGAATTACATATCCAGCCAAACTAAGCTTCATAAGCGAAGGAGAAATAAAATCCTTTACATAAAAGCAAATGCTGAGAGAGATTGTCACCACCAGACCTGCCTTATAGGAGCTCCTGAAGGAAGCACTAAATATGGAAAGGAAAAACCGGTACCAGCCACTGCAAAAACATACCAAATTGTAAAGACCATTGGCACTATGAAGAAACTGCATCAATGAATGGGCAAAATCACCAGGTAGCATCATAATGACAGGATCAAATTCACACATAACAATATTAACCTTAAATGTGAATGGGCTAAATGCCCCAAGTAAAAGACCCAGACTGGCAAATTGGATAAAGAGTCAAGACACTCCTTGTGCTGTATTCAGGAGACCCATCTCATGTGGAAAGACACAGATAGGCCTAAAATAAAGGAATGGAGGAATATTTACCAAGCAAATGGAAAGCAAAAAAAAAAAAAAAAAGGTTGCAATCCTTATTCTCTGATAAAACAGACTTTTTTTTTTTTTTTTTTTTTTTTTTTTTTTTTTTTTTTGAGACAGAGTCTCGCTCTGTCACCCAGGCTGGAGTGCAGTGGCCGGATCAAAACAGACTTTTAAACAACAAAGATCAAATAAGACAAAGAAGGACATTACATAATGGTAAAGGGATCAATGCAACAGGAAGAGTTAACTATCCTAAATATTTTTGCACCCAATATAGCAGCACCCAGATTCATAAAGCAAGTTCTTAGAGACCTACAAAGAGACTTAGATTTTCGCACAATAATAGTGGGAGACTTTAACACCCCACTGTCAATATTAGACAGATCAACGAGACAGAAAATTAACAAGGATATTCAGTATCTGAACTCAGTTCTGGACCAAGCAGACCTAAAAGACACCTACAGAACTCTCCACCCCAAATCAACAGAATATACATTCTTAGCACCAAATAGCACTTATTCTAAAATTGACCACATAATTGGAAGTAACACACTGCTCAGCAAATGCAAACGATGGAAATCATAACAAACAGTCTCTCAGACCACAGTGCAATCACATTAGAACCCAGGATTAAGAAATTCACTCAAATCCGCACAACTACTTGGAAACTGAACAACCTGCTTCTGAATGACAACTGGGTAAATAACAGAATGAAGGCAGAAATAAAGATGTTCTTTGAAACCAATGAGAACAAAGACACAACGTACTAGAATCTCTGGGACACATTTAAAGCTGTGTGTAGAGGGAAATTTATAGCACTAAATGCCCACAGGAGAAAGAAAAGATCTAAAATTGACACCCTAACATCACAATCAAAAGCAATAGTGAAGCAAGAGCAAACAAATTCAAAAGCTAGCAGAAGACAAGAAATAACTAAGATCAGAGCAGAACTGAAGGGATAGAGACACAAAACGCCTTCAAAAAAAATCAGTGAATCCATGAGCTGGTTTTCTGAAAAAATTAACAAAATAGATAGACTCCCTAGACAGACTAATAAATAGGAAAAGAGAGAAGAATCAAATAGACATAATAAAAAATGATAAAGGAGATAACACCAATGATCCCACAGAAATACAAACTTCCATCAGAGAATACTACAAACATCTCTACACAAATAAACTAGAAAATTTAGAAGAAATGGATAAATTCTTGGACACTTACACCCTCCAAAGACTAAACCAGGAAGAAGTCGAATCTCTGAATAGACCAATAACAAGTTCTGAAATTGAAGCAGTAATTAATAGCCTACCAACCAAAAGAAAAAAAAAAAAAAAAAAAAAAAAAGCCCAGGACCAGACGGATTCACAGCCCAATTCTACCAGAGGTACAAAGAGGAGCTGGTACCATTTCTTCTGAAACTATTCCAAACAATGGAAAAAGAGGGACTCCTCCGTAACTCATTTTATGGGCCAGCATCATTCTGATACCAAAATGTGGCAGAGACACAACAAAAAAAGAAAATTTCAGGCCAATATCTTTGATAAACATCAATGTGAAAATCCTCAATAAAATACTGGCAAACCGAATCCAGCAGCACATCAAAAAGCTTATCCACCACGATCAAGTTGGCTTCATACCTGGGAGGTAAGGCTGGTTCAACATATACAAATCAATAAACGTAACTCATCACATAAACAGAACCAATGACAAAAACTGCATGATTATCTCGATAGATGCAGAAAAGGTCTTCAATAAAATTCAACAACCCTTTCATGCTAAAAACTCTCAATAAACTAGGTATTGATGGAACGTATCTCAAAATAATAAGAGCTATTTATGACAGACTCACAGCCGATATCATACTGAATGGGCAAAAGCTGGAAGTTTAAAATTCCAGCTTTTAAAAGTTTAAAATTTTAAACTTTTAAGTTTAAAGATGCCCTCTCTGACCACTCCTATTTAACATAGTATTGGAAGTTCTGGCCAGGGCAATCAGGCAAGAGAAAGAAAGAAAGCGTATTCAAATAGGAAGAGAGGAAGTCAAATTGTCTGTTTGCAGATGACATGACTGTATATTTAGAAAACCCTATGGGCTCAGCCCAAAATCTCCTTAAGCTGATAAGCAACTTCAGCAAAGCCTCAGGATACAAAATCAATGTGCACAAATCACAAGCATTCCTATACACCAATAACAGACAAACACTGAGCCAAATCATGAGTGAACTCCCATTCACAATTGCTTCAAAGAGAATAAAATACCTTGGAATCCAACTTACAAGGGATGTGAAGGACCTTTTGAAGGAGAACTACAAACCACTGCTCAAGGAAATAAGAGAGGACACAAACAAATGGAAAACATTCCATGCTCATGATCAGGAAGGATCAATATCATGAAAATGGCCATACTGCCCAAAGTAATTTATAGATTCGATGCTATCCCTATCAAGCTACCATTGACTTTCTTCACAGAATTAGAAAAAGCTACTTTAAATTTCATATGGATCCAAAATATAGCCTGTATAGCCAAGAGAATCCTAAGTGAAAGAACAAAGCTGGAGGCATCGCGCTGACTTCAAACTATATTACAAGGCTACAGTAACCAAAACAGCATGGTACTGTGACCCAACAGATATATAGACCAATGGAACAGAACAGAGGCCTTAGAAATGATGCCACACAGGTACGACCATCTGATCTTTGACAAACCTGACAAAAACAAGCAATGGGGAAAGGATTCCCTATTTAACAAGTGGTGTTGGGAAAACTGGCTAGCTATATGCAGAAAACTGAAACTGGACCCCTTCCTTACACCTTATGTAAAAATTAATTCAAGATGGATTAAAGACAAATGTAAGACCTAAAATCATAAAAACCCTTTAAGAAAACCTAGGCAATACCATTCAGGACATAGGCATGGGCAAAGACTTCATGACTAAAACAACAAAAGCAATTACAACAAAAGCCAAAATTGACAAATGGGATCTGACAAAAGAGATTCTGCATAGCAAAAGAAACTATCATCAGAGTGAACAGACAACCTACAGAATGGGAGAAAATTTTTGCCATCTATCCATCTGACAAAGGGCTAATATCCACAATCTACAAGGAACTTAAACAAATTTACAAGAAAAAAACGAATGACCTCATCAAAAAGTGGGCAAAGGATTTGAACAGACACTTCTCCAAAGAAGACATCTATGTGGCCAACAAGCATATGAGAAAAAGCTCATCATCACTGGTCATTAGAGAAATGCAAATCAAAACCACAATGAGATACTATCTCATGCCAATTAGAATGGTGATCATTAAAAAGTCAGGAAACAACAGATGCTGGAGAGGATGTGGAGAAATAGGAATGCTTTTACACTGTTGGTGGGAGTGTAAATTAGTTCAACCATTGTGGAAGACAGTGTGGCAATTCCTCAAGGATCTAGAGCCAGAAATACCATTTGACCCAGCCATCCCATTACTGGGTATATACCCAAAGGATTACAAATCATTCTATAAAGATACATGCACACGTATGTTTATTGTGGCACTATTCACAATAGCAAAGACTTGGAACCAACCCAAATACCCATCAATAATAGACTGGATAAAGAAAATATGGCACATATACACCATGGAATACTATGCAGCCATAAAAAAGGATGAGTTCATGTCCTTTGCAGGGACATGGATGAAGCTGGAAACCATCATTCTCAGCAAACTATCACAAGGACAGAAAACCAGACACCACATGTTCTCATGCATAGGTGGGAGCTGAACAATGAGAACACATGGACACAGGCAGGGGAACATCACACATGGGGACCTGTCGGCGGTGGGGGATAGCATTAAGAAAAATACCTAATGTAGATGACAGATTGATGGGTGCAGCAAGTCACCATGGCACGTATATAACTATGTAACAAACCTGCACGTTCTGCACATGCATACCAGAATTTAAAGTATAATAATAATAATAAAAATTTTACTAAGTTTATTCCCCCTTCCTGCTTTGTCTTCTTTTTAGCCAACCTTCCAACTTTTTTTTTTTTTTTTTGAGACAGAGTCTCGCTCTGTCGCCCGGGCTGGAGTAGTGCAGTGGTGCAATCTCGGCTCACTGCAAGCTCCGCCTCCCGGGTTTACGCCATTCTCCTGCCTCAGCCTCCCAAGTAGCTGGGACTACAGGCGTCCGCCACCAAATCCGGCTAATTTTTCGTATTTTTAGTAGAGACGGGGTTTCACCGTGTTAGCCAGGATGGTCTTGATCTCCTGACTGCGTGATCCGTCCGCCTTGGCCTCCCGAAGTGCTGGAAATACAGAGAGGCGTGAGCCGCCGCGCCCGCCCCCTTCCAACCTTTTTGTCAAGGGAGAAGGCAGGCCCTAGCCCCAAGCTCTGCGCTCCTCCTAACTCCACTGGGGCTGGAACGCCCCCGCCCCAACGTGTGGCACCAGGAGTGGGGGTCACAGCTCCGTGACCTGCCCCTGCACCCCCTCCTCCTGCGCCCTCTGAAGCTGTCTGTGCTTTTTCCAGCCATCACCTAGGGCTCTGCCTTCCTCCCCTCACCTCTTTCTCGCTTGCTCCCGCGCTCTCTCTCCACTTAGTGGTTCATTTACTGCTCAATCTGTGATTAATTAAAACAATTTAAATAACTGTGCTGACGCTAGATTCATTTACAGCCACCTCCGCTGCACAGGGCTGTGCGTGAGCACGGGGGAGCCGCGGTGCGGACTCGCGCTGACCGCCAGGGGGCGCTGTGGTCTCAGGTTTGACTGAGACCTTGGCGCAGGATGGCTGGGTTGGGTGCAAGAAACAGGTTAAAACATGCAAGTTTTCCCCTCCCGCCCACTTTGCCTTCTTCCACGTGGCCTTCCACCGTCCCCGTGCCCTCGCAGGCCCCAAAGATCCGCTGGGTTAATCCAGAATAAAAAATGTGAGGGAAGCAAAATCCTTTCTCCTGCCTGAGGTCAGCCCCAGGACATTCCCAGAACACCCGGGGCCCAGGGACCAGGCAGGTCATGTTTGCAGGAGGGGAAACAGAGGCACAGACTGTGAGAAAGGAAAAGCTGCCCATGGTTTCCCTTGGTGGGGGAAGGGTAGATCCTAAATCCAATACCTGGTGTCCTTATAAGAGGAGGGGACACAGAGAGACACATGTACTGTGTCAAGGGCCAGACGTGGTAGCTCACACCTGTAATCCCAACATTTTGGGAGGCAGAGGCCAGTGCATCACCTGAGGTCAGGAGTTCGAGACCAGCCTGGTCAACATGGCACAACCCTGTCCCTACTAAAAATACAAAACATTAGCTGGGCATGGTGGTAGATGCCTGTAATTCCAGCTACCTGGGAGGCTGAGGCAGGAGAATCATTTGAACCCAGGAGGCAGAGGTTGCAGTGAGCTGAGATTGTACCATTGAACTCCAGCCTGGGTGACAGAGCGAGACTCTCTTTCAAACAAAACAAAACAAAACACAAAAACAACCTTGTGAAGATGGGGCAGTGATTGGTGTGATGCTGCCATGAGTCACAGAACCCAAGAATCACCAGAAACTGGAAGAGACAAGGAAGGATCCTTGCCTGATACTTCAGAGGGAGTGTAGCCCCGCCAACACCTCGATTTCAGGCTGCTAGCCTCCAGAACCGTGAGACAATAGAAATAAGTTGTTTTAAGCCACCCAATTTGTGGTCATTTGTTATGGCAGGGCTAGGAAACTGTGACAAGGTGTTAGACAGAAACCAGCATCTAGGAGCCTACTCAGTGCCGGGCGCTTTGCTAGATGGGTTCATGAACGTTTTCTTATTTAAGCCTTACCACAGTCACGTGCCGCAGGCTAAATTAACAACCTCATCTGTCTTGCAGGGCCAAACAGCTGGGAAGAGGCAGAACCAGGTTCAAGGGCAGGCCAGCCTGGATCAGCAACTGGGGGTCCCAGCAGGTTGCCTACCTCATGCTCTAAGGCCCCACTGTTTCCTGGGATCTTGCCTTGAACAGAAATGAGACCAAGGATGCGTAAGTTTGCTGGGTAGGGGAGGGGTAAGAGCTCAGACGTGGTCAGGAGGACCAGGCATGGCTGGAGGATGCTTGCTGTGTGAGCGTGCTCTGGTGGAGAGAAGACAGCTCCACCCAGGCTGGTCCCTCACACAGAGCTTGAGGACTCTGCACTCGGGAGCAGTGACCCACCTTATGGGTTAGCATAGTATGAGATTGGTATGAGTTAAAATGACCTTGTGTAAGTGACTTCACTTCTCCCTGCCTCGAATCTCACTGGGGCCAATTTCGCCCCCCAGGAAACACTTGGCAGTATCTGGAGATATTTTTGCTTGTAACAACTGGGTGGGGGGTGCTACTGGCGTTGAGTGGGTAGAGACCAGGGATGCCGGCCAATGTCCTACAATGTACGAGACAGGCCCTTACGACAAGGAATTATTCAGCCCAAATGTCAGTAGTGCCAAGGCCGAGGGACTGTCTCTATACAGTCTGCCCCGTCAGTTCCCTTAGCTCATCCCCAGCCACTGTCCCCTGGCTCCCTCTACTTAGCCACACTGGCCGCCTCTGTGCCCCAAACATGCCCTGCCTGAGAGCATTTACACTGGCTAGTTCATCCTCAGTATCTGCCTGGCTGGCTCATTCCATGTCTTCCAGGCCTTTGCTCAAATGCCACCTTCTCAATAGGATCTAGTCCAACCACCCTATTTACGGTTACAACCTGCGCCTACCTCCGTGGCCCTTTCATCTGTCTTACCCTGCTTTAAAAAACATTTAAAAAAAATTTGTAGCATGGATCACCTTCTAACATTCTCTGTATATTACTTATTTCCTGTATTTCTTGTCTGTCAACAAATGATTCTATTTTTGGTTTATTGACCAGTATGTTTCCAGTGCCTTAAACAATGCTCAGGACATAATAGGTGCTCAATAAATATTTCCCGAATCAAACAATGTCCCTTTACTAGATTTCTTTTTCTTTTTTTTCTTTTTTGAGATGGGGAGTCTCACTCTGTCGCCCAGGCTGGAGTGCAGTGGTGTGATGTCAGCTTACTGCAGCCTCCACCTCCCGGGTTCAAGCAATTCTCCCATCTTAGCCTTCTGAGTAGCTGGGATTACAGGGGCATGCCACCACACCTGGCTAATTTTTTGTATTTTTAGTAGAGACGGGGTTTCACCATGTTGGTCAGGCTGGTCTCGAACTCCTGACCTGAAGGTGATCCGCCTGTCTCGACCTCCCAAAGTGCTGGGATTTACAGGCGTGAGCCACCGCGCCTGGCCCTAGTAGATTTCTAATACACTTGGGAACACTCAAGGCCCTGGGAAGTCTGGCAGTAGAGGAAGCGATGTGGTTTTGTCTTACCCAGAGCTTCTCAGTCTTACTTGACCATGGAATCCACTCTTTCTCCTGCCTCATTCCCATCAACTCCTGCCATTCCGTGGGGCACACTCTGACAATTGCTGTCCTGTTCCAGCCCTGTCCAGAGGACATATGTGGGCAAAGATTCCGAAAAGAAGAGTGAGGGAGCTTTGGGATAAAGTAGTGGGGGCAGAACTTCCACTGGGACACCTCCATGGGGACAGATACACCAAGCCTGGCCCAGACGGGCAGATGCAAGCTCTGGATTCTGAACACCGGCTGGGTGGGAGAGAGGCTCAGCTGGGCAGCACCCTGCGTCGCACCTGTGTGAATACCATGTTTTATGAGTCCAGGAAAGAACAAGCCTGCATGTGCTCAGGGGCATTCTTTGGAGGATCTGGAGAAATAAACCCTCGCCTACTTTGCCTGATGTAACAGAAAACTGGCAGTAGTTGTGTGAAAAATCAGGGTGTGTGTTTGGAAGACACTGAGCTGCTTGGGCATCTCTTCTGAGGCCGTGTGCTGGAAAGTGGTGTCTGGGGAACCAGGACCGCTGGGCTTGACGGGATACTGGCATAGCAGCCTTTATCCAGAGGATGAGGAGGAGAAGGTGTAAGGCCAGATGCCCAGCCAAAGCAGGGGGACACTGAGAGTTCAGAAGAGGACACGCAGTGAGTGGGTGGGTAGGTTTAATTATTGTGACCATTGAGGCCGGAGGTAGGGCCCGTGGGAGAAGCTTACCAGGAAGGACAGCCTCAGCCCTAGATAATTCAGAATCTCCCAGGGCTAGGAACACTTTCTGGACGACTGAGCCTAACAAAGCACAGCAATGCTGTCCCCAGATGTGGTCAAGCAGGGCCCTGTGGCCAGCTGGCTGTGTTCACACAGTTCTGTGCCTGGGACCTCACTCTTCCCTGCAATGTGGTGGTGAAACGTGGAGCCAGACCCAAGTTCAAATCCTGACTCCTTGGTGACTCGCTGTGTGACTCTGTGCAAGTTGCTTAACCTCTCTGTGTCCTCTCTGTTTCCTTGTTACTAAAATGGGGTAATACTGTCCCCATTACACAGGGCTGTTGTGAAGATTAAATGAGGTAGTTCCTAATGAGAGTCTGGGCTGCCCTGTATGTAGAAAGTGCAACACGAATGGCATTGTTGGTATTCCAACTCTCCATTTAGAGTCCTCTCCTCTGGGCTCACAGTCCCGTTGGCCCTGTCACTGGCCCTGCTCTGGCCTTTGGTTCAGGTTTCCTGGGTCTTCTTCCCTCACTCCAGATACTTTGGTTCCCCAGGCCTTGGTCCCAACTCTAATTTTGGCTGACTTTGATCTCATCTGCTGGATCTATAATGAGCATGGCTGGTCACTAGTCTAATATAGTATTAGTATCATAGCAATTAAAGACATGGAGCCTGGACATAAAAAAGAATGAGATCATGTCCTTTGCAGGACATGGATGAAACTGGAAACTGTCATTCTCAGCAAACTAACACAGGAACAGAAAACCAGACACCGCATATTCTGACTCATAAGTGGGAGCTGAACAATGAGAATGCATGGACACAGGGAGGGAACATCACACACTGGGGTCTGCCAGGGGGTTGGGGACAAGGGGAGGGAGAGCATTAGGACAAATACCTAATGCATGCGGGGCTTAAAACCTAGATGACGGGTTGATAGGTGCAGCAAACCACAATGGCACATTAACAAACCTGCACGTTCTGCACATGTATTCCAGAACTTAAAGTAAAATTAATATACATACATATATCTTACAAATAAAAAAAATAAAGGCATGGAGGCTGGAGTCAGAGAGATAGAGACACCCAGCCTCAAATTCTAGCTCTTCCACTTCGTAACTGTGTGAGCTTGGATCAATCACTTAACCTCTCTGCACCTCAGTTTTCTCATCTATAAAATGGAGATGCATAATAATACCTCATAAAATTATGATGTGCATTATGTATGAAAAGTGCTTATAATAGTGCCTGGCAGATGGTAAGAGTTCAGGAAGGGTTAGCTATGATTACTGGCATCATCATTATTGCTTTGGTTTCTACTATTCCGGGTTCAAACCCTGGCCCTGCTGTGTGACCTGGGGTAAGTCACTGCCCCGCTCTGGGTCTCAGAATCATCACCTGCTCCCTGGAGCAGCCCCCACCTCCCCCGCTTCTTTTTTCTTTTAACTATGTGCCCATTTTCCAAACTCTGATGAGGTCTTGGTTTCCCAACTGCCTTCTGGTGCAGGTCTTCTGAGAGACCCATCCTGGCCTGGGTGTCTAAGTACTAAATGCAGAGTCCTTGGGCTCTTGAGTGTCTGTGTTGGTGGGCTGCACAGAAACCCTGCCTGGGGTTTCCCTGCCAAAGCCTAGAACCCCATTCCCACCCCAGGAGGGTTCTGTGTGAGGACAAGAGGACCTTCATTGGGATAGATGCCTTCACTGGGAGGGAATCCTTTACTGGGAACACCTTTGACACTTCCTTCCGGCTCTGGGCACCTAAGGCTGTTGTCAGATTCACCGCTGGCTTTTCTGGCTTCCGTAGCTGGATCCATGGATATGTCAGAAGCCATTGAGCCTATCTGATCTGCAATAGCATCAGCTCAGAACACAGGAAGGAAGTCGAACTGCCGTCTAACATTGGGGTCATTCCTGTATCCATCCAACAAATATTAATTGAACACCTAATCAAGCTAGGCACCATTTTAGAGACTATGGATAGAGAATCTAAACAGAGCTCCTAGCCTCTAGAAGACTGATTACTACTGGTCACTACCCTCCTCTTCCTTTCCTGGAAGACAATTATACTTCCTGGTCCCATTGAATGTGGGCTTCATTCATTCAGAATAAAGTCTGCATGGAATTATGTATGCCAGCGTTCATGCTTTGCCACGTTCGCTTTTCCCTCTGGCAAGTCATCTGCTACATTCTGGATAGTGGCTCTCCCTCAGCCTGTGTCTTAGAGTGAGGACCATCGTGGCATGGGAGCAGACCCTACAGCTGATGTAGGGCCTGATGGACCATAGCAAGGACTGTGGGATTTGATCCCAGGGGTACTGGGAAGCTGTGGGAGCGCAGAAAGCAGGGACATGGCATGATCTCACTTATTTTACAAAAGGCTCCTTCTGGCTGTTTTGTGGACAAGAGATCGTAGGGGGTGAGGGACAAAGCAGGGAAGCCTTGGTGACCTCCCTGTGCCAGGCCATAGGCATGATCCCATTCATTTCCACTCCACCCAGTTAGCCAGACCCTGGTAGCACCCCTGGCTCTGAGCTGCCGGGAAGATGCCCCAGTTGGTCTCCCAGTGCGGCAGCCAGTTGGAACCTGGGTAAGGGTCCGTCCTGGGTTTCTGCCCTTGCCACTCCTGCCCTCTTTTGTGTTATAATAACATGCAACCCCCCATCACCATCAACTCCCACTCACGGGTACCAAACCCCAGATCATCCCTGGTTTATATAATTGGAATTTTCCCCTTGGACTCAATTTCTACGCTCCTATTCTCTCCGAGCTAGTGGGAGGCTGGGCACTGGGAGCGGGGAGCATTTGGAACTAAGGAAAGTGATGGAGAGGCACACAGTTCTGTTCACATTGCTCACTAAGAATTTGCCCTGCGTCAAGTCCTGGGGAAGAGAGCAATAAACAAGACATCAGCTGGGCGCAGTGGCTCATGCCTGTAATCCCAGCACTTTGGGAGGCGGAGGCGGGCGGATCACGTGGTCAGGAGTTTGAGCCCAGCCTGGCCAACATGGCAAAACCCCGTCTCTACTAAAAATACAAAAAATTAGCCAGGGATGGTGGCGCACACCTGTAATCCCAGCTACTTGGGAGGCTGACGCAGCAGAATCGCTTGAACCTGGAAGGCAGAGGTTGTAGTAAGCCGAGATCATACATTGCACTCCAGCCAGGGAGACAGAGCCAGACTCTGTCTCAAAAGCAAAACAAAACCACAAAACAAGACATCGCCAGGACAACCTCCATCCAAGACAAGTCCTTGTCTGCAAGAAACTCGAACTAGTTGGGGAGAAAAACCAGGAGAGAGAGAATTTCAGTACTAGTGATAAGAACCACAATAGAGAAGAATTCGGATGTGGTGGGAGCCTGGGGGGAACGCCCATATTGGTCAGGAGGCAGGGAAAGGGAGGAAGAGGAGGTAGACAACCTGAAGCAGATGCTTGAGCTGACTCTGTGTGTAGTTTTGAAGTTAGCTGGGTGGAAAGGTTTGGAGATAAGACTTTTCCAAGCAGGCAAAAACATCCTAGAGGCACTAGTAGGCTGGGCCTGTCAGGGAGCTGTGGGCAGTCAGGCATACGCAGAACCCAGACTAGAATGGAGAGATGTGTGCACAGGCCCTGATGCTACTCTAAACTTGGGCTTTATTCCGTAGATCCGAGGTTAGCAAGCCTTTTTTTGTAAAGGAACAGGGAGTCAATATTTTTGGCTTTGTGAATCATACAGTCTCTGTCTCACATACTCACTGCTGCTATGGTAACATGAAAGTAGCCATTGACAGTGTGTGAGCAAATGAATGGGGGGCTATGTTCTAATAAAACTTTATTTAGAAAAATAGGTAATGTTTGGGTTTGGCTCCATGGGCTGCAGTTTTCTGACTCAGATGCAGGCAAATGGGGACACTTGAGGGTCTTAAGAAAAAGACAGGCGGGTTTTTAGTGTTGGTTGATTAATCCATTTGATTGTGCATTCAGAAAGCATGTCTTTTGCTCCTCCCATGTTCCAGGTACTGTGCTGAGCACTGGGGGTCTGGGATGAAGGAGATAGAGGTCCCTGATTCCAGACACCACAGTTAATGGGGGAGATAGACTCATATGCGCAATTAGACGGCTGGCTCCATGGCTCCTGTTTCGGTTGGTATTATGTATTATATCCTCAGAAAGTAGTGCATAGTATGTGCTCAATAAATATTCACTGAGTGAATGAATGAATGAGAGCCTCCCTTCATCCAGATTGACTCTGACAAGTGCTATGATAGAGGCACAGGTGCAAGCAAGCTTTGACAGGATCTTAGGGGAGTGAGAGACTGACTGCCACTGTGTGTGTGTGTGTGTGTGTGTGTGTGTGTGATAGAGAGAGAGAGAGAGAGATGGGATCTGACTTAGACTCTGAAGGATGGATGGGATTTTCATGTTTGGATTGGTAGGTCTAGTGGAGGAGCAGGCAGAAGGAAGAGGATGAGTCAGTTTTACTTTTCTACTCTATCTTTTCCATTTCCTTTGGGTTCTTCTGTTAGAATTCTTGCCACCAAGGCAGGTGTGTCCCTAAACACTGGAGTGATGAGCACCCTCAGGAAGTATGATCTGCGGAGAAAGCTGCCCACCTTACTTGAACACTATTAACTGGGAACCCCCAAGTCATTCTGAATCAGCGTGGCCAGCCTATCCCTCCTACAGCTTCTGCTATCCCTCCATTAGGAGAGGCCAGATCACAGCTTGGTGGGCACAGGCTGAGGCAGTTCATCAAACGAAACCATTTCCTATAGCCACCTTGAACCTGGGCAGACTGCTCTATAATAATAATGCCGTAAGTGCAAAGACAAATGTTATTAACTTTTAGAATTGAGATTTATGGTGCTGATTTCAGGGGGATGGAGAGGCGATAGCTGTTTGCTTTTAGGATTTTCTAAGCATAGACCGTGAAGCTGAGTGGCTGGATCCTGGAATGGTCATGAAGAGAAGGCAGGGGGCCTCCCAGGCTCTGACCCAGCTCTAACCCTAATGCCAGGTAGGTGGTTGGGTCAAAGGAGCTCGCCCCGTTTCTCCCATTGTTAATATCTTTACATTACTATGGTACATTTGTCAAAACTAAGAAGCTGAGATTAGCACATTACTATTAACTGAACTGCAGACTTTATTTGGAGTTAATCAGTTTTCAAGAACCAGAAAGCTCAGATGGCTTAAATAATTTTTTTCTTTTCTGTATTTTTAGTAGAGACAGAGTTTCGCCATCTTGGCCAGGCTGGTCTCAAACTCCTGACCTCGTGATCCACCCACCTTGGCCTCCCAAAGTGCTGGGATTACAGGCGTAAGCCACCACACTGGCCTTTTTTTTTTTTTTTTTTTTTTTTTTTTTGCACCTTGGGGGACTTTACTCAAACACCAGGAGGGTCACCTGGGGGTCCTGCAGCCACCCACCCACAGTTCAGTGGTACTCGGAAGCCAGCATCCTTTTTCTCTTCCAGGATCC
Source organism: Rhinopithecus roxellana (assembly GCF_007565055.1). Classification (NCBI taxonomy): domain Eukaryota; kingdom Metazoa; phylum Chordata; class Mammalia; order Primates; family Cercopithecidae; genus Rhinopithecus; species Rhinopithecus roxellana. The sequence goes on from NC_044561.1 coordinate 14,406,819, forward strand.
AATCCAGGTCACCACCCGGCATTTAGATGTCATGCCTCCCCCATCTCTGGTCTAGGACAGTCTCTCAGACTACACTTGTATGCAGTCCTTGCTGTATCCTGATGGTGCCTAGAGCTTCTACTTTTGCTCTGTTAACACTTCTTACTATCTTGTTTCCTCAGTTCTGCAGGCTACCCATGTCTGAGCTGTGACTTGGGTTCACGTGTGTGTGATGGGAGCATCCATAGCGCTTTTCCCATGAACATCTGAACATCTTAGCACAGATATTTCCCACGAACATCTGCACATCTTAGAGACCCATGACAACTGCTAGACTCAGAGGCCCTCAGGCCCATCATCCAGTTTCAACTTTTCCACTTGCTAGTTGCAGACTTTAGGGCAAATTACTCATATCAGCTTGGATCCAAGAACCAGAAAGTTCAGATGGCGTAGATAACGAGGACAATGTAGTTCCTTACATGCTGGGAAGTCCGGAGGTTGGAGGGGCCAAGGCTGGCTCATTCCGTGGCTCAGTGAGGTCATCGGGGACTCAGGATTTTTCGGTCTGAACGTTCTTCCACTTTTAGCTTGTATCAGCTCCCCTCGGGGTCACAAGATGACCAACTGCGTACTTCAATTTTCTTCCTCTTCACTTGGAACCTGACGGTCAGTCAGTCCTACTTTTGAGATCATCTTGCCTCAGTCCACTTGGGTAGGCTCCAGACTGGCTCCTCCTTGTGGCCTGCAGCCGGCCCAGCTTTGTCCACACCTGGGAGACAGGTAGCTCAATATTCACATGTCGTGCCTCCCTCCCTCTGCTCACTGCCTCAGGCTCGTAACCACAGCCTCTCACCTCTAGATTCTTTAGGTGTGTGTTGCATGGCAGACCATGGTGCGCAAACCACTCAGACCCAGGGAGGATCCCCACTGGCCTCCTTGAAGACCATCTCACTGGGCTTGAGGTGAGAGGGAAGTATGCTTATCTCTATTCCACCATCTTGGGCCAGGCTTGGCTGTCCAATAAAAGTCTCTCCATCCAAATGCTCCTGAAGCTGCTGCAGCTTTCACTGGATCAGAGGTGTGGTCACCCAAGGATTGGAGAACAGGGATTCCATCACCACTTTCATACGTTCTATAGTGGGGGCAAGGACTCACCTTGAATATGGAATGTCCTGGGATCTGAAATGGAAATTGAGCTAGAAAGAGTCCTATTTTAGCATATGTCACACTATTATTATTGACTTTGATGCAATTATTAGTATTATTTTAGGGGAAGAATGTGGACCAGAATCCCAGTTTCCTAACTCCCAGAAAGGTCCCTTCATCCACCCCATATTATGTCTCTGAGGTCCCGGCCAGATGTACTAAGGGACAGGTCTGTCTTCTGGAGTCAGCGCCTTTTCTGCCAAAGCAAGCACACTTTTCTCGGGGAACATGGAGACATACACATACAGATGCTCGCATGCAGAGAAAGCAATTAAAGAAACCAGCGCGGTGACACAGAGACAGTCTGTCAACTGCACCAAGTTGACAAATTTTGCACTGTAAAAACAAAAACAGGAGCTTAACCCCCTCCCTCCTCCAGCTAGGAGTGTAACTGAAACAGCACATCTCTCTTATTGGGAAGTGGTGATGAGTTCTGGCTGGGAAGAGGATGTCTTGTTAATGGAGGCAACCATCTCCCAGTCAGTAGGGCTCGGGTGTGGGGAGCTCATGGTGGGAGAGGGCTCTGCAGAAACCAGAGCTCAGGAAAAAGAGCCTGACGGTTACTGAACTCCTGTACACGCGACGTGGATGTGATCGCTTCCACCTCACTCTAACCCACATGCAGGAGGAGAACTCCCATTTCCCAGGTGAGGAGACAGGCTCCGAGAGGTGCAGCTGCCCCATGACCCACCTCCAGACAATGGCATTGCAAGGGCTCAGACCCAGCTTTGACCGCAAAGTCTCCCTTCTTTGGATCACGGATCTCTACACTCCACATTTTGACAATCTGTTCACATTTCCTCCTTGCAGACACCTCCACTCTGTGCCTTATAAGCTATTTTACCTTGACCTTGTCTTGTGCCTGATAGAGCTTGTGTTAAACAACTATTCTGCAAATAGACCCATGGTTAGTGCCAGCAACTATTTTAGATGTTGAGGATTCAGTGGCAGACGAAACAAAATCTCTGCTCTGGCGGAGTTTCCTTGCTAGAGGGGAAGACAGCAGCAAAAAAAAAAAAAAAAAAAAAAAAAAAAAAAAAAAAAAAAAAAATCTAATGAGGTCTAACTCTCGCTGTGTGCTAGGTATCATTCTAAGTCTTTACATCTTTTCTTTTTTTCTTTTTCTTTTTTTTGAAACAAAGTCTCCCTCTGTCGCCCAGGCTGCAGTACAGTCGCGTGATCTCAGCTCACTGCAAGCTCCACCACGTGGGTTTGAGCGATTCTCGTGCCTCAGCCTCCCGAGTAGCTGGAACTATAGTCATGAGCCACCAAGCCCAGCTAATTTTTGTATTTTTAGTAGAGATGAGGTTTCGCTATGTTGGCCAGGCTGGTCTTGAACTCTTGACCTCAAGTGATCCACCCACCTCAGCCTCCCAAAGTGCTGGGATTACAGGCGTGAGCCACTGCGCCTGGCCAGTCTTCACATCTTTTGACTCCTGTAATCCTCATGATAATCCCGTAGGGCAGGCACTGCTATTTTCTTTATGTTTGGGGTGAGGGGATTGAGGCACAGGGAGGTCAGTAGCCTGCAGCCACCCAGCCAGTAGAAAATAGCTAGGGTTGGAACACAGGCCATCTGGTCCCGGAGCCCCTACTTTTGGCTCTGATGCCACATTCCCTTTCACTGCAACTGGGGAGTGCTCTGAGGAACAAGCAGGTGGGCACCTAGGAGGATGGAGCTGCTCTTCTTGGCTTGGCGGGTGGTCAGAGAGAAGACCTCTTTGAGGGGTGATGTTGGGCAGTCTCTCCTTTCTCTGTGGAAGTGATGCTGGGAGTGTCAACTCTTCAAACACTGAAGTGCTGGGACATAGCAATGGTCCATGATCCCAGACACCCAATATCCACAGCCCTTTTCTATGCAGCAACATGGAATACAGAGCACCAAGGATTCTCCTAGACAAATTGATCCTTTGAAAAATTTATGTTTTAAATACATGTTCTTCTTGCTAACATTTTTTCCTCTCTGTTTCTATGCTTAATAAACACCACTTGGAATTAGTTCTGGCCTATTTTAGAGGAAGAATTCTGGTATTGAAAGGAAACTCCTGGGACTGGAAGCCTGAGCTCTCTGGGCTTGGTCTCTGCTCTGCTGGCACTCTGGGAAAGAAAGGTGGTGACCTATCTGAGCTCCAGCTTCTCAGCAAGGAGGTAAGGATGATGTCACCTCCTTAGGACTCCATTTTTTTTTTTTTTTTTTTGAGACTGAGTCTCGCTCTGTCGACCAGGCTGGAGTGCCCTGGCGCCATCTCAGCTCACTGCAAGCTCCACCTCCCAGGTTCACGCCAGTCTCCTGTCTCAACCTCCCGAGTAGCTGGGACTACAGGCGCCCACCACCACTCCCCGCTAATTTTTTGTATTTTTAGTAGAGACGGGGTTTCACTGTGTTAACCAGGATGGTCTCAATCTCCTGATCTCTTGATCCGCCCGCCTTGGCCTCCCAAAGTGCTAGGATTATAGGTGTGAGCCACCGTGCCTGGTCCAGGACTCTGCTTTTAGAATCTTGTTTACTGGAGAAGTCTGGTGACTGCTGACCTCATGATGTATGAGAGTGAACGATGTCACTTCATAAGAATGTGCAGCTCGAAAGAAACAGGCATTACTGAAAATCACAGAACTTCAACCCTCTCCTGCCTTCACAGCCTGCCTACATATCTGGTTACTCTCCCATCCAGTAACCATAACAGCTCACACCTCATCATACGCAGCACAGGCTGTGGTCGGGAGAGGTGAGAGGAACAAGTGTCCCGTATTTGTCTTCAGGCATCTCACCCTGTGAGCGAGGTTCTTCCTGGGGTCTATTGTGGTGCTGTTACGGGTAGTATCGGCTGGCAGCAGAATGGTCTGTGGGTTGGGGTGCAGGCTCTGGGTCACACAGACCTTGGGTCTAATCTTCACCACCTGCTAGCTGTTTAGCCTTGGGGAAGTTATGGAATCCCTGTGAGCCTCAGTTTCCCCATCTCCAAAATGGAGATTGTAATTGTGGAGATGCCTACTGTGCATCCAAGAAAGGTGTTGGGGAGAAAAACTGTGGCTTGAGACTAACTTTTGGGAGCTGTTGGTGCAGAGGAGGAAGTTCAAGCTTGGGGAGTGAGAGATTCCCTTGTGAGTATGCACAGTGAGGAGAGGAGCTAAAAGATACAAGGAAGGAATCTCTGTGGTGTATTAATAAACAAGAGAAGTGGAGAAATAGCAGCTTGTGGAGGATGCAGGAAGGGGCAGCCCAGTAATTAGAAGCAGCAGAGGAGTGATGTCTCATTACAGCATAAGTCCTGTTTACATGCCTGTCTTTATTAGCTTTAATGTCTTAAAAGAAGGACTGCCTTAGTCATCTCCGTATCCTCCACATCTGACAGTGTCCAAAACACAGTAGCTGCTCAGCATTCTTTGGACTATGTCTGTCTACATTCTTTGGCCTATCACTTTGCTTGGCTGCTCTGAAGTTTTCTTCCCAATTTCCACCCTGTCTGCTTTGAATGACCCATAATGCCCTGTTTCAGATTATGAACAGTGACTTTCAGGGCAGCGTGGCAGACGTCATGCATCCTACCATACTGTCTCCCATGGCAGACATCATCAATTGATCACCGCACACTGTCCTCTGTGTCTGGTCCTGGATTTAAAATCCTTTTCAGCTCTGTGGTTCCATTACCAGCCAGTACCAATCAATAAACACTGGAATTCAAGGTGGCCATCTTTTCTCCAATGGTGTTGTTCAAGGGAAGCCAGGTTTCTCTGTGGTTCATCCTGGCTCTTGAGTCCCCTCAAAGCTGGGCCTTACCTAAGCTCATTGTGGCATGGCTCCAGCCATCTGCAAGGTCTGCACTTTGCCTATAGTTTTCTGGCCTAGTTTTTTTCACACCATAGTGGCTCTTAAAAATATTTTCCTGGCAGCAAATGGATGTCTTCCTGCTGGGAGGAAAAGGGAAGAAGAATTAGCGGCTTCCCATCAGAGAACTTCCACTGGAATTGATTTATCCCAACAGAAAGAGCCCGGCACTTTCCTTCCAAATTAATATGCAAATGAGTATAAGCAACACCTCCCACGGGCAGGTTCAGAACACAGCAGTATTATCCCGGAACATTTATTAGCACTATTAATAGAGTTCACTGCCTTCCTCCTCCCCCCTGCTTTTATTGCCGTTCTAATTATGGATCATTTTGTTTCATTTTCTCCCTCCCTGGTCCTGGTGCAGACCCACCGTGCTGGTTAGGAAAAATGCTCTGCCGGGCGAGTGGGCTGCTTGGGTGGGGGACTGCATTCTTCATGGGTGTCTCATTTCATGACATTGCTCTCCTTGCCTGGTGCCCCCTGGCTGCAGAGGGCACTTTCTTCATGTCTCTGACACCACAGTAACGTGAAGAAGAAAGCTACCGAGACCCGGAAAACCACCCTTGGAGTCCGGTTACAGCTGAGCAGCCTCTGAAGGAGCTTTGGGGTTTCTCGAGGAAAGGGGTGTCCAATGGAGGTGGCACCCCTTTGAGAACCACAGGCCCCCAAAAGTCCTTGCTGGGACAGGCAGTGTTCCTGGCACCCAACTCATTCCCACCATCATCCAACGAGGAAAGGGTGGGATTCCTGATAACCGGGGAGGAAACTGAGTCACAGAGATGTTATAACTTCACCTGGGTTGATGGTCTGGCTCCAGACCTGTGTTTTTAACCAGTTTCCCATGGGGGGTCTCCTCCTGGGACCTCACCATCTCTCTCCTTTTCCTTGGCAAGGCAGTTAAGCTCAGCCATTACACCGTTAAATAACTTCATCGAGGTCCCACACAAAGTGTGTGGCAGTCTGGGTCAAGAATCTGTGGTTTTTCACCAAACAAATTTGCCTCAGTTTCCCCACTGTGACCAGGTTTTGGGAAACTGATAAAATGGTTTAGAGGTTCCAGACATGGATATGGGCCTGTGACTTTTTGCTCAGCTCAAATGGAAAGGCCCTCAGAGGAGGCCTGCATATTCTTTCTGCCAGGAAGGGAATCACAGATGATATATTGGAGAAACAATGGTTCCTTCTGTTCATTCATCCACCCACCCATTCATCCAGCCAGGTTTCACTCAGTGCTTGTGGCTTCAGAGATGCTGAGCTTGGACATTTTATGCAACATCACTACGAGGTCAACTGTCTCTGCCAAACAGGGTTTGACCTCTCTTTATGTTTCCCAAAGGGCAGTGCAGACCCCAGGCATTGAGGAGAAATGTGCACGTGCCTGGCTTTGTAGAGGATGCTGAGATTTGCTATTGGGGCTCATGAGATCTCGGATGTGAACACATCTTATAAATCCCATGGCTGAGCCAGTGTAGAACCAGGCTGGTGCCTGGCAGTGCTTGCTTGAGAATTGATAGGCAAAGATGGTTCTGTATGGGAGAAGGCGTGGCTTTAGAAGCCAGGCTGGGCTCTACCAGGAAATTTTATTTCAGCCCTTGGCCAAGTCACTACCTGCTTTGGAGCCCAGTTTTTCCAACCCAAAAGATAAAGCGGTGGTTAGAAATGAGGGTGCCACATTCTCGTGGTTCCATCTTCCTCCTGAGCTGCTGTTAGGCTCAGGCTGAGCATCCTGATGCCGAGTCCAGAGTCCCCCACTCCTCTCTGCAGCTTCCCTCCTGGCCCATCTGCCCATGCTTCCCTCTCTGTTCAGAGCAGACTTTGCCTGGGTGGTTGTGTAAGGAGCTGGCAGGGTGCTGTTGGTGGGAGCTTGGCTGCCAGGGTGGATGGCTGGGTGTGGCTGGGGGAAGGAAAAGATGCTTGAAACACACCGAGGGGGCAACATTTATTTTGCATCCAGAGTGAAAGGTCATTCTTTGACTGATGGAGTTTGACTGATGGAGTTGTTGGGGAGGAGGAGTGAGTCTGAGACCAGGGCACTGAAACTCTCTGGGTATTGCCATCTCTGTGGGCAACCATCCTTGACAAGACCTCCAGGCCATTGGGTTGAGATTCAGTCACTTTATGTAGGGCTGTCATTAGAAACCACGGGTCAGTGGGCACCACAGGCTGTCCTGGGTCACTGGACAGGAGGGCAGTCAGTCCCTTGTGTCAGCCCCATTGACCAGGGTGGCCTCTTGTTCACAGTCTGGGGAAGGCTGTGCTATATGATGATGAAGTCTGGAGGGGGATTCAGGGGGCTAAGCAGGGGAGGCTGACAGAGCTGGTGGAGTTACCTCCCAGGGCCTTGGCTTTCCCTCAGAAACCCAGGGTGGCTGCATCCTTAGTGGGGTCAGAACCCCCAAAGGCTGGAGAACTCACAAGCAGGGTAGGGTCCCCAGTTTAGGCTGGGACACAAAATGTTTCTGGAATGATTTAGGTTGATGCTGAGTGGTGTCCCCAGTCCCCTGCCTCATATGTGAGCCCATTGCACAGCAGCCAGTTTCCTGAGCACCTACTGTGGGCTGTCATGTACTAGGCAGTCAGCACACAGACTTCTCGTTAACTCTTTTTTTTTTTTTTTTGAGAGGGAATCTTGCTCTGTTGCCCAGGCTGGAGTGCAGTGGCACGATCTCGGCTCACTGCAAGCTCCGCCTCCTGGGTTCACACCATTCTCCTGCCTCAGCCTCCTGAGTAGCTGGGACTACAGGTGCCTGCCACCACGCCTGGCTAATGTTTTGTATTTTTAGTAGGAACGGGGTTTCACCATGTTAGCCAGGATGGTCTCGATCTCCTGACCTCGTGATCCATCTGTCTCAGCCTCCCAAAGTGCTGGGATTACAGGTGTGAGCTACCGCACCCGGCCTCATTAACTCTTTACTACAACCCTGTGAGTTAGTTGCTGTTGCTTCTGACCTAATAAATAACACAACTGAGACCGAGAGCTAGAGCACTTACCCAGGCACTTACTCAAGGACACACAGCTGGTGAGTGAGGATAAAGGTCTCATTTCCCCACCCCTGTGCTCCCCGTCTGGTACCACCTCATCTGAATTTCTTGCTGTTTTGCAGACAGAAGGGCTTGGGTTGAGAGGGAGCAAGGTGTGATCCTTCTGGGCAGGTGAGACCACGTGAGAAAATCACAGAGGTGGGGCTACATCTGGCATGCTTGGGGTTGGCGGGAAGGACAGTGAGGACACATGGAGTTTGTGTAGGGAAAGGAGTCAACCTCCATGAAGGCTTAAAAGTGATCATTACACATTCACGGGTTACTTTAGTCACCTCCATTTACCTGGGGTCCATATAAAGATGTGGTCAGGTGCACAGGCTTGGCCTTGAGCAGGGCTCTAATCCTGCCACTTGGAAGCTGATAACCTCATGTGAGCAACCTGCTGTAGTGCTCCTCTGTTTCCTCATCTGTAAAAGCAGGCTGTGAATGAGGTCTACTTTATAGGGTGGTTGTGAGAGTGAAATGAACACCTAAGTTGCTTACACAGCACTGAGCATTCAATTAGTCAGGGTCTACACTGTGTCCACTGCTGAAGAGTTTAAACTTCCCTCTGGATCCAGCTCTGTCCGTTTGGTTCAATGTTCCTTTTAGAAAGCCACAACATGTCAAATCAAATGAGAGGGAGGAAAAGGCAAAGGAAGACCCCCCAGCTGGAAAGGGAGGCAAGGGAAAGGAGGGTCAGCGACTCACAGGGCATAGTGTGGGGCCGGCAGCCCAAAGGCCAGGCTGTCTAGGGTCAGGGTGGGGGAATTTCAGTGCGGGAAGCCATGGCCTGCCAACCCAGCTTCCAAATCTCTGGTATTTTAGTTTCCTCCAAAGACTGACGTCCCATGGCTGCTCCAGGCAGTTGGAAATTCCATTTCCTCCTCTCTTCATATCATTTCTCTTCTTGGCATACGGGGGTCATAAATGGTTTATGGTGGCTTTTTTAATCCCAGTGTGAAGACCTGGCTCCTGCTTTTAGCCCCGCCGTGAGCTGACTACGTGACTTTGGGAGCAGTACTTTTCTTCTCTGAGCTTCAGTTTCCACGGGTGTAAAATGGGTGGTTTGGATTAGAACTGGTTGTTTTCACACTGCCCTCCACAGAACCCTCAGACCCCCACCCCCACCCACTGTTGGGCAAGGAGAAGCCGGGTGAGGAGGCAGGGTTCTCTCAACCCCTCTTTGTATGGTTCCATGGCTTAAAACGCAGTGGGAAATATTTGTGTAGATGTAGCCTGTTCATCGTAGATGCTCACGAACTAGAGGCCTACCCTATGGTCCTGAGGTACGTGAAGGGGGAAAAATTTCACTTGGGCAGAACCTGAGAGAGAAGAACATCCTACGGAAGGCTGGGTAGAGCCCAGCTCCAATCCCACCTCTAAGAAAAGCCTCTGAATGGCAGGATTAGAACCCTGCTGTTTCAGCATTTGTCTTTGCCCCAAGAGGACAATAGATGTAATAAATAATACCTATGCAGCACTTACTTTCTGCCATGCAGTGTTCTGTTTTGCATATGTTAGTTCTATTTGTGGCACCCCCATGAGGAAAATGAAACTATTAGTTCCTTTTTAGAGATGAGCAACCCAAGGCTCACAGAGAGGTGAAAGGTCTGACCCAGGGTCCTGCAGTAGAAATGGCAGAGTGGACATCGGACCCTAAGCAGCTAGACTCTAAGGTCCAGGCTCTTAACTTCCATCCCATGCTGCTCATCGTCATAGTCTGCTCCCGTCTCAAATTTAAAAGTCATAAGCTGCATCATTTAGGGACTGCAGATAGTGGAAACTGACCATGGATGCTGTATTGGCTTAGAGGGCTGTCATGACAAAGTACCACAGACTGGAGGGCTTCAACAATACCAGTTAATTTTCTCATGGTTCTGGAGGTCAAAGTGTTGGCAGGGTTGGTCATATTTGGAGGTACTGAGGGTTAGGACTTCAACATATACATTTTGGGGGGAGATATAGTTCAACTCAAAACAGTTGCCTCAAGCACAGAGGGAATTGTTGGAAAGATATTAGGCAGGGGTATCAGATAAACACGAGGTAGGCAGACCTACAGCATTGGTGGTACCCATGACACCAACTAAACTGTGGGAACAGCCTGGAGGGCTTACAACATTGACCCTGTGTTGACTGTGATGCCTGTTCAGCTCTGAGAGAGAGAAAGAGAGAGAGAGAGAGAGAGAGAGAGAGAGAGAGAGAGAGAGAGAGAGAGAGAGAGAGAGAGAGAGAGAGAGACAGACAGAGACAAGCTGAATGTGGATCATATATTTGGGCCCCTGAAGATGCCAGGGCTGAGAGGCTGAGGATGAGTCCTTCAGATTTCTATGGGGGCAGGTGGGTGCTTTTGCTTGCAAACACTGCCTGCCATGGGGGCACACCCAGAAAGGATAGGAAAGTACTATTATCAAGGAGAGTTAGTTCTAACCCCTTTCATTTCTTCTGCCCTCCCGACCCCCAAATCAGCAATTGTCTCTGCTATGCGCTTATTTGTCTTCCAAGTCAAGCTTTGTGTTCCTTAAAACATCTGCTTGTGGATCAGGTGTGTGACACATGGCAGGTGGTATCAGACTTATTTATTGAGTGCTTACTGTGTGTTAGGCATTGTGTTATGTGTTCGAAATTTCTGATTTCACTTAATATGGTGGCTCTGTAAGGAGATATTGATACATGCAGAATACCTGATTGCTATTGTTTGAATATATTTATACATGTCCTCCCTTCCAGGTTCATATGTTAAAAATCACTAGTGCAGTGGTATTAAGAGGTGGGACCTTGGCTGGGTGCGGTGGCTCATGCTTGTAATCCCAGCACTTTGGGAGGCCAAGACAGGCAGGAGATCGAGACAGTCCTGGCTAACACGGTGAAACCCCATCTCTACTAAAAATACGAAACATTAACCGGCCGTGGTCGTGGGTGTCTGTAGTCCCAGCTACTCGAGAGGCTGAGGCAGGAGAATGGCGTGGACCCAGGAGGCAGAGCTTGCAGTGAGCCGAGATCGCGCCACTGCACTACAGCCTGAGTGACAGAGTGAGACTCTGTCTCAAAAAAAAAAAAAGAAAAGAAAAGAGATGGGGCCTTTAGGAGATGATTAGGTCATGAATGCTGAGCCCTTATAAAAGAGCTTTTTCGCCCCTTTCACCATGTAAGGATGCAGCAAGAAGGCACCATCTTTGAAGTGGAGAGCTAGCCCTCACCAGACAATGAATCTGCTGGTGCCTAGATCTTGGACTTCTCAGTCTCCAGAACTGTGCGCAATAAACCTCCATTGTTTATAAATTACCCAGTCTAATATATTTTGTTATAGTAACAGAAATGGACTAAGACACTGAGGGTAGATTGATTAGATCATTCTTCCAAGATCCTACCACTGGTGTATGAACTCATTCATTCATTCAGTCAACAAATATTTAGTGAGTACCTAGTATGTGCTAGGCTTGATGCTATGGAACACAACAGTCTGAAGCCAGAAATGGTCTCTGTCATTATGGAGATCAGAGGCCAGCAGAGAGGAAGGAATTCTAATTCCTAATGATTCCAAAACCCAGGGTTTTATCGATTGTTTCAGAATGACTTCTAAGACAGCAGAACAATTTTCAGATGCAGTATTTTAATTTTAATTTCCATCTGGAGGGGTGATATAGCATAGTAGTTAAGAACAGACTCTGAATCTTGATACTGTGGATTCAAATCCCAGCTCTACTATTTACTACTAATAATAGAGAATTAAGGGAGGTAATTGATATAGCGTTTAAATTGGAGAAATATAAGAACCACTAAGAAAGGGCTCTATCTCAGGTACCTAAAACAGTGCCTGGCATATAGTAAGTGCTCAAGAAATGTGTGTTGAATGAATGAATCCATAAATTACCCATGTGGGTCTACTTAATTCAACACTTAAAGGGAATGACACCTCCTTATCTGGCTTGCAGAGGCTGCCTGCCCCCTCAGTATTTCATTTCTGGCATCAGGGAAGACTTTCAGGGTTTGAGCCTTGTTCTTCTTGGGATGGGTGTGGCTGGTGACAGATGTCATATTAATAGCCTCTTGAGGACCATGCCTCATTCTTTTAAGTTCTGCTCCAAGGCTCCTGCATGGTAGCAAAGATGAAGGAGGAGCTGGTTCTGAGAGTTTCATCTGAGCAGGATGGATTTTGTGTGTCCTTCTGCAGCCGTGATCTCTGACTACAGCTCAAGCTTTTCCGAACCCTCCCCCTCCTCTGCTCCCAGTTCTATTCAACAGAGCACACTTTGCTTTCTGTGCTTTCTTTCCCACAGGATGGTTGTGTCGGGAAGTAGGCACTTGTTTCTTATAGAATCCCTTACTTCTAAGACCCACTCAGAGGACAGAAGGTTTAATTACTACGGACCCTATACTTTATTTTACTCTGGGAGACAAAGTTTAATAACACTTAGGAATTAGGACAGATATTTTTCCCCCGTCGGGTTCTGCTGACCAGCACAGAGCTTTCTCTGATTCATCACATCTTCTAAATCAAAGCAACTCAGTATGACTTTTACTTTCTTTGTTTTCTAGGAAGAGATAATCTCAAACAACAGTACATGACTCAAACTCTCCTCTTCTCCTCCTCCCATAAGGTAATTAAACAGGTAAATCCTGGGGCTGCCTGTGGCTCAAAAAAGCTCAGTCAAAAAAGCTCACCTTTCTAAAAGGAAACCAACAGTGCTTCATTTCCTATTTGGTCTCTCAATGGAATGCCGAAGAACAGAATCTTTATTTATTTATCCCTTTGAAAGAAGATTTAATATACCACTGATTGTAAGATGAATCTCTTTTTTTTTTTTTAAATTTGAGACAGAGTCTAGTTTTGTCACTAGGCTGGAGTGTGGTGGCGCAATCTTGGCTCACTGCAACATCTGCCTCCCAGGTTCAAGTGATTCTCCTGCCTCAGCCTCCTGCGTAGCTGGGACTACAGGTGTGCACCACCACACCCAGCCAGTTTTTGTATTTTTAGTAGAGATGGGGTTTCACCATGTTGGCCAGGATGGTCTCAATCTCCTGACCTCGTGATGCACCTGCCTTGGCCTCCCAAAGTGCTGGGATTATAGGCGTGAGCCACTGTGCCCGGCTGAATCATTATTTTTTTTGTAGCACTAAGGAAGGAAAAAACTCTGCCAATTTAATTATCTTCTACCATCCATTGTAAAATGTGGCCCTATTTCAGAGTTGTTAAAATGTGGAAAAATGTATGTCTTAGATTCACTGCAAAATAGTAGTATATAGCATAACAACCACCACTACCACAACCACAACCACAACCACAACAAAAAGTAGCGTAGAGGAGCCTGGGACCGAGGAGCTCACTTGGCCTTTTGCTTTCCTAGTCCTGGATATCAGGGACAGTGACAAAAAAATCACCTCTTGTTGTTTCATCTGTATCACTAATTAACCTTTTCTTCTTTCATTTCTTAACAGCTTATTTTCTTAAAATATATAATTTTTTAATTTGAAAGGCTCACTATATGACAGATACAGTTTTATCTCCCCTTACTCTTTTTCTCCCAGAGGGAATCACTGTTTTGAATTTGGTGACATACATTACCCTCATATATGTTTTCTAATTTTTATGACAGATGTTTGTATCTGTATCAATAAAACCTTACCAACTTTTTTTTATTTTACCTTTTTTTTTTCTTGAGGCAAAGTCAGTCTCTCAACCAGCCTAGAGTGCAATAGCACGATCTTGGCTCACTGCAACCTCTGCCTTCTGAACTCCAGCCATCCTCCCAACTCAGCCTCCCAAGTAGCTGGGACTACAGGTGCGTGCCACCATGCCTGGCTAATTTTTTTTTGTGTGTGTATTTTTTAGAGACAGGGTTTCGCCATGTTGCCCAGACTCAAACTCCTGGACTCAAGCGATGTGCCTGCCTCGGCCTCCCAAAGTGTTGGGATTACAGGTGCGAGCCACTGTGTCTGGCTGGTGTATTCTTTTTTTTCTTTTTTGAGACAGAGTCTGGCTCTGTTACCCATGCTGGAGTGCACTCCACATGCTGGAGTGCATCTCGGCTCCCTGCAAGCTCCGCCTCCCGGGTTCACGCCATTCTCCTGCCTCAGCCTCCCGAGTAGCTGGGACTACAGGCGCCCGCCACCATGCCCGCCTCATTTTTTTTTTTTTGGTATTTTTTAGTTGAAACTGGGTTTCACCGTGTAGTCAGGATGGTCTCGATCTCCTGACCTTGTGATCAGCCTGCCTCGGCCTCCCAAAGTGCTGGGATTACAGGCATGAGCCACCACGCCCGGCCCCCTGGTGTATTCTTAAAATACAAAACATTCTGAAGATCCTCTCTCTTGAATGCTGCTTCTTTCTCTCAGTATTTTCATGGAGAGTGGTGGCTGCTTCACTCACCCCCAGATGTCTTTGTCCACCCCCCAACCCCCGCCCTTAACTCCCACTTCCCTCCTTCACATTCTTCCTGATACTCAATCTGCCCGCATTCTGTTTCCTCTCTCTTGGCTTATTGTGTAGATCAAGTTGGCAAACTTCTTCCTTAAAGGACCAGTGAGTAAATATTTTAGGCTTTGCGGGCCACATGGTCTCTGCAGCAACTACTCAGCTCTGCCACTGTAGTCTCAAAGCAGCCACAGACAATATTTAAATTAGCGAGCGTGGCCATGTTCCATTAAAACTTTGTGTACACTGAAATTTGAAATTTATATAATTTTCACGCCATGAAATAGTACTTTGTTTTGATTTTGTTTCAACCATTGAAAAATCTAAATACCTGCAGGGCGCAGTGACTCACATCTGTAATCCCAGCACTTTGGGAGGCTGAGGAGGGCAGATCACTTGAGGTTAGGAGTTTGAGACCAGCCTGGCCAACATGGCGAAACTCCGTCTCTGCTAAAAATACAAAAGTTAGCCAGGCATGATGGCAGGCGCCTATAATCCCAGCTACTTGGGAGGCTGAGGCAGAGAATTGTTTGAACCTGGGAGGTGGAGGTTGCAGTGAGCCGAGATTGTGGCACTGTGCTCCAGCCTGGGCGACAGAGCAAAACTCTCTCATAAAATAAAATAAAATAAAATAAAATAAAATAAAATAAAATAAAATAAAATAAAATAAAATAGTAAAAATCTAAATACCATTCTTAGCTCAGGTCGAGGGCTGTATTTGGCCCACGGGCCATAGTTTGCCAACCCTTTATCTAGATTATTGTAGCCTCTCAGGTTCTCTGTCTCGCCCATTATCCTAAATTCTCCCCAGCAAAGGAGAGATGTAGGCTGAGATTGCAGGCAAGAATCCTCCCCTTTTAGCATCTGGGAGGAGAGGACTACAGGAATACTCATGCACTTATATATATCTGCTACACTAATGGGACATCACACAGTCACACATTCTCTCTCTTTCACACACACACACACACACACACACACACACACACACACACAGATTTTAAGGGATTCCTTTAAAAGTCTTCCATACCACGTGACTCCATTTGACCAGGAATGATTTCCCTCCAGTCCAGCTGGCTCCCACCCACTCTCCTTGCACTGCTGGTGCCTCTCCATTGGCCAGCACTTGGATTCCATTCAGGCTGGAGAGCAATAGGCAGGAATTAATTTAAAGAGAAAAGGATTTTGAGTCAGCAAATGTTTGTTCAGCAACTCCTGTGGGTTCAACATCTGGCTAGCTTGTTTTATTCCTCTTACCATCTTCACAATCAGGTGAGGAAACTGAGGCTCAGTGAGGATAAGGGGTTGCTCAAAGACAGAAGAGCAGTGATGGAGCTTACAAAATCCACATCCTGTCTCCTCTTGGGAGCTCTGATGGCCTTTACAAGGGTATTGACTCTTAGGAACATTGAGTGCACGCATTAGTGAATTTGTCGGCATAATGAGACAGTAGAAAGCAGGAGCAAGAGCCCTGAGCTGGGAGATGGGTGCCTGCATTTTGCTCCTGTCTCCTCCTCCAAGGGTCTGTGCTATTTTGGGCAGGTCTCTTGGCTTTTCTGGGGTTTAGGCCATGTTGTTGGATGGGGTGACATTGCCCAGTTTTACTCTAGGACTGGGAGCAAGACTTTCCCTTCTACACCTGCTTCTGGGTGTCAAGAGCTTTGCCTTTTTTTTTTTGAAGAGGCTTACTAAAACACAGGGCCATTGAAAAGTGGGATTTCCATGTCGGAAACTCTGGATAGGCTTAGCAAAGCCTCTGGGTGTGGCTGGAGTCCTGCTGCTGGATAGTCCGTGGGGGACCTGGGCTGCTAGGCAGGACTTGATTTAGGGACTGTCCTTGCTTGAATGACGAGGCATAGTCTGGGGTGTTGACTGGACTCCTACATGGCTCCATGCTGCTGGGCACAGGGAGAATATAAGACCCATCCCAGGCTGCCTGGGTGCCTTCCACATGGTCTTGGTTTTTTGATCTTCTTCTTGGCCACACCTCACGTCTCCCTCTTCTACTCCAAGCCTAGTATTTGAGCATAATTTTTCAAAAAGTTAAAAACATGACATTCAGATATAAAATGAATAGAGATTTTATTTAACTCATTAGTTAATAAAGGATTGGTAAGATATTAAAACAGTTTCAAGGAGAACACACACACATGCACACACACATACACCAATCAGGGATGCCGAAATAAATTTGCTGATAGATGCAAAATTAGTTAAATTAGTTCATATTCTACAGGGTCAAACTTTTTGGTTTTGGATTATCATTACAGGCTTAGAAATTATTTAGGACCTCTCAAAGAGCTTTTATTTATGTGGGTTATATCTATCAATATTTGCTGTTTTAAAAATTATTTGTTTATTTTGAGACAGAGTCTGTGTCACCCAGGCTTGAGTACAATGGTGAGATCTCGGCTCACTGCAACCTCCACCTCCTGGGTTCAAACAATTCTTATGCCTCAGCCTCCCGAGTAACTAGGATTACAGGCCTGTGCCACCACGCCTGGCTATTTTTAATTTTTTTTTATTTTTAGTAGAGACAGAGTTTTGCCATGTTGGCCAGGTTGGTCTTGAACTCCTGGCCTCAAGTGATCTACCCGCCTTAGCCTCCCAAAGTGCTGGGATTACAGGCATGAGCCAGTATGCCCGCCTAATACTTGCTGTTTTAGAAGTTAAAACCGAGACATTTTTAAAACACAAGAATACACAGGCGAAATTCCATTTGCTGTCAGAGCAATACTAAGCAATACTAAGTATCACAAGTCATGTAGTCTCTGGAAGACATTGCCATACACTCATGAGAAAAAGAGTGCAAAAGGCAAATAGTGCCTTACTATTGTTATGAAAACAGTTTTGACTTAACAGGCTCCCTGAAAGCGTCTCAGGCAATCTCCTGATGTACCCAGGTGACACTTTGAGATCCACTGCTCTTGGGCAATAAAATGTAATGGTTGGGATTATATTTTTCCCAATAAAATTCACTTTCATTGATATGGACAAGAATCATTTGCATTACCGTCAGCTGTCTATAACTTCTACCCATAGAGAGCTGTAAAATAGCCCGGCTGAATGAAGTCAGCCAAAGGTACTCATCTTGGTAAGAGTAGGTAATCCCTGGAGATCCAAGGGATAATACACAGTACTCCAGGGAGAGGACACCCAGTGCTTGGTTTTGTTCATTTCCGAGTCTTTGTCAGTTTTTGCTGACACCACAAACCCTCCTCTGGTTTCCCTGGTGACAGGGCCGCCTGACTCTCTCCCTTCTGTTTCTGGTCTGTCCTTACGGCATAAGCTCCATGTCTGTCTTTCCTCTGGGCTCTTCCCTTTGGCTCCAAAGAGCTTATTGTAGAAGTGAAAAAAAAAAAAATACAGTAAAGAGATTAGCATAATCCTAATTATCCTCTAGCCAATGCAGAAAAGAAAAAACATAAGGATAAACATATTGAGATTTGCTCTTGCTCCAGCACAATTCCCTGAAAGGCTTCTTCTAAGCCTGGTATCCTGGGAGTGGCAGTGTTTTCAGCGTGGCAGACGGAGCAGTCAGGAAGCTGGGAGCCCAAACAGCATGAGACAAAGCCACAAAACAGAGGCCGTGCATCTGTTGGTAAGTTTTTTCTGTCTTACGTCTCACCTTGATAATGAGAGGAAATAAATGTCTTGGTCACAAAACTAGGATCATGGTGTGGAAGGACTTCAAATCTAAACCTTACGGGGGCAGGGGGTGCATCTTGATGAGCCCAATTGGAAACACACAAAAGACTGGTCTAAGGAGAAGAGGAATCAGCAAAGATTTATCTAAGCAGAGCTACCCGGATAGGGTGGCTAGCAAGTCCTTGCATAAACCAGCATTGCTTTTGGTTACACGTAGTAGAAAAACACTTCTATGGCTAAACACATAAAGGATTATTTGTCAAATAGACCAAGTGCTTCATCGCCTTTCTTACCGCGTAGGCCTATACTCTCACGCTTGTCACCTCATAGTTAGTTGCACCATGGCTGTTGCATCCCTAAGAGTCTTCCAGTAGGAAAGAAGGGGGAAGGGGCAAGCATCACCAAGGAGAAAAGGCCAATATACATACATTCATGCACAAATGCACACACAGCACACACACACAGACATGCACACATGTGTACATGCACGACTTTTCCTAAAAGGAAAAGCATTCCCTGGGGCTTCTGCTACCTCTCGCTGGCCACAGCTGTGTGTACGGTTCTCCAGGCAGGTGGGAAATAGGTTATTTTACCCTTCTCAACCTTTGAAATAGAGAAAGACAAGGAGAAATTGGTTATAAATAGTCTTTGGGTAGACAATTCACAGTGTCTGGCCCAGCCCCCTCGTGAGAAATACAGGGCTGAACAGACTTGATGTAGAACTCAAGGTCAGGAACTAGGGGGTAAAGTGCAGGTCTGCATCACAGCCAACGGGTTCCCGCCTTCCCCTCCACTGCCAATGTCCCTGCCCACTCCCCCTGCCATACTCCTTTGTAGGTGCAGCCATACCTATGCATTATTTCCAGTTTTCTGAATGCACCCCTTTGTTTCACACCTTCGTGATTTTTTTTCATGCTTTCCCCTCTGCCTAGGATGCCTCTCTCTGGTCACCCTCCTCTATCCACATAGTGCCAGTGCTATGTGCCAGACATACTCCGATGAACAAGATCCCTAGAGTCTCTGCTCTACTTTGACTTAAATCCTCAGGGAAGGGACAGAACTAAAGATGGAGCCCATTCCTGATGGGCTGTGGGCCACTTATGGAGGTAAGTGTTGTTATCATGTCCATTTTAGAATTGAGCAAACTGAGGTTTGCTCAGCAAGTTAAATGCCCATCGAGTTAAATGACTTGCCCATGGTCACAAGGCTTGAGAGTGAAAGAGGTGGAAATTGAACCTGGGTTTACCTGACCCGAAGTCAATGTGTTATGTTACCTTTTACTTTGCCTTTCAAAGGACAGTGCTTTATATACATGTGAAGACTGCAGTCAAATTCTTGAAGAATCGTTCTTCTCAGAAAGATACATCTCTATTCTAATTGCCCATGCCTCCCTAGATTGAGTGTTCTCAAGTGTAGGGCCTGGGCCGTATTTAATTTAACATCTTTGGAGTTGAGCGTCTTGTCTGTCATGTAGTAAGAACCTCAAAACCCAAGAAACTTTGATTTGATTCCCAGCTCCACCAAGACTGTTGACCTTGGACAATTTGCTCAACCTTTCTGGCCTCAGTGACTCCACCTATAAAGTGAGCCTCAATTGTGAAGCTTGCTACTATGGTGTCTAATAAGCCTCCCAAATGCTTTATTTGGATCAGAAGTCATGAGTTTAGAGATATCATTGCCATGGATGGCAAAGGCTCCAACTTAGTTCTGGTTCCTTGAGGTATTTGGTCATGTAACTTTCTATGACTTTCAGCCCTGTAAAAATGAGGAAAAAAATACCTTCTTCAAAGTATTAACAGGAAGATAAAAAATAACATACATTATAATAATGAGACTAGCTACCATTTGTTGAGCACTTACCATGTGCGAAGATCTCTGCTACACCCCTTTCATGTTATTGCTTGAAGACTTATAATAACACAAGCATAAATGTATTATTATTCCTGTTTTTCTGGTGGTGAAACTGAGAGGTTAAGTAACTTTCCCAAGGTTGTCCAGATGATCAGACCTGATGTGAACTCAGGATTGACCCCAAGGACTGTGCTATTAAATGGCAACTATAAAATGAAGCCATGTAACTACAAAATGCTGTGGAACATTAGTCCATGTACCCAACATAGGTTGCATGATTGAACGAGTCAATGAATGCATACCTTTTCCATCCTTTAGCTTCTCTTATTTCATGTCCAGCACAATGCCATACATATAGCAGGCATATAGTGCTTATTGATAAGGAATAATGAATGAATGGGCTTTGCGATGGTTAATTTTATGTGTCAACTTGATTCCATCAAGGGTGCCTGGATTAAGTATTATTTTTGGATGTGTTTGTGGGAGTGTTTCTGGATGAGATTAGCATTTGAACTGGTGAACTCAGTAAAACAGATTGCCCTTCCCTAGTTGGTGGGCATCATACGACCGCTGACGACCTGGATAGAACAAAAGGGCAGGGGAAGGAGGAATTCACCCCTTTTGTTTCCTGCCTGCTGACTTGAGACATAAATCCTTTTCTGCCCTTGGACTGGGATTTACATCACTGGTTCCCATGGTACTCAAGCCCTTGTACTTGGTCTGAAGTTAAACAGACATCCCCAAATGGATTACAATGTTGTAAACGGTTTTCCCAGGTCTTTGTCAGAAAGCTGCTCCCCTGCAGCTCAATATTCACCTCTTCTAGTAGCTCAGTTCCCTCTTGGCATCCTAATTTTCCCAGAGTAATTTCACAGTAACTCCCAGGCAATTGACTGCAGTGTCACCAGCCCGTCTCCAGCTTGTGCACATGGCAGCTCATGGACTTAGCCTCCATAATCATGTGAGCCAATTCCTGATACTAAATCTCTCCATATATATATTTTTATATATTTATATATATTTATATTTATATGTATTTATATATTTATATATTTATATATATATATCTGATTGGTTCTGCTTCTCCATAGAACTCTAATAAAGGCTTATACACCTTTGCATCCTTGTCTTACCGTACATAACCTGTTCATTCATTCTGCTGATAGTTATTAGGTGCCTACTGAATACTAGAGCTTTTCTAGAGGTTAGAAATAAACCCAGAGCAAGGGATAAAATAATTGCATAGGAAGTAGTTTGCAAGAAGTGGAATGAAGAGAACCAGCGGATTGATCCCCTCTCCAGCCCTCAGCCCCAGTTGTCGAGATTAGTTTATGCTTTTGGAAAAACAAACCAGCCGCCTGCCTAGTTGATCATGTCATTCAATGTGCTATTTCCCCTGCTTTTGCTGTTCTTCCTGCTGGTGAAGGTCCTTTGCGAACAGAAAGGAACTCTCTTATCCAGAGAGCATGTCCTCTCCTTCTTTGTAGCCCACCTCAGCTCAGTTGATCATCTCCGCTGGTGACACTGCAGTCAATTGCCTGGGAGTTACTGTGAAATTACTCTGGAAAAATTAGGATGCCAAGAGGGAACTGAGCGGGGAGAAGAGGTGAATATTGAGCTGCAGGCGAGCAGCTTTCTGACAAAGACCTGGGGAAACTGTTTATAACATTGCAATCCATTTGGGGATGTCTGTTTAATTTATATCATCAAAAAATGCCTATGAGATCATAGTCAAATTGCTCCAGCTCCCAGGGCTTTGGATTTCTCATCTTGCTTTAGCTTCCTGCTGGCCTTCTACTCCTTGAACGCAAGCTCTGTGGCCTCTGAGGCTTTGTTCTTAACACTGTTTGCGATACTCTTCTGTCTTCTCTTTACATGAGTGACTCCTCTTCATCCTTAAAGGCTCAGCTTAATGTCACCTCCTCAAAGAGCCTTGTCCAAAGCAGGCATGCCCTACTTAATCCTGAGGTGACTCTGTATCACATGTATTACTTCTGATGTTACTTTCTTCACTTACTTATAAACATGTTCATTATTTATCCTTACTACTACTACTACTACTACTACTACTTCTACTACTGCTACTACTGCTACTACTAATGTAAGCTCCATGAACTAACTGTCCTGCCTTTGTCCCCAGGGCCTGTCCCAGGGCCCAGAACATAGTAAACACTCAATAAATATTTGTTCGGAGAGTCAATAATAGGTAGTTAGTTAATTACATTATTTCTAGCAGCACTGATATCCCCATTAGAGAGGGACAGAGATCTGGCCTGGGAGATGGTGGACATCTGGTACCCAAATGCTAGCCACAGCTGTCATAGCGTGACATTCTCTGCTAATGTGTCAACAGATATGTCTTCATTCTCTGGGCAGCAGGAGAGCCAGGGACAAAACAGCATGGTCTAGAGGAATCCGTCATGCTGTTGGGACACAGGGTCTGATCTAGCTGATTTGCCCTTTCAATCCATGTGCAAGACAGGTGCTTTTACAGGAGTAAAGGTTTACTTCCAACTGAATCCTGGTTCGTGGGAGTGAAAAACGAGCTCGGTGTAGTACAGAGGCCTGATTTGAACCTTAGCTTTGCCTCTGAGGAGATGTGTGAGCTTAGGCAAGTCACTTTGCCTCCTTGAGCCTCATTTGTTTTTCTTTCTTTGTGAAGCTGGGAAGATAGAATTAAATATAATAATGACTGATATAAAGGTGTTTATGAATGTCAAATGCAGTGCAAACATGATTCTGTCCTTTTTTCACCTCTTCCTCTTCCTCCCTCTTCTTCCTGTTTCTACTCCTCCTCTTCCTGACTCATGTGTATTATTCTCTAAGTCCAGACATCTGTTACATAAACAGCAGGTTTATTAATATGAAAGGAGGAAAGGACCTGTAGGATTGTACATCTCTGAATCACAAGGGATAGAGGCATGGACATGAGACTGGACACATTTTATTTGCCTCCCACACTAGCCTGCCTGCCTGTCTAGAGGTTTTAAAGGGCTAACCCTGGAGCAAACATCTCGGACCAATGGCTTCCACTCCTTGGGCCTCATTTCATCTTGAGTAAAGGTGTGGAGTCTATCAGGGATTGCCGAGTTGTTTCTATGCTAGGTAAGAGACTGGAGCTGTCATGGGGCTCCATGGGAAATGGTGCTGGGATGGACTAGTGATGTCTGCCACAAATCTGTCAGGAAGAGTGATGGTGCAGGTGCCCTGTACTGGCCCTCTCTGGTCCAAAGTGCTATTTTGGGCATTTCCTTGCAGTGACTGTCTAACTGAATTGTCACAGTGAGTCAACTCAGAGAGATACATGCAGTCTAACATTTTATCTGTGACAGAGGTGCAGAGAGAAGTTTCATCAGAGAGTACACCTGTTTTCCAAGACTTCAACCTTAAAGTTTAAGGATTTCCTTCCTAACAGGCTTTGATAATCCATTAGGAATCAATCACTCATGAATTTAAGCTTTTTGGGAAATGATTTAAAATTTTCACCCCAGTAGCCTCCTGAGGAAATGAGTTCCATAAGTTTATTACCTGCTGCATCACCTGGTGCTTCTTTTTAAATTTCTTTTTTAAATCATCCAAGCCATGAAAAGATGAGGGTGGTGGTGGCGTCTGTCTCTAATCAGAAACTGGTGAGTGTGCCCACGGTCACCTCACAGCCTGCCCTGAATTCCGTGGATTTCATTTTTGTGTCTCAGTCTGGAACTCTCCAGAATGAAGAGGCCAATTGTCCAGCTTGTCAGGCAGCAGCCCATCTGTGGAGTGAAGACAGTTCTGACATTTCCAAGTCTGGATTAAATGCTGACTCCTCTTGGAAGCCCATCCACATTGCCTAGGGCCAGAATCAATCTCCCATTATTCTGAGCAGCAGAAGCACTTGGGGATAATATAAAAACTATCTGCTGCATTTAGAAAAACTCTTTATACATTACGAAGCACTTCCAAATCATTTTGGGTACCCTGAATTTATAATAATGATAATGATAATAATTAATAATAATAGCTAATATTTATACAATCTTGTGTGTTGGCTACTGTGCTAAGCATTTTATCTACATGGATTATCTCATCTCCACAGCCAACTTTTGAGAGAAGCACTATTATTCTCATTTAGTAGGTGAGGAAACAGAAGCACTGAGAAATTCAGTTATTTTCTCAAATTTAAATGTGAGAAAACAGAAGCTTAGAGAGTGTAAGTGAAGAAACCTGGGTCATAGTTTCTATTACATCAAGTTGCTTCCCTTTCTCTTTCTCCCCAACTTTTCTCTCAAGAATATTTTGTATTGTGTCATGTATTATCATTTGTTGCTACTTGCTTGCTTTCCTTAGTACATTATGAATTACTTGAGGTCAAGGTTGTGCTTGAATTATTCTTGAACATTTACTATTCCTGGCTGGGCGCAGTGGCTCATGCCTGTATTCCCAGCACTTTGAGGGGCCAGGGCAGGAGGATCTCTTGAGGTCAGGAGTTTGAGACCAGCCTGGTCAAAATGGTGAAACCCCGTCACTACTAAAAATATAAAAATTAGCTGGGCATGGTGGTGCTAGGGTTGGGTTCTCATCTGAATGCTTGATTGGGGAAGTAACTGCTTCCATACTCACAGTTCTTGGTAGCCTGTAATCCCAGCTACTCAGAAGGCTGAGGCAGGAGAGTCGCTTGAACCTGGGTGGCAGAGGTAGCAGTGGGCTCTGAGCTGAGATTGTGCCACTGCACTCCAGCATGGGCAACAGATTGAGTGAGATTGTGTCTCAAAAAAAAATATTATTCCTTTTCCAGAGCATAGACTAGGATGGGTTCATCAAACTCTTTCCTTTTTCTTTGGGCATGAGTGAGGTTATAATTCTCAGCATTTCCTATAGTCAGGAGAAACCATGTGCCTGAGTTGATGAGGACAGAAGTGACTTGTCTACTTTCTGGCTTTAATCCTTACTAAAAAACCACCCTTATGGTTCTTTATGTTCTGTTTCTACCTGTCTACAAGCTGGATGCAGAGGTTCCAGTGGAAAACTCTGAGGCTAGGGGATGGGGAAGCCACAGGATGGCAGGAGGCTGGGTTCCTGAATGACAGCATGGAGTAGAGCTGAGTTCTCTTCTTATTTCTCTATGACAGGTATTGTGTTCTGATGTGAATCCTCATGAAGGATTTGGAGTTGTTTGTTATACCAGTGGTCTACCCTGATTAATAAGCCAAGCCACTAGCCCTTAGCACAATCAATCAGTGAGTATTCTGCCTACATAGAACTTTGATAGATATATGTGTTTTGAATCAAATTGTCTTGGTCTGCCCTTTTTCTGACTAAAAATTTTCTCCATTTCCTCATTAATTAATTCCTTTAGACTTTATCATGTATATCAGTTATCCACTGCTATGTATAATATTATTATAATCTTGTGGCTTAAAACAACTTGCATTTATTATCTCACAATTTCTCTGGGTTTGAAGTGTAGGCATGGCTTAGGTGGGCACTTTGCAAGGTTATCATTAAGGTAATGGCTAGGGTTGGGTTCTCATCTGGATGCTTGATTGGGGAACTACTTCCAAACTCACAGTTCTTGGTAGAAGTCAGTTCCTTGAGCTATGGGAATGGGGATTTCAGTTTCTTGATGGTTGTTAGTGAACACTGTCTTCAGCAACTGGAATCTGCCTATAGTTACTTGCTACAAACCATTCCCTAATATGGCTGTTTGCTCTCTCAAAATCAGCAACAGAGTGAGAGATTCCACCAAAAGGGGCACTACAATTTAATGTAACATAGTCACATAATCATTTACATGTAATCATGTATATTCCATTGACTTAGCTACATACTATTGGTTAAAAGTAAGTCACGGGTCTCACCCACACTCAGGGGTTTTCAGGTATCCTTTTCTTATTCCCTCCATACTTTCTAATCATCAGCTCTAGCGGGGATGATTAGCACCAGGTGTGTATAGTGTATGATTGTAATTGAGGCAGGGATTAAAGGGGTGAGATAAGGGGAGCGGCTTGTTGCTGGGGAACTCATTAGGAACTTTCTAATGTCTAGGGGTCTCACAAATGCCCCAGAGGTTAAAGGGATAGGTCTAACTTTCTATTTGAGAAGTGCCATTTCCTTTTTTTTTTTTTTTTTTTTTGAGACGGAGTCTCACTCTGTCACCCGGGCTGGAGTGCAGTGGCCGGATCTCAGCTCACTGCAAGCTCCGCCTCCCGGGTTCACGCCATTCTCCTGCCTCAGCCTCCCGAGTAGCTGGGACTACAGGCGCCCACTACCTCACCTGGCTAGTTTTTTTTTTTGTATTTTTTAGTAGACACGGGGTTTCACTGTGTTAGCCAGGATGGTCTCGATCTCCTGACCTCGTGATCCGCCCGTCTCGGCCTCCCAAAGTGCTGGGATTACAGGCTTGAGCCACCGTGCCCAGCCGCCATTTCCTTTTTATTAGCCTAAACATATGAACTCGTGGCCCAGGAGGGCCTAATCAGTACTCTGAAGCTGCCCAATAGCTGCCAATGTCCTGCCAGAGGCTTGGTACAGTTAGTGATTGTCATTGAAGCTGAAAGTAATGAATTAGATGACTCTTGACTATTTGCATTTAATTTAAAAAAATTATATCACAAAACTGGGGCATGATGAAGGATTGCTGTCAAAAAGTAAAATAGGTGGAAATACATCCTTAGGCACCTAAGGAAGAAAGATTGGGAGGAACATGGAACCAATCTCCTGTGAGCTCACTCTGTGTGCCAGGCACTGTTCCCAGCTTTCAGAGGCACAAAGCCATTTAAATTTCATAAGCATTCTGTGTGAGCTAAGGTGATATACTCATTTTTCAAGTGGGGAAACCAAGGTTCAGAGAGGTTAAGTAACTTGCTCAAGGGCACATAGCTAATAAGTGGCAGAGGCAGGAATAAAACCTGGCTCCGTTTGACTCTAGGGCAATATAATTGCCCTTGGTGGTGCCAGCGTGGGCTCTCTTCACTTACCTTTACTATCTAAACATTTTTAAACCTCTCATCTACGTATAGATTTCAGAGCAGGGACGCACTTCAGGGCTTGTCTGGATCTGCCCTGTAGTGAGGTTAGGGAAGGAGAGGAGAAAGGGAGCAGCAAGTACAGCATTGTCTTCCTACTAGAACTTCTTACAACCTATGGAGGAAGAGCATAGAAGTGACAGAGAACTTGAGATCTTCTGGGTAAGGCTTTGAGAGCTGTTGATAAACCCTAATCTTCTTAGAGCATTCTTGAATTGTGTTCTGCAAATTGTCTCCCAAATAGTTTTGCTTTGTTCATCTCCACTGTCACCTTCATAGGTCTCCATCGTCTTTCTCTTATAGTTAATTGTGACACCAAACAGGTGGTCGGCTTCAGTCTTGCTTCTGTCTGATCCATTCTAAATACGACAGTTAATGGGATCTCTTCAAAACCAAAAGTTAACCCTTTAAATTTCCTGTTTTGAATACTTCAAGGGCTTCCCTTTGCTATTTACTAGTATTATATTTGAACTTCTAAACGTGGTTGACAAGGCCCCCAGATTTGGTCTTCTCTTTAATTCCTCATTTCTCACCACTTTTTTCTTGCTCTTTCTAA
Source organism: Rhinopithecus roxellana (assembly GCF_007565055.1). Lineage (NCBI taxonomy): Eukaryota > Metazoa > Chordata > Mammalia > Primates > Cercopithecidae > Rhinopithecus > Rhinopithecus roxellana. The sequence goes on from NC_044561.1 coordinate 14,434,328, forward strand.
CCAAAAAGAATTTTTTTTTTTTCCTAAAATTCTTCAGGCTCCCCCTACCATAAGTCTTTGCTTGATATACTCTTGCTTGTCCTAATCCCCACACTTCAGATGATTCTTAAGGACACAGACACATGTTTTTACCTGCCTGGTATTTCCTACTTCTTCTGGAAATTGCACCTTGACTTTTCTTTGAGGAATTGCCACTTTCAGGCCATGTGATTTAGTAGGAGTGTGACAATACCCCAGTTCCTGGTCGCAGTGGATCTGTGCAGAAATTGACTGTGACTCAAGTCTGGCCAATGAGCATAGCATTGAAGTTCTTGCTGGAGCTCTTGGGAAAGAAGCTTTCTTCCCCCGGAGTGGTTTATCTGAAGCATGCAAAGCTGGAGCTTGCAGAGCCTTCTTTACCACTGCCCTGGAGAAAGCCTCCTTGAGAATAAAGCTCACATAGGGGAAAACAGAACCCAGAGACAAAGGCCTTTTTTTTGTTGTTGTTATTTCATTTTAACATCTAGATCTAGTCATGTCTAAAGCAAGAAACCCTGCATTCTTCAATTGTATGAATGAATATATTTTCTTTTTTACTTTGGTCATTTTAAGTTAGATTTCTGCCACTTGCATTTAAAAGGGACCTGCCTTGAAACACTTGTCTCTCCAGTTAAAGCCTGAAGTTCTTTCTTCATGCCTATTTTATATTTGAGAAGGTTTAAATCTCATTGTTATTTGATTAGTAACTTTTATTGAGCACCTACTAGGTTCTAGGTGCTAGTCAACAAAACAGGTAAAAACTTCTCAGGGAACATATATTAAGGTGGAGGAAAGAAGTAACAACCAAGATAAATAAAATATATAGTTTATGAATGGTGACAACAGTTAAGGAAAAAATAAAACAAATATGTGGAGAAATTCCAGCTGTAAGTGGGAAGATAGGTAAATGCAGATTTTGTACAGAGTGGTCAGGAAAGACTCCACTGAGATGAAAACATTTGAGCAAAATTTTGAGGGATGTGAAGGAATTATCTATGTGGTTGTGTTCCAGGCAAAAGGAGCAGCACAATTAAAGATCTAAAATGGGAACGTGCTGATAGGTTACATGCTCCTATAGTAATTCCATTTTACCTTTTCAGTTACATATGTTAGATGTTAGGTCAATAGATAGTATATTAGAACATACTCTCTCCATTTATACCTTATTTTCTCTGTGTTTCGGTTTGAGGGTTTTATATTGATTGTTTTTTGAGTTGCTAATGTTTTCTTCTGCTCAGTTTGCTTTGCTGTTAAGTCCATTCATTGACTTCTTTATTTCAGATATTGTGATTTTAAGTTCTAGAATTTCCACTTAGTTCTTTTCATAAGTGTTTCATTTATCTTCTAAAATTCCCCCTCTGACCACTAATCTGCACAAATTTTCTTCTAAAATTCTTTAATATGTGTATAATAATTATTTTAAAGTACTTGTTTGCTGGTTCCCAAGTCTAAGTCATCTGTGGGTCTATCTTTATTGACTATATTTTCTCTTGATTATGGGTCACATTTTCCTGCTTCTTTTCATGTCTCATAATTTTCAATTATGTGTTGGACACTTTGATTAAAAGAACAGTAGAGACTGAATGAGACAATACATTTTATTTTGTTTTCTCCAGAGAGTGCCCATCCTTTTCCATATCATGAAGCTAGGATGAGAGGCTGATCATTCAAATCCCACCATGATCAAGCTGAACTGGGCTGAGTTGAAACCTTGTTTAGTTTTAGATTACTCCTAGTTTCAAATGAAATAACAGATATCTCTCATCTTCTGTTATGCCAGTGTCCAACTTCCTATGCCAGTGTCCAGCAGCCACTGGTGAGGGACTGATCCACTGATCTTATCAGAATTTGAGCTAGGAGGGAGTTGGTTTGCAGCTTTAGTAAGTTTCAGTTTATCTCCAGATTTAGCCTAAGCACTGCACAAGACTGCAAGATCTATCTCTGCTTTCCAGCTCCTCCCCCACAGCTGCTGGCTCAGCAGAATTCCTGTGGGGGAGAACTGTTGCGCCAAAAGATTTATTATTGCATTTGGACTCTTTGAGATTCCAATCTGTCACACCAGCCCACGTTGTCACTAAAAGCTCGGTTGGTTTATCCTTGTTCCAGCAAAGCTCCTCTGCCTATGGCAGGCCTTCTTCTCCACCCACACATATCCAGACCTGGCAATTGGCCCAGGTATGAGAGTAGCAGTTGCTCTTTCCTCACTGATGAAGGGCTCATTCCTCTCTGGCATTTGGTTCATTTAAACTTTTTTGCATCCACCACTCTTGAGTGACTTTAAAGAGAAATACAATATTGAGTTTATCTGGTGTTTTATTCTGTTATTGATGGGAACATTGGTCCTTGTGCATTCTCACTGGCAGTGGATCTCCTAGGATCTCCTACATTAACTTCAGTCACAATAACATTTGTAATTACTTGTAAAATTTCTGACTCCTCAGCCAGTCTATAAGCCTCATGAGGACATTAAATTATGTCTGCTTTGTTCAGTGAAGTACACTTGGTGCAGCCCAGGGCCTGGCACATTGTGGGTGCTCAGGTCTGTCATCAAGTCCCTGTGTCAGATGCCAGAGCAGCAAGGTGGGTTAGACCATCTCAGTCCTCAGGCTTCTCACAGTTGAGATGTGAGCCTGAGTCAGAGCACACCCATTCCTTCAATTGGCGAAGGACTGCCAAAGCCCAGGTCTTCAGGGCTGTGTATTCAGATTCACTGTGCTTTGAGGAAATCATGACATGGGACACGGAGGGGCCAAAATCTCTTTTGTCCAGCTGAGCCTTCTTCCATGATCCATAATCCAAGTGCTGCTCTCCTCTTTGGGTGGGGAAACAGCCAGATTGTGGAGGGTGGGTGCCAAGTTTATAGGAAGATTGTTGGTCTGGCTGACCCTGCGTCTGTGGGTCTCAGCTTGAAGAGAATACCAAGCCTAGAAGAGCCTCTGCTGAGTGAAGAACCACTGAAATTCAAGTTCACCAGCCTCTGATAGGGGAAACAAAGTCAACATGAGAAAATCATATGCCTCCAGGCACACCTGAGACATAATTTCTACTCAATCTTTATCAACAAGAGGAAGACAATAGTAAGTATTTATTGGTACTGTTGGTGCTAGGCATTGTGCTGAACTCCTTTTTTTTTTTTATTTGTTTTTTTGTTTGTTTGTTTTTTGATTTCTTTCTTTCTTTTTTTTTTTTGGAGACAGAGTCTGTTGCCTAGGCTGGAATGCAGTGGTGCAATCTCAGCTCACCGCAACCTCCTCCTCCTGAGTTCAAGTGATTCTTGTGCCTCAGCCTCATGAGCAGCTGGGATTACAGGCATATGCCGCCATACCCAGCTATTTTTTTTGAGTGTGTTTTAGTAGAGACAGGGTTTTGCCATGTTGGCCAGGCTGATCTTGAACTCCTGGCCTCAAGTAATCTACCCACCTCAGCCTCCCAAAGTGTTGGTATTCCAGGCATGAGCCACTGTGCCCGGGCAACTAAACTATTTTTATGTATTATTTAATTAATGTTACTCTGTGAAAGCAGATGTTCTTATACCTATTTGGCAAGTGACACACTTGGGTTCAGATAGATCAAGCTGCTTGCCAAAAGTCACACAAGAAAGTGATGGAACCAGGATAGGAAACCCAATACCTGATCTCAAAGCCAGTGATGATGATGATGATGATTATTTTTTGCCACGTCCATGGCATTGTCTACCACTTCTGTGCAAGGCACTATAAATTCTATTTGCAAATATTATTTCTAATTTTCTGAATTTGATAATAGGATGTTTCTAAATAAGGATACTGATATTCAGAAGAGATAAGGAATTCATACCGTGTCACTTAGCTAGTATGTGCTATAGTTAAGATTTGATCCGAGGTCAGGAACTCCAAAACAAAATCGAGAGCTTTCCCCTTTTGACCTGGATACTTTTCATCTGCTCATATCTGTCTTAATTCTTTCTCTGCCCTGCTCTGTGCCCCCCAAGCCTGACCTCTATGGACTGCACCTGCAGGGCTCTTGCCATTTAACTTCTGGTCAGGTTTGGCCAGTTGGGGGAGTTGGAGTTTGGGAGGAGAGAGATGTTGGGGGTCTGGATTCACCCTGTCCTCCCCGCTTTTTTGTGGCTTTAGTGATGGATGGATGTGTCTCTTTCCACAGCTTCTGGTAGGTGGCCCCTTGTAAAGAACCCAGCTCTCGACTGGACCCTGAAAGCAACTTTTTCTTCCTTTTTCCTTTTGGCCCTAGGGGAGGTCACAGCTTCTTGCTGTTGCTAGTGCCTGGGTTCCTCAACATTCCCTCTGGGCTGTCTCAATTCTGCCCACCCCTGTGTACCCATCATAGTCCCTTCGTTAAAAATCTCCTCAAAAATACCAGATGAGCGAGTTTCTGTTTCCTGCCAAGACCCTGACTGGTATAATTTCTAATCAGAGATCCAAAATTTGGGAAATAAGATTTCGAAAGCTAGCTTGGCTCAGAGCCTATTTTGAAAAACGATTCACTTCCTTCCAGAAAAACGGTTCCTATCTTGGCCCCAACTCACTGTCCACCCTCTACAGATCTCTGTGGTTTGACTGCAGGCTCTCCATCCCAGCCAAAGTGCCTGACCCCTGGGGCTGGCAAATACCTGACATTTCTGGGCATCTGTGTCTCACGTCACCCTCTTGCTGCACTTCCATGGCACCAACTATAGTGGCAGCTGAGAGCAGAGACAATCTAATTAGACTCATTCTGGGTGTCAGTGGGAAGGGGAGGGACAGATGTCTCTTCCTTGTAGCTGTGGGAGCTGTTCCTGCTTGAAGGCTGATGTATGAGTGGGATCTTTGGGTGGGAGCCCTTAGGAGAGTAACTTTCCAGCCTGTCTCGGCCAAGACGGGGGAAGAGTTGGCTAAAGATCTTGTCCTGGTGGGGAGACTTTATTCCTTGTCATCCTAACCTGCTTCTCTTTTCTTGTCTCTGTCTCCTGCCTCACCAGGCAAGGCCTGATATGCATGTTTTAGGCATCCAGCAGGGCTTGGAAGCATAGATCAGGGCTGGAGAGTGGAGTAGGTGGGGGACCTGCCGTGAATCAAGACTGGTGACAGGAGTTTTCTGGCAGACAGCAGGTGTTCTCTCTGTTAGTTGGCGGAGAAAGCAAAAGGAAAGGAAGTGATATTCATGGTACATGCAGTGCTGATAGGCACCACTTGGCATGCGTTGGCTCATGTGGTCCTCGCCGCAACCTTGGAGAGGGGCCATGGTGATCCTACTTTGTAGCTGACAGAACTGAGGTTTTCAGAGAGGTTATGCGATCTGCCCAATCCTGTATAGCTTGAAGAGGCAGGGCAGGGTGGTGAACCAAGGTCTGGCTGACTCCTAAGTCTCATTCTGTCCCCTCTACACACATCTGCACAGGTCAGATGACTCTGCAAATGGCCAGGATCAGTTGGCAGAGCTTCCTGAGGGAAGGCAGCCCTGCCTCCTTCTTCCCTGCATCTCATGCATGTTGCTAGACTCAGAGCAAGCAGTGCTCCATGAATTCCTTAAGCCCTAAGCTGTCTGAGGCCTTAGAGATTATCTGGTATATTCCACCTTTATTATCCAGAGAAGGTGACCAAGGCCCTGAGAGGTGGAGAGATGTGCTGGACATCACACAGAGCATTGAAGTTGAACTGAGCCTTACACATGGACCCTAATGCTCTGTGTGATCCACCCCCCTCCCATCAGGCCAGGCACCATCTGCTCTCTGTCCATGCCTGCAGCTCTTCTCCCTGCTTTCTGCGTTCAATAACACCTGCAGGCCAGCAAGGCACCAAGAGAGTTTACCTGTCTATTTAGAAAAGTCACAGACCCAGGTTTCTATCATTTCCAAATGCGGGAAGATCAGCCAACTGCCTCAAGCCTCATTGCATGGAGTAGGATTTTTCTTTGGTTCAGTAGAAGTCATTTAAATCTTTTGAATTTTAGATTTTTGGGCTCTAAAATGGGAATAAGGAGACTTCCTTCAGAGAGCTGTTTTGAGGATCAAAGAGATAATGGATGTGGCAAGACAAAAAACTTTAAACGATGTTGAGCTGATGCAAGAGACTGTGGCTGCAGCATAATGTCTGTATGGGAAGAGGTTAGGGACACAGTGCAGTTATGCAGGGCTACTGGACAATCAGTTTTGAAGCTTGTTTGCACAGGAAACTATTTTGTTTTTAAACAAAATTACTTTGCTTTTTTCTGGTGTTTTTGCTAAGTGGCTGATGGAGGTTGGGAGGACTTAGCTCTTCAAGCTACTCCTCAGTGCCTTGTTGGTTATTATAGTGATATTACTGATTACCTACAATGACCTTACGTATCTTGCAGAGCCCAGAAGCTATCTTATTAATATCAGTTCTGGGATTGCAGTGTCCAATATGTGGCTACCAGCCTCATGCAACTATTTTAATTTAAATCCATCAAACTTACATACAATTAACTATTCAATTCATTCATCATACCATGCCACCTTTCATAGCTGCATGTGGCTAGTGGTTGCTGTATGTGACAGCACTGATACGGAACATTTTCATCACTGCAGAAAGTTCTGTTGAACAGCAGAAGATGGACTATTCTAGAGTATCTGGCAATGCCACAGCTGGCCGAGTTATCAGAGTACATCTAGTCTCATTCCTGGTTGGGTGAGGTGGCTCACTCCTGTAATCCCAGCACTTTGGGAGGCCAAGGCGGGTGGATCTCCTGAGGTCAAGAGTTCGAGACCAGCCTAGCCAACATGGTGAAACCCCGTCTCTACTAAAAATACAAAAAAAAATTTGCCTGATATGGTGGCGGGCGCCTGTGATCCCAGCTACTCAGGAGGCTGAGGCAGGAGAATTGCTTGAACCTAGGAGGCAGAGGTTGCAGTGAGCTGAGATCGCGCTACTATACTCCAGCCTGGGCAATAAGGCGAGAGACTCTGTCTCAAAAAAAAACCCCCAAAAAACAAAACTACATCTAGTCTAGTTTAACTCCTGATTTCACCGAGAAAGGAACAGAGATCTAGAAAAGTACAATTGTCCTGGGATCCGGTGTGTTCAAAGTGTTCTGGTAGTGATGTCTGGGTCTTAAGTCATCAACTGACTCTCCGGGGGCTGAGGCCAGCAGCTCAGGGTGTTTCTGGAAGGGAAGGGAGGAGAAGGGCGTTTCCTTCTGGATCCTTAGAGAATTGGAATGGGATGTAGATATGGATGGGAGAGGCAGACGCCTGCCTGAGTGGTGAGTAGAGGGGCGGATCGTCTCCCAGGTGACACGTTGGCTGCCTCATGAAGGATGCTACGTCTGCGTTCTTAGGCCCTGCTGAGAAACTTTGGTATAAGTCTATGGAGTGACTCTGAGATTCCTGGCTTGGGGAAGCTCCACTGGTTAGATAGCCTGGCCCACCAAAGCTGGGCTAGATTCTTATTCTGGCAGAATAATATGGACACTTGGGAGTCACACGGACCTGTGGTCAAATCTGTACTCCCCTACCCCATGGCTATAAAACCCTGCACAGGCAATTGGATCTATTTGAACTTCAATGTCTTCAGCTGGAAAATGAGAGTAATATTAATAGTTGTTCCCTCTTAGGATTGTGAAAAATTTTTAATTTTTTAAAATTAAAAATGTTTTTAAAAATGGATAGATGAAATTGTATGTATTTATCATGTGCAACATGATGTTTTGAAGTGTATATTTTAATACTTTGTGGAATAACTAAATCTAGCTAATTAACAAATGCATTACCTCACATTGTTTATATATATATATATATATATATATATATATATATATATATATATATTTTTTTTTTTTTTTTTTTTCTGTAGACAGGGTCTTGCTCTGTTACCCAGGCTGTACAGTGGCACAATCCTGGCTTACTGCAGCCTCAACTTCGTGGGCTCAGGTGATTCTCCCACTTCAGCCTCCAAAGTAGTTGGGACTACCAGTGTGCACTACCATGTCCGGCTAAATTTTGTATTTTTTGTAGAGATGAGGTTTTACCCAAAGTGTTGGAATTACAGGCAAGAGTGACCATGTTTGGCCAGTTACCATTTTTGTGGTGAGAACACTTAACATCCACTCTCTGTGTTTCAAAAGTACAATATATAGTTGTTGACTATAGTCACCATGCTGTGCCATAGATCTGTTGAACTTATTCTTCCTATGTATCTGTAATTATGTATTCTCTGACCACCTCTCTCCAACCCACCCTCCCCACTAACGACCCCAGCCTCTGGTGACTACTCTTCTACTCTCGACTTCGATGACATCAATTATTTGAGATTCTGCATACAAGAGATATCATGCAGTATTTGTCTCTCTGTGCCTGGCTTATTTCACTTAACCTAATGCCCTACAGGTTTATCTATGTTGAAAATGACAGAATTTCCTTCTTTATATGCTGAATCATATTCCATTGTGTATATATGCCACATTTTCTTCATCTATTCATTTGCTAATGAACACTTAGGTTGCATGTAGAATATTTAGTACGGGGCCTAGCCCCAGCGGGTGCTCAATAAATACTAAATAATATCATTAGAGGGGGTTAAATTTTCAAGACTTCCGAATATGCCCAAATATGATTGTTATCTGAATCACATAGTCTTGATCGGAAACGATTGCAAAATCTGTTGCGGGGCTTAACATGTTACACATCCACCTTCATGCGTTTTTCATGTTGAAATAATTTCTTTGGTTCCAGCTGTTGTCAGGGAGGAAGCATTTCTTTGGCCCTTCTGGGGTAGTAAGCACACAGCTTTGGGGGTGGAACAGATTGAGAACCTTTAAGTTCATTTGGATGGTGGGCATGAGAAGATGTTGTCTCTTTGGGATCAGGGCTCACCCACCCACAGCTTTTATCGCAGGCCCATAACTAGTGTAACAGCACCTTATGAAGGTTCTGAGACTGAGTCTAGAACTTTTACTGAGACCTGAGCAACAAATCTGCTGTCATCATAAGAGCCAGGTATTCACCAGCCCAAAGCTTCAAGGAGAAGCAACTAAAGAGGAAGTCCGTTTTAATCTCGGAGTACATAGGACACAGTGTTCCTGATGAAGGTTCTCACCAACAAAGGTCAGACTGGAGAGGAATGGAAATGTGTATGCATTAACACCTACAGTTGTCCATATCACTCAAGCTAGGAGAGATGCAAGTTGCAGGCATATTCTTCCACAGGGCGGTTGGAGGACCATCCAGGTGGCCGAGGTGGATGTATTATGGAAAGAAAGAAATTCCAGAATGAGCAGCCCCTCGAGAGGTAATGGTCCGCTCTTAGGCAATGGTTTCGAGGCTCTGTCTTTTGTTCTAGGGGGTCTGGGAAATCATGTCTTGTAACCAGGGATTACAGTCACACTTTTTTTTTTTTTTTTTTTTTTTTTTTTTTTTTTTTTTGAGCTAGAGTCTGCTGCTTTTGCCCAGGTTGGAGTCAAAGGTGCAATCTTGACTCACTGCAACCTTTGCTTCCTAGGTTCAAGCAATTCTCCTGCCTCAGTCTCCCAAGTAGCTGGGATTACAGGCATGTGCCACCACGCCTGGCTACTTTTTTTTTTTTTTTGTATTTTTAGTAGAGACAGGGTTTCACCATGTTGGCCAGGCTGGCCTTGAACTCCTGACCTCAAGTGATTCACCCACCTTGGCCTCTCAAAGTGCTGGGATTACAGGTGTAAGCCACTGCGCCCAGCCAGTCATACATTTTATTCAACCCTTTTCCCATTATGGGCATGCAAGGAATCTAAGCACATGGGTATAGATCCCTTCCATCCAGTAGGATGCCCCAGTGATTATCTGCTCCCTAGAAGACAAAGACAGCCAAAAAATAACTTTACTTCTGGTTATTTTACTCAGTCATTTTCTTATTTGCCCGTTTATTCAACACACATTCATTGGGTATGTAGTGAATTCTACTTCCATCAGTTTCCTCAACCATACAATGGGAATCCTATTAGAACCTAACTCACTGGGCTGTTGTAAGGATTAAATTAAGTAATGCACATAAAGCTTTTAGCAAAAATCCTGAAAACAGAGTGTGTGCCTAAAAAAAGGTAGTGATTATTATGGCTACTATATAAGAGGTACTGTGCTAGGCATTGAAGCTACAGAGAGATAAGACCAAGTCTCTGCCTCTGGGAAAGTTCTCTGCCTAATGGAAAAGATGATAATTATCAGTAGAAGCATGGTCCAGTTACAATAGGAATAAAGTAGAGGGAGTGACTACCTTTGTATGAAAGGCAGAACAGATTTAGAGAAGAGGGGCATTTCAATGGGGTTTTGAAGGATGGATAAAAGTCCTCCATGTGGAAGGTAAGGATGGTTTTTTCTGAAGAGGGGTCACCACATGTGAAAACACAGAGCTCTCTTGTCTTTCTCTCTATCTCTTAGGCTGAGGCCCTAGACAGACTTGCCAAGTAGCTGACTCCCTGTGTATTATGGATTCTCAGTGCTCCATCAGCCCGAACTGAACTCTGCTAGCTCCCCTTGGGACCTAGGTGGTATGACCTGGGAACCAAACTCAGCTTGGCTTTGCAGTTGATATCTCCTCATAATGTTGATTATATGCTGTTGGCTGGGCTCCTCCCAGGCTGACTTCCCTGATAGACTCAGAAGAGACCCTCCTCGCTAACCCTGTCAAAAATAGAACCCTCATATCTGCTCTAAAATTTGATTTGAAAAAGGATGTCTGACACCAGGCTGAGGAATGTGGAGAATCTGAGAAGGAAAAATTGCTTTACTATAGTTCCTGAGTGAGGGGCAGAGGCAAGATCAGAACTCAGATTGGTCTTATTCTAAAGCCACAGTACACCTGTAGTATTTACTCTTAATATCCCCCAAGTCACAGCCCTTTCTTGCCTCCTTCAAGGACCCTTCCGTTCATTCACTCTTTAGGAAGACACTGTGTGTCAGGGACTCTGTTACATGCTTGGAATGAAAATGAACAAATTAGAGTCCTTGCTTTGTGCCTTATGTTCTAATTGGGATATTGGGGAATGGTAAAGTCCCTACCTTCACGGTGTTTAGTGTGAATGGATGTGACAGATAGCAAATACATAAGCAAAGCTAGGGCTAGGCACCATGAAGGGGGCAAACATGGTGCGTGATAGCAAAGGAAGTGGGGAACCCACTTTGGCCGTCAGAGGAGTCCTGTACAAGTAGATGGCATTGATCAGAGTCTTAAAGGATGAAGAGGGGAGGTATCACCCTGCCCAAGTAATGCTTGCTGGTGCTTTTGGCTGGAACAATTTTGGGCTGTCTGTCTTGGAAAACTGGCTCTGCACATAGGATTCAGAAGACAGAAGCCCTCCCTTCCCGCCTCAGTGACTTGTACTGTTCTCCCTGCCTTCTTGGCTGTGTGTGTAAGGCCTCCTGGGTCTTGTCTAATGGGTCGACTTCTTCTGTGCCCAGGGAAAGTTTGTGGGTCACTGTTCCTGGGAAGTTCTTTGACCCCTGTCTCTGCACCAGGCAGAGTTAAGGCCCTTCTCTGTTTGCAAGGGTAATGGTTACAACTATGGACTCATTTACTCCCTGCCACTCTGTGAGCATCTTGTGAGCAGAAACAGTGCTGGGTTCACCTCCATTGCCCAGTACTTAGTTGGACACATGAGTAGGAGGTGCGTAATACATATCTGTGGCATGAAAGAATAAGCAATTTAGCTCCCTGAGGGCAAGAACCACATCTTCTAACTCTTTGTACCTCTTTCTTGTCCATCTCTACCCCTGTAATGCCTGGTACAAACTGAGAACCTGATAAATGCTTATGGAATAAATGATTATTTTAATTACTCGATGAGTCACCACAGGGTTCCCTTAAATAGCACTTATTCTGGTGCATTTAAATGTTCATTTATAAATAATTAACTATGTCACCAGGAGGCTTGGAGAAAGGAATCACACAGGGAGGGAAGGGCTGGGAGAAAAGCTTTAAGCTCCAAGGTTAGGCAGGACAGTGGAGAGGAAGGAATGAGGGCCAGAGCCTGGGGTCCTGGGCACTAGACCCTCACTAGCAGCACGACTTCAGGCTGTCATAGCCATCTGCACATGGGGAGAATATTTTTGCTTTAATTGCTTCTTGTGTTGGTTGTGAGGATCGGATGTATTCAATAATCTTTTAGGACTGGGGATACGATGGTGCACCTAGCATATGAGCTCCTGTCTTCAAAGGGCTTATAATAAAATGAGTTAATCATGGTAGACTTCACGCTGGATGGCTTCTTATGAATCACACTTCCTGTGCAGTCCCCTCCCACCTGGACTCTGGGTGTGGCCATGTGACTGACTTGAGCCAATGGTACATTAGTAAGCATAATATTAATATAAGTAGAGGATCAATATGCACTTGCACAATGGGGCCTCTTGAAACATTTGCTCTGGGAAACCAGCCATCATGCTGTGAAAAAAGCTTATGTTAGACTACTGAATGAGAAGACCATGTGGAGAGAGAGCCCCGGAGGGTGAGAGGCTAACCTGGATGTTTCAGCCTCAGCATTGCTCTCAGCTAAGCTCCCAAGCGTGTGAGCAACCTCAGCTGCACCATGTGGAGCAGAAGAACCAGCCAGTCAAACTCAGTCAACCACGGAATTGCAGAAGTTATACATCATAATCGTTTTCAGCACTAAATTAGCATTGATAACTAAAATGGAAATATACATAAACATGCATTATACAAATGCAAACTGCTGGCTCTGAAATTCATTTCCAGGGGAAATTATAGAACTTGGAAAAGTTGAATAAATGTAAGCTAATGGAAAAATATAACACAATTTTTATTTATTTATTGAAAGCTTATAATGTGCCACAAAACTCACTGATAATAATAATAACTCTCCATTTATTGAGGTTTTTCTATGCACTGCTTGCTGTGCTAAGTGACTTACATGAATCATCTCATTTAATCCTAAAACAACTCCATGAGGTTGCACTGTGTTGACGCATATCTTTAATATAGAAAGGGCTGAGCCACAGAGAGGTTAAGTATTACACAGCCAGTAGGTGGCGGAGCCAGGATTCAAGCACTGGCTAACTCTAGCCTCTTGCAACTCAAAAATGTGGTCCATGGACTGGCAGTATGGGCTTCATCTGGGAGCTTGTTAGAAATGCTGTCTCAGCACAACCCCAGACCCACTGAATCCACTGAATCCGAATCTGCAATTGAACAAGATCCCCAGGTGATTTGTGTACATATGTAAGTTTGAGAAGTGCTGGTCTAGACCACACTTATGTTTGACAGGTTAACAAGCTCCCAGGTGATTCTTATGCTTGTTAAGTTTTGACAGTCACAGGTCTTGTTTCTAAAGGATCCCAGACCTGGACTCTCTCCACACTGTGAAGTAGGCAAAGTTGAGCTTTTGGGTAAGGACTCATGTGACATAATGAAAACAACACACCTTTTAGTGTATGGCCAACTTGAATTTGAAGCTACCTCTGCCATCCATTGGCTGTGGTAATGAGCAAGTCACTTCTTACCACCTCAACTTCCTCATCTGTAAAATGGATGCTGATGACACTTAATTCATTCTCACCTTCACCCTTCTTGATTTGACCCAACAGAGGAACCATCTGTTCTTGTTTTTGGTTAAGAGGTTTGTCATTAACTTTCTATAATATGAGCCCATCTAGAGCATTTATAGTGTCAGATAGTAGAGAACCTGGCCCTCAGCCACTGCCATCCCTTATGTGTAAGACAAGAGTGTTGGCTGCCATCATCTTGAATGAATGGTAATGTGATTTGGCTCTGTATCCCCACCTGAATCTCATTTCGAATTGTAATTCCCAATGTTGAGAGAGGGATCTGGTGGGAGATGATTGGATTATGGGGGTGGATTTCTCCCTTGCTGTTCTTGTGATAGTGATCTCACAAGATCTGATTGTTTAAAGGCGTGGCACTTCTGCTTTCACTCCCTCTCTCCTGCTGCCATGTGAAGATGTGCTTGCTTCCCCTTTGCTTTCCACCATGATTGTAAGTTTCCTGAGGCCTTCCCAGCCATGCCTCCTGTATAGCCTGTGGAATGGTGAGTCAACTAAATCTCTTATCTTTATAAACTACCCAGTCTCAGGCAGTTTTTTAGAGCAATGTGAGAAAGGACTAATGCAAATGGGCTGACTGGGCATTTGATAGCTCAAGATGGAATCTGGTGACGTGTGTGTGTGTGTGTGTGTGTGTATGTGTTTGTCAGGGAGAGGAAGGAGTGGAAGGGTCCTCCTGGGCGCTATGAGTTTCATCTCAATTTCCAAGGATGTAGTTTATTCTTCCCTCAGGTCACCTGGGTTAACTGGGAGGTGATTTCTAAACCAACTAGGAGTTCTTAGCTGTGGGAAATGGTTTTGACCATTTTGCCTTCTTTTACTGAGGTCTAGGAATTCAGTTTTAGGAAACAAGTAAAAGTACTTTGAAAATGAAAAATGGAAAAGTCATAAGTTCCAAGCATGCACGGTAAATTAATAAGGGAGATGCTTTTTGGACCAAGGTGGGAGTATGTTCTGGGCCCCTCAAATCCAACTAGAAGGTCCCTACTTACACTGTGCACATAGAAGGTGTTGAGGTGGGGGTTTCAGCTGTGTCGCTCTGGCCGTGACTGGTATTTGCCCAGCAGACTGATGCTTACCTCCTACTTTTAGGATGGGCCTGGGGGAGACAAGCTTAGAAGGCAGTGCCGGTGGCCTGGGGAGAGAGTGTTTGGCAGCAGCAACTAGAAGAAATTTGCTTTCTTGCTTAGCAGTGCAGACCAGAATCAGTGACGTGCATTTTCTGCTTGAACACCATGCCTGTGTTCTTCATGGTCATTTACACCACATTTTTTCCCTCCCCCTCTCAACAGCAGCTTCCCTTTAGGCATGGTTATTAATACGTCCCTCCCTATGAAATAGTTTGGGTTCTGCGAGGCAGGAGCTTAATGGGAAGGGAGATTGCGACCAGCATTTAATCCTGGGCATTCAAGGATATGAGCAACGGTTGGTTTTGTGCACTAATCTGCTTAATGAGCGCATATCCTGGGAAACCCGAGGACCACTGGGAAGCTACTGCTGGAGATTAGGAGGGCAGCCAGGGTGGTTCTTTGCTATTTCAGACCTGACTGTGTGGAAGGCTATTCAAGGCACTCGATGCATACAGTACATGGTTTAATTCTCACCCCAGTTATTCGAGATGGATATGATTATCTTTGTACTGCAGATGAGGGAAAAGACTCAGAAAGATGACAAAACTTGCTCAAGGTCACACGACAAGTGGTGGAGTCAGGATTTGTAAGTCTGCCTCACTTCTTTTTAGGAGATCTGGTCAGTGGGACTTCAGACTTTGGAAAACAGAGAATCTGAGCATGGAAGGGCCTTTCAAGTTTGTTTAGTCCACCTCTCCTCTGAACGTATGAATCCCGTTAATACCATCCTCACCAGTGGCCATGCGACCTCCACCACTTTAATTCCTGAGTGACAGGGAGCTCACTACTTTTTCAAGGCAGCTGGTTCCTTTGTTACACAACTTTATGCTGACCAAGTTCCTTCCACTGCATCTCCCTCACTGGGTCTTCCACCTAGGGTCCTAGCTTTAGCTTGCCCCTGGGCCTCCTCCACACACAGCTTTTTGGAGGCTGGGGCCTCACTGCCTTTGCTCTCTGATCTTCTTCAAGCAACCCAGTCTTGCTCATTCAATTCCTTGGCTGTGCCACTGTAGATAAAGAAGCCTGCCTGACATTGTTTTTTCCCAAAAAGAGCTGATTCATCCAAGGGAGTAGACTGAATACCAGAGCTAAAGGAAGCATGTTTAAGAAGCAGGAACCAGAGCCAGCCTAGCAGGGAAACATGGTGTTTAAATAGCAAAACTCTCATTCATTCTGCTTGCCTGATGGTGCACAGCTAGTCAGTGGTGGGTGGTGGGGAGGGGATTGTGGGAGTGGGGAACTCAAATCTAGCTGGGTTGACCCCAAAACTTGCTTACCTTCCATTCTGCATGCTTTTTCCTATGGGCTTGTCTGCAGTAAGCACCTCTGAGTTGCCTGCCACTAGACCCCTGCCTGTCTTGATCATCCAGGAATAGGGGCACCTCTGCAAGGTGAGTGCCTACAAGATGAGGTGCTTCTGGGCATATCCCTCTTGGCTGACACCTACTGTGCATGCCCTGGTTTCCCAGGAGGGTGCCACAATGCAAATAATCCTTCCCGGCTTCCTGATTCATCCCTGAGACTCTGCCTGTTGGAATTTCATCCTGGCAGGAGGCAGAGATGGGGAGTGAGGGATACTCTAGAGTGTAACTAAACTGTTGTGTACAAAGGCCCCTTCCCTCTATGGGCCTAGCCTTCCTCCTCTGCAGCACAAGAGCTCTGGGCCAGGTCAGCCACTCTCAGTGGCTGCCTGCTCTTCCAAGCCCCACTCCTGGAGATTGCCATTCAACCGGGTCAGACACTGAGATTTAAAAAAAAAAAAAAAAAAAAAAAAAAACATCGCAGGGGATTCTAATGTGCAGCCAGACTTATGAACCAGAGGGCTAGAGAATCATTTCTTTTTTGGATCTGTAAAAAGATTTGGAGTTTTCCCAATTTCACATATGCTGTCTCATTTGATTGTCACAAGCAGAGGTGGGTATGATAGGAATACTGGTTTCCACTTCGGAGATGAGAGAGTTTAAGTAACTCATCCAAGGCCATACAGAAGGAGTAGAGCAGAATTGGAATTCAAAATCAGAAACTCTGATTCTAGATTCTGGGCTCTTTTCATGACATCAGGCTGCCATCTCTCTATCCCCTCTTGGCTGTAACAGCCATGGGCCACCCACTGCCAGAGAGGCCAGCATTGTCCATGCGAGCCTTCTGCTATTCAATAACAACAATAACAACAAATGTAATAAGATAGCAATAATGTATATTTTACTGGGCATCCACAGTGTGCTGGAGCCTCTGTGTACATTGCTTCTTTTCGTTCTCCCAGCAACCCTGCAGGTGGGTGTGTTACTCTTGAGTTCGCAAATGAGGAATCTGAGGCACAGCGAGACTTAGCAATTTGTGCAGGTCACACAGCTGGCTCATGGCAGAGGTGGGATTTGAACCCTGATTTCTCTAATTTGCTAAGTCCCAGCACTGTCCCCTGCACCACACTGCTTCCATTCAGAAGCATGGCAAGATTCAGACCTTCCTTCCACCCACACCCAGAGCACCTTTTGCCTCAGAAATGACTATCGGTCACTCCTGCGTATCGAGGGATCGATCTTTCCTTCCCTGGCAAGGCTTGGCTGAGTCCCGTGGCTTGGATTCAATTACACAATCGAAAAAACAAACAAATTAAAAGAGGAGCAGGGCTCTGTAAACAGCTTCTTTAATGACTCTGAGGACCAAGCCTGCCTCTTCCCTTTGGCAGATGCATCTCTTCGCATCTGGGATGCCTGGGTTTTCAGACAGGCCTCGGCAGTGCGTTAGGTCAGAAATTCAAAAAACATAGTGGCATATCTAAATCCCTCTCACAGGGAGCTTGTTAGAAATACAGGTTCTGGAGCCCCACCCAGAGATGCTACTTCTGTAAGCCTAGGAGTACGGGGCCCAGGAATCTGCATATTAAAGAGATCCTTAAGTGATTGAGATTTGACTTAGCCCTGACTGTGTGTTTGGGAACTCCAAGTTCTTCCTGACTTAGATAAGGTCCAAAGTGGGGGAGTGACTTGCCGGAAGTTACAGGTCAGCAGGAGAGCTGGAACTCTCATTCAGCACTCTCTACATAACCTTATCCTATATTTTCAGAATGTATTCTGTAGTGCCAGGAATGTGGGCTCATGGTAGCCAAGTGTATTAATTTCCTAGGGCTGCTATAGCGAAGTACTCCAAACTGGGTGACTTAAAACAAGAGAAATTTGTGTCTTACAGTTCTGGAGGATAGGAGTTCAAAATCAAGGTGTCATGCCGGGTACGGTGGCTTAGGCCTGTAATCTTAGCACTTTGGGAGGCTAAGGTGGGCAGATCATTTGAGATCAGGAGTTCAAGGCCAGTCTGGTCAACATGGTGAAACCCAGTTTCTACTAAAATACAAAAATTAACTGTGTATGGTGGCGGGCACCTGTAATTGCAGCTACTCCAGAGGCTGAGGCAGAAGAATCGCTTGAACCCAGGAGGCGGAGGTTGCAGTGAGCTGAGTTCACACCAGCTTGGGTGACAGAGTGAGACTTGATCTAAAAAAAAAAAAAAGATGTCAGCAAGTCCACATTGTCTCTAAAGGCTCCAAGGGATGACCGTTCCTTGCCAGTTCTAGCGTTGGTGGTTGCCCGTGATCCTTGGCTTCCAGCTGCATCACTTGTACCTCTGTCTCTGTCATTCTGTCATCACTCAGCCTTCTTCCCTGTGCAGCTGTGTCTCTGTATCTTTCCTCTTCTTATAAGGACACCAGTCACTGGATTCAGGGCCCATCCTAATTCAGTATGACCTCAACTTAACTAGTTACATCTGCTAAGACCTTTATTTCCAAACAAGGTCACATTCTGAGGTTCCGGGTAGACATGAATTTTGGGGGACACTATTTAATCCACAACACCACATGGTACACTCTTTCACCCCAACTCTTCAAATGGGGGGACTCTTCTCTACCTTTAAGTAGAGAAAAAGCCACCTCCACAGGAAAGCCCTCCCTGACTACTCCATCTATACCAATGATTCTTTATTACAGCCTTCTCTATGCTTCCTTCATAGCAGTATGGCCATTTTCTCTCTGTATCCCCAGACCCTAAACTCCTTAAGAATTGGAACTGTATCGGTGCTGTTCTCCTAGTGCCAAAGTAGCCCTTAGCATGTGGTCAGTGGCTACTCATTGAAGGAATCAATCCCCCTTGGCATCAGACAGGGTGAAGCAGCAGCCCTGTTGGGCTCAGACCTGCCTCCACCTTGCTGTGTGACCTTGGGAAGTCTCTGAGCAGCTTGGCACCTCAGCAGCCTCATTTGCAAGAGGAGGCCCAGTCGGAATCTCTCCAAGGTCCCATTATTTTAAGAGGGGTTTGTCCCTGTTTCCATCCTCATGACAAGTCCCTGGTGTTCAAAAGCCCTTTCCTAGTAGGTCTCCTCTCCCAGCCATTCTCAGGGGCCCTTTAGCTACAGTTTTCCATTAGCTAATTTGGATGATTTTGCTTTTCTCAGCATTGATAAACATTCTCCTTTTCTTCCCCACTTCCCTCAACCCCCAATCACATTTTTCCTTTTTCCCAACTCTGCTGTTACAAAGTGAGGTCAGGTGCTCATGATACCCAGTGAGTCTAATTACCCGGGAAAGTAATTAACATTTCTAATAGAAACTGCCACTGCTCATTTTCATCGGGGCCCCACAAAAGCAATAAGGTAAAAGAGTTTCGTAATTAAAGACTCGTTATTATGGGCTCCCCATTCCTTTCTGCAACGAAGAAGACTTTCGCGGGGGAAATGAGTATGCTGTGCTTCATGGAGACGGACGGGATCCCTGCTGGAAACTCTCTCATTGTATTTCCTATCTCCTACTCAGTTTCCCTCTTCATCTGGGGCTCCATCTTCTGCCTTCCTCTCCCTCTTCTCTTAAAGAAAGTCTCATTTCAGAAGCAAAGATTGAACAACACATGAAGATGCCTGGCTGTGATCTGAACGATTCCAAGTGCAGCTTGGAAATGTGAGGCCAAATTATCAAGTGTAAAGATATAGGAGCTAGTGCGGGAGGGGTGGAGTAAGAGTGGTTGGAGGAGCCACCTGGGTTCTGGGAGAGGTACGCAGAATGGGAAGGGAAGTGTTACATGGAACCTCGTTTCTCCTGGCTTCGTTAAAGAATCCAGACAAATCGCTGACATTCTCGGAGGCAGTTTGTTCATCCTTAAAAAGGGGGACATGCTTAACTGGATTGGGAGGGTGGCATGAGAGGCTAAGTGATAATAATTATTTTGGCTTAGTTTTATTGAGGACTTACTATGTGTCTGGCTCTTCTGGGCATTTCACAGAGACCAACTCATTTCATTCACACAGCAACCCGATGAAGTTAGGTGCATTTCTTTTCCTCATTTTCCAAAGGAGGAAATTGAGGCCCATAGATGGTAGGTGACTTGCTGTAGGTCATGCAAGTAACTGATGCGCTCTTAATCCCTCTCCCACAGTCACAAGAGATTGTATTGTTATTGTGCCAGCAAGGAGTGCTACTAAGGATGATGGATCTGTGGCCTGCATTTGTAAAGGTGTAGTACGGGCCTCGATGGAATTTCTGACCATTCAGCTACTTGCCAAGAGGCCAGATCGTAGGAGGTGTAGATTCTAGTCTGAGAGCTTGAGACACTACCATTGAGACCCACAGGCCCACAGTGGGATGTGAAACAAAGAGAACAAGCTCTGAGGCCATGGGGGCCTGGGTTCCAATCCTTGCTCTGTCCCTTACTAGCTGTGTTATTTTTGGAAATTAACTTACTTCTCTCAGCTTCAATCTTCCCTACTTACAAAATGGGAAGCCCCGTAAAATGATTGCGACCATTCAAGAAAATAATATTGGTCACAATGCCTGGCACGTAAGAGCTATTCACTAAATTGCAACCCCTTTTCTCCCTCTTTATCTGTTATCTTCTACCTTTAATATTCAGTCATTCATGCCTGTCTGTTTTGGAGTGAGACCTGTTTTAGGCCTGGAGGAAAGAGTGGTGAAATAGTGAAAGTCTTTGCCTTCTTGGAACTTACAGATGCTGGGGATGAAAGTTGATAAATGAGAAAACAGCTATTACATATTAGAACATCGGGTAGCAAGATTTTCCTCCATGTGAACTGTGGGGATAAGCATATTTGATGAGTTTATTTCTGAGGTGCCATTTATATGACAGTACGTTGTTACTCTAGGTTGATTTTTTTGAACATCAGCAACCGAAGGCCTTGATGGAGGCTGGCTTAACTGTAGACCCTGTGCTGCAGCTTATAGAGGGCTGGAAAGAGACAGGAAGGGGAAGAAAGGATTAAAGAAGGAAAATGTTATGGCTAGGACTCCACTGAAGACAAAAAGGAAAGAAAGAAACAAAAATAAAACAAAAGGAAGAGAAAAAATGAGTCCAGGAAGAACAATGAGGCTGACAGTCTGAAGAGCAGGAAGTAAGGGTGAGTGTTGAGACTGATTTGGGGGGAGAAGCAACCGACTCCAAGCCTCTGAGCAGCAGGAGTCTAACAGTGGATGTGGATCGGACCTCTGGAGGGAGCCAGCTGTGTAACTGTAGGCTTCCTTCATCTCACCAAGCTTTAGCTTTCTTGTCAGCAAAAAAGGCATCATATCATATATTAGTTATCTATGGCTGCGTAACAGACGGCTCCAAAACTTAGCAGTTTGAAAAAACAAGCATTTCCTGTTTTATAGTTTCTAAGGACTAGGGATCTGGACGTGGCTTAGCGGATTGTCTGGCTCAGGGTCCCTGTATAATTAAGGTGTCAGCTGACGTTGGAGCCATCTCAAGACTGGGAGAGGTGCCACTTATTGGCTCACTGAAGTGATTGTTGGTGGGATTCAGTTCCTTCTGGCTTGTTGGACTGAAGCCTCAGTTTCCCTCTGGCTGTTGGTTTGAGGCCTTCTTTGGTCTCTTCCCATGTGGGCCTCTCCCTAGGGGAGCTCACAACAGGGCAACTGCTTCTATCAGACTGAGCTATCTCATTCATTAGAGGTGAGTTGCTAGCTCTGGTCCACACTCCAGGGGAGGAGATTACCTAAGGGTATGAATTCCAGAAAGCAGGGGTCACTGGGAGCCGTTGTAGAAGCTGCGTACCATACGCAACCTCCCAAGACTTTTGTGAGGATTAAGTGAGAGGATTCAGGGAACATCTTTGGCACATTGCCTGGCACATAATAATTTTCAGAAGTGGTTCTTATTATTGCTATGATGATGAGGGTTTGATCAATGTCCATTGCTAATACTCTTCTGCAGATGATAACAAGGAAGGAATGCATATGAGTGAACAAAAAAGGGATGGTGTATCAGTTATCTATTTCCACAATAACGCTGCATAACAGACAATCCCCAAACCACCGCACCATTCTATAAGAACACTTATTTTTGCTTACGGGTCTGTGGATTGACTGAGAGGTTCCACTAATCTGAGCTGACTTGTCTCTGCTCCCTGTGGTCTCTCACCCTCCAGCAGGCTAGTCTGGCCTTGTCCTCAGGGAAACTTTTTCAAACAGGGTTTCAAGAGAGCAAGTGGAAGTCCATAGGCTTCTTGAAGAGTAGGCTAAAAACTGGCGCTCCATCACTTCAGCCACTTCTATTGACTAATGCACATCACAAGACCAGCCCAGACTCAGTGGGTGGAGAAATGGATTCATCCTCTTGGTGGAAGGAACTGCAAAGTCATATCAAGGGGCATAGATCTATGGAGAAGAAGAATTAGGCCTTTTTTTTTTTTTTTTACCATAAACTGAAAAATAAGAGATATGGAATTTAAATGCTATGTTTTCTAAAACATTTGGGTAATTCTGAGGGAAAAATCAGAACAGGAATTGAGTACCATTAGTGAGTGTTGGATTTTTTTTTTTTTTTTTTTTGAGACAGAGTTTTGCTCTTGTTGCCCAGGCTGGAGTGCAATGGCGCGATTTCGGCTCACTGCAATGTCTGCCTCCCAAGTTCAAGCGATTCTCCTGCCTCAGCCTCCCGAGTAGGTGGGATTACAGGCGCCTGCCAGCACACCCAGCTAATTTTTTGCATTTTTAGTAGAGACAAGGTTTCACCATGTTGGTCAGGCTGGTCTTGAACTCCTGACCTCAGGTGATCTGCCTGCCTTGGCCTCCCAAAGTGCTGGGATCACAAGTGTGAGTCCCTGCACCTGGCCTGGACTTTTTATCAAGTTGCTCTGACACTGCATAAATATAATACTCGCAATGAAATTATAAGAACATTTTTTAATTCATTCATTCATTCCTGCATTCATTCACTCATCAAACATCTAGAGCGTGGGTTGGCAAACTTTTTCTGTAAAGGGTAAGATAGTAAATATTTTAGGGTTGGGGCCATACATTCTCTGTTGTAACTACTTAATCCTGCCATTGGAAAGCAGCCTATCATTGCTATGTAAATGAATGAGCATGGCTGTGTTCCAGTAAAAGTGTATTTATGGACACTACAATTTGAATTTCATATAACATTCATGTGGTGTGAAATATTATTTAAAATTTTCAATTATTTAAAATGGTAAAAACTATTCTTAGGGCCAGGCATGGTGGCTCATGCCTGTAATCCCAGCACTTTGGGAGGCTGAGGCAGGGAAGGATCACTTGAGCCCAGGAGGTCGAGGCTGCAGTGAGCCATGATTGCGCCACGGCACTCTAGCCTGGGTAACAGAGTAGAAACCTGTCTCAAAACAAAAAAACCAAAACCAATTCCGATCTGTGGGTCATAAAACTCAGGCAACAAGCCTGATGTGGTCTGTGGGCCATAATGTTGTTCTACGACACTTCTGGAGTATCTATCTTTCTGTAACTGACAGCTGTCTTTTCAGAACCCTCTTGCATCTGTGATCTCCTTTTACCCTCACTATGAACCTAGATCTCTGATACAACAGAAAGAACAGCAACCGGGGGGCTTCATTCTACTGCCTCGGGAAGTATATAAGGTGGTGGTAGACCTGTTGAAACGTCACCATGGTTTTATGTAGCAGGATAAGCTCAACGTTTGCAGGACCCAGTGCAAAAGGAAAAATCTTGGTTTCCTCGTTCAAACATTGAAACTTCAAAACAACAGCAGCAGATCATTAAACCAAGCGACCAAGCATGGGCCCTGTGTGACAGGACAGGTCATATGCCCACGCGGTGGCTTCTTGTTGGCTTTGAGCTTGCTTTCTTGTATGTTTTTAAAAAACTGGCTAATAAGTTCTACCCCCCCAGAGTCATTTTAGGTATTAAGTGAGCTAATGAATGATAACTTTTCTAGCATGTTTCCTGACATGTAATAGGTGAGTAAGAAAAGTTCCATGATGCTTTCTGGCACCAGACTTCACCTCCCTTCTGCCGCTGGTGTTTTTATGCCATTGGCATCAACATGGCGGCAGGAGGTTTGGGTAAAGAACAGCTCAAGGAGGATTTGCACTTCCATTTTCAGTGAGTTTTCTGAAGGCTAAGACATCTGTTTGGATAGCTGACACAAAATGAGACATTAGGGATGTGGGTTCAATTCAGCATAATTTGGAATAGTGCACCTGGTCTTTCTTTTATAATATTTCTGTCTTTTTTTTTGTTTTATGATTTATATCTTACAAATCTCTCTGACTGTTTTTTCTTCCTCTCCTTCTGTTGCAGTTTGATCAGATTACGGAAGGGCAGTATAGACATGTGTTTCTTTAAAACCACCCTCCTCTCCCCCAGGCCAGAACAGGTGTTGTAGAAATTCCTGGGTGACTGTTTTTCAAACAAAATTGAACACTGCACACAGAATGGCGTGCAAGAGATTCCTTTCTGCCAATGTCTTCTGTCAAAGGCATTGTTGAAGCAGTGACTTCACATTGGAGTAGGAACTGTTTCCTGATATCTGAGTAAAGGTGGATAGAATCTCTTTAGAGATATATTTCATTGAAATTGATGGGTCTATTTCAAATATTTGCTAAGTAACTTATTGTTAGTTCTAAAAGAGCTAAGCGTGAGAACTTTTGAGTTGCCGAGAATGGGTTTTCCAGATGAATCCCAGCAGGTCAGTCTTGGAGAATGCTTCCTCCTTAATTTGTACATGACCTGCATACATGTGCTTGACAATGCAATCTTTTTATAGGTGACATGTGTCAATCCATTCCATGAAAAGGCAGAGATGGTCACTTCCAAAGTGCTCCCTATTGTAGTCCTTAAACTCAAAAACAAATCAGTATCATTTCTTGGACATTTACTATGTGCCCAGTTCTTTACATACATGGTCTAATTTACATAATTACCTAATTTAACTCTCACATGTGACCTGTGATCAAAATATTACTATTATTACCTTTTGACAGATGAGGAAATAGAAAGAAGAGGTGATTTGGCTAAGATATGGTGAACTGGGATGAGAATATAGGTTAGCCAGGTTTATTAATTTTTGTTCATTGAAACAAAAGTCACATAACATGAAATTAGCCATTTTGAGGTGAACAAGTGGGTGACATTACATGTGTTCACAGTATTGTACAACCACCAGCTCTGTCTAGGCCCACACATTTTCATCTCCCCAAAAGGGAACCTCATGCCCATTACGCAGCCGCTACGTTTACCCCCTCACTCCAGATCCTGGCAGCCACCAATCTGTGTTCTATCTGTATGGATTTAGAAAATGAAGGCACAGAGAGGTCCAGAAAGTCATCTCAGTCACACTATTGGAGGCCCCCTTGTTCACCTCCTTAGTCCCTGTCCACTCCCAACCTCCAAAAAGGTAACCCCAGTTTCAACCATAACATGATGCAAACAGCTAATGTTTATTTAGTGCTGGTGTATGCTGGGCACTGTTCAGGAACTTTGCATGCATTAATTCCTTTCATCCTTTCTACCCTATGCAGAAGATATTGCTATTACCTCTGTTTTACGGATGAAAACATGGAGGCACAGAGAGGTCCGGAAAGTCATCCAAGGTCATAAGGCCACCAAGGGCAAGACTCTGGTTTGGAACCCTGGCATTCTGTCACCAGACTCCCTGTCTTAACCACTGGGATGCACTGCCTCTGTGTGGTTTCATCCCGCACACAAGGGGTCATAGCATTACCAGCAAATCTGCAGCCATGCAATGTAGCTCATACAGCAAATCCGCAGTCCATGCATTGTAGCCCATACCCACAGCACAATTCAGAACCACAGCACAATTCAGAACAACCACTTTCGGGAGGTACCCGGGGCAGCCACCCCCTTCCCTGACTTTACCGTGAATCCCAACTCCAGCTGGAAAGCAATATGCTAAGAGCTATGATGGAGGAACATACAAAGGCCTGCCGAGGCCCAGAGACTGGAGAGATTCGTTCTGCCTGGGGAGTCCAGAAAAGTATCTGGTTCTTTCATTTCTGTATTCCTTTACACAAGAATAAAATCCAAAACTATGTTCACATATTGGGAAAGAGCAACAATCTTATAAAATCAGGATGAATTTTAGTGGTGGGCAAGATCCATGCACATAGCCTTGGTCATGGCGCCAATGAGCTGAGTGATCCTCGGCTGGTTGCTTCACCTTTCTAAGCCTTTGTTTCCTCATCTTTAAAATCAGAATATTCTGACTTGCAGACATATGAAATCCCTAGCATGTTGTGAGGCTGTAATAAATATTCTTAATAAATGTTTTGGTGTCTCAACCAAGACCCGTTTTTAGGAAGAGAGTTGATAAACTTCATGTTAAGGTATAAGTAACAACAACAATAAGAGCAATATTTATTGAGCTCGTATGATGTGCCAGACACTATTGTAAGTACCTTACACCTATATGGAAATGACTGGGAATATATTGCTTTTTTAACCAAAAAAAAAAAATGTTTTTAAAAACTATTTTAAAAGTAACCCCAAACACCTGAGTTCCATCTCACAAACTGATATTCTGTAGGGAAACCCAGTCCTGTGATTTGGTCTGGGAAATATAGAATGAAAATCGGAAGGTTCCAGGTTCGTCTAGGTTAGGGAAACTCAGCACACTCTATCCTTGTGATTCCCAAGCTTTGCTGCAGTTGAGATCACCAGGCCATGGTTGGTGTAGACCCGTGCTCGGCCCAGCTCCAGGCATTCTGGTTGATGTAACTTGGGTGCCACCTGGGCATCTGGATGTTGTAAAGATCCCAGGTGGTTCCAGTGTGCAACCAGTGGAAACTGCCCCTCCAGCTCCCCCTTGAAACTTCACTGGACTTAGTGGCACATTTCAAACTTTGAAGAGTTCATCTACTTTTAAAATGTGCGTTTCCCAACTATTAGGTTGGTGCAAAAGTAATCGCGTTTTTTCTCATTACTTTCTTTTTTTTTTTTTTAGATGGAGTCTTGGTCTTGCTCTGTTGCCTAGGTTGGGGTGCAGTGGCGCGATCTTGGCTCACTGCAACTTCTGCCTGCTGGGTTCAAGCAATTCTCCTGCCTCAGCCTCCTGAGTAGCTGGGACTACAGGCATGCACCACCACACCCGGCTAATTTTTGTATTTTTAGGAGGGCTGGGGTTTCACCATATTGGCCAGGATGGTCTTGAACTCCTGACCTTCGTGATCTGCCCACTACGGCCTCCCAAAGTGCTGGGATTACAGGCATGAGCCACTGCGCCTGGCCTTCCTATTACTTTTAAGTGGCAAAAATCGCAATTACTTTTGCACCAACCTAATATATTTTTGTTTGAGCTCAACCAACCACCGTTTGGAAGTCCCTCTCTCTTTCTGTTCTTGTTTTTCTTTTTCTGCTAAACATTATGAAATATTTAAAAGATACACTGATGCCCCCCGTCTCTTGCCCCATTACCTTGGGAGCTCATCTCCTACCTCTCCTCCTATGCTGTGTGAGCCCACCACGCACTCGCCCTGGGCCTCAGCACCTGCTGCTCCTCTGCCCGGAGATTCCCTCCCTGTTCATGCCTGTGACTCCCTCTCTTATCCCTGCAGGTTTTGATCCTTGTGTCTCCTTTGTATCAAAATCTTTCTTGGCTTCCCAACTTAAACCATCTGCCTTCTTTTCCCAACACCTCTACTCCATATTGACCTTCTTTGTCCTGTTTTTCTTCATAGACCTTATTATCATCTGACAATTTAATAACTTTACTCATTTGTTTCTTGTCTGCACATCTCTACTGTCTGTACCACAAGGGCAGGAATTTTGTCATATTCACAACTGTGTCCCCAGCACCTAGAGCAGTACCTGGCACAAAGTAGTTACTCAGTAAATATTTGTTGAATGAATGAGTGAATGAATGAATAAATGAATTGGAAACAAATTATAAACACCTGTCTATCCACCATCTAGTTTCATGAGTATTGATATTTTGCTTTATTTCCATAGGTCCTTTCTTTTCTAAAAAGATAAAATGTGACCAATACTATTGGAGGCCTCCTTGCTCACCTCCCCAGTCCCTTCCAAGTCCCCAAGAGGTAACCCTATTCTAACGCTAGTGGGTAATCTTCCAGCCTTTTTTACTTTTGTGTACGGGTCTAGGATTATTTTGGGGTTTTAAAATTTTACATAAACCGCAAACTTTACCTAACTTCCTACAATTTGCTTTTTATATCAACATGATATTTTATTCATGATGATACATACAAATTTAATTCACTCATTTTAAGATTGGTATAGAATTCCATTGTATACATATTTTATGATTTATTATTTCCCCTCTACATGGATATGCAGGTTGTTTCCAATTTTTTGCTATTACAAACAGAGCCACAGTGAACGCCTTGGGGCATGTCTTCTATGCACGTGTGCGAGAAGATTTTTTCTTTTTCGATCTGGGATGTGAAATGGCTGGGTCTCAGAGTGCGTCTTCACATTTACTAGGCGTTACTAAATTTCTCATCAAAGTAGCCTGTACCAACTGATGTTCCCTCCTGCAATGATTTCTGCCTATCTGGTGACTTGTGAGTTGATATCTTATTACTGCTTACTGTTTACCTTTCCCTGGCTTCCTGTGAGGCTGAGCTCCTTGTCGCACGTTTATTGGTCATTTGAGTGAACTCATCTGTGAATTGTCTTTTGACCGCCTTCATCCATCATTGTTCTGAGCTGTCTGTCTTTTTGTTACTGACTTGTAGAAATTCTTTATATATTCCCGACACTAATCGTTTGTTAGCCATGTGCTTTGCAGACATCTCCCATTCTGTGGCCTTTTAACTTTGTTGATATTGGCTCTGCTATGCAGACAGTACATAGCTAATGTCAGAGCATTTTCCATTACACAAAATGAAAGGAATGAATGCTAGAATTTCAGGTAACACATTAACAGGGTATGGAGGAAGGAGGATGCAGTTTCTGGGCCTGGGAGCTCCGCTGGAGTCTTCGTCATGTCACTAACAATTCCACTGCGATCTCCAGCCCTAGAAAAGCTACTCGATTCCAAACCCTAATGTTAGTGAGAACAGAGCTGCTTCCTGCAGTGGGTCCCGTTTGCTTCTCTATCTGGAAGAGATCCTTGTGGTACTGTACTCCACAATGGGCCAGCAATCCCAGCTGCCATCTCTGCTGCAAAACTTTAGCTGATTTGCAGAAAATGCACCATTTTTCCCTTTCTGATATATGTCCCCGTGATAATGGGAGACAGCAGGAGGGAAGGATGAAAACAAAACTGTCCCAGGGTTGTAGGACTCAGAACAGGGATCCAGAGGTTTAGACAGGAAAGCCAACGGAAGGGTTCCATGGGAGACCTATGAGTACCCCACACCCACAGGTGTGGCAGGCAGGTGTGGCAGGCAGACACTGGTTCAGAAGCCTCCCTTAGAACCTGTTACCATGATGGTTTGGGTGCCATATCTTATCAGTTACCTTCTGTTGTGTAACAGGCTACCCCAAAACTTAGTGACTTAAAACAATAGCCATTTACTTAGCTCACTGGCTCTGTGAGTTGGCATTTTGTGCTGGGCTCCACTGGATGTTTATTCTCTGTTAGTCCTGGCTGGTCTCATGCATGTGTCTGTGGCCAGCTATTGGTCATCTAGGAAGCTCTGTTCCTGGGGACTGCCTGTCTGCTGGCTAGAGTAATAGGGGAGGCTGGGCCACTGTCTCTGTTCCTCTAGCAGGTTAGCCCAGTACTTCTCAGACTCTGTGTCCAGTTTGCCAAAGCTGCAAAAGCAGAAGCTGCAAAGCTGACTGAGACCTAGGCTCAGGACTCAGACAGTGCTACGGCTGCCATATTCAGTTGGCCAAGGCAAGTCACAAGACCTTACAAGATTTAACAGGTGGGCAGCAGGCTTCTTGATGGGAGAAGCTGGAAAGCATTGTGGCCATTTTTTCAATCTGTCATAGTTAGAGAATTCTAAGATGCAAACCTCCATTCAAGATTGTTGCCAGACCTTATGATTGACCAAATTCACTCACAGGTTATTGTCATCTCCAAAATGTATATAACAGAGACAAAATTGTTAATGTATGCAGAGTCGTGCCCATTTTCTCTCTGCACATGAAGGAAACCTCTAGGTTTGTCTGATATAGGTGATTTTCCTGCCCTGCCCAAGACACACGTGCACACACACACACACACACACACACACATATACACACACTTGGAGTCATCTGGAAAAAACGCAGGTGCTAGTCTGAGTAGATTCGGTTTGTAAAGGAGAGAGGAAAAGAAAATTAGTGTGGAAAAGGGTAGAAAAATGAGAGCCCCTGCTGTGATTTCAGGAGGAATCTCGAGGCAGAGCAGTGAGAGAAGGACAGAGGCTTTGGGGCAGCTGCTGAGGATGAGAGAATTGGAGACTGGGAGGAATGGGAAATAAGAACTCTAAAGAGTGTGGCTGTGTATTAGGATTTGGGTCTTCTGCAATGCATTCTGGAAGACTCAGATAAAGATTGGAAATACTTCTGATGCAGGATTCATTAAAAGACCATACCGGGCCAGGCGCGGTGGCTCACGCCTATAATCCCAGCACTTTGGGAGGCCGAGGCGGGTGGATCACGAGATCAGGAGATCGAGACCATCCTGGCTAACACGGTGAAACCCCGTCTCTACTAAAAATACAAAAAAATTAGCCGGGCATGGTGAGGGGCGCCCAGCTACACGGGAGGCTGAGGCAGGAGAATGGCATGAACCCGGGAGGTGGAACTTGCTGTGAGCTGAGATCGTGCCACTGCACTTCAGCCTGGGCGACAGAGTCTCAAAAAAACAAAAAAACAAATGAAAAGACCATTCTAAGGCTGGACTGTGTGACCTCTGGCACTTAATTGAGGTTATGTCATATGTCCCTTTGCTGGGACATGCTGCTGCATTTCCTCTCTTCCAGGCCATGCATAGGCACATGCCCCTGCAATGGAAGAGCCTCCTACTGCTCAGCCCTCACCCTCAGCTAGGCTATTCTCTCCCCTGGAGTTGGGGATCAACTCGTCTGCCATGGTCTCATTTGGGGGAAGTCTACAAGTTGCCTCATGCTATTGTCTAGATGTTTGTGTTTCCCTCAAATTCATGTGTCAAAATTCTAATCCTCAAGGTGATGGTATTAGGAGATAGTGTCTTTGGGAGGTGACCGAGTCATGAAGGCTCTGAGATTAGTGCTGTTACAAAAAAGACCCCAGAGAGTTACCTCCCTCCTTCTGCCATGTGAAGTTACAGTGAGAAAGTGCCTTCACTAGACATGAAGTATTCCACTGTCTTCATGTTGGACTCCCCAGGCTCTAGAACTGTGAAAAATATATTTCTGTTGTTTATAAGCTACCTATTTTATGGTATTTTTGTTATAGCAGCACAGATGAACTAAGACATGTCAAGATTGACTTTCTTTTTATGAAGAGGGTGTCTGGAGTGTTCACGGAAAAGCCAGTATCCCATGGCAGAGATTGCCAGCATTAAGGCCATTCATGGTGGTGCGTTGTCAGAAAGTTTTCCTTTGTCAGAAAGTTGTCCAATTGCTGCATTGCATTTGTTGGGTGTGTGGAGGAAGGACCTATAATATGCTGTAATTTTGGATGTAGTATTTTCAGTATTTGAATAAAATCTTTGAAAGTAGATATTAATACTCCTCTCTCACAGATGAGGAAACTGAGAATCAGAGAGATTATTTGCTGCAAACTATATGGCCTGCAATTACTAGAGCTGGTATTAAAACCCAAGTCAGCTTGGGTTTCAAAGCCCCTGAAATGGACTTTTTTTTTTTTTTTTTTTTGAGACGGAGTCTCGCTCTGTCGCCCAGGCTGGAGCGCAGTGGTGTGATCTCTGCTCACTGCAAACTCTGCCTCCCGGGTTCATGCCATTCTCCTGCCTCAGCATCCCAAGCAGCTGGGACTACAGGCGTCCGTGAAATGGACTTTTAAGGGGACTTTTGGTGGCACAGTATCTGTGCACACTTTCCTTATACTTGGGGATTCCCCACCATGGAAGTTCATGCGTCCTAAGACAGGGTACATAGACTTGCTTTCCTTGCAACCATAGCCCTGGCATATGACCTTGATCATGACAACAAGGAAAGTAAGTACAGTCAGAAAGTCCAGGTCTGTGCAAAACCTGGACTTTCAAGGGAGTGAAGTGAAGGAACAGGAGCCATGTAGAATCCACTCAGTGAGGGTGATGGGAGGCGTGTCCTGCTTAGTTGAGGCTCGAGCCGAGCTGAGCTCTCTGGGGTTAGTGCCCTTGTGGCATTGTGGAGCTTTTACTGAGGCAGGTCCTGGCTGCACAGCCTCTGAGAGTGATTCCTGACCCACTTGGAGATCTGTGGTGTCCTAACATTCTCATAAATTCACTTTCTGCTAAACTAGCTAGAGTGGACTCTGTTGTTTATAACTAGGAATCCCAACTGGAATGGCTTATTTTGTTGGTTTTTCTAATTTTCAGTTTTTTCATTGTGGCAAAATATACATAACAAAATTTACAATTTTAACCATTTTTAAGTGTCTAATTCAGTGGCATTAAGTATGTTCATTCTCTTTCTCTCTCTTTTTTTATTTTTATTTTTTATTTTACTTTAAGTTCGGGGATACGCATGCAGAACGTGCAGGTTTGTTACATAAGTATATGTGTGCCATGGTAGTTTGCTGCACCTATCAACCTGTCATCTAGGTTTTAAGCCCCGCAAGTATTAGGTATTTGTCCTAATGCTCTCCCTCCCCTTGGCCCCCACCGCCCCCAACAGGCCTCTGTCTGTGTCTGATTGTTCCCCTCCCTGTGTCCATGGATGGTTTTTTTTTTTTTAAACAGTAAAGAGAATCCATTCTTGCTCCAAGCTAGGAAAAGTACCTGATTATTTCCTATTAAAATGAAAAGGACAGACTGGCATAGTGGCCTTTCTGGGTCATTCAAGAAATGATTTTGAAATGATTTTCTTGTTGAGGACGAGTGTCTGTGCCTCCACAGAACAGCTGGGTGCTCAGGCTTGCCGCAAGGTGGGACTTGAGTGAGTGTGGCCTCCACTCCTGGCCCCTCAGACAGTATGGACCCCGGCAGCTCACCTTGGGTTGCAATTCCTAGTGGACTTCACTGTTGTCCTGCTCCAACACCTCAGTCCAAAGGACACTACCAGCACCAGGCCTGTGCAGGTATTGAAGTACATTCTCAATGTTGTGCAACCACCACCTCTATGGTATGGCTATTAACATACATGTTTTATTAAATTACCCCAACATCTCTTTAAGAATGAGGATTATTAACCTCATTTTACAGATGAGAGGCCAGACCTCAAAGACAGTAATTGTGCGTAATTGACTTACTCAAGATGATATCACTAGTAATAAGAGTAGTAATAGTAGCCACTGTTTATCGAGTACTTACTACATGTATGCTACATGTAATCCTTTAGAAAGTCCTGCAAAATGGGCGCTACGGTGGCTCCCATTTTACAATGAAGAAACAGGCTCAGCGAGCTCAAGGAGCTCACAAAAGTCATATGGCCAGTTAGCAGATTTGGATTTTAACCCATGTGTGTCTGACTCGAAAGCCCTTGTTTTCCTACCAGCCCATCCTGTCTACTGGGGATTGGAGCCCAAGTCTTCTGACTCCAGTCCAGCGCTTGTCCTTCATGTCATAAAGTTGGTAATGCCTTTAATCCCAGCACTTTGGGAGGCTGAGGCGGGCAGATCACTTGAGGTCAGAAGTTTGAGATCAGTCTGGCCAACGTGATGAAACCCCATCTCTACTAAAAATACAAAAATTAGCCTGGCATGGTGGCACATGCCTTTAATCCCAGCTACTTGGGAGGCTGAAGCAGGAGAATCACTTGAACCCAGGAGGAAGAGGTTGCAATGAGCTGAGATTATGCCACTGCACTCCAGGCTGTGTGACAGAGTGAGGCTCTGTCTCAAAAAAAAAAAAAAAAAAAAGATGATCATGCTTACGGGGAGTGTCTACTGCCAATGCTCTCATGATAGGGCTTGCTTTCTTCTTGTGCACACCTGGATTGGAAAGTGAAGCTGGAAGATTAGATGGTGGCAGGGTGGGGTTGAAGGCCTGTTCCCTGTGCCCTGGTTGCTGTGGTGCCTGGGACATAATTAGGGGCTCAGAGGGAGTTTGTAGAACAGAACTGAGCTCTGTTGAACCCGAGATAGAGGAATCTCTCCCAGTCTCCCGTTTGGGCCAATTGCAGTAGCAAAATTTGCCTGTGAATTCCAATGGCTAGCACATAGAGTAAAATAAAGGGTGGACCACTGATTAATGAACCACTGAAGAAAGTAGAAAACAAGAGTGAAAAGACACTGGATTTGAGTGTTGTCACAAGAGTTGCAACAAAAACAGCAACACTTTGATGAGTTCTATAAGTTGAGCTCTAATTATATGCTAGGGGCCACACTCAGTACTGTACATGAATCATTTCCAGTCCTCACTACCGCCTAACAAGATGCAAATCATCGGCGTTGTTGGAAGAGCAAATCCTAATGCTTAAGTGCAGGCATTCTGGTCAAACAAGAAGTGAAATTCCAGTGCAGTGTGTGAATGTTGGAGATGTTACTCAGCTTCTCTGTTTCTTCTGCTGTAAAATGAGCATAACAATTGTACCTCTAACATATGGTTTTTGTGAAGTTTAAATGCATTCATGCCTTTCGAATGCTTGGGACAGCACCTGGCACAAAGAGAAGCTCAATAAATGTTGACTGTTATTGTTCTTACTTGATAGACAAGGAAACTGAGCACCAGGAAGGTTTAAGAACACGAATAAAGTCACCGAAGTAAAAATGGTGGAGTTAAATTTTGAGCACAGGTTTGATCTCTTTCCAGTCCATGAACAGGTACTTATTGAGCTTCAGTCATGTGCTGTCATCTAAAAAGACAGGAAAGAAAGAGGCAGACAGAATTCCAGCTCCTCGAAGAAGCAAATGTTTTTGCGGGGAGAAAGGCAATCAACATGTATCCAAGAGATAAGCAAGATCACTCTGGTGCCTTGATGGGGATGAAGAAGGAGAGGGCATCATATAAAGAGTGGGACTGAGGTGGGTAGTGGTGGGGAGGGAGACCTTCTTTGAAGAGTGATGTTGGATAAAGGCCTGGGGTGGGGCAGGAGGAGGCAGCCAACTGCAAGGTCTGGGAAGAGTGTTCCTGGTGTAGTTTGTGTATTTGTCCCTGCCCAAATCTCATGTTGAATTGTAATCCCCAGTATTGGAGGTGGGGCCCGGTAGGAGGTGATTGGATCATGGGGATGAATTTCTCATGAATGGTTTAGCCCCATCGCCTTGGTGCTATCCTCACGAGAGTGAGCTCTTGTGAGATCTGGTTGTTTAAACGGATTTGTTATCTCCCTCCACCCACGCTCTTGCTCCTGCTCTAGCCATGTGAGGTACCTGCCCTCCCTTCACCTTCTACCATAACTGGAAGTTTCCTAAACCTCCCTAGAAGCTGAGAAGATGCCAGCATCATGCTTTCTGTATGGCCTGCAGAACCATGAGCCATTTAAATCTCTTTTCTTTATAAATTACCCAGTCTCATGTATTTCTTTATAGCAAAGCAAGAACAGGCTAACACAGTTCCCAACAGGAAGAACAAGTGCCAAGGCCCTGGTGGCTTTGAGGAAGAGAAGGAGGCCAGTGCGATTGGAGAGCAGTGCGGTAGGAGGGTTTGGTGACATCTTAGCCATTCATACCTTCTGAGCTCGGGCTTTTGCCGGAAAAGCAGGGAACATTACTCCACTGTCTGCTTGGGGGGACTGTATTAGTTTGCTAGGCGTGTTGTAACAAAGTACCACAAACCAGGTGGCCTCAAGCCACAGAAATTTCTTCTCGAACACTTATGGAGGCTGGGGTCAGAAATCAAGGGGTCAGCGGGGCTGTGCTCTCTCTAAAGGTCTAGGAGGGGAAGCTGCTCCACGTCTTTCTCCTCGCTTCCGGTGTTGCTGGCAATCCTTGGCATCCCTTGGTTTGCAGACCCAGCGTTCCAATCTCTGCTTTTGTCATCTCTTCTCCAGGCCACCAGTCCTATTGGATTTAGGGTGTATCCTATTCTAGTGTGACTTGGCATAAGTTGATTGCAGCTATGAAGATTGTATTTCCAAATAAGAGTTCAACATCTGGGTGTGAGTTCCTCCTCTGCCTTTAACAATGGTATTCAGGTATTCAGGGAAGTAGCTGAGTCTTGGTGAGCTTCCTTTCCCATCTCTAAAAAGGACAGCTTTTAACGCCTCAAGCACCATCATCTAAGTAACTCCCGAGAGCCCCCAAAGCAGAGAACATAGGAACAGCGCCCCTGGAGGTGATCCATGGCGGGTAGTGGGGAATACACTGGTGTAGGAGGTTAGAACTTCAAAAAATCTTTCCGGGGGACATAATTCAACCGGTAACAAGGACCAAAAAATAGTCCTATCAGTGAAAGCAACATTTCAACTGCATAGTGTGGTGCATCAGACCAGCACTGTTATTCTGGGGGGGAGAAAGTTCAGGAAGGAAGGTGCTGAGGGACAGGAGAGACTCGTCTTCTCACGCTGATTCCACCAGACGGTGCTTGTGTGACCTCCAACAATTCTACAACTTCTTTGACCTCATCTTTCTTATTTTCCGAAGTAGTCATTCAGGCTGGATGATGTACTTTTGAATTCCCATGGTTTCAAGAACATTCCACTTTACTGACCATAATTTACAATTATTCAACTGGCTAAGCAGGAGGTAGTACAGTCAATGCCGTTCTTATTACACCTGAATTTCAGCTTGTGAATATCGGCAAGAATCCAGACAAACACCATAATAAATAATGATAATTGTGATTATTGATTAAGTCACAGGCACTTTACTTTGTGCTTTGCCAGTATTAATTCAGTCTTCCTACAACCTGCTGGGGGATGTATTCCCCACCACCCCATGGATCACCTCCAGGGACGCTGTTCCTGTGTTCTTTGTTCTAGGAGCGCTCTGGAGTTACTTACATGGTTATCCTTTAAGCATGAGGGGCTGCCACTTTTAGAGATGGGAAAGGATGCTCAGTGAGACTCAGCTACTTCCCTCAATGCCACCCATCATTAAAGGCAGAGGAGGAACTCAGTCCCAGATGCTAAATTCCAAAGCCCGAGCCTTTTCCAGGGTACCAAGCTGACATCTGCAGACCAGAGGCAACTTTTTCATGGGAGGGAATGTGGGACTGGGGCTAGGGAGGGCTGGGTTAGTATCCCAGCTCTGTGACTTTGAAAGGGTCACTGAACCTCTCTGTGCCTCAGTTTTCCCATTAGTATAACGGGGTCATACTCATTCCTACCCCATATGCTTAAATTCAATGAGGATTATATGTGGTGCTCCTAAAACTGTGCATGGCTGGTTAGGCACAAATGGAAAACGTCTTTCTCCATGGAGGAAAGTCACTGAGAACCTTCTCAGGGAACCTGCTTGCTGGGCAGATGGAGGATTTGGTGATCAACACAGCCTTTTGAAGGGGTCGTCTTTTCCAACAGAACATGACACAGCCACAGGGAAAGTTGTTTTAGTTCCACTTAGTTTGATTTATTATTGATAATTTTGGAGATAAATTAGAATCATTAAAATAAGAGGCTGCAGTCTGCAGGCTGTTTTGAATTCCAGGGCCGTCTGCTTCGCATTTCCTGGGAACTGAGTGAGTACATTTGCATGTTTAGAGGGGGAGAGTCCTGGGAGAGCAGGAGGCAGAAAGTCCTGTCTGGAAAGTCTGGGCAATGAGAGAGGAAGCGCAGCTTGGAACTGTGTATTAGCTGCTGGGGCTGCCGTAACAAGATGCTATAGACTGGGTGGTTTAAATAACAGAAATTAATTTTCTCTTAATTCTTGGAGGCAAGGAGGTCTTAGATTAAGGTGCCAGCTGATTTGTTTCCTGGCGAGGGCCATCTTCCTAGTTTGTAGATGGCTGCTTTGGCCTCACGTGGCTCTTCCTCTGAGCATGTAGAGAGAGGAGGGTGAGCTCTCTGGCGTCTTCTTTTTATTTTTTGAGTCGAAGTCTCACTCTATCGCCCAGGCTGGAGTGCAGTGGTGTGATCTTGGCTCACTGCAACCTCCACCTCCCGGGTTCAAGTGACTCTCCTGCCTCAGCCTCCTGAGTAGCTGGGATCACAGGCAAATGCCATCATGCCCGGCTAATTTTTGTAGTTTTGGAGAGATGGGGTTTCACTATGTTGGTCAGGCTGGTCTTGAACTCCTGACCTTAGGTGATCCACCTGCCTCGGCCTCCCAAAGTGCTGGGATTATAGGCATGAGCCACTGTGCCTGGCCCTGGTGTTTATTCTTATAAGGAAACCAGTACTACTGGATCAAAACCCCACTTTTATCACCTCATTCAACCCTAATTACCCTCTAAAAGCCCCATCTCCAAATATAACCTCATTGGGGGTTAGGGCTGCAACATATGGATTTGGAGGAGGGGAGGACATAATTCAGTCCATAGTGCACTGCTTTCCACTCCTCCAGGAGGCCTGCCATGATTGTTAGTACTGTAACAAGAACAGTTGCCAGCACCTTACTTTCTAAGTCCCTACAGAAGCGTAAGGAGGTTAGGAACCTCATTACTATTCATTTCAAAGCATAATGAGGTCAGGAACCTCATTACTATTCTTTTCAGCAAACTGAGGCACACAAAAGGAAAGTCACTGACCCAAGGTCCTCAGCTGGTGAGGAGTGGAGCCAGGTCAGGGACCTTGTGCCTGTGACACCTTGTAGAGCTCACTGTACCTCGTCAGTCTTTCTCCCAGGGTGGCAGGGTGGGAAAAGCACCAATTGAAATAAAATGTAGATTCAGAGGGTGCATGTGCAGATTCATTACATGGATATAGTGTGTGATGCTGAGGTTTGGGCTTGAATTGAACCCATCATCCAAATAGGGGGCATAGTACCCAATAGGTAGTTTTTCGACCTTTTCCCCCTTCCTCCCTCCCCCATTTGGAGTCTGTAGTGTCTATTGTTCTTGTCTTTATATCCGTGTGTACACAATGTTTAGCTCCCACTTCTAAGTAAGAACATGTGGCATTTGGTTTTCTATGTCTGCATTCATTCAGTTAGGATAATGGCCTCAAGCTGCATCCATGTTGCTGCCAAGGACATGCGCTCATTCTTTTTTATGGCTGTATAGTATTCCATAGTGTATATGTACCATATTTTCTTTATCCAGTCCACCATTGATGAGCACCTAGGTTGATTCCACATCTTTGCTATTGTGAATACGGGACCGATTTTTGAATCAACCTTGGGCTAAATACTACCTCTATCACTTAGAAGTTGTGAGACTGTCAGCAAATTATTTGCCGTCTATGAGAGCAGTTGCATCACTTGGAAAGGGATAACAGGACTGCACTCGCATGGTGTTGTTGAGGTCAAACAAGATGAGGTATGACAAGTGCTTAGTATGAGGCCTGGAACATGGGTGCCATTTAGTCAATGCAATCATTTGCACTTTGGGTGCTGTGCATATAAGATCTACAGGAGTTCAGGAGGCCTTTGAACTTGCCCATTGAACTTGCAGAGGTGTGGTCTCATCTCTTACCCAAGTATTCAGGACCTTCCCCCAACTCCGACCCTCATCTCCAATCTTAAAAAGTGATCCCAGGAAAGGGTGTGACAAAAATTATTCATGTTAAAGTATAAATGATGAAGAAGGACTTTTGAGGTCGTCTTTGATGATCTTAGAGAGAAATTATGCAATTTTTTTTTTTTTTTGCGATGGAGTTTCACTCTTGTCCCCCAGGCTGGATTGCAGTGGCACGATATCGGCTCACTGCAACCTCCGCCTCCCAGGTTCAAGCGATTCACCTTCTTCAGCCTCCCGAGTAACTGGGATTACAGGCATGCACCACCATGCCCAGCTAATTTTGTGTTTTTAGTAGAGACAAGGTTTTACCGTGTTGGCCAGGCTGTTCTCAAATTTCTGATCTCAAGTGATCCATGTGCTTCAGCCTCCCAAAGTGGTGGGATGGTAGGCATGAGCCATCGTGCTTGGCCAGAAATTGTGATTTTTAATCTTTGTGGATGATAGACTCTGGCAAGGCCAAACTTGGATCTCGGTCGCCCTGTTGTTCAAACAATATTGCTCACACCCTCCTATGGGTTAGGCCTTGTGTTGGAGACTGGTGGGTCCATGTAGAAATGACTAAGATTTAGAACTGCCCCAGAATGACTGATGCCCAAATCTCCCCCTTCCTCAATTTCCTTTCTTATTAAATGGCATCACTGCTCATCCAGTAGTTCATATCGAAACCCTTAGGGAGTCATCCTTGGTTCTTCTTTCACATCTGGTTCTACCCATCAGCAGGTCATTTCAGCTCCAAGCTTTATTCCCAACCCACCCTCTCTGTACTCCCTCCAGAGCTGTTGCCCTAGTGCAAGCCAACATCATCTCTTACCAGGACTGCAGTAGTCCCCTGGTGAGTCCTTTGGATTCCACCCTTGCCTCTCTACGATCCATGCTCCACAGCGTAGCCAGAACAACCTTGATGCAATGTCAGCCCTGCCACACTATGCCCCTGTTGAGAGTTTCAGTGGCTTCCCAGGCAACCTAGAAGGCAATCAAATTTCTCACCCTAGCATTGAGGAGTAGTGGTTAAGTAAGTCGTGGGTTCTGGGGACAGACTGATTGAATTCAAATCCTAGCTCTGCCGCTCACCAACTCTGTGGTCTTCGGCAACGTATTTTACTTTTCTGTGCCTTGTTTTCTCATCTGTAAAATGAGGTTAATGCTATTACTTATCTTGAAGGATGCTGTGATATTAAGCGGATTTATACACAGAAAGTGCTTCAGATAATGCCTGACACTTTGTAAGTAAGTACTTTGTGAGTGTTAATCTTTATCCTGATGATGCTATCTTGTAAGGCTCTATTTGACCCATGCCTGCTTCTCTGATTTGACTTTCTTCTATTTCTTTCTTCCCTCACTGTGGCCCAGCTACACTTTCCTTCTTGCTTGACCTTGAGTATTCTAAGCATGTTCCTGCCCCAGGGCCTTCACGCGTGCTGTTCCCTTCACTGGGAATGCTGCATGAGGCTCCTTCCTTGATATTTGTGCAGTTGTCACCACCTCAAGGAGGTCTTCCCTGATGACACTCATGCCAATTTATTCTTTTGTTCTGCTTTCGTTTTCTTAATAATGTTTGTTATTACCTGATAAATGTGTGTATTTGTTTATTATTTTCTCTCTATTCTGGTTATCCATTGATGCATCATACACTATCCCTAAAACAACATTAATCTTTTTTTTTTTTTTTTTTGAGACAAGGTCTCACTCTGTCACCCAGGCTGGAGTCCGGTGGTATAATCATAGCTCACTGCAGCCTCAAACTCCTGGGCTCAAGTGATCCTCCCCCCTCAGCCTCCTGAATAGCTAGAACTACAAATACACACCATCACATCTGGTTAATATTTAGACTTTTTTGTAGAGATAAGATCACTCCATGTTGCCTAGGCTGGTCTCAAACTCCTGGCCTGAAGCGATTCTCCCACCTCAGCCTCCCAAAGTGCTGGGATTTCAGGTGTGAGCCACTGTGTCTGGCCACCATCAATCATGTTATTACCTCTTATGGTTTAACTGTGTCTGGCCACCATCAATCATGTTATTACCTCTTATGGTTTAACTGTGTCTGGCCACCATCAATCATGTTATTACCTTTATGGTCAGGAACCTGGGAAAGGCTCAGCTCAGTGGTCCTGGCTTGGTGAACCCTCATATGGTTTCAGTGACATGGTGGCCAGAGCAGCATCTCTGTCTGTCCGCTCTGTCTTTTCTTGTAGACTCAGGGCATCTCCATGTGGACTAGTTTGGGCTTCCTCACAGCATAGAGACATCGGGATGGTCAGATTTCTTACGTGGCAGCTCCAGTGCAAGTGATCCAGCGAACCAGGAGGAAACTGCCTGGCTTCTATGACCCAGTCTGGAAGTTACAGAATGTCACTTCCTCTTTACTCTTGTGACCAACCAACCATTAAGGTGGGCCCAGGTTCAAGGTGAGGAATGGAGAGCCCATCTCTTGATGAGAAAAAGATGAATGAGTTTGCAGACATGTCTTAAAACTACCACATTTCCCAGCTAGATATGAGCTCTATGGGGACAGGAACTTTGCTTTGTTCACCATGGTATCCCTGGCATCTAAAATAGTGCCTGTCCCCTAGTGAGTGCCCCAAAATATATATATATTTTTTCTTTTATGAGACGGAATTTTGCTCTTGTCGCCCAGGCTGGAATGCAATGGCATGATCTCAGCTCACCACAACCTCTGCCTCCCGGGTTCAAGCGATTCTCCTACCTCAGCCTCCTGAGTAGCTGGGATTACAGGCACGTGCCACCATGCCTGGCTAATTTTGTATTTTTTAAAGTAGAGATGGGGTTTCTCCATGTTGGTCAGGCTGGTGTTGAACTCCGGACCTCAGGTGATCCACCGGCCTCGGCCTCTCAAAGTGCCGGGATTACAGGCGTGAGCCACCACGTCCCACCAAATACTTACTGAATGAATGAGACAGTTAAGACTGTGCTAAAGCCCCCAAACTGAAAAGTAGTTTTATCACCACAGTTATCCACAGTTCTGACAACCCATTGAACCAATTACTAAGCACATAGAAGAAATGATACTAATTAAGCATGAGAAAACAAAGTTTATTTAGAAGGCAAAATACAGTATTACCTCCATAGACACAATCACCAGGGTCTTATCCTTGGGGTTCATATCTTATTCATCTCTATCTCTTTTAGAGCTAAGCACAGAGCCTGGTGCAAGACAAGTGAGCCGCAAATGCAGTGAATGGGGTTTTAAAAAGAATGGCCAAGTATATTCTAGTCTTGAGGTTATTTCATAGCCTCCTTATTAAAAAGTTAATGAAATTCCCACTTCTGGGCCACTTATCTCAAGGAAACAGGTGCGCTGAAGAGAAATGTGTGAACTATCATTTATCAAACACCTGCCATGTGCCAGGGAATGTGCCAAGTGCTTCGTAGGCACAATGTGGTTTATTTTCCATAGTCTGCCATAAATTTGGGTACCATTATTATGTCTTTCATCCCACACCTGGTAGATGTTGAAAGTGAGGCTTAGAGAAGTTAATCACAGCCCACTTCCCATTAAGGCTATAAGTAGTAAGTAGTAGGGAAGGAGGGAGTAGGGCTGGAAGAAGGAGGATTCTAAGGTTTATTTGGCTGCAAAGCCTGAATTCATTGCCAGATTCCTTGCTGCCTCCATAGGCCCTCAGGGCCTGCCCACAGCATGCATAGCTGAAGGCTCTTTCCCATCTCACCTGCACCTGGACTTTTAATATAGTTGGTCCATTAAGGAATATTTTGGCCATTTGAGTTGATGTTTAGCAAAGACCAATTAGTGAACCATTGCACTGGCTGTCTGTTACTTTAAGATACTATTCAGGTGGGTGTCTTTATAAATGTTCTCATTATCAACTGCTTAGAGTAAATAATTTTAAAGGGGTGACAGATGATTCCAGTGCACTTGAACTTAGCGAATCTGATATCTGATCTTGGAGGAGTGCCTGGGGTTTATGTCCGTTACCAGTATCCTGATGAGCTGGAGTTCATAGCCTTTCTGCACTTTAGGATTGAGACTGAGCTCTTGGTTCTCCGGAGCCTGTGGGTAACTCTGGGAGTCACTTTTAACAGCATTATTTCTCAGGAGACAGTGGGTGGTACAGGAAGCTTGGGATGAGGACTCAAAGCCAGGATTCCCTTTTCCTAGACGTACAACTCTGGACCAGTGACTTAGTTTTTCTGAAGGTCTATTTCCCCATCTGTCAAATGGGGACCACGATACCTACCTTCCAGGCTGGATTAAGTGAGATAATAGAGCAATATTTGTCAATCACCTATTATGTTTATACCAGGAGCTGTTGTAGACAATGGAAATTTGGTAGGCATAAAATGAAGTCCCTGATACCATGGAGTTTACGTTGTAGGGGGAGCTTAACATGAACATGGAAAACAAATGTGAAAAAAATCATTTTAAGTGATAGTAAGTCCCATGAGTATAAAGGAATCATGGCAGGGGGTGGGGGTGGCACAGGGGCAGTGGGAGGGCTGTTTACATCGCAGGGGCTGGGGATGGGAAGTTCTTTCTGGTATTTCAGCAGAGACTCAAGTAAGAAAAGGAGCTGATTTCAGGCTGAGGGAAGAGGGAAGAGCTAGAGAAGGAGGGAGAGGCCTCCTTCTCCAGTGGAGGAATAGCCTCAGCCAGGAGGGCCATGT
The DNA here is from genome assembly GCF_007565055.1 of Rhinopithecus roxellana. Taxonomy (NCBI): domain Eukaryota; kingdom Metazoa; phylum Chordata; class Mammalia; order Primates; family Cercopithecidae; genus Rhinopithecus; species Rhinopithecus roxellana. Next base: position 14,478,433 of record NC_044561.1, read on the forward strand.
GGCTGGAGAAGAATGACAGGGGAGGGGGAGAAAATGAGGTCAGAAGAGCAGGGCTGTGTCGTGGGGGTCCCGGAGCTCAGGATGGGGTCTTGGAGTTAGATTCTACAAGATGATATCTGTAAAGCACATGGGTTAATGGGTGCTCACAGGTCAGTTGAATAAATGACTCTTTGCCATCATCTGTCACACCCCCTGCTGGACAAGGAGCAGAGATAGAATAACCACACTCCCCCATTCTTCAAGCTGCCTAGTTCCTTTTCCTCAGTTCCTACCTTCTACATCTCCTTCCTAAGAACTGAAGATTCTGAGCATTTTGCTTGGTTCTGGCATCCCAGGCTAAAGTGCGTCTGAAAAATGTCCTGGCAGATAAAAAGTATTTATTTTCCCTAACCAGATGCATTAAAAAAAAATAACAAAATGGAAAATGTCCGCTTTAATTAAGCTTTGTAATCCATTTCCTTTGTGGCTGATAACAAATTTACCAGGCTTGTGTTTGGGATGTTGTCACTGTAGGGGAGTAAGGGGGTCTCAAGCTCCGAGAGAGTGGGGACAGCCTTGCTTTCACGCTGCAGACTCAGAGAACTTTACGAACACAAGGACAAGTGGCCTCGCCCAGCCCCATTTTATGCAGGTATACAGGGATGGCAGCTACAGTAGACAGGGACTTACTATGTCCTTAGCTGCTCTTGTAGGCCTGAGGAAATAGAGCTGGATGGTTCTTTGCAAAGGGTTTCATCTATTCCTTACTATGCTGTAAGGCAGGGACCAGTTATTGTCCACATTTTGAAAAAAAAGGAAAATTGAATCTTGGAGTGGAAAAGTAAGTAATCCAAGGTCACACAACTCAGAGGCAGGTGAGCAGGTGATCCTAGTACCCATGAACTTGGCTCAGCCAAACTTTAGTCAGGCTTCTCCTTTCTACAGGCTCCTAAACTTTGCTCATCCTTTAGTTTAAGCAAACACCCAGGTGCAGAACAGCTTGTTCTGGGAGACTGACCAGAAAGAGAAATCCAGTGAAACTCCCCCTTCGTGTTAACATGCTCTCCTTACCACCTGCCAGCCTCCCCCAAAGTCCCTGCCAGTTCTGCTTCCCCTTCCCTAGAAAAGAAAGCCCTGTTTGGTTTGATGTTGAGATGCTTCAAGACCCCAAAGTCACAACGTTCTCCCCACTGTAACAGTCTCTCCTATCCTAAGTCAAGGTTGGTTTTTCATTTGAGTTAGGAAAGCTGTGATTTAAATCCAGAATTCTCTGAACTATTCAATTTATTCAAGGGTTAGAGTACTCCAAAACATTTACTTCTCTATGGAATACTGTGACATATGGATGCATTTTCTTCTACAAAGCAAACTAGAAACAATATTGCCAATGATGCGGTCAGATTCAGATCTGAGTATATTACGTGAAAGTTGGTCTTCAAGCTTAAAAAATATACATAAAGAATTTTAAAGACATCTCAATTTTCTATAAAAAGCTTGTTTCTATTTGTTCATTTGCTTGTCTTTTGCCCACATAGACCAGCAGATGCATGATATTTTAAAGAAAAATTATGGGAAACAAACTTAAGAGTAAGAAGACTAATAAGTATTTTTTTTTCCTGTGAAATATGGTATAATAACTATTTGGATTCAGCAAGTGTTCAGTAAAGAAGCTGGTCTTCTGAGCTCATTAAGCATAATTTCTGGGCTGGCAGAATTGCTTTAAGTGGTCAAGGGCACACGAATTAGAAACAATGGATCTGGGTTTGAGTCGAGGCTTTGCTGTTTGCTGGCTACACAGCCTTGGTCAATTTCCTCAGTTTTTCTGTCTATAAAATAAGGATTAAAATAGCACTTTCCCCCATTTTCCTATTGTGATGAGGCTATAGTGACGCATGAAGGCATGATGCATTATGCTTGCTCAATAGAGTTTAATAAATAGAAAGAGTCCACCCTGGGGAGAAGCACTGTTTGTCTTTAAGGATAGTTTGCAGAGCAGGAGAGACATTCTGATAAACCATAATAACTCACAGTTCAAGTCTACCTGATTGCATAAAAATGTGTCTTTTGTCCCAATTTGCCCCATAGGTTGCTTCTTCCTGCTCCAACTCTTAGCAAGTGTTTCCCAAGTTAATTGCATCAGTAGCTCCTCATGGAGGCTTCCTGTAGCTCTGGGGTCTTGGGTCCTTTAGGCTGTAGGTTACATTTACTTGTCATCAGCCACTTTCCCAGCGGTGCAGCCAGGTGCAAGCATAGAGGCCAACTGGAGCTAAGCCCTCTCATGCACTGTTGCCTTCAGCTGTGTGCAGGCAACCACTTGATGTGTGGACATGTAAACCTGCTCTTGAGCCAGCAGCTCTAGAGACCCAAGAACAGGGGTTGTTGGGAACATAAAGGGCTGCACTCGGGGCTGTAACATTATCTTGAAGCAAACCTCCCAGGTCAGACTGTGGTTGCATGAATGAATGAATGAATGATTTAATCGAGTCTGCTTAATACAACCCTCAATTTTAGCACTAGTCACAGTGTGATGCATCCATTTATTCACTTGGTTGTGACAGTGTCACTGTATTTATTCCCGAGGGCTGCTGTACCCCAACATTGCAAATTGGATGGCTTACAACAATAGTTTATTTCCTCACAGTTCTAGAGGCTAGAAGTCCAAAATCAAGATGTTGGCAGGGCCATGCTCTCACCAAAATCTCCGGGGAGGACCCCTCTTTGCTTTCTTCAGCTTCTGATGACTCTTGGCATTCCTTGGCTTGTGGCAGCATCACTCCAATCTTTACCTTCATTGTCACATGGCTGTCTTCTCCCTGTGCCCCTCTTTTCTTATATGAACACTAGTCATATTGCCTTAAGGGCCTACTCTACTCCAGGAACTAATTACATCTATAATGACCCTATTTCCAAATAAAGTCACATTCACAGGCATCAGGGATTAGAACTGGAACATAGCTTCATGGAGGACGTAATTTAACCCATAACGGTCACTGTTAGTGGCTGATCCTACCCAAATTCACAGCCTCCTCTTCCAGCTACCTGATACTTAGGGGCAGACATATGGCACAGTTCTGACCACTGAGAGCTCAGTGGAGGTTTATGGGATGGGGCACCCAGCAAAGCATTATTTTCCCTGATAACTAGGAAGAGACTTGACTGGCAAGCCTCCTTTTTTCGTTTTTCCTACTTCTGGTTTCGAATATGCTCATATTAGAGGCACAGCCATCATTTGGTGGCTAGGAGTGACGTATGCAAGGAGAAAAGCCAACATGCTAGTGATGGCAAAGAGAAAAAAGAGAAGGAGCTCAGGTCCTTGAGTTCCTGAGTCTCCACTGTTGCCCTGTCCACCTCTGGGCTCATTGATTTGGAAGTCAAATGAACTCCCATCTTTCAGTGTCATTGTTATGGGGTTCTGCTACTCTACAGCTAAATGCACACCTGATCAATACACGTGGTTATATTTCCCTGATTATGAGAATGATGATAGCTAAGTCAGAAAAACTACCATTCATTGAAACTTTCTTTGGAGGCATTGTACTAAATGCTTTACATAGATCGTATAATTTCATCAATATATTACTTCTATAAGATAGTAATGCTATTATTCCCATTTAACAGATGAGGAAACAGAGTCCTAGAAAGGTTAAGCACAGGTCATGGTCACATAGTGAAAAAGTGACTGAAACAGGATTCAAGCACCAGTCTACTGGTTCTCAAGTTGGTGCTCGTTCTACTGCATCATGGGACCTCTTCCCAGGAAAACCTTGAGAAAAGAATAATAGCAATGATGACATTGCTCATTTATTGAGAACACACTATCCATTCAGTCACTTATTGAGTCAGGCAATGTGCTAATGCTTTACCTATAGAATCTCATGGTGAAGTCTTCAGAGTGCAGGGGCTTAGCACTCCTTCGACAGCCCTCGGCACAAATGGCTCTGAATAGCTGAGTGATGCTGGGTGCATTTGAGCTGGGCTCTACAGGAAGAGTAGGAGTTTGATAGGTGAAGAAGAAGAAAAGGAGCATTTCAGAGAGGGGAAGCAGCAGAATAAATGGTGCCTCGCCAGGGTTTGGTTATCAGAAAAGGTGTGAGTGTGGCTAAGGTTGTTAACTGTTTCCCAATATCCATTCTCTCTTTCTTTCTGTTAGAAATAGCACATCGCGGCCGGGCGCGGTGGCTCAAGCCTGTAATCCCAGCACTTTGGGAGGCAGAGGCAAGGCAGATCATGAGATCAGGAGTTCGAGACCAGCCTGGCCAATAAGGTGAAACCTTGTCTCCGCCAAAAGTACAAAAATTAGCCGGGCGTGGTGGTGCACACCTGTAGTCCCAGCTACTTGGGAGGCTGTGTCAGAAGAATCACTTGAACCCAGGAGGTGGAGGTTGCAGTGAGCTGAGATCACGCTGCTGCACTCTAGCCTGGGTGACAGAGTGAGACTCCATCTCAAAAAACAAAAAAAAAAAAAAAAAAAAAATAGCTCATCCCCAATTTTATCTGAGTACATGGCCACCCAGCTATAGATAACATTTCTGAGATTCTCTGAGTTTGATTAAAGTCTCACCAATGGAATGTGTAACTTGCTGTTATTTCTTTAAGAAACAGCTTGCCTCCTACTTTATGTAGGCCAAAGTATGGGCATGGTAGTGACCCAGTTTTGATCATGGAGGTAAAGACAAAATACCAGGGGGTGACGTAGCCGGAAGATAGAAGGAACCTGGGCCCCTGAATGACTTCATGGAGCAGAGCTGCTCTGTCAGCTTGGACCTCTTGTCTTTGTTAGATAAGAGAGAAATAAGCTTTTTTCTTATTTAATCAGCTGAATTTTGGGGCTTCTTTGTTATAACAGCTTAGTCTTTACATGAATGAATCTGCTCAGTCTCAACCTGGATCACATCTGGAGAAAGAAACACCCAGTTAATTCAGCCTAACTCTCAGGAGAAGACAGAAAATGGAGATGTGGAAAGAAGCTTGACTTGGGGAGGAGAAGAAAAGCTGCAAGACCCTTAATTGTTTCTTTCACTTGTTAATTTACTAATTCAACAAATGTTGATTGAACACAGACTAGGGCAGCTACCTAAGCCATATTTTCTCCCCTATTTTTTAAAAATTTATTTTATTTTTAATTGACAAATAATAATTGTACATATTTATGGGGTACACAGATGTTTTGATAGATGTATCCATTTTGTAATGATTATATTAGCATATTTGTCCTCTCAAACATTTATCATTTCTTTGCAATGAGAACATTCAAAATCCTCTTTTCTAGCTATTTTAAAATACGCAATGCAGGCCTGGCGCGGTGGCTCACTCCTGTAATCCCAGCACTTTGGGAGGCCTAGGCAGGCAGATCACTTGAGGCCAGGAGATTGAGACCAGCCTGGCCAGCATGGTGAAACTCCATCTCTACTAAAAATACAAAAATTAACCAGGTGTCATGATGCATGCCTGTAATCCCAGCTACTTAGGAGGCTGAGACAGGAGAATCACTTGAACCCGAGAGGTGGAGGTTGCAGTGAACTGAGAGCCGAGATTGCACCACTGCACTCTAGCCTGGGTAGCAGAGTGAGACTCTGCCTCAAAAAAAATTAAAAAATTAAAATAATAATAATAAAAAAGTAAAATATGCAATACAATGCAATATTATTAACTGTAGTCCCTCTACTGTGCAATAGAACATCAGAACTTATTCCTCTTAACTGTAACTTTGCACCTGTTGACCAACTTCTCCACTTTCCCTTTTTACTCCTCCTCACCAGCCTCTGGCAACCACCATTCTAATCTCTATTTCTACGAGTTTTGACTTTTTTTAGCTGCCACATGTTAGTGAGAGCACACAGTATTTGTCTCTCAGTCTGGCTTCTTTTACATAACATAATGTCCTCCAGGTTCATTTGCCACAAATGACAAGATTTCATTCCTTTTTGTGGCTAAAGACTATTCCATTGTGTATATATACCACATTTTTATTATCCATACGTCTGTTGATGGATGCTAGATTGACTCCATATCTTGGCTGTTGTGAATACTGCTACAATAAACATAGGAGTGCAGATATCTCTTTGACATACTGATTTCATTTCTTTTGGATGTATACTTAGGAACAAGACTCCTGGAACATATGGTAGTTCTATTTTTAATTTTCTGAGAAACCTCTATACTGTTTTCCATAATGGCTGAACTAATGTATATTTCCAGTGAGAGTGTTTAAAGGTTTCCATTTCTTCACATCCTTACCAGCATTTGTTATTTTTTGACTTTTTGACAATAGCCATTCATTTGAGTGAATTTTTGTATATGGTGATAGATAAGGGTCTAATTTCATTCTTCCACATGTAGATATCCAGTTTTTCCCACATTATTTATTGAAGAGACTGTCCTTTCTTCATCATGTGTTCTTGGCATCTTTGCAGAAAATAAGTTGACAATATATGCATGAATTTATTTCTGGGCAGTCTATTCTATTGCACTGGTCTATGTGTCTTTTTGTATTCCAGTACCATGCTGTTTTTCTTATTGTGGCTTTCGAATATATTTTCAAATCAGGTAGTGTGATGCCTACAGCTTTGGTCTCTTTGCTCAAGATTGCTTTGGCTAGTCAGGGTCTTTTTTTGGCTTTATATTAATTTTAGATTTTTAAAAACTATTTCTGGGAAGAATGTCATTGATAACTTGATAGGAATTACATTGCATCTATAAATAGCTTTGGGTAGTGTGGACATTTTAATAATACTAATTCTTCCAATCCATGAACATGGCATACCTTGCCATCTATTTGTGTCTTCTTTAATTTTTTCTTCAATGTTTTATAGTTTTCAGTATAGACATCTTTCACTTCTTTGGTTAAATTTATTTCTAAGTATTTTTTTGGTAGCTATTATAAATGGGATTGTTGTCTTGATTTTTTTCAGATAGTGTTCCGTTAGTGTATAGAAATGTTATTGATTTTTGTATGTTGACACTGTGTCCTGCAACTTTACTGAATTTGTTTATGAGTTCTAACAATTTTTTAGTGGAGTCTGTAGGGTTTTTTATATATAAGATTATGTTGCCTACAAGCAGAGGCAATTTAGCTTCTTCCTTTTCAATTTGAATGCCTTTTATTTTTTCCTCTTGTCTATTTCTCTGGCTAGGACTTCTAGTACCATGTTGAAGAGAACAAATAGACAAAAACCATATATGATCATTTCAATAGCTGCAGTAAAAGCATTTGACAAAATTCAACATCCCTTCATGATAAAAACTCTCAGCAAAGTAGGAATAGAAGAAATGTGGTTCAACACAGTAAAAACCGTATATGGCAAACTCAAGGCCGATGTACTGAACAGAGATAAGTTGAAAGCTTTTACTCTAAGATCTGGAGCAAGACAAGGATGCCCATTTTAGCCACTTCTATTAAACAGAGGACTGCTCTATTTTCTTCATCTCATTTATCACTATTTAAAATTACATTATCTCTCTTGAGTAGAGTAGTATTTACCAGAAGGTAAATTTATTGCATTAGAGAAGGAAACGTTATCAAGTTTTTCTAGAGCTAGAAGAAATATAATGTGGGAAGTCTGCAAATTCATGGGAACTGCTATAAATCATTATTGCCCTGTGGAGAAGTAGACAAAAAATAAGGAGATTTCAGCCCGGCTAGAGGTCTATTTTCTGATGAGCACAAGAGTAAGGTGAGTCAAGAACACAGCTGGGCTTTGATTGAATGGAGCAAAGGGTACAATGGGGATGGGAGTCTGATCTCCCACACTAAGTTGGTTAGGTATTGGGGCCCACACAAATAATAATGAGAGACATCCTGTGCAAATGAAGTAAACAACATTGAAGACAGGACAACTTAAGACTGGGGGAGGAACCGAGAGGGGCTGTTCAACAGAATGAGGATGAGATCACAAAGGGATGAAATTGAGTGCTGGGTAGAAGAGATTGATCTAGAGTTTCTGGGTCTGCATATACTTTTAATTTCTCTCACTATTTCACTTGCAACCAATTCTGCTAAGCAGAGCAGTCAACGCCAATGGACTCTCCCCTGTTTACTCTGTTGCCCTGATTGCATGACCAGACACCCGACAGAGAGCAAGGTGTGTGAGCCATAATTTATTTATTACTTGTTCAGTGCCTGTATTCCCAACTAGGAGCACTCCATGAGGGGGAAGGAGTTGGTCTATCTTGTTCACTGTGGCCTCCCCAGCACCTAGAGCAATGCCTGGCATGTAGTAGGAGCTTCATAAATAAGTTTTGAGTCAGTGAATAAAGAAACCAGACAAAGGAATAAAATAGTAGCCAATTTCAGGCCGGGCGCAGTGGCTCAAGCCTGTAATCCCAGCACTTTGGGAGGCCGAGACGGGAGGATCACAAGGTCAGGAGATCGAGACGATCCTGGCTAACATGGTGAAACTCCGTCTCTACTAAAAAAAATACAAAAAACTAGCCGTGCGAGGTGGCGGGCGCCTGTAGTCCCAGCTACTCAGGAGGCTGAGGCAGGAGAATGGCATGAACCCGGAAGGTGGAGCTTGCAGTAAGCTGAGATCCGGCCACTGCACTCCAGCCTGGGCGGCAGAGCGAGACTCCGTCTCGGGGGAAAAAAAAAAAAAAAAAAGTAGCCAATTTCAGTAATTCAAAGAAAGAGATAGCTAGTTTGAGATGGAGAAAACACAGGGAACCATTCTTTAGCAATGCAGCCAGGGAAATATATTTATGATGACGCTCAAGGGAGAGAAAGAGTTAGCTGTGCTAAAAATAGGGAGGAGAGCATTTCAGGCAGAGGGAACCGAATGTGCAAAGACCTCAATGTGGGAAAGAGTTTGGCATGTTTCAAGAACCAAAAGAAGGTTGGTCAGACTTCAGGGAGAGTGGGATGAACAGAGCTGGAAGGGGTCATCAGGGGATAGATCCTGTAGGGGCCTGGCGGGCGTCATTAGGAGCTGGGATTTTATTAAGATTTATCTCTACTCTAGGTCTAGGGAGACCTAATTCAATTTTGCTTTGAAGAAAGAATCCCATTTTCTGTGTTGAGAATGGATCGGAGGCAGGCAAGAGTGTAGGTGAGAGAGAATCAGTGGTTTATGCGAGAAATGATGTTGGAATGGACTGAGTGTGTGGCCATGCAACTGGAAAGAAGTGGGTAGATTTATTTGGAACTTGCTGATGGACTGGATGTGGGAAGTGAGGGAGAGAGGAATCAAGGATGCTGTATCAGCTAGCTCTTGCTGAGTCACAAATAACCCCCATATTCAGCGAATTAAAATAAGTCATTTATTACAGATCACGCCTCTTGTGCGAGGACTGGCTGGGCTAAGGTAGGCTCCCTATTGACCTTGGCTGGACTCACTCATGCTTTTTTGGGTCAGCATGGGTGGGAAGAATGCGTGCCCCGCTTTCATCTGGGCTTTTCTGGGCTAGCTAAGCTGAGGCAGCTCTGACCCCATTGCCTCTCTTCCATCTTCTCTGGGATGAGTGGGCATATTCTTCTCATGGCACAAGAAGGAGCAAGCTCAATTACACAAGAGCTTTCAGGACTCTGTGTTACATTTACTAGCATTCCACTGGCTAAAGAAAATCCCACAGAGGTAAAGAATTATGCTCTAGCATAGTGGGAAATGCAGCACCCTGTTTAATTGGCAAAAGGTGTGGATACCAGAAAGGATGAAAAATTGAACCATTAATGCAGTCTACCACAGACGCCTCTCTGCTTCTGGCTAGTTTTTATTATAATTTCCCCCTTGTTCCACTTTAAACAATTTTACTCTCTTCCCACCCACAGACTAGCACTCCTATTTACTTATCTTTGGAGCCTCCCAGGAGGAATAAAACAACAGAACTGGAAACCTGTTCATGTGTTTTGGCCTTCCTGCCCAGGATGGGTGGGTAAAGGTCTGGGTCAAGGGTAAGTGTCACCCCTTTTGAGTTTGGGCTCTGAATCTGTGGAGCTGAGGATGGATGTAGAGTCTGGCCACAGTATTGTGTGGGCTGATGATGAACGTGGAACACACAAGTGCAGGTTTACAAAAGCAATTGAGAAGGGCCTTGGTTGAAATGCAGAGAATATCTGCAGCTTAAATACTGGAGCGATTATATCATTTGTGGGGTTTTGCAAGCTAATTTGTTTGCTGCCTTTTCAATTTGCCATTCAGTTTCCATGGTTTCACGGTTGGTCAGAGATAGAATATTTAAACCCCACAGACAAAGCTTGAAGTTGAAGTGCTAAAATGGCTGCGGAATTGTTTTATAGCACACTGTTGGAAAGGCGGCCATCCAGGGAATCGAGAGAGAGTTCTGGCTTTGTCACCTTTATGCAGAGTTCCTTCTCCGTGCCTTGATTTCCCCATCTGTGATGTGATATGAGCTCTATGGTGGTTCCTTCCAGCTTTATCTTAGCAACAATAATAAGTAGAAGTAGCAGAAATAATAATAGCTAATGTGTATTCAGCTATTATTTCATTAAATACCTTGGCCGGGTGCAGTGGCTCACTCCTGTAATCCCAACACTTTGGGAGGCCGAGACGGGTGGATCACCTGAGGTCAAGAGTTCGAGACCAGCCTGACCAACATGGTGAAACCCCATCTCTACTAAAAATACAAAAATTGGCCAGGCATGGTGGTGCGCACCTGTAATCCCAGCTACTTGGGAGGCTGAGGCGGAAGCATTGCTTGAACCTGGGAGGCGGAGGTTGCAGTGAGCCAAGATTGCACCATTGCACTCCAGACTGGGTGACAGAGTGAGACTCCATCTCAAAAAAAAAAAAAAATATATATATATATATATATATGTGTGTATATATGTATTTAATGTCCAGTAGAACATTCTATTGGAAATATTCTGTGTGTACACTGTCCAATATGACATGGTAGCAACTTTCTACATGAGGTACTTTAGAGGTGCCTAGTTCAAACGAAAGACTGCCTTTTAAATTTCATTAACTTAAAAAACTTAACTTTGAATTGACACTTAGGTACAGGCAACTGCCATAAGGAACAGCACATGAGGGAGAGTGGCCCTGGCCACACCCGAATGTGGCACATCATGGTGTTTAAGAGCAGGGGCTGTGGACCTAGATTTTCCAGGCACAAGTACCCATTTTGCTACCTATTGGCTGCGTAACCTTGAGCAAGTTACTTTCCCTCTTTGTGCCCCAGTTTTCACATCTGGAGGTGAGAATAAAATGAGTGAATTAATGTGGAGCACTTAGAACAGTGCCTGGCTTATGGTAAGAGACATGTAAGTGGTTATCAGCATTATTGCAACCAGAGATGGGAAGATGAAAAAACTCCGACATGCATTGATACTGTTTAATTTGATTCCCATAAGAGTTCCAGGTAGTGTGGTCCTCCCCTCCCATCCCTGCAACCCACTCTGTGCCCCCCAGCCCAGATACTGTTTTGCTGCGATGGCTGTCACCTACACCGCCACAGTCAGAGGACTGTTCTTGGGAACTGGAGTCTCTTTGAGCATAGGCAGAGCCACCATGCCTGGGAGTCCATGCCACAATGGGAGCAACGTGTAGTCACCAATTGACCAGTGTGGGTGCAAAACACCCAGCTCTTCGGTCTCCAGACAAACTCCATCAGAGTCCGAGGGCTTGTTTGTGCCCCAGAGCTCCCCAAGGCTGGGGACTGAGGCTGGGACTCCAGAAATTGCTCCCTTGCTGGACTCCACCCCACCCTGCTTCCCTCACCCTGACTTCAGCTCTGCAGGGTATTCTCTACTCACTTTATTGCTGAGGAATTTGAAGCTCATGGAGAGAAGGGCTATTTCCAACATTGCGTGGTTTTAAGTGAGGCTGTAAAGCAGGGACCAGCATACATGTTCCGTCAAAGGCCATGAGTTGATCACAATGTGCTGCCTATGGGGATGCTATTTTCTGCGCCCACGAATACCTTATACACGTGGCTGATACACACCAGTGACAGATGGCGTCCATTCTGACTGTACCAGTTGCTAATCATTTTCAAGATCATCCCTGCTTCTACTCCACACCTTTACGTGGCATAACGTGTAGCTACGTATTTGGGGCGAAATGCAGACCACCTAGAAGACCTGAGGCAGAGGGTTGGTGGCGCCCCTGCTCCTCTTTGCTCCCCGGAGACAGAGCACTCAGCCTTCCCTCCTCCCCCACACAGCTTTCCCTCACGCTGGGTCTGTGGAGCTATCTCTGCATAAAGACTGTCTTCATCACCAGGCTCATTTGCACAGTCATTGAAGAGTGGTTGAGGGCGATTAGGAATCAGGCACCATGCCAGATGAAAATAACACTTCAAGAGGTCAGTGAGCTTTCTCAAGGCCAAGCAGCCTGTAAGTGTAGAGCTGGGATCTGCATGGATAACTTCGGAGTCTCCATTTTGGAGGCACCCCACCCTCCTTCCAAACAGGCTTTGCAGAAGATGAAATGTGCAGACTCCTGTCCAACTGGCCCTGGATGCGTAACCCAGATCTCCACTGAGAACCTTTGCCCTTCAAAGATGTAAATGACTCAAACCCCTGCCAATCCCTGAGGAAGTCCAGAGCCCCTCCCCTGGGTTTCTGCAGAGTCCCGAGGGCTCACTGTTTCTGGACTGCTCAGGCATCCTGAGATCCCTCTGTTGAGCAAAGTGAGGACCTAGCTGTGCATCTCATCTTCTCTTTGTGTCCTCCTCAGGTGAGTCCACTTACATCAGGCATCAGTGAGCAATGGAAATTTGCTTGGAGGCTTGAGGGGGAGACATTGAGGCATCATTGACAGGCACTGCAGGAATCACCACTCTCTTTTTTTTTTTTCTTTTTCTTTTTTTTTTGAGACGGAGGCTTTGCTCTGTCGCCCAGGCTGGAGTGCAGTGGCCGGATCTCAGCTCACTGCAAGCTCCGCCTCCCGGGTTGACGCCATTCTCCTGCCTCAGCCTCCCGAGTAGCTGGGACTACAGGCGCCCGCCACCTCGCCCGGCTAGTTTTTTGTATTTTTTAGTAGAGACGGGGTTTCACTGTGTTAGCCAGGATGGTCTCCATCTGCTGACCTCGTGGTCCGCCCGTCTCGGCCTCCCAAAGTGCTGGGATTACAGGCTTGAGCCACCGCGCCCGGCCAGGAATCACCACTCTCTAATGTAGATTTGCCATTTTGTCACTGTGGAATTTCACTGCTGAGTTCATCTCAGTCTCTCTCCATCCTCTTGGCTCCTTACTCCTCTTCCAGCCTCATTCTTCACTCTGTCCCTGCTCCCTTTCCTAGGGACAACTCCCTTCCTCTGAAGACCTGATACCAGCCACACCTGGGGTGGGGGCAGTTGGTGGAGGGGCCAGGGCTCCTCTGTTACGTGGATCTCCCAGGCTTTCCCCCCTCCCAATGCTGCTGGTGCTCTTCCTAAGTGAGCTTCTTGTCAGTGATGCTTTCCACCTGTTTTCACACCTATGGTTATGGCTGAGTGTGAGGGGAGAAACGGAGGAATCACATAGCTGGTTGCCCTTGGATCTACCACTTCCTGGGATCCACATTCCACAGCCTGTTGTCCCAGCTCTAAACACAGAGCAAGAATCTCTACCCACTGGTCCTACCTTATTGATTGCTCATCAACAAAACCCTGACCTGAGCTTCCAGACTCAACACAGCCCTTTATTCCTCCTCTAGGAGGGTCCAGACCACCCTCTACTCCTCCTTCTCACTTGGAGAAAAATCTTCTATTTGTGCTGATGTGACAATAAACTGAGACAGCTATTGTACAAGTCCTCATTCTTCAGCTGACTCAACAGAACTGTTGGTAATTAAATATTTTCTGGGTGGATGCTGCTGCAGATAGGACAGACTGATGCTTGGAATCAAGGCAATGCTTTGGGATTTAGTTGAGAGGGATGAGGAGCTCATGAACACGGATGGAGGCAGAGCCGTGGGCCATCGTTCAACTGGATTCTAAATTTAAGAATAATTGAGTCGTTATTTGCTGGTCAACATTTCAGGGGTTTGTAAACAAATTATGAGGGAAGGAAAATGATGATGGTAATGATGATGGTGATAAGGATGAGAATGGCCATTGCATTGTTAACAACAGCAGGTAGTATGCTTTCTATCTTGCAGACATAGATACTGGGTATCTCATTTAATATGCAAAATAACTCTGAAAGGGAGAAAGTCGAGTTTAGGCTTAAACTTATTGCTTCAAAGGAGTCTCCAAACCAGTTCCCTAATCTATGATCCAGTAAGGTTCCCTGCCAAAGTCTCTCTCTCTCTCTTTTTTTTTTTTTAATTTTTAATTTTTTTTTGAGATGGAGTCTCACTGTGTCACCCAGGCTGGAGTACAGTGGTGCGATCTCGGCTCACTGCAACCTCCATCTCCGTTCAAGTGATTCTCCTGCCTCAGCCTCCTGACTAGCTGGGATTACAGGCATGCACCGCCACACCCAGCTAATTTTTGTATTTTTAATAGAGACAGGGTTTTACCAAGTTGGCCAGGCTGGTCTTGAACTCCTGACCTCGTGATGGGCCCTCCTCGGCCTCCCAAAGTGCTAGGATTACAGGCATGAGCCACTGTGCCTGGCCCAAAGTCTCTTTTCACAAGTGTTCCCTTCACAAAATGCATATTTTGAAATATTTTGCCCACTGTGTATGATAGCATGTAAAGATAGCATGTTATTACTAGCTTCTTCTTTTAGATAAAGAAATCGAGGCAAAGGGAAATCCATTCATCTGGCCCAGGCTTCACAAGTGGGAGGTGGTGAACCCCATGACCACTGTGTATCAATGACACCTGGTCCAGGAGTCTGAAATCCAGCCCCCACTCTGGTTAACAAGTTATGGATGCTAGTATGAGGTTGAGTTTGCTGGGAGGACCAAATCCTCTGTCAAATTCATTAAAAGATAGGACCTTTTCACCAAGCTGTGGGCCCACTGGACTTGTATCTGCCGCCTGGAGGAGTTGCCTTTTTTGATTTGCACCAAAACTTGGTGTAGGACAGTGGCCCCTGAAGAATCAGTATTCAAACCCTGCAGCCTGATTTCAGAATCTGTTCTCTGACCTCACAAAGCAGGGGAAAGCAGTATCTGTTCCTTCTCAAAGGCTCGTTTTACTAGTGTTTCCTCCACAAAGTACACATTTTGGTATATTTTGCCCATTGTTTATGATAGCAGGTGAAGAACCATTGTTTCTATGGCCTCAACAAATAGGGGTTTGCCTTTTTCATGCAATAAGGAGTCCAGAGTTACTGGTTTAGAGTACATACAAAGTCATTAAGAACTCATGTTCTGGGCCAGGTGCGGTGGCTCATGCCTGTAATCCCAGCACTTTGGGAGACTGAGGCGGGTGGATCACCTGAGGTCAGGAGTTCAAGATCATCCTGGTCAACATGGTAAAAGCCTGTCTCTACTAAAAATACAAATAATTAGCTGGGCATGGTGGTGGGCGCCTGTAATCCCAGCTACTTGGGAGGCTGAGGCAGGAGAATCACTTGAATCTGGGAGGCAGAGGTTGCAGTGAGCCGAGATTGCGCTCCTGCACTTCAGCCTGGGCAGCAAGAGCGAAACTCCATCTCAAAAAACAAAAACAAAACAAAACAAAAAACAGAAAAATCCATGTTCCATTCAGCACCCTGATTTTGTTAGGATGTGGCTTTCAACCTCAAGGTGTCTGCTGCGCAGTCGAACTTCACATGTGAATTTCAGGCAGAAAACATTGGGAAAAAAGCCAAGAAAAATAAAATAGGGAGTGATCCAGTTAAGTTGGTCTTTTTATATGAGGAAAATTATAGCTCTCTCAGAAGTTCTACGCTTAAATCGCATTGTCTAGAACTGGGTCCCACGGCCACTCCTAGTTGCAGAGGAGTTTGGGAAGTATTTTTAACTAGGCATATGACTACAGACTAGACAAAGTTGGGATTCTCTTAGCAAGAAAAAGGGAGATTAGATCTCATGGGCTCCGGGCAATACCAGTCACATCCAACAAATAAACTGCATGCATAAAGTAATATTTAACTTGTTCTGCTTTTATGAGTCAAAAACACAACTTCTTAGAGGAGCATTTTTGATGACAATATCTAGATCCATTGCCCGCTATCTTTAGGAGACTGTGCAACATATACAGGGTCAGGAAGCTGAGCTGCTCTTCCACGGTCATCTTCACACTCACAAATTCCAGCTTTCGCTTGGGTCCAATGCTGCCTTCCCTCCCATGTCCTTGACACCTGGTTTGGTCCCCGGTCGCCATATCTCCCTCCTACCTCTTTGGCTTTGCCATACTTGGGCTTTATAGCTCCTGGCTCCTCCACACTTTCTACCACAAACATACTAGGGGCTTGGATTGCAGCCAGAGGTCCTGCCCACTGCCCGCTAGCTGCTGTGCCTGCTGCACAGCCAGTGCTCCAGGTCCAGACGCAGGGCCTAGGACCCTGGCTTGTTCCCAGCCCACCTATTTGATCATTGGCCATGGAGGATATGAACCAGAGTTCTCAAAGCACAGCCTGTTATAGTTCCAGCCGAAAGTAGTCCCCTGGGTGTTTTAGCTAACCTGGGCAGTCTCATTGTGAGTAAATATAGAGTTTTCATTAGGCCTTTGGAAATACTGGAAAATAGCTCATAGTTCTATATAACCCTTTTTAGCCCAGTGCTGTCTAATAGAGCTTTCCATGACGGGGGAAATGCTCTCTCTATCTGTGCTGTCCAATACAGTGGCTACTGGCCACATGAGGTTACTGAGAGCTTTAACCGTGGCTAGTGCAATTGAGGAGCTCAGTTTCTAATTTTATTTTATTTTTGTTAATTTAAATTTATAATTAAATAGCCACACGAGGCTAGCAGCTACCATACTGGATAGCACAGCTCTAGAGGTTTTCTCTATGAACTCAAGGTCCTGAGAAGTGTAGGAAGTGTGTAGGAAGCCAGCTACCTACACTGAGATAGCTGGCTGAATCAAAGAACAAAACAAGGATGAAAATCACACATTATGAAATAATGAGATGGTAAATAGACCAAAGGGCATCCATTGACTCTAAGGCCATAATAGTGACCATTTGTTGGATATTTACTCTGTACCAGGGATTTAATTTATAATTTCTGTGGGTACATAGTAGGCATATATATTTATGGGGTACATGAGATGTCTTGATACAGGCATGCAAAGAGTAGGAATCACATCATGTAAAATGGGGTATCCATCCCCTCAAACATTTATCCTTTGGGTTACAAACAATCCAATTACACTCTCTTAGTTATTTTAAAATGTGCAATCAAATTATTATTAACTATAGTCACCATGTTGTGCTATCAAATTCATTGTTTCTCGTTGTTATTTTTTTGTACCCATTATCCCCAAGTTACTCTAACCCTCTTACTCCCCTTCCCAGCCTATGGTAACCATCCTCCTACTTCCTATGTCCATGGGTTCAATTGTTTTGATTTTTAGATTCCACAAATACATGAGAACATGTGATGTTTGTCTTCCTGTGCCTTATTTCACTCAACCTAATGACCATGTTGTTGCAAATGACAGGATTTCATTCTTTTTTTATGGCGGAACAGTACTCCATTGGGTATATGTACCATATTTTCTTTATCCATTCATCTCTTGGTGGACACTTAGATTGCTTCCAAATTTTGGCTGTTTGTGAACAATGCTGCAACAGACATGGGAGTGCAGATATCTCTTCAGTATATAGATTTCCTTTCTTTCTTTTTTTTTGGACAAATATACACATTTTTATTTTTAAAAATTTTCAAATTTTGTAAAATTTTTGTAGATTTTGGGTACAAGTGCAGTGGTGTTACATGGACCTATTGGGTAGTGGTGAAGTCTGGGCTTTTAGTGTAGCCATCACCCAAATAATGTAGATTGTACCCAACAGATAGTATTTAATACCCCACACCCCACACCCCTCCTACATTTTTCTTTCTTTTTTTTTTTTTAAATTATACTTTGAGTTCTAGGGTACATGTGCACAACATGCAGGTTTGTTACATAGGTATACATGTGCCATGTTGGTTTGCTGCACTCAACTCGGCATTTACATTAGCTATTTCTCCTGATGCTATCCCTCCCTCAGCCCCCTCCCCCCCGACAGGCCCCGGTGTGTGACGTTCCCCTCCCTGTGTCCATGTGTTCTCATTGTTCAACTCCCACTCATGAGTGAGAACATGTGGTGTTTGGTTTTCTGTCCTTGTGATAGTTTGCTGAGAATGATGGTTTCCAGCTTCATCCATGTCCCTGCAAAGGACATGAACTCATCCTTTCTTATGGCTGCACAGTGTTCCGTGGTGTATATGTGCCACATTTTCTTTATCCAGTCTATTATTGACGGACATTTGGGTTGGATTTCCTTTCTTTTAGGTATATACCCAGCAGTGGGATTGCTGGATCATATGGTATCTCTAGTTTTATTTTTTTGAGGAATCTCCAAACTGTTCTCCATAGTGGTTGTATTAATTTATATCCCACCAACAGTGTATGGGAGTTCCCTTTTCTCCGCATCCTCACCAACATCTGTTATTGCCTGTCTTTTGGATGTAAGCCATTTTAATCAGGGTGAGATGATATCTCATTGTAGTTTTGATTTGCATTTGTTTGATGATCAGTGATGTTGAGCACTTTTTCATATGCCTGTTTGCCATTTGTATGTCTTCTTTTTTTTTTTTTTTTTTTTTTTTTTTTTTTTTTTTTTTTTTTTGAGACGGAGTCTTGCTCTGTCGCCCAGGCTGGAGTGCAGTGGCCGGATCTCAGCTCACTGCAAGCTCCGCCTCCCGGGTTCATGCCATTCTCCTGCCTCAGCCTCCCGAGTAGCTGGGACTACAGGCGCCCGCCACCTCGCCCGGCTAGTTTTTTGTATTTTTTAGTAGAGACGGGGTTTCACCGTGTTAGCCAGGATGGTCTTGATCTCCTGACCTCGTGATCCGCCCGTCTCGGCCTCCTAAAGTGCTGGGATTACAGGCTTGAGCCACCGCGCCCGGCCTGTATGTCTTCTTTTGAGAAATGTTTATTCAAACCTTTGGCCCATTTTTAATCGAATTATTAGAGTTTTTCCTATAGAGTTGTTTGAGCTCCTAATATATTCTGGTTATCCCTTGTCAGATGGATAGTTTGCAAATATTTTCTCCCATTCTGTGGGTTGTCTCTTTACTTTGTTGATTGTTTCCTTTGTTGTGCAAAAGCTTTTAAACTTGATGTGATCCCATTTGTCCATTTTTGCTTTGGTTGTGTGTGCTTGTGAGGTATTAGTCAAGAAATTTTTGCCCAGACCAATGTCCTGGAGAGTTTTGCTGGTATTTTCTTTTAATTAAATTAATTAACTAATTAATTTAATTAATTCTTTTTTTTTTTTTTAAGACAGAGTCTCACTCTGTCACCCAGGCTGGAGTGCAATGGCATGATCTCGGCTCACTGCAACCTCTGCCTCCTGGGTTCAAGTAATTCTCCTGCCTCAGCTTCCCAAGTAGCTGCGATTACAGGCACCCACCACCACTCCTGGCTAACTTTTTGTATTTTTTAGTGGAGACAGAGTTTCACCATGTTGTCCAGGCTGGTCTCGAACTCCTGACCTCAAGTGATCCACCCGCCTCGGCCTCCCAAAGTGCTGGGATTACAGGCGTGAGCCACCGCGCCCGGCCTGATGTTTTCTTGTAGTAGTTTCATAGTTTGAGGTTTTAGATTTAAGTCTTTAATACACTTTGATTTGATTTTTGTACATAGTGAGAGATAAGAGTCTAGCTTCATTCTTCTGCATGTAGATATCCAGTTTTTCCAGCACCATTTATTGAAGAGATTGTCTTCCTCAGTGTATGTTCTTGGCACCATTGTTAAAAAGATTACTGTAGGTGTGTGGATTTGTTTCTAGGTTCTCTATTCTCTTCCATTGGTCTATGTGTCTGTTTTTATGCCCGTATCATGATGTTTTGGTTGCTATATATCTGCAATATAATTTAAAGTCAGGTGATGTGATCCCTTCAGTTTTGTTCTTTTTGCTTAGGTTAGTTTCGTTTATTTTGGGACTTTTGTGGTTGCATGTAAATTTTAGGATTGTTTTTTCTGTTTCTGAGAATGTCAATGGTGTTTTGATAGGGATTGCATTGAATCTGTAGATTGCTTTGGGTAGTATGGACATTTTATTTTAACAATATTGATTCTTCTAATCTATGAATATGGACTATCTTTCCATTTTTTGGGTGTCTTCTTTAATTTCTTTCATCAGTGTTTTATAGTTTTCATTATAGAGATCTTCCACTTTTTTGGTTAATTCCTAGGTATTTCATTTTATTTGTGGCTGTTATAAATGGGATTACTTTTTAAATTTCTTTCTCACATTGTTCACTGTTGACATTTAGAAATGCTGCTGGTTTTCATATGTTGATTTGGTATCCTGCAACTTAACTAAATCTGTTTGTCAGTTCTAATACTTTTCTTGTAGAATCTTTAGGTTTTTCCAAAAGTGAGATTATGTCATCTGCAAACAAGCATAATTTGACTTCTCCCTTTCCAATTTGGATGCCCTTTATTTCTTTCTCTCCTCTCACTGCTCTAGCTAGGACTTCCAGTGCTATGTTGAATAACAGTGGCGAAAGTGGGCGTTCTTGTCGTGTTCCAGATATTAGAGGAAAAGTTTCCAGTTTTTTTCCATTCAGTATGATACTAGCTGTGGGTCTGTCGTATGTGGCTTTTATTATGTTGAGGTGTGTTTCTTCTATACTCAGTGTTTTAAGAGTTTTTAACATGATCCCGTTTAGTAGGCTCAACAGCCAGGCAATAGCTACTGTTATTCTCAGCTAACATATACGAAAATTCCATCTTGGAAAGGATAGGTAACTTGCCCAGGTTATGTGGTGCAGCCTAGATTTAAACCCAGGGCTGTCTGACCTGGAAGCCATGCATGTTTCCTGTATCGTTCAGCTTCCTTTCAAAGAACTTTCAATAGCTCACCCCATCTTTACGTAGGGCCTTCAACAATTTCCCTTATCGTTATCACTGCCCTCCTTTCTTCTGGGTTATAAGAATATGGAAGGTTTTACTAAACACTTAAGGCTTTGCTATTGCCAAGTCCAAATATTAGAACTGTAACTCCCACAGAGGTTTATTTCAGCATGCACACACACGTGTTCCTCTCTCTCTCGCGCGCGCGTGCACACACACACAGGTGGATATATACACTGCATAGGCACAGATGCAGCTTGACTTTTCCCTGTCCAACCATCATAGACATGCACCCACCGTTTTCCCTAATAAGAGGACTCTTGTAATTAATGGAGCATGTCAATACCCAGAACCAGTGATAGATCAGTGGCTGGTTAATCTGAGAAAGACATCGATTTCCTAAATATTGTACTTTTTCCAGGCTCCTCCCTAGTTAATGGAAGTTTCCAAATGGCAAAGTGACTAACGCCAGGAAAAAACAATCCCGGACTTCTGCTGACTTGTGGTTTGGTGCCCACTGTCCCTGCATATCAGTAATTGGAAAGACAATTACAGGACACGCCCAGAATACCAATGATTGACAGGTGGCAGCTCCTAGGTCTGCAGGGTCTATACATGGACCCTGAAGAAAAACCTTTTAAAAGAAGTCACATGGAAGTCTAATGTCTGAGTGTACCCTGAGCAATACAGCCTGTCACTGCCGTGTTTCCTTAGATGGTGCAGTAGGTGAGGAATAACTGTGTGGTGATGGATGACAAAAATATACAGGCCTACCTCATTTTATTGTGCTTTGCTATACTGCATGTTGCAGATATTGTCTTTTTTACAAATTTAAGGTTTGTGGCAACCCTGCATTGAGCAAGTCTATCTGCGCCATTTTTCCAACTGCACATGCTCACTGTATGTCTCTTTGTCACATTTTGATAATTCTTGCAATATTTCAAATGTTCTCATTATTATTATATCTGTTGTGGTAATCTGTGATCAGTGGTCTTTGATGTTACTATTATAATTGTTTTAGAATACCTTGAACCATGCCCATATAATATGGCAGACCTTAACGATAAATGTTGTGTGTGTTCTGACTGCTCTGCCAATTGGCCATTACCCATCTCTCTCCCTCTTTTTGGGCCTTGCTACTCCCTAGGACGTAGCAATATTGAAATCAGGCCAATGAATAACCCTACATTGGCCTCAAGTAAAAGGAAGACTCAGATGCCTCTCACTTTAAATCAAAAGCTAGAAATGATTATGTGCAGTAAGTAAGGCATGGAGAAAGCTGAGACTCACTGAAAGCTAGGCCTCTTGCACCAAAGTTAGCAAAGTTGTGAGCGCAAAGGAAAAGTTCTTGAAAAAAATTAAAACTGCTACTCTAGTAAACGCATGAATGATAAGAAAGCAAAACAGCCTTATTGCTAATACAGAGAAAGTTTGAGTGGTCTGGACAGATCAAACTTAGCCACAGCATTCCCTTAAGCCAAAGCCTAATCTGTAGCTAAACTCTAACTCTCTTCAATGCTATGAAGGTTCAGAGAAGTTAGGAAGCTGCAGAAGAAAAGTTTGAAGCTAGCAGAGGTGGGTTCATGCAGTTTAAGGAAAGAAGCTGTATGCATGATGTCAAATTGTAAGGCTAGTGCTGATGTAGAAGCTGTAGCAAGTTACCCAGAAGATCTAGCTAAGACAATTAAGGCAGCCAACTAAACAATAGATTTTCCATATACAGTAGATGAAACAGCCTTTTATTGGAAGAAGATGCCATTAAGAGCTTTCATAGCCTGGAGAGGAGAAGTTAATGCTTGGTTTCAAATCTTCAAAGGACAGGCTGATTCTCTAGTTAGGGGCTAATGCAGCTGGTGACTTTAAAGCCAATGCTCATTTGCCATTCTGAAAATCCTAGGACCCTTAAGAATTATGCTAAATCTACTCTTTCTGTGCTCTAGAAATAGAACAACAAAGCCTGGATGATAGCACATCTGTTTACAGCATGGTTTATGAATATTTTAAGCCCACTCTTGAGACCTGATGCTCAGAAAAAAAAGATTCTTTTCAAAATATTACTGCTCATTAACAATGCACCTCATCACCCAAGAGCTCTGATGGAGACTCATAAGGGGATTAATGTTGTTTTCATGCCTGCTAACACAACATCCATTCTGCAGCCTATAGATCAGAAAGTGATTCTGACTTGAAAGTCTTATTATTTAAAAAATGCATTTTCTAAGGCTCTGGTTGCTATAGACAGCAGTTCTTCTGATAGATCTGGGCAAAGTAAATTGAAAACTTTCTGGAAAGGATTCACCATTTTTTAAAAACATTCATGATTCATGGGAGGAGGTCAAAATATCAATGTTAGCAGGAATGTGGAAGAACTTGATTCCAAGCCTCATGGATGACTTTGAGAGTTTCAAGACTTCGGTGGAAGAAGTAACTGCAGATGTGTTGGAAATAGTAGGAGAATAAAATTAGAAGTGGAGCCTGAAGATGTGACTGAAACATTTTAATCTCATGACAAATCCTTAAGGATGTGGAATTGCTTCCTATGGACGAGCAAAGAAAGTGGTTTCTTGAGATGGAATGCACTCCTGGTGAAGATGCTGTGAACATCGTTGAGTTGACAACAGTGACTTAGAATATTGTATAAACCTAGTCAAAGCAGTGGCAGGATTTGAGAGGATTGACTCTAGTTTTGAAAGAAGTTCTCTTGTGAGTGAAATGCTATCAAACAGCATCTCATGCTACAGAGAGCTCTTTTGTAAAAAAAAAAAAAAAAAGTCAATTGATATGACAAACTTTATTGTTGTGTTATTTTAAGAAATTGCCACAGCCACCCCAGCCTTCAGCTATCACCATCCTGATCAATCAGCAGGCATCAACATCAAGGCAAGACCCTCCACCAGCAAAAAGATAATGACTCACTGAAGGCTCATTAGCAGTTTTTACAATGAAGTATTTTTTTTTTCCTGAAACACAATTTATTGAACAACCTATGTCTTTCTCCACCAATCTGAAATGCCACCACTGCCATATCTTCCCCATATTTATTCAGGTTTGTCTTCAGACGCTTCCACTCTACTTGTTTACTCTTCTCTAAGCAAAAACACGGTTCTTTGCCAATCATTGCTTTATATTAGGTTGTAATTTTCAGTTTCTGGCTGTTCTTTTTTTTTTTTTTTTTTTAATTTTACTTTAAGTTCTGGGATACATGTGTGGAATGTGCAGGTTTGTTACATAGGTATACGTGTGCCATGGTGGTTTGCTGCACCTATTAACCTGTCATCTAGGTTTCCTCCCCTTGCCCCCAACCCCCCACAGGCCCCGGTGTGTGTTTCTCTCTTCCCTGTGTCCATGTGTTCTCATTGTTCAGCTCCCACTTATGAGTAAGAACATGTGGTGTTTGATTTTCTGTTCCTGGGTTAGTTTGCTGAGGATAATGGCTTCCAGTTTCATCCATGTCACTGCAAAAACTATGATCTCATTCTTTTTTATGGCTGTATAGTATTCCATGGTGTTTATGTGCCACATTTTCTTTTTTCAGTCTGTTCTTGATGGGCATTTTGGTTGGTTCCATGTCTTTGCTATTGTAAATAGTGCTGTAATAAACATACATGTTCATGTGTCTTTATAGTAGAATGATTTATATTCCTGGGGTATATACCCAGTAATGAGATTGCTGGGTCAAATGGTATTTCTGGTTTTAGATCCTTGTGGAATTGCCACGCTGTCTTCCACAATGATTGAACTAATTTACATTCCCACCAACAGTGTAAAAGCGTTTCTATTTCCCCATAGCTTCACCAGCATTTATTGTTTTATGACTTTTTAATAATCATCATTCTGACTGGCATGAGATGGTATCTCATTGTGGTTTTGATTTGCTTTTCTCTAATGTTCAGTGATGTTGAGCTTTTTCATGTTTCATGGCTGCATAAATGTCTTCTTTTGAGAAGTGTCTGTTCATATCCTTTGCCCACTTTTTGATGGGATTGTTTTTGTTTTTTGTAAATTTTTTTTAAGTCCTTTTCTGATTCTGGATATTAGATCTTTGTCATGCAATAAAGTATTTTTAAATTAAGGTATGCATGTTGTTTTTTCAGATGCTATTGCACACCTAATAGACTACAGTATAGTGTAAACATAAATTTTATATGTACTGGGAAACAAAAAAAAATGTGTAACTCGCTTTATTATATTTGCTTTTTTGCAGTGGCCTGGAACTGAATCTGCAGTATCTCCAAGGTATGCTTTAACTGCAGATTCCAGAATGGACAGCAAGATTGCCATGATTCCAGCTTGGGTGACTATGCTTCTGCTGTTCCAACAAGCATAGTGCATTACCTTGTCTTCAAGAGAGAATTTTGAAGACCATGAGTCTTGCTTTCTGTAATTCCAAATGGGCAAAAGTTAACCCAAACTGTTCTTGAGGAAATAGGTCAAATTCCAGATATAGTTAAGTTACCATTAGTTGGTGTAATATGTATACTCCAAAAGCTCAATGATTTATGCAATATGAGTTTATTTTATCCTCATATGAAATCTAATCAAAGGTAGGGAGGGCATGGATAAGAATGAGACCTGCTCCACTCAGTCATTCAGGGACCCAGGCTGATGGTGGTTTTTTCATGTTCAGTACCTGGCTTCCAAGGTGTCTCCAGATACTGATGTTCACCCAGCAGACAGGGGGACGGAGAGAAGTTTTTATGGGCTAGGCCTGGATGGGACATACATCGCTTCTGCCTGTATTCCATTGGCAGTACTCAGTCACATCGCTCCAACTAACTCTATAGGAGGCTGAGAAATATAGTCTAGCTGTTGTCCTAGGATATAAGGAAAACAAATTTGGTGAAAAGCTAGTCTTCGAGATAGACCTTAATCCCTCAGCTGTCCAACAGGATTGAGAGAAGAGATCTGTGCTTTTGTTAAGAATCTATTTCATGGCCAACTGATTGTGGTAAATATTTTTTTCAGAGCATTGCTTTAGAGAATGCTTAGGATGTAAGTAAAGAAAGCAAAAGGAGGGGAGTCTAGCAACATGAATTGGGAAAGATCTCATTTTTTATTGGGCTCTGTGTATGCCAATCACATTTTGCAGATGAGCCAAAATGAGCTGAAAGATGGTGGCATCAATCAAGTAGTAAGTGATATGTCCTCCAAGGCACGGTGTGGTCCAGCCATTGATGTTTCCCCAGTTGCACCTCCTGGCACTAACCATCTCATTGTCAGTATTCCAGGCATGTGGGCCTTTTGGTTTCCTGACTGCTCTGTGTCACCCAGACCTCAGCCTTTGCATAGCTGTTTCCATTTCCTGAAATGCTCTAGACATCCCAATGCTTACACTCACCTTGAGCATGAGGCACGTGACATTCCAGTTTCTTCAGATATTCTCTTCCCAGGACTCTGTGACTGATGAAGTGGGCTTGGGTTCTAGTAGTAGGAAATGCTGCTTGTGGGTTAGGATTTTATCTTTTTATATGGTAGATAAAGCACTGTTTATGCCTACAGCCCACCTAATGGGTACAATTTATCATAATTTTGATATAGACATTAAAGACCAAAAGTTAGCCAGCTTTGTGCTTTTATTAACCAAAATTTCTAGGAATTATTGCTTTTTCTTCATTTCATGCCATTTCCTTTCAGTGAGAAATCTGCTTAGTACATTTATTTGTTTTGGATAATAATAGGGTTTGTTTATGTGGGGTATGTGTATGTGTGTGTGTGTGTGTCATTTGAAAAACTGTGCCTGGGCCAGCTTGGTGCTTATAGAAGTCTAAGATAAATAACACTATTTTTTTCCTTTGGCTAAATTCCCCCTATCTACTGGCAAGTTATCATTCTCAGACCACACTCACTGCTGCTGCTATTTTTCTCTGAGGTTGCTCAGTGGTGTTTTTGGCCAGAGCTCTTCTTAGTGGAGGGAGAACAAATTAAAAGTTTAAGAATATTCAACAAATATTTACTGAACACCCACATTTTCTTATTTAACTCCCGTTTAAACGCTGTGAGAGAGTATTACTTCCCCTCCTGGTTTTTCATCTCTGTGCTTTCTTTGCCATCCTCAATCCTTTCTCTTTCTTCTCTGAAACCCAGGTTCCTAGGGTAAAGAAGTGTGACAATCATTTGAACTATGAGTTGTAGTTTTTTCTCCATTTTTATCCAGGTCACCAACAATGAAGATGTCAGTTTCCCCGAGACAAACCTCAAGGGAGACCCTGTGGAGTGTCAGATAAAAGTCACCAGGAAACCCAGAATGGCAGGTTCTGTCTCATTTCCTCAGAGCACAAGTGAAGCCATCTTGCAGGCAGAGAGGGGATGCTGTTGGAGGGAGGCCGTGCTACCCCCTCCTGCTTTGACAGGAAAGGGGTTGGGGGCCTTGTGCTTCCCCATGAAGAGTGGACATTCCAAAGCTGGCCGGAGTGTCTGCTTCCTGCCAGGATCCTAAATGCAAGCTGGTGGCTCACACAGACATCCTGAAGGAGCGGGATGCAACAGCTGTGGAGAGAGTGGTGGAGAGAGAGGTCAGTGCCCAGGGATGCCTGAGTTCCCACCAGGTGGACTGGCAGGGTTGCTGCAGTTGGCTGCACAATTGTGTTCAATATTTCATCTCTTCTATATCCACGCCCTTTGCCGGGGGACTTTGGGGTTATTCCTGCTAGAGGTGAGGTCTCTTCTCATATCCCATTGATGTGGGCAAGGCCATGTGATTTGCTTTAGCCAATGGGATGTGGGTGAGAGTAATGGGCTGAGTCCTGAGCCTGGAGAAGCGTCGTGTGTGTGCATGTATCCGTGTGCACATGTGCATGTGCACGTGTGTGTTTTCACTCACTCCTTCTGACTTTGCCTAGAGAAGGGCTGGGTTGGCTGGAGAGCCTGCCTTTCCAGGAAAGTGAAAGACACATGAGCTACAACCACACCAGCCACCCAGCAAACCTGCAAGCTGAGGCAAGGCCACCTAGTTGACCTGCAGAATTGAATAGTAAATGTTTGCTATTGTAAGCCACCGAGTTTGGGGGTAGTTTGTTATGCAACACTGTTGTGGCAAGAGATAACTGATACGGTAATCTGTAAGGGCCTGGATGAGCCATAGAATTTAGTAGGGACAGGGCTGGCTCACCACCCCACCATACTTCCTGGTGGAGTCAAGACTAGTACCTCTAGGAAAGGAAGGGCATTCCCGTGGCTTGATTACCCAGGCCAGCAAGCTGCACGGAAGTGCCTCCTGAGGGTCCAGGAGCCATGGAATATGCCGCTACAGATGCAGCAGCTGATGTGCCCAGGTCAAGTCATACACTTCTTGCTGTGGTGCAGTGGGCCGCATGAAGGCCCCTATTGCTTGAGAACAGAGTGTGTATCCAATGACGGGCTTTGAACCAGACAGTCATCCATTTAAAAAATATTTATTGAGCACCTACCATGAGCCAGGAACCCTTCTAGGTGCTGTGAATACAGTGGTAAATCAAATCAGTTCATCATTGCCCTCTTGCAGCTTATGTTCTAATAACTGATAATAATAATAATAATAATAATAATACTTGCATTAGATTGAATGCTTATCTGAGATATGACTAAGTCTTAAAACAGAAGTGACTGGAGAAATTACTAGACAGGACTGTGTGGACTGCATTGGGCTAAATATAATTTTCTTACTGTCAGCTGGGAATAGAGGCTTGTTAAAATAAATTACAGGCAGTATAAAACTGAAGTGAGCTTATGTGCTCACAAATATAACTTGTGACTGTCCTGTACTGACTGTTAACACCGGAAGCACATCCTGCTTCCCTGACTGCTCTCTCTGCTTTTCTGCTCTTTGCTGAAAGCTGACTTCCTCTAAAGATACCACTTCACCTGCCCTCCCTCTGGGGAGCTGCACGTTTCACCACGTGCTAGACAACATTCTCCTGGCTGCACATGCTCCATCCTTACTCCTGCATCCTTGTGTAGAAGCCTTTCTGAGGCTCATGCCTCCAGCAACTCCACCACCCTCTGTCTCTTCTTCTGGCTGAGTTTTCTCAACCTCCTGGTTCCTCCTCCACATTCTTGAAGCTCCTGACTCATGGGCTCCCTTGCCAGATTCAGTCCTACCATTATCTTGAAGGACTTTGATGCCTATGAGGCTGGCATGTCCAGTATGTGAACCCCCCAAATCTGAGACAGGTCTCAGTTAATTTAAAAAGTTTATTTTGCCAAGGTTGAGGACATGCGCCCATGACATAGCCTCAGGAGGTCCTGACGACGTGTACCCAATGTGGTCAGAGCACATTTAGTTTTATACATTTTAGGGAGACAGGAGACATCAATCAACATATGTAAGGTGAACATTGGTTTGGTCTGGAAAAGGCGGGACAGCTGGAAGTGGGGAGGGTGCTTCCAGGTGGATAAGAGACAAGTGGTTCCATTTTCTTGAGTTTCTGATTAGCTTTTCCAAAGGAGGCAATCAGTTATGCATTAATCTCAGTGAGCAGAAGGGTGACTTTGAATAGAATGGGAGGAAGGTTTGCCGTAGCAGGTTCCAGCTTAACTTTTCCCTTTAGCTTAGTGATTTTGGACCCCAAGATTTATTTTCCTTTCACAAGTACTTTCTTCTCCTATTCCACTGGCTTTCTCAAATCCAGTGATCTGCCTTCTTCGACTGCCCACTCCCATCACCAAACCATGAATGATGACTCCCTCCCTCTCTCCTTCCCTCCTTCTCTCCCTCCCTCCTTCTCCCTTCCTTTCCTCCCTTCTTTCCTCTTTGTTACTTTCTCTTCTTTCCCTTCCTTCCTTCCATATCTATTAACTATATGCCAGGCCCTACACTGGGCTTTGTGGATTGAATAGAGGTAAAAATAGACTGTCTTAGTCTATTCAAGCTGTTACAATAGAAAGCCCTAGACCAGTTGACTTATAAACAACAATTTTTTTTTTTTTCTCACAGTTTCAGAGACTGGCAAGTCCAAGATCATGGCACCAACAGATTCAATGTCTGGTGAAGGCCTGCTTTCTGGTTTGTAGATGGTGCCTTCTAGCTGTGTCCCCACAGGGTAGAAGGGGCAAGGTCTCTTATGAAGCCACTAATCCTGTTCATGAGGGCTCTACTCTCATGACCTAATCACCTCCCCCAAACCCCATCTCCTAATATCATCACCTTGGGGGTTAAGATTTCAACATATGAATTTGGAGAAGGGGGCACAAACATTAGACCATAGCACAGACACAGTCCTGCCCTCAAGAAGCATAGAGTCAGTTCTGTCTCTGACCTCTGCTGATCCGTCTGTGACTACAATTATTTTTTCTTTCAGTTATCTTGCTCCTTTCCTCCTAGGACATCCATACACTGAACTGAGGTTCTGAGATCTTTCTTGAAGTAAGTACTGCCCTTGGAGTACAAAGAGCATTGTCCCGTCTGTTCCCACGTTTGGGTAGCATATTCATCCTTCAGTGCATGTAATAATAATACCATTATTTTGAATAGCAAACCCTTGTATAGTGCTTAAAGCATAAGCACTGGCCCAAGAGCTTTATATATTTACGTATCATTAAGTCCTCATAAAACTCTCTGAAGTAGATATTATTGCTATCCTCATTTTACTGATGAGGAAATTAAGGTAGGAAGAGTTTTAGTAATCTTCCTGAGATCTCACAGCTAGGGAGTGGCAGAGCTGGGATTCAAACTTGGGAAGCTAGACTTTTAGCCACTGGACTATATTACCTCATGGTATGGTTGTTAATATCTCTGTTTTACTGATGAGTAACCTGCAGCTACTAAGGCCAGAAGACTTGCTTAAGTTCACACATAATAAGTGGCAAAGCTGAGACCTCAGCTCAGGCAATGCTCCTTTTTAAAAAGAAAACAGCCTTGGGGTATGTCAATAGCTCAAATTAGTTTCCTGGGATTGATTGCTTTCCTGGCCTCTACCAGGAGTAGGTCTCATGAGAAAATTGGAATTCATGAGTAAGGGAATGGAGAAGAGGTGCTTCTGCAGGAGGGTTGAGGAAAGGGAGTTGTCTGCAGTGTGGGGTTTGAGGCATGAGGAGCTGGTCTTGGGAAGGTAAGATGTGGAGAGGCCAAGAAAGAAAGTGGGGTGTGCTCAGGGTAGTATTAGCCACAAACAAGTCTTCAGGGTGGGTAGGAGGAGCTACGGGAGTCCTGCAAGCCCTCCCCATTCCCTTGCTAAGCAGTTACACCACAGTTGAATAATTCTGATGAAGAAGGCGGGCTTTATCTTTCTCAGGAAGCTTGGAAACACTCAAAACCCATCTTGCATTAAGGGCCTCTGAGGCTTATCCTATTCAAATTAGAAAAATGCACGGGGTCTCCAGCCTGTGAAATCCCAAAAGTGCCTGGCTTCTGCTTCCGGGCTCCTTTCCTTGCCTCTGTCATGTGAACTACAATCATCAAACAATGCTTGGCATTTATCTATCCAGAGAGTTTTCTTCTGATGTTCCCCCCTCCCTCTTTTCAAGGAGCTCAAAGCTATTAATAGAGCTGATGGCAGTAATCAGAAGGTTGTAGTTTGCTTTTTATTTTTATTTGAATCATAAAATTATGCCTGTACCAAAGTTAAGGACGACTGGAAATAATGCCAAAGAATTTGTGAATTAGGGAAAATTTCAGTTTAAATCTCCTTGTGATGTCAGTTGAGAATAATGAAGGGCTAGCTAGTCAGCAATGGATCCTGCTGTGTTTTACGATCCAGGGTTATGCAGTTTTTGCTAGCATCCACCACACATGTAATTGCTGTGTATTTCCTTGTGTGACTCCGTTTAAAGTCTGTTCTACCTACTAGATTCCAAGCATGATGAAGACAGAACCTCTCCCTCTTGTTTACTGCTGTTTTCTAGTGTCTGGCATGGGGAGCTTGGCCAATAAATATTTTTTAAATATAAATAAATGAATGAAGCCAAATAACATCCACAGCTGGCGATGCTGGTGGAGTTCCTGCTCCCATTAATTCTCTCTCTCCTGGATTTCTGTGGTTAGTGTTGGACACGATTAATAAAGTATTCCAGGAAGAAAGGTGCTTAGATGGGCTTGGAAATTGACATGCTGGGGTCTTGGCAGCACAGGCTCTACAAGCAGGGGGAGCAAGCTGGGGCCAGGTACGGTAGTAGCTGGGGAAATTGGCCCAGCCACAGAGGCTGGCTCCAGAAAAGACAGCTGGGAAGTCCAGGCATAGGGTCTGCATCCATCTCAGACCCAATTTTGGCAGTAGGGCTTGTTGAAGTAGCCAAACAGATGGGCGGCAATGAGCGGTGGGGATAACAGGCGGAGGGTGACCTTATGAGAACCACGCGGGCTTTGGTGGAAATTAGTGGTGAGTATTCTATTACAGTGGGACAGGCAGGTCTGGTACCAGAAAGGAGGAGACCCACAAACACTGGAAATGACATGAGGCCCCTATAAAAGGTCTGAGGTTAGCCCCAGATTTTAAGAGGCATTGGCATATGATGTAGGACACCCAGACAAACTTGAGTGTGTATCCAGGTAGAGCACACCGACTACTAGAAGGGCTGTGGATTGGGAACCACAAGGCTCTCACCTGCCTCTTGATTCCAGGGTCCAGTTTGTCACAGCAACATGGTGGTCTTGACTGGGCCTCAGGATCCCAAGTTTGCATATAACCTAAATCTAAATTATAGAATTATAGAGACAGAGGGGATTAGAACTATGTGACTGTCTTCTTTTGGGAACGGTTAAGGCCTGACCCTGAATATGAGGGCCCTACTTTTATTGAACTACAGAGAGCTAGTTCCCATTCATGAGACTAGGGTGAGCTTCAGAGGAGCTGTGATGTGGAGAAGGGGTATTAGGACCTCGTCCAAGAATGATGGGTATGAATTAAAGATATCACAGCTTGGGGTGGGCCCAGAAGACAGTAACACATGCTGGAGGGAACTTCAGAATCTTATTAGGATGATAGTGTTGAATATCACATCTTAGGAGCTGATCCAAGTTTGGAAATAGGAGAATGAATAATGAGAACCAACCCTTCAAAGATAAAAAGTTGCCTGGCTATGAAAAATCAAAGAACAAGTGGTCCATGGCTGAGTCCTTGTACAATCACATAATAAGGTTGCTGCTGCCTGCTCCCAAGTGGGTGGAGGCGGAGGAGGGGTGGGAGGGCAAGAGAGCTTTGCCCAGCTGGATAATGGAGAAAGAGTACTCCAGTAGGAAACGATACTCTTACTTTAGAGATATTCAAGTCCCAGCTGTAAATGAGAGCCATCCCCCTTGTCTATTGCACCCAGGCAACGCTTTTACTTGTTAACTTCTATGGATACAGAGGTGTCTGCTACCAGCCAGGGGCACCAGATTTTACCTGGTACTTGGGAAGAACTAATGGGAATGACCCCTGCTTTCTTTCTCCCACTTCTTCTGTCTCCAAGTAGCATCTAATGGCCTCCCTGAGGTCTTTCCTGGCTAATCTAGTTCTCATTTGGTAATCTCTACTTGTACTACCTGGACTGCTAACCTTTTACATAACATATGCAACCTAGAGGCTGCTCTCACAGGTGCTAACTTCTGTAAGTGATCTGTGTACATGAAGGAAACCAATTTCTCCAAGTCCCAGCACATTCTAGCCCCACCCTATCCCCTAAGCTTGTCTCCTCTCACTCTTTCATCAAGCCTTGCCTTGAGTCCATCTCAGAAGCCACTTCAGGTGCTCTCAGCCTCACCTGTCTACCTGTCTTTAGGGCTTTTTGTTCTGGCCCCAGTTGCCCCTGTGGTGGTCAACTGTATGTGGCAGAGCCTGCTTCATGGCTACGTGACCAGTGCAGTTGGGCAGGGCCCTGGCTTTGAAGGGTTCCACACTTGGTTGAATGCTCTGCCAGAGCCATTTTGAAATTTGTTATCATTTTTGAACAAGGAGCCCTGCATTTTCACTTTGCACTGGGCTGTGGCTATTTACACTATATGGATTTTGACCAGCTGCGTGCTGGCTTAACCTGACCATGTCTCTCCTATGTCCAGTGCTGTGAGCCTCTTGCATCAAGCCCTAGAGTTTCCCTGTTGAAGCTGAAGCATCAGGCACCTTGAGACTTGGAGGTGTTGTTTTTCTCTACCCACTTCACCCCAGGATGAACTCTTAACCCATTGGGATGTAGGAGTCAAGGCGTAATTTCTTCTTCCTGACTCCTCTCCCACCTCCTGGTAAAGCATCCTGAGATGCATTTGTAGAGGATGGGCCTGCAAGATGGAGGAGTTGGTTGTTCCTGATGGTGGCTAGTTCAGTAGTTAGCATACCCCATGTGGCTCTTCCTTCCCCAACTCCTTCCCTTTCATGGTCTCTCCTGCTTTGGGGATGCACTCTCTGGTAGAGAAGGCGTGCTCATCAGTGATAACTACATTATTTTTACTGATGTTTGTTAGAGCGAGTCACTGTTGACAAGTCTCAGGGAGACAGGTCCTGTCCATCTTCTCCATAAACAGCCTTTCCCAGCACCATGTAGGTACATTATGACCATAGGTGGCAGCGTGTGCTGGTTAGGAGCCTGGGTCCCCATCCATGATACTCTGCTGTGGCTCAAGTCCTGTCTCTGCTTAGTAGTCACAACTGTATGACTTGGCAGTTTAATTTCAGATTCCTCTATAGACTAGAGATGATAACAGTTTCCACGTCAAAGAGTTGTCAACATTAAATAATGCTCATTAAAAATTAGCCTAGCATTTGGCATTTGAGAGGTTTTCATTTGCAGGTTAGCCATTATTATTATTCCTGTGTGCTAGGTAAGACCTGTTTTTCAAGGCTGAGACACAAGTCCTAGGGCCCGAGGCTGCTGAATGCACAGGTTGTCTGTCTAAAGAAAGGATATGAGTGAGGTGTAATAAAACATGGGCTTTGGGGATGGACAGATGTGACCTCAAAAGCCAGCTCTACCACAAACTGGCACATCGTCTGCATCCTCTGTGCCCCATCTCCTTTTGTGGAGAATGGGGAGAATTATGTGTCAGGAGTGTTTTTGGCCAAAAATTCTCCCTGCCAGTCACAAAATTTATTATTTTCAAAGGATACTCAGTAAAAGGTTTGGAATGTCAAGAGACAGACATTTATTATAAAGTGTTTTATTTAAAATAAACTCTTTGTTTTTCATTCACGATTCCATTAAGTAAAAATCTAATATTATCAGCCCTCTGCTGGTGAAGTCTTCTTCATCTCAACAGATCTGGGGGCCTCTCCCCACCTTAGGTGGGTGGTGAGAGCAGGGACTAGGATAGGTTGGGCTGAGAAAGTCAGGGGAGGACCAAAACTTCTCTGATTTTTAGCAGCTCCACCTCCTCCTTTATACCCAAAATGATTGACAGTCCAGATGACCAGTTCCACCTTGGCTTTATCATTTGGGTGCCCTGAGAGGCAGGGCTTCCTTTATTCTGATTTTTTCCCCTCCAAATTGCTTGCTATAACTTATATAAATTATCTTCTTGGAACAAAATGGTTTAAGTGCTCTTAGAATTCACTCGCCTATTCTATATGTTCAGAAGTAAAGGATGGGTCATCCTATGCAAATAGCCAAGACGCTTTCTAGCAGAATGTCAGGATTATTCAGAATTTGGGCACAAAAATCCACTTACTAGTTGAGATGGTAGCAGTAGTAATAGGAAAAAGAACAATAATAATAAAAGCAGAAACTACTCTATATTAAGCATGTACCTTCATTTGTAAAATGTATGATGTGTGTTGGTCATTACCATTCTTAACAAATAAGAAAACCAATTCGGAAAGGTTAAGTAATTTTCCAGAGAGAGCACAGTATTTACTGGTAAATAGCCAAGCTGGAACTCATATTTGGGTTTTATCTGACAGTTCTCATAACTTTCCCTCTTATCTATTATGCCATTTTGCCTCTCTCGGTTGTCATGGGGATTCAGGAGATGTGGTATATAGTGTCTGACATGTAGTAAATGATGCTGAGTATTAGCTCCCTTCCTCCTTTCTGTCCAAGGTCATTATCGTTCAGTCCCACCTTCCCTCCTTTGCTACAGACCCTAAGTGTCCCAGTTGAAACATCATATTCTGGACCCAGTGTTTTGAAATGAATCATTTATTTTCCATTACTGTCTTTCCAGAGGGTCTCAAGTTCTGTCTTCTCTCTCTGGCTCACTTTCCCCATGACCGCCAAACTTGCAGTGACAGCCCCATTGTCTTTTGATTGCTGGAGGCTACTGGTCTCGGCCCCTCCATCATTCTGTTCTGCTGGGCATCAAGGGGAAAGTGATTTCCTTCTCCAGACTTCTGGGCCAGCAAACACACATCTCACAGTGGAGCATTAGGCAGTTTCCAGGGTATCTTGCACACTGTTGTTTTGTGCCCACCAGCGTTAGTGTTCACGGCTGACCTACATCCATTGTCTGGATATATGCAGTGACCAGAGTGTAAAGTACAATCTCAGAAATCCCAGAAAGAGGAGAGAGAAAGACTGGCTAATGACAGTTACTGTGATGATAATGGTAACATTTCTTGAATGCCTGCTATGTGCTATATACCACTAGTATAAGTAGTATTAGTTCTACTAATACTGTAGAACTAAATATTTTATTTACATGAATTGTCTCATCAAATTAATATAACACTATTCAATAGGTGCTTTTATTTCTATTGTGGTTACTGTCAGCACTGAGAACAGTGCCAGACAAGAAACTCAATCCTTATTTGTTAAATCGTGAATGAGTCTCCCCTTTCATTGAAACCAGAGGGGTTAGGTAGCTTACTTAAGTTCGTACAGTGAGTGTAGATTTTAACCCAGGGAATCTGAATCCAGAGTGTGTTCTCTGTACCATTATGAGCTACTGTCTCCTGTTAATGAGATGCTAAATGAGAGGTAGGAGGTCTTAGTAGAAGGAGCCCTAAACTTCTAGTCAAGAACTGAATTCAAGTCTCAGTTTTGCCACTTACTAGTTTTGAGCAAATTTCTTAACCCTTGAAGACAGACACTGTTTATTGGCCAATATAGCCTACTGCCTACCTGCCTCCACTACAGAGGGTTGAATTGTGCTCCCCTTCCCTTCAAATTCATACGTTGATGTTCCTCAGCATGAGTTTATTTGGAGAGAGTCTTTACAGAGGTAATCAAGTTAAGATTAGGTTATTAGCATGAAGCCTATTCCAGTATGACTCTTGTCCTTGGAAAAGGGGAAGGTTGGGCACAGAGACATGCAGAGAGAGAAGATGAAGTGAAAAGAAACAGAGAGATGGTGACCATCTACAAGCCAAGGAGCAAGGCCTGTAACAGAGGTTTCCTTTACAGCTCTCAGATCGAAGCAGCTCTACTGATATCTTGATCTTGGACTTCCCAGGCTCTAGAGCTGTGAGACTACACATGTCTGTTGTGTAGGAAACCGTGTCTGTGATATTTTGCTGTCTATGGCAGCCCTAGCAAACTAACACAGGCAGGTAAAAGAACCATGGCAGATTGCCTTGCAACTAGGGCCAAAGCTGTGATAGTGTGAGCTGATAAAATATGAGCAAAGAGGATGCTGGGAGGGGTTTGAGGAAGTCTTACTTCCTGGGAAGGGAGACTGTTGTCACTAGTTCATTCATTCACTGCCTTCTGCCTTGACTATGGATGTAATGTCTGGGTCGTTTTATGATTAAAAAGAAAGTGCAAGAGAACCAGAGACACCAGCCCTGCCGCCATTGCCTAGCCCATCCCTGCCTAATTCTAGATAAAAATAAACTCTTCTTTTCTTAAACCACATGGATCAGGCCAGCTGTTACTTGCAGCTGAACAAATTCCTGATATACTCTCAGAATGAGCTTCCTCTTCTACAGAGTGAGGATGATCAGATTCATGGGGCTGTGGAGCAGATGAAATGAGAATCTACAGAAAATGGTGCCTTGAATGGTAAAACACCATGTAACTGTGAGTTACTGTCACAATAAACAAATCATCCCCAAAGCTATCATCTCCATTTAGAGCTTGCTCCCAAGCCCTGACTCATAAAGTCCTGTGTTGGTTCTTCCACCAAGGAGCCAGATGGGCTGAAAGACATTTTGTTTCCAGTCGTTTAGCATGATTATTAAGTAAAGCTGGAAAGAGGCCTAGAGATCATTTAGTTCAAATGCCTTATTTTATGGATGAGGAAATTGGGGCCCAGAGAGGCTGAGTGACTTGTCCAAGGTCACAGAGCAAGTCTTTGATAGAGTCAGGCCTTGGGTCTAGATGTCTTTGGATTTCAGAGCATGGCTACTCCCTACATAAATTAGGTGGACTCTGAGATTCACGTGAGAGTTTGTATCTAAGGGTTGATTGGTTAAAATGGTTTTTTTTGGATTTAGGGCCCAGGCAAAACCATCCCATTTCCCCTCTTTCAGAGCAGATGTGATCTCTTCATTTCCAGATCTCTGATCTGACCTCTTCTGAGCACATACATAGTCCCAGCACCAGTGGGATTTATTTTCTTGTCTTGCTTTCCCTGCCACCATTAATAATACCAGTTACGACTGTTGACCACTTACCATGTTCCGGGCACTTTATAAACATGGTCTTAAATACAACTGGAGTTAATGCAATGATGTAGGTACTACCGTCCCATTAAGGAGTTGAGATCAAGCTACTTTTTTTGGATCACCCTATTAATAAGTGGACAATGGCACCTTTCTCCTGGCCATGTGATAAAAGACTTTTCAGTTCAGTTTGATTTAGGTCAATAAGTTTTCCATTCTGGCTGCCTTGCTGTGTGCTGGGGATAAAGTAGTGAACAAAACAGTGCCCGTGCTCTCAAGGAGCTAACAGTGAGAGGAGAAGCATTAATCAAGAGGTTATGGTGCAAGGACTGTGGGCACACACTCTGCACCCAGACAGGCTGGGCTTGAGTCCTGGCTCTGCCACTTTTTGGCTGTGTGACTTTGGGTACTGTATCTCCATGTGCTTTGGTTTTTTTCACCTGTAAAATAGGGATAATAATAATACCTCTGTATTAGTTCATTCTCACGCTGCTAATAAAGCCATACCCAAGGCTGGGTAATTTATAAAGGAAAGAGGCTTAATGGACTCACAATTCCACATGGCTGGGGAGGCCTCACAATCATAACAGAAGTCAAAGAAGAAGCAAAAGCATGTCTTACATGACGGCAGGCAAAGAGAATGAGAGCCAAATGAAAGGGGGAAACCCCTTATAAAACCATCAGATCTCGTGAGATTTATTCACTACCATGAGAACAGTATGGGGGAAATCACTCCCATGATTCAATTATTTCCTACTGGGTCCCTCCCACAACACGTGGGAATTATGGGAGCTACAGTTCAAGATGGGATTTGGGTGGGGGCACAGCCAAATTATATCAACCTCCTTCATAGATTATTGTGAGGATTAAAGCAGTTGATACATGCCAACTGCTGAGGACTCAATACATTTTAGCTATTATTATTTTTAGTGTGTTCACTCTGCACCTAATACTCTTCTATACAATCTCTCTTGCCTCTAAGCATTCATTGCTGGGCCTGTTGGTTTCAGAGCTGGTTTGGTCACCTTGAATGTGTATGATCTCTCCACTCTATTCAGCTGGTCTTTATTGGACAACTCTAGGAAGTAAAGCCAATGGAAGTTGTCACCTACTTTTGGTAGAGTACAAGGGGCTAGTCTTAAAATTCAGGGGTCTGTGTTCCTCCAGTGCTGGAGGTGGTGGGATTTGGGTGGGTCCTGGTCCTTCTTTCTACTCAACTCTTCAGCAGGAAAATGAAGGTGCTCTGCCCAGTGAGTTTGTAAGGGCTCCTCTGGCTTGAAGGTCTGATTGTTTGATGTTGTCATTGTGAGAAAGACACACAAAAGATCATCAGAGAAAGTATAAGACAAATATATAGTGCTCATATGCGTGGTATCAACAACAACAATAAAATCCACACAAAGAGAGTGTGGAGGGTTAGAGGTCAGTGTGGGCTGATGTTTTCAGGAAGCCTCATAATTTCTCTGATAAACTAAGAGGGTAGACTAGATCATCTCTAAGTTTCATTGTGCTACCAAAGTTTCTAGAGGCCCATGATTTTATGAGATGGATCTTATTGCAGTATTAAAAGGCAAGTTGGATGTGAGTTGTTGAAGAGAGGTTGAGGACGGCAAGAGAACAAGAGGGCAGAGAGCAGTCCTGGTCATAGCCTTCTCCCAGCACGAAATGGATCAGGCACCACACTTGGTGAGATAAAAAGGCCATGACCTTTTATCATGGTCATGGCAGGACCATGACTTTCAGGATCTCTGGCTTAGGCCAGAGGAAGGCAGGACCTGACTTTCAGGATTTCTGGCTTAGGCTCAGAGGAGGCTGTGATGAGTCTGGAACTTTGATGGCAGTGAAGGCCTAGGAGGGAAGGTAAGTAAGAATTTGTGAACCTCTGTGAGTGAAAAAACCCATAAACTCAAAGTGTGTTTTGTCTCTTCTCTTACTCAACACAACAATCAATACAGACAAAAGACTTCTGTGACCGAATGTGAAGGGTTTCTCCCCACCAACAAATAAGCAATCAGTTCTGCAGCAGACACCAGCTGGGTGTCCTCTAAGGACACCCTGTATCTAAGGATTGATTGGTTAAAACACTTTTTGGATTTAGGGCCCAGGCAAAACCATCCCATATCCCCTCTTGTCAGAGCAGATGCGATCTCTTCATTTTCAGATCTCTTATCTGACCTCTTCTGTCTACCTGGAGACAGTGTCAGATCCTACAGGGTGAGGACTCGGTCCCACCAGACTGCTCCCTTACCCTCCACCTGCTTCAGACACCAGTCACAAGGCCAGGTCTCCAAACGTCTGACCAACAAGCTTCAAGTTGGGGTTCCCACGACTCCCTGTCTAGGTTCGATTAATTTGCTGTAGTTGCTTGCAGAACTCAGGGAAACACTTATTTACTTGTTTATTATAAAGGACATTACAAAGGATACAGATAAGAGATGCATAGGGCGAGGTATGGGGGAAAGGTGCAGGGTTTCCGTGCCCTCTCTGGTGGGCCACCCTCCAGGAACATCCATGTGTTCAGCTATCTAAAACCTTCCTGAACTTGTCCTCTTGGGCCCTTTATGGAGACTACTTTGCACAGGCATGATTGAAGCATGGACAATTGTGTCAAAATATGATGGGCCTCTCTGCAGCATTCTCCCCTCCAGGGTGTGAGGCAGGATCCTCTGTGGAGTGAGGGTCTCAATCAGAAAGGCATGGGAAGATTGGAGTCTTGCTTTGGTCTGGTGAAAGGCAGGCAGGGGAAGATCAGAGAGAGAGAGAGAGAGATTCTGTTTTCTGAGGCCTGCTTCTGAGGCCTAAAGCGTCCCAATATCATAACAAAAGGCTGTGAGTTATGAGCCAGGAACTGTGGGCAGAAACCAACATATACAGATATCATAATATCAGAGCCTCATTTCTAAATTGGAGGCGCTGTCATCCAGTGGAGCCAGACCGATGTGGGTTTCAAAGGCTCTTCTTCCAAATTATATCTAGATAGTGGGGGAAATGATTGCGAATCTCTGAGCCTTAATTTCCTATGGAGAAAATGGGGATTAGGTACACCCCATGGTGCTATTGTGAGAATTCAATAAAATATGTTGACCATAGAGTAGAGATTTAATAAATAACTGTCTTTGTGACTCATAAAGGCAATTTTGGATGTTAGCAGATTTTTTCTGAAGGCTGGGTCACTTGCTTGGTAAGAGTTATTTATTGGGAAAAATGAATGTCTTTACTTACTGAATTATATTGCCAGATTATTTCCCCTCTCTGTGTCTCAGTTTCTTATTCTGTAAAATGGAGAACAATATTTATATTGTAGGATAATTAAAATCCAGACTCCAGTATCTTAGTACATATAAGGAGCTTATAACAGTGCCTGGCATAGAGCAAGGGTTCATTATATGGTGACTCATTATTATTCTATTATTATTATTATCATAATCATCTTATTGTTATTATTTTCTTATTTGTCAGCAGAAGAATACAATGAAGTTCCCCAAAACAGCCTCAGATATTAAAAATTCCAGATGTTGGAAAAGCTTTGTTGACTTAACTTAGACAAGAACTATTTAATAACCTGGGAAGATAGACGGGATGAAAATGTGCACATTGCTCCTTGTGCAAATTGCTGTAGCTTGGAGCCCTGATGAAAGAAAGGCACTTACCACTCTAAGAATTAAATTTGTAAGACTTCTCCTTCCCCTACTTCCCTAAAACCACTCAGCTTCCACATAATCTTAGGACACCTGCTACGTACTGTCAACTCAGGACGTGGCAAGGCTGCCATTTCACCTGTTGTCATGATCTGACTCTTGTGAATATTTCTGGGTACTCACACTGAGATCCTCAGTCACAGAAAGACCAATGGGAACCTTAGGGACAGGTAGTGTGGTGAAGAGCAGGGCTTGA
This sequence comes from Rhinopithecus roxellana, assembly GCF_007565055.1. Lineage (NCBI taxonomy): Eukaryota > Metazoa > Chordata > Mammalia > Primates > Cercopithecidae > Rhinopithecus > Rhinopithecus roxellana. The sequence continues at coordinate 14,520,573 of NC_044561.1, forward strand.
GGAAATGTGGCCTGTCAGCTTGTTCTGTTGTCCTGCTCATTGATTTAAGATGGAGGAAGCTTTCTTTATAGAGATTTGCATGTCAGCATCTCTTGAAAGATATGATCTAGCAACAATCAGCTGGAGTTGAAGGCATGGTCTCACAGTTCCACATGCCCTACCTCTCCTTATTGCCTTTCATCTTGGCCCACTTCACCATTGCATGTTACCTGCCTGCACTGCAGGCCTTTATGTTCTCTCTCTATCTCCCACCACTCCCACGAGAACACCCTGGGTTGAGTCATCCTCCCTGAATGTGGCATACTCCCCGACCCCATTACTGAGGGGCTTGCCCTTGTGATTTGCTTTGGGCAATGGGAAGTTAGTAGATGATGTAAGAAAAGGCTTGAAATGTGCTTTGGCAGTAGAGCTGTCTTGAGGCTGCTCTTGTCCTGAGAAGAGTATCTTGGGCATCATGGCCCAGCTAATTCACAGGTAGGTGCCTGGGAATCCATAATGGAGGTTTTACATTGCTGAGATTGATGGATGTTTGTTATGCAGCAGTAGCTGATTAATACACTGGGTTCTAATACAAGATCCACCTGTAACTCTCTGTGTGACTTTGTTCAAGTCATTTTATTTTTCTGGGCATCAGTTCTACATCCTCCAGTCTTCAAAATGGGTAGAATTAGACACAATTTTCTCAAAGTACCCATTGGTTTGTAACAATCTATTTTTAAAATAAGGACTGAAGTTCTAAGGAATGGATACTGTGAATTTCTCCTCTACCCTACATTCCTTTTGAATTCTATTGTTTGGATGTTGCCGTTAATGTAAATATATTTAATTTGATAGTTTATTCTACACGCAAGAAGTAAGAAGAAAGAGGAGAAGAAAGAACTAACATATATTAAGCACCAGCTTTGGATTAGATGTTTTACAAGTGGCATGTACTTTAATCCTCGGCACAATCCTATGGTAGGTTTGATTATTCTTGTTTTATAGATAAGAGGATCAGAGAGGTCATCGGACCCACCTAAGTCCATCCAGCTAGTAAATTGCATGCTGAGATTTAGACCTAGGTCTATTTGTTTGCAATAATCTTCTGCAACAACCTAAAATTGAACTTCTTACTTATCCTCCTGTTTGTTTTCTTTTGTCACAGAAAGTGCTCCAGGTGCCTGTGGTCCATAGAGTGGAGTGAGTCTCTAAGCAAATCTGGAGGGACTCTGGGAGCTGAAGATTCAGAATATCTCCACTTACTCTTGCTGCAGCCTTTGCTGCTCGACTGTTGGGTGCCATGATGGTATGAACTGCTCCCTTCCTCAGTCTTCCTGGCTCCTTCCATGAGCCCACTGATCTGTGGCAGCATTTTAACAGTCTTGGTCCATCTATTTGTAGAGGTGTTAGCATGAGACACACAAGGATCTGGAAACTTTGAAGGAGACTGATACCACAATGCAGGAACCCTATAAGGATTCCAGGGAGGTAACACACACCAAGGGATCGGCATTTACATTATCACTCTTCCTCTTCTTTTCCTCAATCAATGAGATTTGTAGACATTATCTCATTTTAAATATTTATATATATTGATATGGCACAATGGCCCCATGAGGTTAATATTATCATCCCCTGCCCTCTTTTTTCTAGTAATGCATCAGAGCATCAGACTTTAAGTCAATGATTTGAACCCAGTTCTTCTTGGCTTCAAAGCCTTGGGGCACAATCACTCCATTGGACCACTAGGTTCCTGCAACTCTCTGCTTTGGACTTCTTCTGAGCTGCAAACCCCAGGTATTATTAGAGCACCATCAGTGATAGATTTTCATGTATATGCATGTGTTTCTACCCAGCAGTGCAATTAATGAGCCCTTAAGGGTATGTGGGTAGATGACATATTCTTTACTCCCTAGGAACAATGTAGAAAGCCACCAGGACACCAAATTTCAATGTCTTTGCAAAGGACTAGGCCACAACCTCATTGGAGATTCTTTTTTCCCATTGTTTTTCTTATGGTCACATTCATGCTATGGTTTGTTTGTTTGTTTGTTTGTTTATTTGAAACAGGCTGGAGTGCAGTGGCGTGATCTCAGCTTACTGCAGCCTCCGCCTGCCAGGTTCAAGCGATTCTTCTGCCTCAGCCTCCCGAGTAGCTGGGACTATAGGCATGTGCCACCTCACCTGGCTAATTTTTGTATTTTAGTAGAGATGGGGTTTCACCATATTGGCCAGGCTGGTGCTCAAACTCCTGACCTCATGATGTGCCCGCCTCGGCCTCTCAAAGTGCTGAGATTACAGGTATGAGCCACTGTGCCTGGCCCATGCTGTGTTTTAAGTTTGAACAGCTCCTTTACATCCATCATTTCATCTGATTTTCCTTATCACTGATAAGACAGACAGAGAGACATCATTTTTACTTTTCGAGGGAGGAAACTGACACCCAAAGAGGCAGAATGACTTGCCTGGGTTTGCACAGCTACTTTTGAGAAATACTGCAAAGGAGATCCAAATCTCCCAGCCTGTCTAGAGCTCTCCTCCAGAGCAAACAGCAACTTCAAGTTAGGGTTGAGAAGGAAAACTCTGGCAAAAGGATGTATTTTCTTTTTCTTTACTCATTTCTCTCAAATTTCCCAAGGATTTCTCTTCATCTTCTCTTCCAAACCCCTCGTTTTATTTAAAGGAGCAGCATGGCTCACTGGCTGGGTAAGAGCCTGGAGACCGAGAACCTGAAGACCAAGATTGTGATGGTGATAATTATAGTGGTGATGATGGTTATGCTGCTGCTTACTTTGTTACCTTGTATAAAGCCCAGATATCCTCCAGTGTTCAGCTTTCCGTGAGGAAAATGAAGTCAGTAACCAAGAATACTCATCGGTGTGCTTTGAGATTATACACCCATGTTGAGTGCTAGAGGCTGAAACTGGCCTAAAGAGGTTTAGATTGAGACAAATGAAAGGAAGAACAGAAGAGGAAGCACCCTGCTCTCTGAGCCTATAACCTCTTTATGTAATAATAGCTCACATTTACTAAGTGCGATGTGTGTTTCAGTTTTAGATTCCAATTGTTCATCGCTACTTTATAGAAAAGCAATTGACTTTTGTATATTAACTTTGTATTCTGTAATTATTCTGTAATTACCTCCCTCCTAGTTCCAGGAACGTTCCTGTTGATTCTTTGGAATTTTCTACTTAAGAAATCATGTTACCTGTACATATAACATATAAACAAAGTGCTTTATATTTAATCTTCATAAACAATGCTAAGAGGTTGACTTAATTATTCTCATTTTATAGATGAGGTCACCGAAATACAGAGAAGTTCATAATTCAACTAAGTCTATGCAGCTAAAAGGTGGCAGAACTACAAGTTGAACCTGGAACCTGACACAAGACATTACTTTGCAGGATTCACATTTGCCACCATCTCACAGGTATAAGGGGACATGATATCTAAGTTTAATTAATAGGCCCAATTCTTCACTCTTCCCTGGATCCGTGCCTCTGCAATGTAACTTAGCAGGGCTCTCCCGCTATAGGTAGGTGTGGTTCTCAACCCTTTGATTTGGGGCTCTGTCATGTGACTCATTTTGGCTAATAGAAAAAGACAAAGTGATGATATGCCAGCCCTGAGTCCAAGCCTCAAGAGCATTTGCATGTCTTTCTGCTGCTTTGTGCTGCTGCTATTGGTAGGAGAAAAGCATGCCTGGGCTAGCCTGCTGGCCCCCAAAGGTAGAAGGATGAGCGAGATCCTCCTCTGTGGATGTACAGCTGAGCTATATCCCAGCTAGGTTGCTTCCACCAGGACATTCTAGAGTCAGGTCTAGAGTGGGTCCACTGCTCCTCCTACCTCCACTGGCCACAGGTGGATGAAGGACCCCAGCTGAGATCAACCAAACTCCAGCTGATCCCCCAGACCAGTGACAAATAGCTGCTGAGGTTTTGTGGTGGACTTTTTCTCAGCAATAGCTAACTGATACTCGTGGCAACTGTGAAAAGAGCAGAGTTTTTGAATCAAACATGCTTTTAAATCACACTTGTGCCAGTTATTAACTGTACAATCCTGAACAAGTTACTCAAACTCTTTGAACTTCAATATTGTCATCACAATGGGGATAATAACATCTACTACTAGAGACATTATATTAATGGGATAAGCAGAAGCATTGACTATGGTGTCTGGCACAGAATGTGTGCTTAATAACCATGGGTGTCCTCATTGTCCCAATTGCTCTTATCACTCTGCATGTAGTGCTTATCACTAAGCATTTCGTGTATATCCATGTTCATAGACTGTGGGATGGGCTCTGTGCACAGTGAATGAGGTTAATGGTCACTATCAAGGTCACATGGAGCTTGGTGGCAGTGGCCCAAAGAGGAACTGTGTCTGGAAAGTCTTGATAAGAGGGGCTAGGAAAGGATCCAGCCAGGCAGACCCTGGGGCCAAAGCAGAAAGCACTCTAGGGCTTGGCAAGACTCAAGTTTCTCTGGATGCTGGGGCATGGACCTGCATTTTGGGCAGAGATTTAGATGATTTGGGAGAAAAGACAATCATTGGAACTGGAGTATCAACTCTGTATCACAATCTGTTGACACAATAATGCCATGTGACAAATCACCTTACAACTGTGGTTGAAAACAAGAAACATTAATTATCAACCATGAATCTGCTGGTCACCTGGGAGGTTCTTCTGCTTTCAGATGGGCTCATGTAGTTTCTGCAGTCATCTATGTGCTTGGTAGGAAATCTGTGGATTGTGGAAGGGCTCTCTCTTTCAGCTTGGGCTGTAGGCTGTCTTCTCATCTGCAGCAGGCTAGTTTGGGTGTGGTCCCATGCTACTTGGGCATGTTCTCATGGTGTGACAGAGGTGTGAGAGGGAGGGAAGTGGGGAACAGAGAGAGAGAGGGGGGAGAGAGAGAGAGAGAGAGAGCGCGAGAGTGCACAGAAGTGGACAAATCCTCTTTAGGCCTAGGCTTCTATCACATTCTGTTTGCCAAAGCAATTCACACAGCCAGCCCAGATTCAAGGAGGTAAGAAAAATGGACACCATCTTTAGATCTGTGTGTGTGTGTGTGTGTGTGTGTGTGTGTGTGTGTGTGTGTGTGGTCGGGTGGTGGGGACTTCAGTATCCCATTGCAAAGGGCATAGATACAGGAAGACCTTTAATTGGGGGCATCACTACAATCAATCTACCATAGCTCATACCTGGAATGGCCCAGTTATTAGGTGAAGGGATTGAGATCACAATAGGAACAGCGGCCAGAATCATTGATTTTGGGTCACCAACTGCTGGCCTAGGCTCGTAAATTTCCCTTGATCAGGTCTAGGATTGGTAAAGAGCTGGTAGAAGACAGACATTCTGAGTTGAAGGCATTGGGCAATGTGGGGGGTAGAGTCAGGAGTATTCATATCCAAGTAGAGCAGGAACCACAAGGAAATAAAGTGTTAGCAATGGCGTGTAGGCAGCCGAGGGACAGTTCTTGTGTGATGAGAATTGTCTGCCAGCAAAACTGTGTGGTGGGATATGGAATAGCATTATAAACCCCCTTGCCCCACTCTACCAATTAACTTGCAACAGAATCTATGTGAGAAGTAGGTTTCCTTTTGAGAATATGAAAGGAATACATGAGAATCAAGAAAAATTGGTCTAAATCAGAAACATTGAAAAACAAAATAAAACAAATCATTCAATCAGCCAAAGACAATCACTGTTAACACCCAAATACATTTCTCTAACCACCTTTTTTCTCCTGCATACATATATGTTTATACATATTACACCTATTACAAATAAGCATTTAAAAAGCTACAATCTTCAAGGAGATTTGCTTTTATGTTCTGTTTGTTTTTGCAGCTTTAGAGAACATGATCTTGACTAAAATAATTTCAAGTATCCACATATATCTATCTAGGATAAGAAAGGTTTTGCTTTCTTTTTTTTTTTTTTTTTTGACACAGAGTCTCACCCTGTCACCAGCTGGAGTGCAGTGGTGCAATCTAGGCTCACTGCAAACTCCGCCTCCCAGGTTCAAGTGATTCTCCTGCCTCAGTCTTCCGAGTAGCTGGGATTACAGGTGCACACCACCATACCCAGCTAATTTTTGTATTTTTAGTAGAGACCGGGTTTCACCATGTTGGCCTCGATCTCCTGACCTTGTGATCCACCCGCCTTGGCCTCCCAAAGTGCAGGGATTACAGGCATGAGCCACTGCACCTGGCCTTGCTTTCTATTTTTAAAGGTAAAAATAACAGAATGACTTAAACCAAAAATCTTCCAGAATAGGAGATATACAAAATTCAGTCATAACATCCACAGCATAAACAAACACCAAGCAACAGATTCCATTATTGATCTCCAGCTCCCCACACTAAGGAACTGGTGTGAGCTCTTGGCCAGTGAGGTTGGCAGACCTATCCAAATTCAGGTCTTGTTGGCATCTGTGTCTTTGAGGATATGCTATGCGGACTCTCCTGAGAGTTCCACATGGCTCAGTGTGGAAGACTGGAGTGTTGGAAGATCTGGCTCCTGTTTTCAGACCTTTTAACTGGCATGAGTTCACTGACAGTCATCATGTAGGCACTTGCTCCAAGTTTGTTTTGAGAGTTGAATCTTTATCAGCCGGTTTCCATGGACAATATTGCTTCTTCAATGTGTCTCTAATGTGCCATCCCTCTGAGTTCCCTGTTGTTGAGAGTGTTTGTGTGTCTGCATTGCTAGGTTTATGTTTCTCTCTCCTTCTCATTCTCTGTCTCTTTTCATGCCCTAGGCAAGCTTGTATTCTCTGTGTGGGGTCCCGGTGGCAGAAGGGGAAGACAAGCTGTATCAGTAGCATGGGCACTTAAAATCCAAGTGCAAGAGTCACTTTCAGTTTGGATTTCAACAGCACATTAACCCAATCCTTTTAAACAGTCCCAGTGCTTCCTGCACATCACCAATAAACACCTCCCAAGATGCAGTAATGGTGCTTCCTGCATATCACCAATAAACACCTCCCAAGATGCAGTAATGGAGCATGTAACATTCCTCCTACTCATTTCCCAACCTTTGTCATAGGCATACTTTTCTTGTATAGTTGTGCCCATATTGCCCATAAGTCTTGAAATCGTACTTCACGTAACATTATTTTAGCAGTATTTCTCTGAGCTCTTACATATTCTAAGAAAGTGCCCTTTGTGATGGTCAAATAATATTCCACTACATGAACCATTTAAACATGTTAATTCCCTTATAATTGAACATTTAGTTTGCTCTTAATATAACTAGTACATATAGTGAACACTTACACATACAGCTTTTATCTTTCTTTCTGAATTTAGGATCATTTCCTTGGGATAGATTTCCAGAAACAGGATTATTCAGAACAATAAATGTATGGTCATTTAAAAAAGACTTCAGAAACAGTCTTCTAAATTACTCTTCCAAAGCGTGTACCAACTGAACCTCCCACTGGCGATGGATCAGAGTGACGGTTCACTGCCAAGAGGTAGCGTTTCCAGTAGTTACTTTGAACAATGGAAGAGAGCAAGCCCAGGGAGCTTCAAAGCTGTTTCAGATAAAAGGCATGATTTGAAAAGGCAGATAGTTGGCAGACCTTATAGCCGGGGGTGTTTAGCTGGGGAATCGTAATGCCAACAAGCCAGGGAACGAATTTTGTGGATTTCACAGGATTTCAGGTGTTCTACTCTCCCAGGTTCAACGTGGTTCCCGGGAACTCCTTGGCCATCAATGCCCAGCTCAATTGCCCCCCTCCTCTGCAAAGCCGTCCTTCGCCCCAGAGTGAACTTGAGGAAGGGATTCTTCTTTTGTGTTCCCTTAGACTCTGAATGTTGTAGTACTTACCACACAGTACTACATTTGTACTTGAGTTCTCAGTAGCCCAGAAGCCTACTTTAGGCAGGGACCGAAGTGTACTAATTTCTTTGTCTTTTACAAATTTCACTTTACTGTCTTGCTCATGGTAGAAGTTCCTAGAGATTTGTTGATAGGATGGATGGACCAAATGGGCTCTCTGTCAGCTTGACATGCTCCATCCAAGTGGCTTCCGTGACCTTCCCTCACACACAGATTTTCCATCTCCAAGGCAGTGGCTTGAATGACAAAAAGGAACCACCTGGGGGGAAAAGACTGGAAATCAGAAAGTTCTAAGCAGATGGATCAGCCAGTGCAAAGGGCCACAGAATGCTACCAGTCTAGAATGTTTGGGAAATGCAAAAAAGAATGATGCAGTTAAATTATGGTACAAGAGAGGAAACGTGCGTGTTGAAGGATGAGGTCAGCAGAGCCCAGATGATTGAGGCCCTCGTGAGTTAAAGGAAGAAGCATCAATTTTATTCTGAGGGTGGCAGAAAGCCGGTGTAGAGTTTTAAGTAGAAGAGGGTGTGATTAGATTTACACTAAAAAAAATACATCCGTCTGCTTGCTGTTCAGAAAGTGGGTTGTGGAGAGAAGCGGGAAGCTCTGGGGAGACCAGTAAGCAGGGTCTGACCAGTTACTCAGGCAAGAGGTGATGGTGACCTGGCCCAGGTGGCGGTAGCAGAGATGGAGAGAAGTAGCTGGGTGTAGGTCAGGCTTTGGCTGTGGAAATTCTGGGGATGAGGGCAAGAGATGACTCTAGGGAGGTTCTAAGGTATTTGCCTACATGACTAGTTGAATGGTGGTTCCTTGGAAAACACCAGGGAAGGACCAAGGATTTTTTTTCCCCAGCAGAATGTTGGGAAGGAGCCGAGAACCAATAATTCTTCCTTGTGTGCCAGACCCTCCAGGTCTGGTCCTCTGACTTGGCCTTTCCAGTCTGGTCTGGAGACTTGGGTCTCACCTTTGAATCCCAGCCAATGAAGACTCGGGGCGGGGGGTACATTCCCAGTTGCATGTTCTGCTGGTGCACTCTGTCCTTCCTGACCACATCTTCATTGATACCCTCTTCTGTTGACCTCTTCCCTTTCTCTATAGCTTTGTTCCCATGCTCTGTACCACCCTGGCTCCCAGTGTCTGCTCCACTATAAAGAATAAATTCTATAGCATCACCATGCAGGTATGAGCTATAGCTGACCAGGTCTTTAGCTAGAAATAGTGGCTAACACTTATATGGTATTTATTATATACCAGGCACATATCTTGGCTCAATCAGTCAGTGCAACAGTACTATTCAGTTGCTACTGTTATTATCCCCATTGTACAGATGGGGAAATTGAGGCACAGAGTGTTCATATAGCTTGCCTGTGGTCCTACAGATGCCAGGTATCAGAGTTGGGAGGTGAACCCAAGATATCTGGATCTAGAGCCTATGTGCTAAACTGTTAAGCTCTGCAGAATCATAAGTAATGTGGCATCAGTCTTTCCCCTGGTACATCAGCTAGCGCAACATGCTGAGGGCTCACTAATATTGCAACTGTTGATTCTAGGTCACTGTATTTACTTTGCCTTCTCTAACACTGTTGCATCAGAGAATGAAAAGAAGGCTGAATTCAAGGTATAGAGGTGTCAAAAGAGAATCAGATCATGAATGAACCATCCCTACTGAGGCATTTGTTCATTGAAAATATATTAGTTGAATGCAATCCCATGCTTGGCATGTGTGACAGTAATGGGCAAGATAATGTGTCTCCTGCTTTCATGGAATATATGTTCTCCTTCCCAGTGTTGCATCTTCCACAGCATATGTAAGTACCCCCATCATTTTCTGTCCCTCTAATTCAACCCAGGTTCTGGGAAGTCCTTGTTCATGACCTCTACTCAATTCTGTAGTGCTTATTACCCTTCCTGGCTGCACACACTCTGTTCTACTCTCAGCCTTTGTTCTAGGGATTTTTTTCTAGTCTCTTCTCTTCTACCCAAAGTCAAGAACATTCCTTATCTCAGCTATCCCTTACCTGTTTTCAGGCATGGGCTGCTTCCAGGTTTCTATAATGACAAACATCTTCTGAAATTGAGCAGAGAAGCAGAGAAAGGGAGCTGGAGCCACTTTCTAAAATTATGAACCTGTGAAAGCCAGGGACTCTGTAACCCAGTGAGCAGGCCACCATAAATGGATGAACAAATTGGGATGAAGGTACCATTAGGGTTGGAGAACTGAGGAAAACTAAGATTAGTATGTAAAATGCCTGCTACAAGTTCCTATACAATTGTTAGAAGTGGCTCAAATATTGGTTTTGAGCTCCCTGGCAGCCAAAATAAAAAAGAAAAACATAATTAACTTGTATGATATTCATGGCTCATGGTTTACAAACAAAATAATTTGTCATTAAAAGACTAGATTTACTAGATTTTTCTTGTACAGAGAATGGAAATAAATGCCTCCCTTGTGTACTCATCAAGAGACCCCTGTCTGATATAGTTGGAAATATCCCAAACAAAACTTGCTGTTTTAAAATGTGCTTGCTTTGCAAAGTCATTTTGTATTCATGGAAGTAGCACTGGGAATGGCTATTGCTTCAAGGTGAGACACTACTTTTCTGTTCCCCACTGGCCTCCCATGGCAGGTAGAGCAATCTTCTGTGCACAGTAGGTTCCCCGTCTGTGCTTTTACCTGATTTACTCTTTATTAGGTGTCTGTTGGATCCCAGAGCCCTGTGTCTCATACTCCATTGTATCTAAGAAACATCCTATGACTTTAAAAATTGCTGATATGTAACTGAGAGGCAAAATAATTAGTGAGGAAAATCGAAACAATTCCTCCTAAATTTATGGGCATTCTTACAGAGATATCTTTTAGGGAGTAAGAATTACCATAAATCCCCAGGGTGAACAATAGCACTAAAAGCAAAGAAGCCAAGAGTCAGCAAAAATCTTTGGCAGTGCACACACTTTGTTTTTTTGGAAGACAAAAGGAACTGCCATCAAGTTGATTTTAATGGGTCAGCTACTTGCCCCCTCCCCTTCAGCCTCTTCCCATGCCCTATCCTGCTACTTGTGGAATTGGAGGTGGGATCTTCCTGGGGTTGTCCAAAGAGTGATAATATCCCTATCGATTACTTCCAACTGCTTGCAAAGAGAACATGATTGGAAAGGAGGTGCTTGCTTTGTCAGGATTATAGCACCAGTGATGCACAAACAAGCCAAACCCAGGTTGATTGTTGGGGGGACTCTTATCTCCCACTGCATGCAGAAGAGCATGCATTCATGTAATAAACAGGCATCTCTCCCTCACACCTCCATCACTCCTTCTCTAGGGGAGCAGAGACTTACTTGATTGGTTAGTTTGGGAGAAGGAACTAGGCATCCCTGGCATGGCCGCTTTCTGTTTTTCTCTTTCTTCCTTCCTGCCTGCAAAAAGCACAACTCTACTACTCAGTGCTGTAGGAGTAGAGTTGTTTTCATGTTTTCAATTTGTTTTTTTTCTGAGGCAGGCTCCATGGGGAAGCCAGCAGGCTTTCAGCACTCTGTGTGACCAGGTAGAGAAGTCTGCCCAGTTCTAATGTGCAATACTAGGAAACCCATTGCTGCTCTTCATTTAAGTCTTGTTTTCCAACAACTGTTATCTGTGGGGAAGGGAACCTTTAAAATCTCAACTGCCTGAATCCTTTGCTTATTTCTAAGTTGGTCTTGCACCAGGGCAGGAAAGAGGTATCCAGTATTGAGACCTCTAAAACTCCAACACTGAGTATGATCAGGAAGCTGCACAGATATGACTTAAGAAAGCAGGCCGTGGGCCGTGGCTCACAACAGAATAGCCCACAGGAGGACTGAGGGTGGCTAGTGGGTCTTCTCAAAGTGTCACAGATTATACGAGAGAGGCCACCACAAACTGAGAAGAAGAAAGCAGGTGGTTAGTGTTGGGTGGAAGCCCAAGTCTCTAGGTGAAAATTAAGGAGCAAGCAGGACTAGAGACAGGGAGGGAACCTGTAATAGACAAGTATATTTTTGCCTGTTGAGCCTATGTTTTTTCTTCTTCTGGTAACCACACCCAATTTCCTTTGGGAAGCAACTAGTCTTTTAGAGAATATGGAGTTCATCCTACCTTTCTCCAGGGGAGGGTATCTAGTCAGTGAATTTCAATTCTGGAACATTTATGGAACTACTGGGAAAGCTAAGTTATTTGCCTTGGCACAAGTAGTCTGGGAAGATGCAAGTCTGAGGTCACCAATGACCATCTGGCCACCAAGAGGGAGCACGACTGAGGATGCATCAATATGAAACCAACAGGGAGGAAAACAGAGTTAGAAGTGGGTACAATACCTGTATCCAGATATGCCAGGAGCTGTCTACTGGACTTCTTAATTGAGAGATACATTCCCTTTTGCTTAAACCATTTGCTATGGTCTGAATGTTTGCCTTCCCCCAAAATTCATTTGTTGAAATTAAAATCCCCAAGGGAATTGTATTAGTCCCTTTCCATACTGCTATAAAGAACTGCCTGAGACTGGGTAATTTAAGGGAAGGAGATTTAATTGACTCATAGTTCAGCATGGCTGGGGAGACCTCAGGAAACTTACAATCGTGGCAGAAGGTGAAGGGGAAACAAGGCACCTTTTTTACAAGGTGGCAGGAAGGAGAAGTGCTGAGTGAAGGGGGAAGAGCTCCTTATAAAACCATCAGACCTTGTGAGAGAATTCACTCACTATCATGAGAACAGTGTGTGGAAAACCACCCTATGATTCAGTTATCTCCATCTGGTTTCTCCCTTGACACATGGGGATTATGGGGATTATGATGATTACAACTGAAGATGAAATTTGGGTGGGGACACGAAGCCTAACCATATCATTCCACCCCTGGACCCTCTAAAATCTCATGGCCCTTTCACATTTCAAAACCAATCATGCCTTCCCAACAATTCCTCAAATCTTAATTCATTTCAGCATTAAGCCAAAATTCCAAGTCCAAAATCTCGTCTGAGAAAAGGCAAGTACCTTCTGCCCATGAGCCTGTCAAATCAAAAGCAAGTTAATCACTTCCTAGATACAATGCAGGTACAGGCTTTGGGTAAATACATCCGTTCCAAATAGGAGAAATTGACCAAAACAATGGGACTACAAGCCCCATGCAAATCTGAAATCCAGTGGGGCAGTCAAATCTTAAAGCTCTGAAATGATCTCCTTTGACGTCATGTCTCACATCCAGGTCACACTGATGCAAGAGGTGGGTTCCCATGGTCTTGGGAAACTCCGCTCCTGTGACTTTGCAGGGTACAGCCCCACTCTTGGCTGCTTTCATGGGCTGGCATTGAGTGCCTGTGGCTTTTCCAGGTGCATGCTGCAAGCTGTCAGTGGATCTACTATTCTGGGGTCTGGAGGACAGTGGCCCTCATCTCACAGCGCTACAAGGCAGGGTCCCAGTGGGGATGTTGTGTGGAGGTTCTGAGCCCACATTTCCCTTCCATACTACCTTAGCAGAGGTTCTCCATGAGGGCTCCACCCCTGCAACAAACATCTGCCTGGATAACTAGGTGTTTTCATACATCCTCTGAAATCTAGGTGGAAGTTCCCAAACTTCAATTATTGACTTCTTTGCACCTGCAGGACCAACACTATGTGGAAGCTGTCAAGGCTTGGGGCTTGCACCCTCTGAAGCAATGATTTGAGCTGTATGTTTGCCCTTTTCAGCCATGGCTGGGACACAGGGCACCAAGTCCTGAGACTGCACAAAGCAGCAAGGTCTTGAGCCATGGCCAGAAAACAATGTTTTTCCCCTAGGCCTTCAGGCCTGTGATGAGAGGGGCTGCCATAAAGACCTCTGACATGCCCTGGAAACATACTTCCCATTGTTTTGGTGATTAACATTTAGTTCCTCATTACTTATGCAAATTTCTGAAGCTGGCTTGAATTTCTCCTCAGAAAATGTTTTTTTTTCTTTTCTTTTCTATTGTATTGTCAGTCTGCAAATTTTTCAAACTTTTGTGCTCTGCTTCCCTTTTAAACATAAATTCCAATTCCAAACCATCTCTTTTGGAATGCATAAAACTGAATGCTTTTAAGAGCACCCAATTTACCTCTTGAACACTTTGCAGCTTATAAATTTCTTCTGCCAGATACCCTAAATTATCTGTCTCAAGTTTAAATTTCCAGGGATCTCTAAGGCAGGGTCAAAATGCTTCTAGTCTCTTTGCTAAAGCATAGCAATAATCACATTTATTCCAGTTCCCAAGAAGTTCCTAATCTTTATCTGACACCACCTCAGCCTGGACTTCATTGTCCGTTTCACTATCAGCATTTGGTCCAAGGAATTCTATAGGTTGCTAAGAAGTTACACACTTTCTCACTGTTCCAACCTCTGCCTGTTACCCAGTTTCAAAGTTGCTTCAACATTTTTGGGTATCTTTATAGCAGCACCTGACTCTCTATGGTACTAATTTACTGTATTAGTCTGTTTCCATACTGCTATAAAGAACTGCCTGATACTGGGTAATTTATAAAGGAAAGAGGTTTAATTGACTCACAGTTCAGCATGGCTGGGGGTGGCGGTCTCAGGAAACTTACAATCATGGTGGAAGGCGAAAGGGAAGCAAGGCACCTTCTTTACAAGGTGGCAGGAAAAAGAAGTGCCAAGTGAAGGGAAAAGAGTCTCATAAAACTATCAGATATTGTGAGAACTCACTCACTTTCATGAGAGCAGCATGGGGGAAATTTTCTCCATGATTCAATTACCTCCACCTGGTCTCTCCCTTGACATGTGGAGATTGTGGGGCTTACAATTCAAGATGAGATTTGGGTGGGGACAAAAAGCCTAACCATATCAGTGATGGTATCAAAATGTGAAGCCTTTGGTAAGTGATTAGGTCATGAGATTAGAGCCCTCATAAATGGAATTAGTGCTCTTAAAAGAGACACCAGAGAGCTGGCTAGTCTCTTCCACCATGTGGGGACACAGTGAGGAGACACCATCTAGAGCCAGGAAGAAAGTCCTCACCATACACCAACTATTCGTCTGCTTTTATCTTGGACTTCCCAGAACTGTAAAAAATAAATTTCTGTGGTCTATAAACCACTCAGTCTATGGTATTTTGGTATAACAGCCTGAATGGATGGATTAAGACACCAGTTTAAATCATTTTTTTCCACTAAAAACTAAAATAGCTAAAATAAATGAAGAAATTAAATAAGAACTATGCTTGCTTGGAAGGAGATAGAATCCATACATTTATTCTTAATTGCACCATTATTCACTGAGCAGTTGCCATAAGCCAGGTTCTGTGCTGGGCCCTGGCAGTACAGAGATGAATAAAGCACAATTCTTGCCCTTAGAAGCTCACAGACTAGCTAGAGAGACAGACAGGTGAGCAGGGGACCATAGAGTGATATGGTGTGTGAGATAGGAGAGGCACGTGGGTCAGGGGGCATGGTGACTCAGGAGAGGCAACCATTCCTGGGAGGGATCAATGAATTGAGACTTACAAATGAGCAGGATTTAGGAAAGCTGAGAAAAATAAAGTGTCATCTGTGATGATACAGAGAAAAGAGAGGTCAGGGTGAGGTATGTAATAATGATGAAGATGCGGATAATAAGTGTTATATCTAGTTAACATTTATCGAGTGCTTATCATACACTCTGCCCTGGTCCAAGTTCTTTGTATATACAATATCATTTCATCCTCATGGTGATTCCATGAGGTAGGTACCTATTTTACCGGTAAGAAGGGGTTAGGGAAGTTGACAGAAACCACATAGCAGGCCAGGGCTGCTGGGATATAAGACAAAAACATATGGCGTGTTGATAGATGAAACTCTTGAGAATTTGTTTTGGGTTTGGATTGTGAGAGGTTTTAAGTATAACACACAGAGCTCAATTAGAGGACAGAAAGTACACTGTTATTGCTGAGTGCCTACTATATTCCAGTTACATATCTGATCTGATCAAATTTTTACAACTCACCTATTTGATAAGCATTATTAGCCACATTCTTACTAAAAAAACTCAGACATATTTTTCTTTTCTTAAATCACTGTACTAGTAAGTGGCAAGAAGTAAAAAAGGCTGGCCCCTGAACACATTTTTTAACTGCTCTATTATTGCCCATTTCCTCTTTCTGGTAAATATTTTTAATCCTTTTTCCCCCTTCTGATCAACTGATGAAAGCTATCATTTCTCTCTGCAGAAACATACATGGAACTATATACAAACAAACTTTTGCTTGTAATTTATTTTATTGCATGGGAATTTCATTTTTTGTCATACAAACAAGTCTTACAAAAAGTTATTTGTCTGATTTCCTGCCCCCCTCCATAAAATATTACTGCTTTCTTCCTTGAAAAAGCAATAAATCCAAATTTTGCAAATGAATGAAAAATGTAAATTGAAATTCTGCTGAAATGTAACATTTCAGTGAGGAGCCTGCTGTTGTTTGACTTAAAAAAAGAAATAGGAATGTTGGAGCTGTCTTTGCATGACAGCATCATTTTAGCAATCTAATCATTTCAACATTATTTTTTGGCAACAAGTCCCTAAACTGTGACTCAGAAAGGTAAGTAACAAACACCATTATTGTTCCCAGAACTCACTTTGCCACACAAGGTCAGATGTGTGTCAAGGAGGCCCAGAATCCTCTAAGACTTTTTGAGTTTAATTTATTTTGTATAATCCCCTTTGTCCTAGAGTTAATGAGGTTGGCTCTGCATTCTTGATGCCATCTGTGTCAGCAAGTCGAGGATTATGAATCCAGTTCAATCGTAAGGCTGTCTACACACTAGTAAACCTCAGAAGAACTCTGCTACATTTCCTGGTATCTACAGATTTCTGCTTATGGAGAAACAGACAAGGTTTTGTCACTGTGTACAACAGTCTACAAAAACATTTTTTCTTGACTGGGAAATAGGATAATTTTCCTCCTCCTAGTTCTTCCAGAAGAGTGAAAATGGCTGAAATGCTAGGAACTTTTTGGCAGTGTCCGTAACGGTGAATGCTGGGCATAAATTCAAACCGCTACTTTATCCAACTTGCCAAAAATGTCCACCAAGAATTTCTCCCTGTCAGATTATTCTGAGAAAGAGCATTTTTAATCTGCAAAGTAATAATAACAATAATGATAATAATGACTGTCTGTCAGAAGTTCCATTGAGTGCTTTAAGACTTATTCTCTAGAATCTGGTAAGACTCCCCAGATAAGGGCTTCTGAGTTCTCTTCCTGTTTCTTGGTAAGTACTAAAAACGTGGTTCAAGGAGAGGATAACAGGAAGTTCTCTGAGTTTGATCGGCTGGATCTGACACTCGAGCACACCAATATAGAAAGCAACCAAGGGGCAATGTCATCTGATGTTCTTTTCTTCACTGTATCATTTATCTTACAATTTAGTGCTTCAGCAACAGCCACTAATTTGGCTCATGATTTTATGCATTGGCGGTTTGGGCTGGGCTCAGCTGGTGGTTCTTCTGGTCTGAGCTGGGCTCAGTTGATCTCCTACTGGGCTCATGCATGCATCTGCATTCCTGCTGGTAGATTGGCAAGGGCATGCAGGTTTGTGGTAGCTAGCCTGGTCTTGATTGTTGACATGTCTCAGCTCACTCTTCATGTTGGTTTCTTATCCTCCAGGTGGTTAGCCTGGGCTTGTTCACATGGTGACTGGCTTCCATGAATAGCCAGAGAGCAAGCTGTGAGAAGAAGACCAAGTACTTTTCAAGTATTTGTTTTTGTTCCTTTGCTCCTGTCCTACTAGTCAAAGCAAGGTACTAGTCAGCCTATATTCAAGGCATGGACCCAAGCTCTAGTCAGCCCACATTCAAGGCATGGACCCAAGCTCCAATTATTGGTGAGAAATGCTATCCTGTGAGGCTGTGGGTATGGGAAGGAGATGAATCTGTGGCTATTTTTCTAATCTACCATATTTGCAAAACACAAAAGCCTTTTAAGAGTTAAGGGGCCAATATATTATACCTTTCTCCCACTTTTGAGTTTAGAGCCAGTTGAGAGAAGTTACATAGGGGTCAAATGGGGCAGATCAAATACCAGCTTAATTATTGGTGAAGTTAGAATGGGAACCCATTTTGTATCTGTAGTCTGAACAGACTTTCTATAATCCTCTCTCTCCTAGAATGAAAGTAGCCATCTGGAATTTAAGCTGTCCCCCTGCAGGAGCTTAAAAATGTGTGTGTGTGTGTGTTGAGTAGGTGGATGCCAGAGAGAGAGAGAGAGAAAAAAAAAAAAAAAAAAACACACAAGGAAGAGGGCCAGGTAGAGACTCTTTTCCTCCACTCTGTAGGGAAAAATTGTATCACTGAATGCTAGATACTTCCTTTCCCATCATGGGAATAAAGAAAACAGTGGAAAGAGAGGGAAAATGTTACTATTTATAAGCCTAGGTGGGAATGCTATGAGAGGGAGAAAAATGGTACCCCTTATCCCAGATGTGTTTCCAAGCAATGAAGACATTTATGTTTGTGTGTGCCCTGAGTGTCATTTTTTCCCTCTAGGTAATGGCAATGAAACCATTTATCACTGTGAACATGTGGATGGTAACAGAACATTCCAAATGGGATTTGCAAAATAGGACTTCTTCATTGACAGTGTAAGTGAAAATAGATTAAAAAAACAAAAAAAAAAACAGGAATTAGCTTCATTGAAATACATCGTAGTTACATACTGTTGCAAGATGAAGGGAAATGGCTGCCAATTCCATGACCTATTTCAAAATACTGGAGAAAATTTGATGTTTTGGGAGTGAATGCTGTGTAACAGAGGTGATGGTTCTATTCTTTTTTTCTAGTGTTCCAAGACCCAAAGTAGCTTGATCATGCCCTAAAATGAAGTTGTTTATGTAGTTTTTATTTTTCCTTGGCAATTCCATGAGCACTTGTTGGGGGTTGAATTTTCATAGTCACAATAATCCTCAAAACTAAGGTTTGGGCAGGGTGCAGTGGCTCATATCTGTAATCCCAGCACTTTGGGAGGCAGAAGCAGGCAGATCACCTGAGGTCAAGAGCTTGAGAGCAGCCTGGCCAACATGGTGAAACCCTAAAAATACAAAAGTTGGCTGGGCATGGTGGCAGGTGCCTGTAATTCCAGCTACTTGGGGAGCTGAGGTAAGAGAATCACTTGAGTTCGGGAGGTGGAGGTTGCAGTGAGCCGAGATCATGCCATTGCACTCCAGCCTGGGCAACAGAGTGGGACTCCACCTCAACAAACAAACAACAAAACAAAACAAAAACAACTCAGGTTTGTAAAGATGTTAATTTGCTTTATTTCTATATAAAAGAGAGTCTTAGCTCTCATGCCTCCAATTCCATAAGGGCAAACAACTTAATCTTGTAAAACCAAGTAGGCTCAGCCAAGTCTAGTTTAATACTTAGTCTCTTTGGGACAAAAACACAATTCACTCAAGATGCTTAGCTCCTCCTTTTTCCTTTTTTCTCCTGCAGGGATGGGAATCAGATGGGCATAGGGCATCTGGTCCACGATCATCCTTTGTTTGTGCTGATCTCCGATGACATATCTGAAGAAGGTAGGTCCCTGTCACCTTGTGTTGACATTTGCCTCTGGGGTGTCTGTGGTCCTATGTGGTCTCCCACCGACAGCCATGCTCTCTGTTTCTTGGTCATCCTGACTCAGGCCCCTTTGGGCCAGTTACAATCTCTCATCCCTTCTGCTCTCCCCTCAATGGCTTTGCAACTGTTAGTGTCTCTTCTTCTCATTTCCCCACTGGGGTGCATGGGACACCACTCTATGAGGCCTCTCTCAGGCCCATCCACCAAGATTCCTTCCTCTGCCATTGTTCACTCTACCACTCTTGTACCTTGCTGGGAACAACCTCTCTGCAAGGCTTGCAGACTCCCCAAGGGATCCTGGAGGGGAAGATACAGATATTTTATGCTCTGAAATCTACCCAAGCCATTTAGTGTTTCTGTGAATCCTCTCTCCTTTCCAGATTTAACTGGAAAGGGCAAGAGTGTGAATGTGGTGCTTTCTGGAACTTACTTCAGTAACCAACTCTCTTACTTCCCTCTTCCAAATGTATAGTCTCCTTTTCTTAGCCCATGTAATACATGTTACCTCTCCTCTTAGGCTTCTTTATCATTTATTGAATGCCTATGCCTTCTTTTGTTCAAAGATTCAGCTCTTGATTATTCTCTCAAGGCTTTTAAGACTGCTGTCACTGTTATGCCTGTAAAACTGGCATTCTAAAACCCAATCGAGTTTTGTTTTAGGCTGTATCATCATTTTCCACTGAGGGTAGGACAAAGAGAAAGTTTTTACTGCTGGTTGACATGGTGCAGGGGGTGAAGGGCAGGATTGGGAAGTACAGGGGAAGAGCATTTTAGTTAATGTCACAGAATTTAATTCTCCCATAGAACCTTCTACATCTTCCAGATAAGCCTGTGGTGGGTCAAATACAAGTTTTAGTATTATTGCAGTTTTTTCAAGTTAAGAATCATTCCCACCAAACATCCAGCTAGAGGCAGTAGTAGGTTGATGTAGTTACTTCTGGGGCAGGAGAGGGGGCTGGTTGTGCTGTGGTCTGGGAAGTAGATCACCATAGGAGATAGAGGAGCTGACGCCAGCACCGGGAAATGGGATTGGTGCCTCCAGCATTGAGTTGAAGAGAACAGACAACTGTTTGTAGCTCTGCAGCAGCCTAGGGCAACCACATTAGCTTCATCAACCGTTCCATGTCACCTATAGCACCAAGATATCATCCATTTGTTCACCAGTAAATTTCTCTCCCAAAAATGGAACACAGGAACCCACTCCTCCAAGATTCAGGAGAGTAGTGGGCAAGATGCTATCGCTTTCAGGTGCAGTGCTGTGCTCTCAGGTAGGTGAAAAAAGATTTGCATGTTGGTTTCCCCTTTCCCAGCTGTGTGGCCTTGGGAAAGCTACTTAATCTTTCTAGGCCTCAGTCTTTTAAAAATCTGAAACATGTGAAGTATGACAGAATATCTGTGTGTGTGTGTGTGTGTGTGTGTGTGTGTGTGTGTGTTAAAAGAATTAAGTGAACTGTGATATGTATAGTCCTTGGCAGAAGGCCTGGTACTTAATAAGCACTCAGTGAAGGAAAGCCATTATTCTTGCTGTGTTGTTTTTTAATTGTTATTGTTGTTGCCATTGTTATTCAGGAGAGCACTGTAGACTTTGCTTTGAGTGTTCTTTTTCCAATGACTCATACTGTCCAATGTTAGATTAAGAATGGACAAAGGTCAGGTGACAATTCAGTTAGGTTGGCTCTAAGCTTTCTGTGGCAAGATCACAGTCATTCAAAAGGACAGCCACGTTGGAGCTCTGCCATGTTTGGTGATGAAAGTATGGGAAAGGTGAGCTTTGCTGACATTTTCAAGATCACACTAGGACTGATGTAGACTGGCCATGTTGGAGCCATAATTGCAGGTAGGTTTTTTTCTTTCCTATCACTTTGAGATTCTATTCTAAATACCATAAAATGATGACCATGATTATAGCACTGAAGAGGAAAACAGTACCGTAACAATATAATTTGACATAAAAATGTTTTCCCAGATAGGCAATTTACAATGTAGCATGAAGGAAATTTATGAGATAAAAATTTATGTCTTGTTTTTAGAGAACTTGGAACCATCCATGTAATAACCCCAGGGCTCCATAGGTTACGTATTAAGAATTTCTTTTGCTGGTTTCTCTGAGCACCAACATTCTGTGCCATCATCTGTCCCATAGGGTATCCAGCCCAGTGCTAAAGACATACATAGCAGATATATAATAAATGTATAATAGGTGCATAGTATATGCCCACTAAACTGAATTGAAAAGTCTTCGGGACTCAAAATTATCCAATTGTAATGGGTAATAAAAAGCAATGAAACAGATGCATCCAGAGTGTCCCTCTCCGATTAGATTACATGGTAACTGTCTTGGACATGGCAGACTGAAGGTTTATTACTGAATTATCAGTCTGTGCTGAGCTCTGCCAGAGGTAAGATGAGAGAGCTCAGGAAATAAAGCCAAAGATGGGAAACTGGGAAGATGGCCAGTTGGTGCATCAAGGTAGAGCGGTGAGGCTGGAGCCAGGGCCTTAGAGAAAGCGTGAGAAGGGCAGGGGCAAGTGGGCCAGCACTGAGGGACACAGAGCTGATCGGGCTGGATCTGAGAAATGTATTACTTGCCCTCTGAATGAGGGCAACTGGGAGAAACAGTTGTGATGGGAGGAAAGTAGAGTCCCCTCTTCTTATTTCTTGATGAGCAGAGCATTTTGAAAATCTAGTGATAATACCTCCATGGGGGAGATGCTGGCTTCTCCAACTGGAAAGATTCTCTACTGACCAAGAGCAGCTACTCAGGATCTCCCTGGGCTGAGTTTTGTGCAAAGGCTCATGAGAAGGGCTGGGGCTGGCCCACAGTTGGCTGCTGATGTTGGTTGAATGGAGGCAGAGGGTGCATCTGCATGATCTGCTCTCCTGTGCACTTAGGGCCCAGGAACTGGCAGGCAAGGTCAGAAGAACATGTGTTGCTAAGAAAATCCACCCAGCATGCACTTTTTATGACACCCAAATATAGGTCATGTTGGGAGGGTGCTTGGGGAAGCAAAAGGTCATTGTGTGGCTGAAATCCATAGGCAGAAGCTGTCAGCCTTGGGTGCCTCCTCACCCTGTCTGGCAGCAGCCCCTACAAAGCAAGACATGAGTTCTTCCCATTAGCCTCCCCTTCTCCCACCAGTCTCATTACCCTCTGCTCATCCCCTGGATTCTGAATCAAGTTCAGGTTCCCTGCACAGCAGGGTTGCCAGCTGGTTTGACTTTATTCTGTGATTCACTGTCTAGCAGAGGGAGTTTCTCTGATAAGCCTGTTGAGGCCGGAAACTTAACCCTCCAAAATCTCCTTTGTAAAAAGCGAACGCAGGAGGGAGTTCCCCCGGTCTTGCCTGGCAGATGCAAAATGTTCCCAGCAGCCAGATCAGATGTCCTTGTGTGCAACAGTGCCATAAGTGACCTCAGCTCCTCAAACACAGCTCCAGGGCTGTGGGTATTAGGAGACAGTCTTCAAATTCAACCTCAGAGTTTCCACTGGTGTTGGCTAACATGGGCCCATCTCTGTGGCTGCTTAGGAGCCAGATGGGGCTATTTGGAAAGGTCTGGCCAGCTGTGTGATATCAGCCAACTTACCTGCCCTCTCTGACCCTGGATTTGTCATCTGTGAAATGGAGACTCTACTGCACATGTTCAGTAGTGCTGGGATTCCAAATGGGATGCAGGTTAAGCATTCGAAGGCATCCTTGCTCATGGCAGTACCTAGTGCATGCTTTGCTATTGTTTTCCTTTATTTTTAAATTGTCACCCACCTGCCTGTCTCCTGTCATGAACTCCTTAGCTATGTTTAATGGAGAGAGAGTTGGCCAAGATCCCCAGCCCCTGAAAAGTTCCTTAAGATCCATGATCACCCCAATAGGAAAGAGAATAGTTGAGGCAGTGGCTGCCCTTGATTTCTCACTGGGTGTTTGTTGGCCTCGGGTTTCTGTGAGATTTCCTACTGGGGTGAGCTGGACTGGGCCAGTAGTGAATGTTGAGACTGCAAGAGCTACTTTTGTCTGGGCTACAGGGGAAGGCAACTATTCTGGGGGCTTGACTTTGCCCCTTTCCTCTGGACTCCTAAGTCTTTCTAGTTTTTCCTTCAAGGATGGGAGTTTCTGGGATGGTGATGGTGGTAATTCTACTTTTTGGCACCTTCAGCTGCTTTGGGAGAGCACTTCCAAGATGCAAAACAATCCCCAAAGCAGGAATTCCAAGGAGCACCTTCCAGCAAGAAAAGAGCTCTAACCTTTTTTGAGTTTCCTCTTAGGAACTCCACTCCCCAGTCCCTGAGGCCAATCCTGTCACCTCCATGTCTCCTATGAGTAATGCCCTGCACAGGTCTCCAGGCAGATGTCCCCACCCTGGCTGCACTTTGGAATCACTTAGGGAGCCTTAAGAAGACACTACATGAGACCCACCCTAAACCATCCAGTTGGAGTCTCTGGGAGTAGGGCTAGGAGAACCGTATTTTAAAAATCTTTGCCTGGGTGTAGTGGCTCACACCTGTAATCCCAGCACTTTGTGAGGCCAAGGTGGGTGGATCATGAGGTCAAGAGTTTGAGACCAGCCTGACCAATATGGTGAAACCCCATCTCTATTAAAAATGTAAAATTTAGCTGGGTGTGATGGTGCATGCTTGTAGTCCCAGCTTCTCAGGAGGCTGAGGTAGAAGAATTGCTAGAATCCGGGAGGCGGAGGTTGCAGTGAGCCGAGATCGTGCCACTGCACTCCAGCCTGGGTGACAGAGCAAGACTCCGTCTCGGGGCAAGGTGGTGTGTGGGGGGTGTGGGGGGTGTGGTGGGGAAATCTTTCCAGATGATTCCAGTCTGCAGCCATGGTCAAGCACTTCAGGGCTGGAGAATGTAAAGACTTTCTCTGAGTCAGTTCTCCCTCACTACAACTCATTCCCGCTTGGGTCTGAAGGAGGTCTGGCTTTGCCTGCCTGTCTGGCACATGCTTTGCACCTGGCCTGTCTGAATTGCACGTGTTTTCAGGAGACCCCTCAGGGGCCTGGTGATGGTCGAGTCCAGGGGTATAGACAAAGAGGAACTAAAGCTAGCCTTCACTGATTACAGTTTCAAATGTCTTTGCATCATTTGCATGCTTGCCTATTGTCGAAGGGTTCTATATAAAATGGCCACATCCCTCAATATTTCCACTTCCACTGCTTGATTCTTGTTTCATTTGTTTTCCTCCTGGGCACTTATTGCCACCAGAACATTCTATCTTCTACCCCCGTCTCTGAAATAAACATTAAAAAATGTTTTTATTGTCTTCCTTCATTAGACTATAAGCTCCATGAGGTCAAAAATTTTATTTTTTGTTCATGCTGTATCTTGAGGATCTAGATACATCACACAGTAGATCCTTCATAAATATCAGAAAATCCCACAATTTTTTGAGCGAACAAATGAAGATTTGCTCTTCATAGTCTGGCCTGGTTGCTGTAAAGGAAAGATATAGGAAGTTTATAGCCAAATATGGATCAAAACATTAACATAATTAAAAGGCTAGATGAACGTCTTATAATCTCTGAACACCCCAATCATGAATGTGGTGGGGGTCTTAATGCCCCAGCCCTTTACTCAATGCATCCAGAGACAAGCACAAGGGTCTTTTTAAATTTTAAAGTTGATGATTATAGGCAAATAGATCCTGTAAGGGAAGAACCCTCATTGTTCCTTTCCTCTGTGTAAAGCTAGCAGAGTCATTTGCCCAAGGTCACATGGCTAGTTAGCCATAAAACTAGGATTCAAAGTATGTGCCCAGGATGAGGCTCAGCTCATAACCTGCATTGCACCAAGTACCATAAAGCTTGGTCACCCACCTGGGTATTACCAAAAGGCTCTCTCTCTACATGTTTTTTTTTTTTGCTCCCCTAAATTTCTCTTTTTGTCTCTCTCCTGAAATTCATACCTCAATGCACAAGATGTTGGGAATCTCAACCAATGGCAGACCTCTTACAGGGGCAGTATGACTTGCAGGATTAGGCCCCCTATAAAAACTGAAGCACTAGGGAGCAGGGGAAGCATGAATTTCCTTTAGGTAGCTCACATGTTAGAAAGAAGAGTAGAAGGGTCTATCTACCTTTACCATCTCTCTCTCTCTCTCACCTCTATATAATCTATTTATCTTTCTATCCATCTCTATCATCTACACACACACACACACACACACACACACTTGTATTTTAATGCACCATCAGATAAAACACTTTCTTCTTCCCTAGGAGAGACAAACAAGGGGAGGAGAGAGGTCAGGAAGTTTTTTCTACTTGAAGGAAACATCTGGCATGGGAAAGAAGCACCCTAGGTACCCCCAACCACATGCACTATTTCTAAAACCCAAAGTGCCTCTGAAAGTCAAATGCAAGCCTGAGAGGTGAAACATTTGATTAAGGACCCACAGCTAGCAAGGGCTTTTCACCAGGGATGTCTTGCCGAAAGTCTGCATTTTCTCTGACTGCCAAGCTGCCTCTCGGATAATCTATTTGATGCATACATACTAAGATGTCAGTCAAGGTCTGGGTTAAGAAAGAAGGTGATCCGAGGTCAGGAGATCAAGACCATCCTGGCTAACATGGTGAAACCCCGTCTCTACTAAAAATACAAAAAGCTAGCCGGGCGACCTGGCGGGCGCCTGTAGTCCCAGCTACTCGGGAGGCTGAGGCAGGAGAATGGCGTGAACCCGGGAGGCGGAGCTTGCAGTGAGCTGAGATCCGGCCACTGCACTCCAGCCTGGGTGACAGAGCGAGACTCCGTCTCAAAAAAAAAAAAAAAAAAAAAAAGAAGGTGATCTTCATGGATGGGCTTCAGCTGCATGGATCTCAGCCTTCTTAAGCTTCTTGGTCAAGATCTGCATAGAAATGCAGAAACCACTTTGATGGGGGTTGGTGGGCGTGGCTAGTAAAACTGTGGAATCCCTATTAACCTCAATAGGGAAGCCAGCAGGTTCAAGAAGAGACTCAGAGTCATCATATGAGACATGGGGTTTCTTTTCTTTTTTCTTTTTCTTTTTCTTTCTTTTTTTGAGATGGAGTCTCACTCTGTTGCCCAGGCTGGAGTGCAGTGGCACATCTTGGCTCACTGCAAGCTCACCTCCTGGGTTCACACCATTCTCCTGCCTCAGCCTCCCGAGTAACTGAGATTACAGGCATGTGCCACCATGCCTGGCTAATTTTTTTTTCTTTTTTGTATTTTTAGCAGAGATGGGGTTTCACCATATTGGTCAGGCTGGCCTCGAACTCCTGACCTTGTGATCCGCTTGCCTTGGCCTCCCAAAATGCTGGGATTACAGACATGAGCCACCCTGCCTGGCTGAGACTTGGGGTTTCATCAGGGGATTACACACAGGGGATAGTCCAATGGCAGCAGGCTGGACAGGACAGGCTGGACAGGACAGGCTGGGCAGGAGAATCGCCTTACATATAGAAACGGTCCAGTGGAGGTGGGCTGGACAAGATAACTGCATTGCCCAGAGGTGGTGGGCTGGGCAGGAAAACTGCAGCCACTTGCAAACAGCATGCAGTTGATATAGCATTTTCACTTAATACACTCCCCTTAACGACCTCCACCTGGCAACCTTCATTTAACCCAAAACTCAGGATGTCTATTCCCTGTACGGCCTGTGATCCAAAGGACAGGCTGGGAGCCGGATGTTCCTCATAGACCAGGAATGAATCTCTGGGTTGGCTGTGCCTGGATTCCCTAGCTTGGAGCATACAGTCAGGTGTGTCCTGCCATACAGGGTCATCCTAAGGGTGTGCTTGTTATTACCCTCAGGCATGTTTAGCATACAGGGTGTTACTAGCAAAAATTATCTCCAGTGCAGGACACTGTTTTTTGTACGTATTTGTGGAAATCAATCAACCCCCTCCTATTTCTTCTTCAGTAGGGGAGATGGATTTGGTTCAGTAAATAAAAGCTCGGGGTTGGAGAGGAGATGAAAATTGGCTTGTCCAACCCTTTGGTGATAATGATCAATGATACCTACCGTTTATTTAACACTATACAACGGGCACTGTGTCAAGAACTTTGATTTCATTGACTAATTTATTTCTCCTAATAACCCTGTGTGGTAGGGTCCATTGTTATTTTTATTTTAGAGCTAAAGAAACAGAGGTTACCAGCTGGTACATGGCAGAGCCAGGAGCCCCATCTAGTTCTGTGGACTCTGAACCAGCATTCTCATGACTTTTGTGAGATTTCTGAGTGGAAGGCAGACACTTCCTGTTCCTGAAAATGTAGTTTCCCTGACCTGGGTGTCCATGAGGGTTTTTCTTGTGGCCCAAGGCTGTGCACATTGAATGAAGCAGTCCTCAAGTCTCCTTGCCCATCTGCTGAAGTGGGATAACATCCCAAGATGAATGGAGAAAAAGAGACTAAGCCACTCTGCCCTCCCTCCTCATCAGACGAGGGAGTACCCTCACTCTGGCTGGGACCCTGCCCCGGCAAACTGCCAGGATAGAGTCATTTTATTTCCACATAGAAACCTGTGTCTCTTCTGCTGTCAGAATTTTCCCAAGGAGGGGTCATCATTTGAGCAATTTCGATATTTCCCTGAGAAGCAGAAGAATCCACTTCGGGTGGCTCCATTTTTCCAGGCATTACTGGGACCCAGCGCCTCTGCCTGTAAGGAACTGTTTTATCTGAGATCAGCTCACATCCAGAACCTGCTGACAGTATTGAAGTTCAAACTTATTCAGCACCAGGGCATGTTATTTTTTTTCCCAGCCTTCACCAGGCCTCTAATATGAATTACTTCTTGGGGAAGAAAGACCATTCACAGACCTGCCTTTTAAATGCCAATGTGTTTGCTTATCAGATTGTCTGCCTGGAAGGAGGTGTGTCAGCACCTTGGCATAAGCCTTCGTGGAGAAAAATGGACTGTATGACTACTGGACATCTAAACATTTTAAAATAAATAGGCAAAAAGTCATGGCATTAATTAATAAGCCCAGAAACTTCCACAGAGCTTCATGGGCTATTTTACCTAGACCAGAGACCTAGTCTGGTGAAATACATGTGCTGATAATTGTGGAGGACAACTGTGGCTTTTGCCAGCCTGATAAACACCATTCTTTGTTTTGGCCATCCAGAAGAAGCATCCAGATTTTGCTGTGGGAGATGTTCTCTTGCCCATTTGATACAGTCTTGGTATATAAGCAGGGTGCCCCGCCGACAGCCAGGGGGCAGGTATGAGACTCAAGCTTGGCCATTCAAATACTTTCTCCCTGTAATTTAAATTTTCCTACAAGGAAAACATGGTGGCATCCATTCATTCCAACAACAATTGCCCAAATAGACTGTTCACTTGTTCCTGCCTCCCAGATCCCCAGTTGTATTGGTTTCCATTCTTTTTAAGAGCTGTTTCCCCATCTTTCCATTTGATTCCTTGAACTACCCCATACCATGCCAATAAATTCATTTTTGCGGAACTCAGAATTGCTGTCTGTTGCTCACAAGCACAGCCTCCAATGACTGTAATGATGCTCACAGGGGACACATTTCTTTTTGTGCTGTCTGTGCATTGTACAGTGGGTCAAATTCCTGAATGTGCCCTTGTCTGTCTTGCCTCACTCCCCTGGTCTGAAGGCACTGGACTAGTACAGAGAAGGCCATTGGGTAGACCAGGTGTAGCCCTTCCTAGAACCCCCCTGCACCCCCAGAGGTGGCCTGGCTGGCTCAGTCAAGTAGGTGCAGTTCTAATCAGCTAAGCCAATCTGACCAGCTCAGATTTGGAAGAGAGACTATGGAAAAGAGTGACCATTTGGTAACAAGAGGAAACTGCAATGGATGAACTGGGGGGAGCAACCTTCTGACACTGGTTTTCTCTCTGCCCCTATAGTATCCCACAGCCACTCCCGAAAGTAGAGACTCACCCTCTGCCTGACTCCTGCTGCTCATTCAGAGCTCACCTTAAATGTCACTCCCCAGCGTAGTCTTCCGTGACTGCCCAATCTAAAGTAGCCACTCCTTATCACCTCACTCAATGTTCGTCCTTTGCACTATCTCACGTTTTCTTGTTAATTATCAGTCCCCCTGCAGCTAGAACATAAGCTCATGAAGGCAGTTCCTTGTCTGTTTTGTTCACGCTCCCTGAATCTAGAACAGTGCTCATCTCATAACAGGCACTAAGTATACATCAAGTGACTATATCTTCTCTTTTATTCAATATATTATTGTGGTTGAACTGTGTCAGTCCTGATGCCTGGTAGCCATGAATGTGCCTTATTTGAAAATAGGGCCTTTACAGATGTAATCAAATTAAGATTGGGCCATATTGGAGTATTAGGCCTAATTTAGTGACTGCTGTCCTTATAAGAAGAAGGAAATTTGTACACACACAGAAGGAGAACACCATGTGAAGCTGCAGGCAGATTGGAGTGACATGCCTACAAGCTGAGGGACCCCAAAGACCACTAGCAACCACCAGAAGCTGGGAGAGGCATGGAACAGATGACCACAAGAGCTTCCAGAAGGAACCAACCATGCTGACGCCTTGATTTTGGACTTCCAGCCTCTCAAATTGTGAGCAAATAATTTTTTGTTGTTTTAAGCTACCCAGTTGTGGTACATGGTTATGGTAGCCTGATATGGTTTGACTGTGTCCCCATGCAAATCTCATCTTGAATTGTAGCTCCCATAATTTCCACATGTTATGGGAGGGACCTGGTGGGAGATAATTGAATCAAGGAGGAGGGTCTTTCCCATGCTGTTTTCATGATAGTGAATACATCTCATGAGATCTGATAGTTTTATAAAGGGGAGTTTCCCTGTACATGCTGTCTTTGCCTGCCACCATGTAAGACGTGACTTTGCTCCTCCTTCACCTTCTGCCATGATTGTGAGCCCTCCTTAGCCATGTAGAACCATGATTCCATTAAACCTCTTTCCTTTATAAATTACCCAGTCTCAGGTATGTTTTTATTAGCAGCATGAGAACAGACTAATACACAGCTCTAGCATTTAATATATGTCCTAAATGAATTCCTTTCCTAGCATCACAAAGAATATGCAAGCTATTCCTCTCTTCTCTAAGTTGAGAATAATTCCTTATAATCCAAAGCTTGGTAAAGTATCACTTCATTTATTCATTCAAACATTTGTTGAGGTGTCTACTACAGGACAAGCATTGGAGATATAAGAATAAATAAGACATTTTTGATGAAATTACTCTCAACCAATTAGCACCATTCTCCTCTGTGCTCATATAGCACTTTGCAGGGATCCTTAGTGTAGCCCTTATTACATTGCATTTTAGTTAGAGTTTTCCAGCTTCTTGATCTCAAGGGCCTTATGTTCTTTAATGCTTGGTGTTCCATGCCTGGTACAAATAAAATATTCAATAAACCCAATGAATAAATGAATGAATGAATGGTGGATTAAACATTATATTCATAATAAAAATAGGGAAATACTAATGTGCTGCTAAAGATATTGTTGGAAATCCTTTACCTTTCCTTGTCATGTGTGTGTTGTAGGGTAAGGGAGGTTATACAGTGTGGTGGGATGAATAGGAAATGCAAGTCAGGAGATCTGGTTTTAATTCTAGTGCTACTATTGGAGATGACCAATCCTGTATGATCTCAACATGGAGGACCAGAGTAAATAAGTAGAACTGGGGGAGAGGGAGGGATGGGATGAAAGGAGAGACAAAAGGAGGGAAAGAGAGAGAGAGGGAGGAAGAGAAAAAGATGGAGAGAGAGAGACAGAGAGCGATTGCAGCTCTTGCAGCTTAATATAATAACTTCCCAGGCATCAGAGAGAAACAAACATAAAATGGGTTGCTTTGGGAGGCGCTAAGTTCTGCATTTCTTCGCTGCTGGAGGTGTTCAAGGAGAGGCTGGATGGATGAGTGATGTTTGTCAGGAATCCTGTAGACTCAGGACACTCATGGAGAGGGTGCTGATGGGATTAGATGATCTTTCACCTCACACAGGTGGTGTGATTCTATGTGTGTGACTTTGGCCAAGCCACCCTGTCTCTGAACGCCAGCTTCCCAGTCACCTGAAGGAGCTGCCTCTTCAAGTTCCTGAGAGTCAGAGTTCTCTGAGTCTAACTGAACTGAATATGTCTGCAGTCTAGAGAGCTGGGCAATGGGGATGGCCAGCATTGGGCTTTCTGGAGAAGAAAGGTCATTGGTGCTTCTACAGGGCAATGTGAGGCATTGGAGGAAAATCTTGATGTCTTTAGAAAATATAAATTAAATTTCTCTGCTAGCTCTAAACAAATAGCTGTGCAAGGTCTTTTGCCCCTGAAGTAATCCCCTGGGAGGCAGGAGGAGTCAGTGGCATAGGCTAGAAGTGGATGTCTTATAAACCCAAGAACAGGCTAGTCTTCGAACAGAGTCCAATGACCAGGCCATGCTGTGGTCTGAGGTATGCAGCCATCGGGTCTTTTGTAATTATCTTTGTAGTACACATGAATTGCTTTCTCTTTCATGTAGCTTATTTTGTAATATTTGCTTTTTCTAATTAATTTTCAGTAAAAATTAAGTTTGAAGTAATACTAAAAAAGTTGCAAGGAACACATTTGGCTGCAAGTAAAGCAAAATAGTGGATAAAAGGGTGTCAGAAAAAAATCATTCCAAACCAGATACACAAATACATTCAAAAGTCCCCTGTCTTATGAAAGTGGGGTTGAGAAGTAGGAATATAAAAAGAGGAAAAGAGGTTGTCTTTTACTTCTATAGAGATCTATTAAGGTTTATTTTTAATGAGATTAAAGGTAAGTAACTAAGCTAAGTTATGGGCTGCCCAGCGTTTGATTGCCTCCTAACTCTGTGTTTATTAGCACCTGCATGCTCTTTACAGGTTTGCAAAGTCCTATTATAGCTGATATTTATTTAGATCTTCATAACAACCTTGCACATTAATATCTTATTATCTCCAGTTTGCGAATTAGGAAAACAGAGCTAAGTGAAGGCTTATGTTCAAGATTGCATGATCAGCCCAGGTCTTTCAGCTCCGAACTCAGCATCACCCGCCTCTCCTCACCCAACGTCCTCTTCCATTCCAATGCTGCTGTACTCAGCTAACTCTCACTTGGCTTCAGACACTTTTGTCCAAAGGAAAGATGGTAGCTGATAGGGCTTGGTGCTTCCATAGTTTTGCAACCAGATGTTCACACTGCAGATTTACCACTTATTTGTTTGTGACTGTGGGAAATTCATTTTCCTTTTTGAATTTTGTTTCAATGGAGACAATAATTCTCATTTTACAAATGTCATAGTGTCAGTTCATTCATTCATTTCAATTATTCACTCAAGAGATGTTTCCTGAACACTGAGTCTTTGTCATTTGCTGGTTCTGGGTATGCTGAGCTCAAGACTATGTTCAACTTCAAAGACACAATGAAAGTGAAAACACTTTGTAAACTGCAAGTTTCTAACTAAATGTAAACTGCAGTATTATTTCCACTTCTAGAAAATTTGCATCTTATATGGTGATAACTGGAAGGAAAACAAGCCTGGCATAAAAGGCTGAATTCCTAATGATGAAATTTTAGGCATTCTGGAGTGTATGTGCATGTACTTATGGTAGGGAGTGGTTGATAGTGAATGGGGGGAGGACACCGGAAGGAGGAAGAGTATTTCTTTATTATTATTATTTTACTGTGGGCCTATAACAAGAAGTAGAGCTTTTACTTAGGAAACATTTTACTTAGGAAAAATCTCCCCCATGGAAGGACAATAATGCCAGGCTTTCTCTAGAAATGGGAATAGAGAAGTGGAGTTCAACTCTTTGTGGAGCCCTAAAGATAAGCTCATACCATTGTTTGCTACTCAATCATTAGGAAAAGCAGGGTTTCTAGTCTCTGATAAACTTCCCTTGCTTATAAATACTATCTTTGCTGACTCTGTCTGAACTTCAAAGCTGATAATGAATATATTTTAACTTCCCACAAAAGGAAAGAGCTTGCCCCTTTATTAAAAACATCCATTCTCTCTGGAAACCACCACATCACTGATTCTACTTCCTAGGGCCGGAGGGCTTGATGAAAACCTGGGCTGGATTTTCAGTGACTTCACTCTGAGAACGACCTTTTTGGAAGTCCTGGCGAAAATGCCAGCTACTCCGGAGGCTGAGGCATGAGAATCGCTTGAACACAGAAGGCAGAGGTTGCAGTGAGCCAAGCTTTCACCACTGCACTCCAGTCTGAGTGACAAAGCAAGGTTTTGTCTCAAAAAACAAAACAAAACAAAAAAACAAAAAAGAAAGCATCATCTCCAGTCTTCATAACAGCTCCAAAATGTGCACATATTATACCTGCTTTATGGATGAGGAAACTGCGACTCAGTGGCTCACTTGAGGCAACAGAACTGGCAAGTACAAGAGTTGGAATTTAAACTGCCACCCAGTTCCAGCCTCTGAGACCCTTTGACTCTGCCTTTGATTTTCTGAGCTTTTTGTTTCTGACCATTCACTTTCCACAGAAGAATGAAAGATGATATATCTATCTAAACTTATACCTATGTCTCTATCTATGTGTCTATAAATGTATATTGATAGGAATCTGGTGTCTGAGTTTGTCTTCCAAATGCCAATAGATTCATTCCCATGTGTTAGATATTATCTGTTTCTGGTTGTATCGTAGGTCCTTGGATCTTAAATGTATTATATTTAGCCTCATTCTGGGCCCTCTTACTTTTGCACACAGGGGCTGAGTGCTTGGAACGGATACCAAATCTTTTAGGCCCTGTCTCCGTCTTGGGTCCTGTCTGGGTCTCACTGCTGTGTCTGCAACTTGCCATTCCCTTTACTAGGTTTGTGCTGTGGAGGATGCTCCATCCTGGTGATTCTATCAACCTGACATGTGGTCTCCACCATCACCTCCTCGTTGAGCTCCTCTTAATCATGGCTGCCATGATACTGGGCACTGTGCTTCGTGCTCAGAAAGCATCATCTCCAGGTTGGGCGTGGTGGCTCACACCTGTAATCCAAGCACTTTGGGAGGCCAAAGTGGGCAGATCACTTAAGGTCAGGAGTTCCAGACCAGTCTGACCAACATGGCAAAACCCATATCTACTAAAAATACAAAAATTAACTGGGTGTGGTGGCGGGCACCTGTAATGCCAGCTACTCCGGAGGCTGAGGCATGAGAATCTCTTGAACACAGAAGGCAGAGGTTGCAGTGAGCCAAGCTTTCACCACTGCACTCCAGTCTGAGTGACAAAGCAAGGTTTTGTCTCAAAAAACAAAACAAAACAAAAAACAAAAAAGAAAGCATCATCTCCAGTCTTCATAACAACTCCAAAATGTGCACATATTATACCTGCTTTATGGATGAGGAAACTGCGACTCAGTGGCTCACTTGAGGCAACAGAACTGGCAAGTACAAGAGTTGGAATTTAAACTGCCACCCAGTTCCAGCCTCTGAGACCCTTTGACTCTGCCTTTGATTTTCTGAGCTTCTTTGGTATTTTTATGCAAGCCATGATGAATGAAGGCCAGTGAAAGAACACCTCAATAAATGGCAGGTGTTACTATGAGGCTGGTACATACTGAGTTACTTGAATACCTATAACCCAGCTCTGGTGTCTGTGAGTCCCTAGAGGCAGAAAGAAATATCCTGTCATCACAAAACAATTCATTCATTTATTTAACATGTATTTGTAAAATGCTAGCACTATTTTAGGCACCACGAATATAGCTGTGAAAAACAGATAATCTGCCCTTCAAGAGCATCAATTTACCAATCAATACTTTGCAGGTAGAGATAAATACTGTGGAGAAAAACACAATCGGTCAGAGGATAGAGTGAACCCCCAAGAGACTGGGCAGATGAATTCCCAGTTTATATAGAATGGCCGGGGGAGGTCACAGTGATAAGGTAACGTTTGGACAAAGACCCGAAAGAAATGAAGTTGCAAATCATGTGGATATCCAGGTGAAAAGAATTCCAGGCACAGGGGCATCAAGTGCAAATGTCCTGAGGCAGAATCCTTGCCTGGTCTACTTGATACTCAGCAAGAAGTCCAGCACAGCTGAAGCAGAGGGAGTGAGGGGGAGAGAGGTTGTGGAAGGGAGCTAGGGATCAGATTGGGCCTCGACAGGCATTATGATGAGGTTCTTTCTCTTTGAGTGAGAAAGGGAGCCATTGGGGGGTTGTGGGAAGAGATGCAACATGATCTGACTTATGCTTTAAAAGGATAATTCTGGGTGATATTTGTAGAAAACTCTGAAAGCTGGGAAGATAGAAGCAGGGCGAGCCTTTAGAAAGCTCCTGTGATAATCCAGGAGGGAAAGATGGTGGCTTAGACCAGGGCCATTGCAGTGAAGCTGGTGAGCAGCGATTAAATTCCAGATATATTCTGAAGGTTAAATTGACAAGGCATACTGATGGGGTCTGAGAGAAAGAGACCAGTCAGGTATGAGTCCAGTGTTTGCCATTTCCTGAGAATGTATGTTTCCTCTATTAGAATGTAAACTCACAGGGGCTGAGTTCTTCATCTGTTTTATTCAATCCCAAGTGCCTAGAACAATGCATAATACAAGAGGAACATATATATTTAATGAATATGAGAGAAACGGACTTGAGAGTGGGACTCAAGAGTTTATCTGTCCTCTTTTTTTGGAAAAAAAATAGAGCCTTGTAAGGTAAGGAGATTAGATTTTGTTTGAGTGCTACAGGTAGCCATTGATAAGTTTAAACAGTAGAAGATCATGATCTAAGTCTTCTTAAAAATTGAGATATAATTCATACAACATAAACTTTACTATTTAAAAATGTACTGTTCATCAGTTTTAGCATTTCACAATGTGTGCAATCACCACCACAAATTCCAGAACATTTTCATCATCCTCCACCAAAAACCTCCGTGTTTGCTAAAAGTTACTCTCCATTCTCCCTTCCCCTCAACCTCTGGCAGCCACGAATTCACTTTTGTTCTCTGTGGATTTGCCCATCATGGTGATATGTCATTTTAAAATATATTCTCCCAGTCTGTAGTTTGTCTTTTCATTCTCCTAAGAGTGTCTTTTGAAAATAAATATTATTAATTTTGATAAACTTTAATTGATCAATTTTTAAAATGGATCATGCTTTCGGTGTCGTAGCTAAGAAACCTTTCCTTAACCCAAGGTCACAAAGATGTTTTGTCTATATTTTCTTCTAGAATTTATGTATTTCACATTTAGGTTTGTGATTCATTCTGATTTCATCTTTTCATATGGTGTGAGGTATGAATCAAAGTTCTCCTTTTGCATATGGATGATCAGTTGTTCCAGAACCATTGGTTGATCTGAGTTGTTTTTGAAGAATAACTAGAATGTCATCAACTGGACAAATGAGGGCAGTAGCAGCAGCAGGGACACAATCATGGTGGTGGGAAGGAGCAGAGATTGTGATCAAGGCACTGTATAAGTTTTGTGGGCAGCTGGTGAGTTACATGTGAAATGAGAATTGTGGGATTTAAGACTTCCGAGAGATACAAAGTCCAGACCATGGAGAACCTAGTACACCCTGGAATTTTTCTGAAGTGTTAGACTTGGAAATGTTCTTGGAGATTACCAATTTACTTTCCTTCCCATTTAAGCCACTGTCTTAAAGGGAAGGTGACACATGTTCTATTTTTGTACAGGACTAAGCCCTACTGAGAGGGTGCTGATTAATAGATCAATGCCATCTTGGAAAGAGGACTCTAATGGCATGGTGCCCTGTCTGACCCAATATTTTAATCAGTGCCTGGGATGAGGTTAAGGGAGGCACTTTCATCAAATGTGTGAAAGACCTGGATTTGGGAGTGAAGAAAATGTGTTGAATGAGAGAGTCAGGATCCCAGAAGATGTCAGCAGCTTAGAATTTTCATCAAATTTAACAAGAAGGCATTTTAAAAGGCTAATTGTTAAGTTTTATACTTGGATTTATAAAGCAGCTGAATAAACAAAGGATTGGAGAGTCAAAGCTGAGCAACCCGTCACAGTGAAAACATCACAGAGGGAGGAGCATCTAAATGGATGAAAGCCCACATGAGGAAAACTAGCATAATATTGCTCACCATTGGGAGAAGGCCAGGATCCTGACTGCTTTTCAGTTTATGTATTAGTCCGTTCTCCCCCTGCTAATAAAAGCATATCTGAGACTGGGTGATTTATAAAGGAAAGACGTTTAATTGACTCAGAGTTCCACAGGGCTGGGGAGGCCTCAGGAAACTTACAATCATGGTGGAAGAGGGAGCAAACACACCCTTCTTCACATAGTGGTAGCAAGGAGAAATCCTGAGCAAAAGCAGGGGCGGGGGTGGGAAAGCCCCTTATAAAGCTATCAGATCTTCTGAGGACTCACTATCATGAAAACAGCAGCATGTAAGTAACCACCCCCATGATCCAATTACCTCCACTGGGTCCCTCTTACAGCACATGAGGATTATGGAAACTACAATTCAAGATGAGATTTGCGTGGGGATGCAGCCAAACCATGTCAGCTTAGATCAGACAACACGTGAAAAACATTCTATTTTAGGGACCACAGTTTAAGATACATGGCTGCCAAATATAGACTCTGGAGCTAGACTGTCTAGGTTCAAGTCCTAGTTCTGTTTCCTAGTGACTGTGTAACTTTGGGCAAGTTCCTTAATTTCTCTGTACATCAGTTGCCTCATCTATAAAATAGGAATAACAACAATGTCATGGTTTCTTGTGAAGTGGTGATGAATTGATGTATAAAGTGGTTAATATGAGCTATGTAGAAATTAGCTAAAATTATTATTTGGTTACCGTTTACTGAAAACTCAATTGTGCTGGACTCTATAATAAATGTTCTTTATCTGTTAGGTCCATCAATCATCACAATACTCCTACAAAGTGGAGATTTTATCCATATTCTATAGATGAGGATGTTGAGGTTCAAAGGCATAAGCACGTAGCCTCACAGACAGCCTTGAAATTATACTCCCAGAACTCAACTCCAGGTTTGCCTGTCTATCAAACTGATACTTCCTACTACTACATTGCATTGTCCCTTGAAGTTGATTCCAAGGAGAATGATCAGAATATCGAAGGGTTCAGAACCATATCATAAGAAGTTGATGTGAAGAAGGTGGCTAAGCATGGAGAGTAGATGCCATGTGTAGGATGAATCAGACTTGTTTGGGGTTTAAAAAGTCATTATCTACTGAAGATAAATTCCAGATCAATTTAACAATCACATTCTCTAGAGATGGAATGGGTAGCTTCATGCATTAATGAGTTCCCCATTGCTGGAAGTGTTCAAGAAAAGGCAAGTAGAATTCAAGCACAGGACAGATGGTTGGAGTTAATGTCTTTTGAAGCTCTTAGAATGCTGTGATTGTCCATCTCTGTCTTGGAACCCTAGTATCTTTGTTTTGAAAGTAATTTTAGCGATATTTATATCTTCCCAATTCTAAAGGGCATTGTGAGGGTTAAGAAAAAAGTACTCATTAAGCACGCCAAGATCTGAAGAAGTGCACTATTTTAAGATAAACTGTGATTATAACACTATATGTAATTGCCAAGTAGATAATGGAACCAAGAATCTGCTAAACTCATGTACATAGCAAACTGTGATAATTTCTTAGACCAAAGTGTTTATTGCAAGTGCCCAAGTATTGCAGTTGATAATTTCTATTAGATTCTATGCCTTAATGCATAGCAAATTCTCATAAATTGTTTGGAAGTTTCAGAAACAAAGTAGAACAAAAACAAAAGCAATCTTGCTATGCATTTGGAACCTCCCTCAAGAATTTCCCAACATATAAATGCTGAAATTCCTAGTGATGAAGCAGAAATTTAATTATGAGATCTGGAAAAGGGACCAAGTTGTGGCCTCATGGGGATTGGTGATGCTCCTATTGGAAGTTCTGGTTTGGGAGAATGGACTGTGGTTCTTGTCCATTTCTAGTTTGCTTCTCTAGCCAGTGACGTATTGGCATATTTTTGTCCAGTTGGGCCAATGAAGCTTAATTGCTTGCTAATTTTGTACTGAATTGAATTAATTTCAAGACCAAATTGATTAAAACAGATGACGCTCCCTTCATCTATTATTCATGAGCTTGT
This sequence comes from Rhinopithecus roxellana, assembly GCF_007565055.1. Taxonomy (NCBI): domain Eukaryota; kingdom Metazoa; phylum Chordata; class Mammalia; order Primates; family Cercopithecidae; genus Rhinopithecus; species Rhinopithecus roxellana. The sequence goes on from NC_044561.1 coordinate 14,559,971, forward strand.
TAGAACAAGAGGAAGCACATTAGTTGCATTAAGGATATTACATTGTTTTAATGAACTTCTTTTTGGTGCCCATTAATGGGAATTTTGAGGAGCCCAATATGATTTCTTTAATTTGTGGCTGTGAAGTGCTCTGGTTTGTTTTGGTAAATACCAGATGCATATGGAAATGGGTACTTGGAAAGCCTCGTGAACTTTAGAAGGTAAGAGGTAGGTGTGTATGGAGGGCAGGTGGCAGAACTAAATACCGAAGGAAAGCATCTCTGCTGCAAATGAAACTTTTTAGCTGGTCAGTTTCCATGTGCAGTTGGCAAATTACCAAACAGTGTACGGAGGCTGGCAAGATAGTGGCAGAGGCAGGGAGCAAGGAATGGATTATGTTAGTGAGAAGGAGAAGGTCTGGTTTATTAAATTCACCATTTTAATGTTTGCTGGAAGCGTGATTCTTGGTTAAGTCTAACATGCAGTAAATGCTGAACTTGATTAAAGTATCTGATGACTGATGTGGCCCATTCTTGCTACCAAAATCTTGCCTCTAGGTGGTTTGTTCCACACTGTTAAGACACCTATTTAGAAATTCACCCAGAGGTGGCCTTTTAAAAGTCAGATTTTAATAAAACAAAATAAAAGAGCATATTGGGAATTACTGAATGCCTATCCTGTAATGAGGAGGCTATGGTGTGGGTTATGTAGTTAATATTAGTAGGCTTCTATACCATAGACTGTAAATGTTCTGTCAGACGCTCCTTGTTATTCCTCACCAACGATGTAGCAAAGACCCAAGGAATTCGTCTCTGTCCTGGGAGACAACCACACAGCCTAGTTGCAAAGTCTGAAATGAGGGTCATGATCCATTCTAGCAAACTGTGGAGGTACCAGTCAACCTTGGGCTGGTCTTGCAAAAATATTCTTTGAAGTGCTGGGTACCTGTCAGGCACTGGGCCAGGTACAAAGTTGAGCATGACAAGGTTCCTGTCCTTGGGAAGATTGTAATCTCATCATAGGATTTTCCTAAAGCTGGGTGAAAGGGGAGGAGGTAGGGAGAGTGGCTCAGCACTGTGTCATGGGATGGATGCCACTCCACATCCTCTTTCCTGCTAGAACCATAGGTGGTTGACATCTGGACAGATTCTGCAGATGAGCCCTGATTTCAAATATTCTGTTCCTTTGTCAGGCTTAATTAGTAAATTACGATTTAGAAAATATGCATAAAGTAAAAGCAATGGGAGTCAATGTTTTCTGAACATCTACTATGTGCCAAACATTATCTTATTTCTTTCTCATGAATATGGTGTGAAGAGCCAGATCAGTTTTTCTAGCAGCCTGTGTTGCAGATAAGCAAACTGAGGTCCCTTGAGAAGTCACTTGTTACCCACATGCCTTTTCCACATTGATGTAGAATTCTGAAGTTCAAAGCAGCAGAAAGGAATGAATGATGTCGAGGTGAAACGGTGCAGGCTGGTGGAAAGGAAGGAGGGAAAATGAAGAGGAGTGTAGCTGTGTGTCTTTGGTGGAGGTGGAAATGCTGCTCCAGATTTTGAAGCAAGGGGGCTATTTCTGTCCTACTCCTGGGGAGTTGAGAGCCTTCAGGAAAGGATGTGCCTAATTGGTAGTGGCGTGGGCAGTGAGGAAGAAGGAGAATGGGGAAGATGAGACTCTGTGGAATGATTCTGAAGGCTCGTCTCCAACCCCCATTAGCTAGACAGATTCAGTTGCTAAGCAAGTACCTGAGAGGTGGGGAACCTGGCTAGAAGAGGGGGAATGTGGCCAGGAGAGGGGCAGAGACAAGGGCGAGGAGAGTCAGATCACAAGGAAGGTGGAGGCCTGAATAAGCATGGAGTCAGGATTCCAAGGTGACATAAATGCATGACTGTCATTTACTCTGAACTTTAGGAGGATTTTACCAGTATTTAGATAAAATGTTTCCATAGGGCTCTCTGCTTATTAAGAAAAATGATCCTTTGCTACAGCTATCTTGATACATTCTCATAACCACAATGGCTAGCACTTTGCAGCACTTGCTATCTGCCAGGCACACAATCATATAGTTCTCCTAAGGCCTTACTGGATGAATATTATTATGCCTATTATTAATGTGATTGCTATTATTATCCCTCTTTCACAGATATTGAAACCGAAGCTCAGTAATAACACAGAAAGTAAGCAACACTGGACCCTTGATGTAACCACTGAGAGTTACTGTCTTTCTCCTGGGACCTGACCTATCCATTCTTCTCACTCTGATTGGCCTATGAATCTGTCACTCATGCCGAACAACAGATTACAGTGATTGGAAAACCCCAAACAAGAGTGCCATTTATTTATTCATTCAGGAAATACTTATTAAACTTCTCATGTGCACCAGGTAGAGTGTCAGGCTCTAGAAGAAGAGTGAGAAGCAAACAGTCCATGGCCACTTCCTTCACACTGCTTACAACCTGAAGGAGGAGACAGACGAAATGCCAGTAATCATCATCACATAAATACATCACCACAGGAGATGCTCTATGTGTCACATAATGTACATGTGTACTAGGGAGACTGACCGAGTCAGAGATTCAGGGGATATGTCCTTGAGTCAGTGATACATGCTGGGAGCAGCAGGTGGATAGGAGATTTTTAGGTGATGGGAGCCAGGGGAAGGTTCGGTGGTCAAGATGGTGATTCCACATAGAAGCTACAGCAAGGGTAGAGGCCTGTGTTGGGGGGAGGCAGCAGATGTGAAGACTGAAGACAGGTTCCAGTGGCCTGAGAGCAGAGAGTGAAGGGGAAGGTGGTGAGAAGTGTGACTGCAATGTAGAGAGAGGAACCAGCCCACCTGGGGTTTCAGGGCTACACCGAGACATTTTACTTTTATTCTTAGAGTAGAAAGCCACTGGAAGGCTGTGAACAGAGGCAAGATAGAAATGCTCTGCCTGCTTGTGGGGAGTGGGAGCCAAAAGGGGAGCCAAGTGGGTGAGGAGTGACCATTGAGTCCAGATTTAAGATGGTGGCATCACGATAAGGATGGTGATAGTGGGGTAGAGAGAAAGGGATGGATCCAAGAGATGTGGGCACCATGGATACCTGGCAAGGAATCACAAGGCCACACTGTGATTTAGGGTCCATAAGAGATGGTTGTGTTGAATGCATGTAACATGCAACGGTGGTATTCTCTTTTGGATGGAAAGTTAACTTGGACCCATTAGCTTTAAAATACTTTGGTGACATAGAGGGGTCTGCTATTAGTCATCAGAAAGAATTTCCAGGAAACGGATAATTTCTGCTGAGTGGAGGGAGAGGATAAAGCAGACTGCTTAGGGTACCTCAGTATTAGCCATTGGTCCTCTGGTTGCCTCTGCTTGCTTTGGAAAGTAAAATGAAAGCAAGACTCACCTTCCATAAAAGATCTGGCTTTTGGTGTAATCTGCTGGTAAGTGGCAGAAGTCACTAGGTAGCTTTGGGTATATTATTGCCCATTTCTTGCCTTCTTCTTCTCCATTTGTAGTATGAAGGAGACTGATGATATGATCTCCAGTGAGTCTTACCTCTCTAAGAGTCAGAGGTTTCCTAAGATCCACCTCATCCCACCAGTACATGTCATATGACAAAGTGTCACAGACAGCCTCAACCTAGAGACTCGAGGTGGTGGAAGATATTGAGTCAATAGTATATAGACAATATTGCTACTTATATGAGACTAACTTCTTATAGTAATAGGCATGTGAACACCCCAAAGAAATAGTATAGTGTACCAAATGTTAGGTTTAACTCAATTTTGTGCACTAAGGTACAAAATGGAAGAGAACAAATAAATGACACAGAAAAAGACACCACAAGAAGTGTAAAGCAACAGAGAAGAATGAATAGTCACTGCTAATAATGACTTATGGTTTAAAAAGAACATCAACTTCTCTGAGTTTTAATTTCTCCAACTGTAAAATTGGGATGAAAATGTTTACCTTTCATGGTTCCTGCATAGATTACATGAGATAATGAGAATAAAGTGCTTAACTCAGAGCCTGACATATGGTATGACTCAGTAAATGCACCCTTTATACAAATCTTTATTGAGCACTTACTATGAATTGGAAGCATTTTAGATCCTGAGACAATGAACAAGACAGAGGAGGTCCTTATTCTCATGGCACTTCCATTTTAAGTGGGGAAAGAGAAAGAATGAACAGATATACAAGAACATATAAGATAATATAATAATGCTATAAAGAAAATGATGTAAGGTGATGGGGCTCCTTTTAGTTGGGTGGTCATCTCTGACTTGAGTTTAAGTCAAAACCCAAAGGACAAGAAGGAGGCAGTCAGGCAGGTGTGAAGGAAGTCACCACCATCTCCCCTACCAAGGCCTTAGACCCAAAGCCTGGGCAAAGTGGACCTATTGGAGGAGCAGAGGAAGCTGGGGGGAGGATGAACAGAGTGAACAAGCAGAATGAATGGAGAGAAGACAGAGCATGCACCTTGTAATGTCACAATAGGGAATCTGTGTCTTATTCTGAAAGCAATGGGAAGCCATGGAGGGTTTTAGGCAGAGGGGTAATCTAATCTATTTACATTTTTAAAAGGTCACTCTGGTTTTTGTGCAGACCCTGGAGTGGAGCAACAGTAAAGGTACAACAGGGAGACCAGTGAGGAGGCTGTGGTCAATAATTTGCACAAAAGGGCATGATTATTCTCCTTCCAGTCTCTGTGTGGCTTACAGAGTGACTTTTCAGTCATTCTTGTCAAAGGATAGAGTCTGTTTCTCCATGGCTTGAATTTTTACTTGCCTTGTTACTTTCTTTCTTCAATGGAATAGGGCAGAAGTCATGTATACTCAAGTGTAGAACTCAAGAGACCTTGCATGCCTTCTTGGAACTGACTCAACCACCATGTGTACAAGCCTGGGCTGACCTGCTACAGCAAGGGAAACCAGGTGGAGCAGAGAGGAGATATCTCAGCAGAGGCCATCTGAGACCACCCAGCCCCAGCCTTACCCAGAAGCCACATGAGTGAGCCCAGCAGAGACCAGAAGAACCATCCAGCTGAGCCCAGCCCTAATTACTGACCCACAAAATTGTGAGCTACATAATTGGTTTTGTTCTAAAACAATAAGTTTTGGGTGGTTTGTTATACAGCAAAAGGTTGCTGACATAGGCTACTAAGATTGTCCAGGCCTAAGATGATGATAACTTGGATTACAGAAATAGTGACTATGGAGGGATGTAACATGATTTGGCATATGTTTTGGAGGTAGTGTTGAAAGGATTTGATAATTGATTGCCTTTGAAAGTGAGATAAAAAGATAAAAAGAACAGTTAAATGAAGAGAGCGGCAATCGATGATAACATGGTCTTCAGGTTGAGAGTTGCAGTGTGACCCTAGATGGTTTTCTAATTTGCTGATTTTCCAGAGGCATAAATCAAGATAGAATTGTTCAATATCAAACATATCCATTAAGTACCTACTATCTGCTAGAGCCTAGTGATATTAATATTAATGGTTAATAGTTATATAGTACATTCTGAGTATTAGGCACTGTAATAAGAAATTTACATCTAACGAATTTAACACTCATAATCAGCATATAAAGTGGGTATCACTGCTATCTACATTTAATTGATTAAGAAACAGGAAAGGAAAGGTTGAGTAACTTGCTCAGCATCACATAACGAGTAATTAACAAAGCCAGAATACCAACTCTAACAGCCTGACTTCAGACTCAGACTATTAACCACCATGTTTTGCTAAGAAATGAATAGGCTGAGATTTTCAACTCAAGAAGGTATATTCTAGTGTAGGGGTGGATATGTAAAGAAAGTGATTCCATATAATGTAGTGTGTGCTATGATATGGTGCTTTAGAATGGGAGTGGGCACGTTTTGTCTGCAAAGCGTCAGAGAGGAAATACTTTAGGGATTGCCAGACATATGGTCTCAGTTACAACTAAACTTTGCTGTTATAGCATGAAGCAGCTAGACAGAAGGCAAACAAATGAGTGTGTCTGTGTTTCAATAAAACATTCTTTATAGAGGCAGATGGTAACCCAATTTGGTCTACAGGCCACAGTTCATTGACCTCTGCTTTAGTGAAAGGAAAAAAAAAAAAAAAAAAAAAAAAAGAAGTCCCAATCCAGATTAAGGGGAAGAAATGAGTTCAGAGAAGTCTCACTTGAGTTTCAACTTAAAAGGCAAGTAATAGTAATCCAGGCAAAAGAGTACCTTGAGTAACTTGCTCAGTATTTTGCAGTAAGTAAGTAACAAAGCCTTTTGAGGCAGATGGCAGTACCAGGCTGAGGGCACAGCACACGGCAGTGCACAGAGGGGTACTGGGAAGTCCATGGCAGGAAAGGTAGTATTACTGAAGAATGGAGTGTCAAGTGGAGCACTGGGGAGTTGAGTCTGTAGGAGGAAGTGGGATCCAATTGTTGGATCCTATGGTGAGGCTTAGGGGGAAACTGTTGAGGTCCACCGTGTACCAGGAGAGTAATATACTCAGGTTTTCATTTCTTAGAAAGTATTTTATGTATGAAGCTGGAAACCATCATTCTCAGCAAACTATCAAAAGATGAGAAAACCAAACACCGCATGTTCTCACTCATAAGTGGAAGTTGAACAATGAGAACACATGGACACAGGGAGCGGAACATCACACACTGGGGCCTGCCGCAGGTTGGGGGCTAGGGGAGGGATAACATTATGAGAAATACTTAATGTAGGTAACAGGTTGATGGGTGCAGCAAACCACTATGGCACGTGTATACCTATGTAATGAAACTGCATGTTCTGCACATGTAACTCAAAACTTAAAGTATAATTAAAAAAAAAAAAAGAAAAAAAAGAAAGGATTCCATGTAACACTATGGGCTGTGGATGGGGACAAAGCTGCAGAGGAAGCAGAAAGACCAGGACCCACATACATGAGTGGAGGAGGGAGAATTAGGAGGGTGACATCACATAAGAAAAGGGAGAAAGGAGAGAGAGAACATGAAGGGGAGAAAGCAAGAGAATATTAAAAAATGCAAAAAGGGTAGGGGGAGGGGAGAATGAAAAATCATTCAAATCAAACCCACTTTCCCTCACCCTCCTACTTCTCTCTGTGTAAACAGCAGGCACTGCTGGGAGAAAGTATTTGGTGGAAGAGAAATGCCCGGTTGTAAAGGGGTCCTGATTTACCCGTAACTTAAACCTTTGGTTTTATTTCTCCTTCTGTGGGTGGAAAAGCAAACACCCAGGCCCTATTGTGGCCTGAGGAAGCAGACAGGCTTTAGGGAAGAAAATGCTCTCCAGAGGGGCTGTGAGTTGGAAGAATATGCAAGAGCCCGTCTGTAGGCCCAGCCTTGCGCAAGCTGGGAAGCTGGAGGGACCTCTAGGATCTGCCGCCAAAGGGCAACATTATCACCAATATTTTAATTTGTCTGCATGGGAAATAACCTTGTCAGCAGCCATGTCTTCAGCTGTGAAGGACAACGGTAACCATACATATCTACATATCTAAGTACAGCCAATGGGGTCATAAAAAGTAACCAAGCATCCTGGTTTTAACAGTTCCTGAAGAGCTCCCTGTGGAAAGTACCTCGGTGGCTGCCGGCTGTCTCTTTCGGGAAGCACATGCGGACATAGGCACACCCACCATCATTTTTCAACCACTTGCATTATTTGACCTCTAATTGCCTCCTGCTTGCCAGAAAACCCACACAACTTGGGTCAGGAAAAGAAAATATTTTATTAATTATTTTTTTCTTAAAGGTCCTAGATTGGGTGAAAGTTGTATGTGTTGGGAAGAAAAATCAGCTACTTCTCTTCCCTGTAGACTGAGTATTTTGTTTGTATTGGGGCATGTGATTTCTGTTTGTGAGTTCTGGGACTGACAAACCCCATAGCAGACACGAAGGCTTGGCATTTAAGGGAATTGGCATCTGATCCACCACACGTTGCAGGAAAAGATGATAACTACATGCCCTTCGATTTACAAATGTCCCTCTCCTGCACCAGATACTGAGGCTACACAGGTTTGCGGTTATAGGCCATCCAACTTCTCTTTGACTCATAAGAAAGAAATCTGTAGGTGCTCAGCAGAAAAGAAAAGGTTAAGCAGTGCAGCATGTTTAAATTACCCAAAGCACTAGAGTTATACTTGCAGAAGGCCCCAGAGCCCCAGCGATAAAATTCAGAAAGGGAAATCTCTGATTCTGATGAGCTGTACAACTTTCCTGTAACAAGCGAGGGGTGGGGAAGAGAATGGATGGGCAGAGAGTATGCATCTCTCTGGGCACAGGAGCATCCTTCAGGAGCTGAGTGCTCAGCACAGGTCTGAGCCAGGAACTTGTGGGCAAGTTCCAGACCAGTCCTCTGAACTGGACCAGGGTAGGCCATGGCTTCTGCCTTGGCAGGCAGGTCTCAAGGCTTCCCTGATGATCTCAGGAGCTCTAAGGAGGGGGCTGAAGTGAGCAAGCACAGGGTCCACCAAGATTTATTGGAGGCTTCCCGGATGTCCGGTACTTTGTCTCTTTAATTTTGTTGAGTCTTAATTTACCCCATTGTACAGGTGAAGAAACTAAGACTTGGAGAAAGCAAACGGCTTGCTCAATAGTACTGAAGAAAAGGAACTCTTTTACAATTTGTTTATGGGGAGGGAGGAAATATGCTTTCTATTTTAGACCCATCTTTGACTAAACCCTGCCCTCAGGCTGAGAGATAAGGACTGGGAAGGCCAGTTAGCCAACAATGGCTCTTTGAACTGGTTCCAGCACCTGGCGTCCAGGGGAGGTCAAAAACAGTCATTACCAACTTGTTGGGTACTAGCTCTGTGACTATCCCTCTATAAACACTGTGGGAATTAGCTCATTTAATGAATCCCCATTGTATAGATGAGGAAACCTGGTTCACAAGTGTTACATGTGTCTTTCAACAGTGCTCAGTACAAATACAATAGAACTTCTAAAAACAAAAAACGTCATTCTTTCATGGTCATTGGCTAGATCCATTAATGACATGCATATTTTAATTTTATTTTTAAAATTATCATACAGTAAAATTGACCTTTTTCTCATAGAATTCTATGTATGACATACATACATGTAAAGTTACATATTTCTATGACTTCTAACAAATATACAGATTTGTGTCACCACCACCACAATCAGGTTATAGAACAATTCCACCGACCTCAAAACCTGTCTTCTGCTATTCCTTGCTAGTCACACCCTTTCCTATCTATAACGTTTGTCAAACACAAATCTGTTTTCCATCAGTATAGTTTTGTCTTTTCAAGAGTGTCATATGAAAGAAATCATAGTTATATTTGAGGCTGACTTCTATCATTCAGCATAATACTTCTGAGATTCATCTAAATCATTGTATGCGGTAGCAGTTCACTTATTTTTATCTGAGTAATGCTCCATTGTGTGGATAAACCACAGTATGTTTGTTCATTCATCCACTGAATGGCATTGGGATTGCCTCTAGTTTGGAGGTGATTATGAATGGAGAAGCTATACACACTTTCTCTATGAATTTTTGAATCAGCTTATTTATGCTCAGAATTGTCTGAGCATAAATTTTCATTTCTCTAGGGTGTGTATAGAGGAGTTGGATTACTGGGCCATATGGTAATATATGTTTAAGTTTATAAGAAAGTGCCAAACTATTTTGCAGAATGGATGTGCCATTTTGCATTCTGACCAGTAATGTTTCGCATGTCTAGCTTCTCTGCATCATCACCAGTACTTGATGGTGTCAGTATTTTTAAAATATTAGCTGTTATAATAGATATATAGTGATATCTTCTTGTGGTATTGTATTTCCCTTATGGCTAATGATATTGAACATCTTTGAAGAAGTGTCATTCTAGTCTTTTGCCCATTTTAAAATTGGGTTTGTTATTGAGTTTCACAAGTTCTTCATGTATGCTTCATGCTACTTCTTTGCCAGATATGTCACTTGCAAAGATTGTCTTCCAGTCTATAGAGTGCCTTTTCAATCTTTTAGCAATGCCTTTTGCAGAGTAAATGTTTTAAATTTTGATAAAGTTCAATTTATCTTTTTTTCTTTTATGGATCATGCTTTTGGTGTCATATCTAGGAACTCTTTGCTCAACCCAGCACACAAATATTTTCTGCTATGTTTTATTCTAAAGGTTTTATGGTCTTACGTTTTATATTTCGATCTGTGATCCATTCTGAGCTAAGTTTTGCATATAATGGGAGGTATGAATTAAAGTTCTTTTTTGCATATGGATATTTAGAGTACCATTGAATTGTCTTTTTTTTTTTTTTTTTGAGACGGAGTCTCACTGTGTCACCCAGGCTGGACTGCAGTGGCTGGATCTCAGCTCACTGCAAGCTCCGCCTCCCGGGTTCACGCCATTCTCCTGCCTCAGCCTCCCGAGTAGCTGGGACTACAGGCGCCCGCCACCTCGCCCAGCTAGTTTTTTGCATTTTTTAGTAGAGATGGGGTTTCACTGTGTTAGCCAGGATGGTCTCGATCTCCTGACCTCGTGATCCACCCGTCTCGGCCTCCCAAAGGGCTGGGATTACAGGCTTGAGCCACCGTGCCCGGCCTGAATTGTCTTTATACAATTGTTGAAAATCCATTTGCTGTATTTGTATGGGTCTACTTCACAATTCTGTATTCTAGTCCATTGATCTATATGTCTATTCCTCCAAAAATACCATACTGTCTTGATTACTGTAGCTTTATTAGAAGTCTTAAAATCAGGTAAGGTTACTACTCAATTTCTTCCTTCTTTTTAAAAATTGTTTTAACTATTCTAGTTTTATTGCCTTTCTCTATGAATTTTTGAATCAGCTTATCTGTCTACAAAAAGTCCTGCTGGGATTTTGGTTGAATTTGTGTTAGGTTTATAGATCAGTATGAAGATAAATGACATCTTTACTATGCTGAATCTTCCAGTCCATGAACACAATATGTCTCTCCATTTATTTATTTCACCAGCACTTTGTAGTTTTCAGCATACAGATCATATATGCACTTTGGTAGATTTATAATTATATACATTTTTAGTTTTCTTCAATAGTGCCCCCAAAGACTGTACTAACTTAACTATCTACTAGTGGTTGAGAGTATCTGTTTCTCCCTTTGTACATTTCTTATGTCACTAATGGTAGCGACAAAGACGACTTGCTCATCTCTGACTCCTCAGCACCCAGGACAGCACCTTCCACTGAATCAGGCCTCAATTAATAATTGTGGGATTGCAAGTGTCTTTACCTTTCTGAACCTCCAGTCCTTCTGTTGAAAAATTACTATCTTTTTCCTTTATTTTCTATTTACCACCTGTTGCCTGCAGGAAACTATAGGGCACTATTCGTACCCACAGTGGGTATTGTTAACAGTTTTAAAGGTTGTTTTGTTTATTATATGTTTATTTTAAAGTGATTTATTTTGTTGGGTGGGCAGAGTTGTCTTCCTCTAACTTTCTTTTTTTTTTTTTGAGACGGAGTCTTGCTCTGTCGCCCGGGCTGGAGTGCAGTGGCCGGATCTCAGCTCACTGCAAGCTCCGCCTCCCGGGTTTACACCATTCTCCTGCCTCAGCCTCCCGAGTAGCTGGGACTACAGGCGCCCGCCACCTCACCCGGCTAGTTTTTTTTTGTATTTTTAGTAGAGACGGGGTTTCACCATGTTAGCCAGGATGGTCTCGATCTCCTGACCTTGTGATCCGCCCGTCTCGGCCTCCCAA